>NC_091768.1:71566163-72191163 GCF_029378745.1 Bos indicus | reverse complement strand
TGTACCACAGCTTTCTTATCCATTCACCTGCTGATGGACATCTAGGTTGCTTCCATGTCCTGGCTATTATAAACAGTGCTGCAATGAACACCGGGGTACACGTGTCTCTTTCAATTCTGGTTTCCTCAGTGTGTATGCCCAGCAGTGGGATTGCTGGATCATAAGGCAGTTCTATTTCCAGTTTTTTAAGGAATCTCCACACTGTTCTCCATAGTGGCTGTACTAGCTTGCATTCCCACCAACAGTGTAAGAGGGTCCCTTTTCTCCACACCCTCTCCAGCATTTATTGCTTGTAGACTTTTGGATCGCAGCCATTCTGACCTTGGCATTCTTCTTTTAAAGGACTAGTGCTTCTCAGCGAAGGGCCTGGTGAATGTTCTTCATATCTAAACTATAAATAGGAATTTTCCCTGTAGTTGCTTCTTCTCTTCTCTGTAGCTACTCTCACTTGCAACAATTAAAAGTTGTCCTGAGAAGAACATGGAAAATATATATTGAGGTGGCTATGGTAAACTGGGATTCTGGTTCAGGATTTTGCTTGGGCTAGATCCAAAGGCAAGGATGGATCCGCAAGGACATGGCTTACCCACTTGGTTCACAAAAACTGTCTTGGGCTGGTCCCTCAGGTGGGCTTTATCCCAGTATGATGAGATGTCCTTCTCCCTGACTGAGCCATGACCGGTGAGAGTCACCAAATGCATTTCAAAGCATCCTTCCAGATCAGGATTTTGAACACTTCTCTATGCTTTTGTCTGACTAGAGGAGCACTATTTCTAAAATCTAATAAAAGGTCATACATTTTGAAATCAAACAGTTGAAAGATTGTGCTTCTAAGCTCTGATTCTCTTTGATGACGGGAAGTCACACCCATCTTGTGGGGCCCAAGGGGTAGTCATGAATTTCAGTAATGCTAGTGTTGGGCAAGTGGCCTGCACTGGACAGTAATTGACTGATGAGTGCTACTGATGGACACACAGGCATATATATGGAGGGCAGGAGATTGAATTAGGCATTCTAGCTGGGGTTTGGTGAACAAGAGAATTCCTAATAGGACAGGGGTGGAGGAAAGAGAAAGGGAGTTCATTCCTAATACAGAACCAGTAATAGCAATAAAGTTGGTCCTTCCCCAGATAAATAGGTCCTTGGCTATGAAAGGCATGACAGGTTGACAGCGAATAGACTCCCAAAATGTGGAACCTTGGTAGAATATTGGTCAAGTCACACAAGCCATGAAGTAAGGGCTGGGGCACAGTCTAGAAAAATTACTGGTGTTTCTAGTTGGTAGGCATGGTGCCTCAGCACTGAAACAGATTCCTTTGTTTAACTTAGTGGCTCAACATTTCCAGACAGCTTCTTGGCTATCGCTTCACCTGGTTTTAAACGGACTGTTTCTTGGAGGACTCAAATTTCTCCAAAGATATTTCAGCACTTGAGATTTCTGTGAAGTGACTTGGAGGGAAAATTGGAGCCCCCTAGAGGAAGACAAGTCCTTGGGCACGTACTTAAGGAGACAAACAACAACAGAGATGTCAGAGCAATCTGGGAGCCACTGGAACTCTGTCCAACACAAGTCTTGGTAATAAAGGCTTTAGGTTTTGAAAGAAGGTTTTCCGTTTCAGTTCAGTCACTCAGTTGTGTTTGACTCTTGTGACCCCATGGCCTGCAGCATTCCAGGATTCCCTGTCCATCACCCACTCCCAGAGCTTACTCAAATTCATGTCCATAGAGTCAGTGATGCCATCCAACAGTCTCATCCTCTGTCGTCCCCTTCTCCTCCCGCTTTCAATCTTTCCCAGCATCAGGGTCTTTTCCAGTGAGTCAGTTCTTTGCATAAGGTGGCCAAAGTATTGGAGTTTCAGCTTCAGCATCAGTCCTTCCAATGAATATTCAGGACTGATTTCCTTTAGGATTGACTGGTTGGATCTCCTTGCTGTCCAAGGGACTCTCAAGAGTCTTCTCTAGCACCACAGTTCAAAAGCATCAATTCTTTGGCTCTCAGCTTTCTTTGTGGTGGAACTCTCACATCCATACATGACTATTAGAAAAACCAAAGCTTTGACTAGACGGACCTTTGTCAGCAAAGTAATGTCTACTTTTTAATACAATGTCTAGGTTGGTCATAGCTTTTCTTGCAAGGAGAAAGCGTCTTTTAATTTCATGGCTGCAGTCACCATCTGCAGTGATTTGGAGCCCAAAAATGTAAGTCTGTCACTGTTTCCATTGTTTCCCCATCTATTTGCCATGAAGTTCTGGGACCAGATGCCATGATCTTAGTTTTCTGAATGTTGGCTTTTAAGCCAACTTTTTCATTCTCTTCTTTCACTTTTACCAAAAGGCTCTTTAGTTCTTCTTCGCTTTCTGCCATAAGGGTGGTGTCATCTGTGTATCTGAGGTTATTGATATTTCTTCTGGTAATCTTGATTCCAGCTTATGCTTCATCCAGCCCAGTATTTCGCATGATGTACTCTGCATATAAGTTAAATAAGCAAGGTGACAATATACAGCCTTGACGTACTCCTTTCCCAATTTGGAACCAGTCTGTTGTTCCATGTCCAGTTCTACCTGTTGCTTCTTGACCTGCATAAGGATTTCTCAGGAGGCAGGTCAGGTTGTCTGGTATTCCCATCTCTTGAAGAATTTTCCAGTTTGTGGTGATCCACATAGTCAAAGGCTTTGGCATAGTCAATAAAGCAGAAGTAGATGTTTTTCTGGAACTCTCTTGCTTTTTTTGATGATCCAATGGATGTTGGCAATTTGATCTCTGGTTCCTCTACCTTTTCTAAATCCAGCTTGAACATTTGGAATTTCACAGTTCATGTACTGTTGAAGAGGGAAAAATGTGAGTTTGAAGTAAAAAGACTAAAGAATAAAAGTGGAAAATATTAAGGGTTCATATGTAAGGTGTTTTTGCGTAATTCTTCAAATAAAATGTATTTTTCAATAAAAAGTAGTTAAGACTTTTTAAGCTTAGTTTTTTTAGTGCTGTCATGTTTCCCTCAAGAAAACATAATTTAGGGAAAAAGAGGTCATTGTGTCAATTATGGAAAATTCTTTTTGTTCAGAGCAAAAGACAGCAAAGCACCTACTGATAGAAGCATCTACTGGGTGGGAACGTGCCTTAGTTTCCTAGCAACTTGCCTTTAAGAAAATAAACCTGGGGGATAGTGTCTCTCAGCTTTCAAGTACACATGCTTGAATATCCCATTCTCTCAGGGTTGGCTATATAATTTGTGGGGCCCTGTGCAAATGAAAAATGTCAGGTTCCTTGTTCAAAAAGCAGGTAAAACATATTCTCCTTTTTTCCATGGTCTTTCTCAACCTGTCATGGTTTCTTTGGCATTTAATTCAAACTTCCTGGGCAAAAGTGCAAAACTGAATCCGTATAGGCACCCAGAACCTACCCCTTCCTAATTCATGTTCCATGTTTCTCCATGTGGGGCAAGGGTCGTCACAGTTGCTGGGCAGGGGCAGAGTGAGGGTGGGAGGCACAGGTAGCTGATAACCCCTACTCAGGTGGCAGTGGAGAAAGGGAGGAGGAAGCAGGACTGCCTGGCTCCAAACTTCTGGCTCACCCTCCATTGTCCCACTGGACTTTACTTATGAAGCACAAATTCAAAGAGAAAATGATTAAGAGCTTTAAGACAGCAGCTGCAGAGCCTTGGGTCTCAAGGGTGGGCAGGGAGAGAGGGAGGCCCTTCTGAGTTGGCCCTGTGTGACTGCACGAGTCAAATGCCCATAGAGATGGCCCTGCCCCAACTCCATCAACCATTCATCTCCTTTGTCATAAATCAGGGTAGTGTGTCAAGGAATATACATTGAAACTGTTTCTGGAACTCTTTACAAATAAGGATTCCTATAACACTGTAGAGAGTTCTTCTGGTTTATTTCTTCATATTTTCATTCCTTCACAGATTTATTGAACACTTACTAGTTTCTAGGCCTTGGAGTAACTGTTATGAGCAGGATGGAGAAGAGAGCTGCCAAAATCTCTGTCTCCATGGGCCTTATTGTCCACTAGAGGAAACTGAATTTAAAGACATCCCTGGTGGCCTAGTGGTTAAGACTCTGTGCTTCCAGTGCAGGGGGCACCAGTTCCCACCCCTGGTTGGGTAACTAGGATCCCGCACGCTGCATGGTGCAGCCACAGAGTAAAAATGTAAAGAAAAAAAAAAAGAACAAATAAAATCTAAGGACAGATTGTGGAAAGGGTAGGGAAGGAAACAAAGTATGGTGAATGAACAACTTGGGAGGTTTCTACCTAGAGTGGAGGAAAGAAGATATTTAAAGCATAAACTAAGAGTCATCCCAGAACATTAGCCTAAGAAACTTCTCAGGTAGTTCTGATTACTAATCAGGTTTGGATTTAAGTAAAAATATAACAGCTGACTACTTTGCTATGCTAGAAGAACTTGGCAAATTCACCTTCCACAGTTTATATTATGAAATCACAGAATAATATTATAACAATGAATCTGCTTCTCCATATTATAAATCCCCTGTTAGAGAGTTTTCCATCTTCTCTCTTAGTTGTGAATCTACAAATCTATTAATTTTCCAAATACAGTGATGGCACATTGCACTGGTGCCAAGAAAGTACATTATGGGCTTGAGCCAGGTTGTAGCGTGTGACAGAAACATGACCGAAAAAAACCACATCTCTTAACTCCCAGTCTGTGACAGACCACAGATGTCATCACATGTCCCTAACACTTAATATTGAACAAGAAGTATCCTTGTTTCCTTCATAGAATCACTTAAATCTGTCACAGAATAATTAATAGTGGCTGTGGCAAATCAGTCAGTTTGAGTGTAGTCATTTTTTTCTTTTAATATAAAAAAGCTGTGGAAGACAGTGTAGTTCATCAAAATGCCTAACAAAACCTCAATGTATGTTTCAGTTGATCCCTTCTTCTGTTCTATGACTTTCCTAATTATAGCTCCATGACTGTATCAGGATATCAGTAATCAGGTCCAAAACCTTCACTCCAGAAAGCTAGGGATGATGGACTTCCTAGTAAGAAACTAGAAAACCTCAGGACCTACAACAATGCTTTCCTTCTTCAGAGTGGATTTACATTTGCTTCTGCAGGTTGGCTAGGCCAGGCACTTGTAATTTAAAATTAGCTCAGTCTGAGTTATGGATTTAGATACTTTGAAGCTGTAAGAACAATTCTACTTGTGGTTCATCTTTCCTCCTAGACTATAGCCTTGAGTAGTTCCAATGCCAAACCTCAAGGGTTTATCAGTGCTCTCTCCTCTCCCTCTTTGGTAGCCCTGAACTTCAATTTTTATCCCACACTCTGCAAATGTATTAAGACCTCTCTTCTGCTTCTCAGACTTCTGGTGCTCTCACTTCAGAACTGCCTGATGTGCCTAGAGGAACAGTTACTTAAATGCTAGACTCCTACTCTGAGTGTTTTTCTTCCTTTGGATATTGGAGAGAGAAATAGAAGGACCTGAAGAAATTATCCAGAATATAATCAAGAGAAAAATACTCCTAGGAAATACTAAGGTTCATAAAGATTCTCAGAGTGTAGGAGAGGAAGTTCTAAAAGATATCTCATTAGAGTTCCAGAAATAGAATAATGGAAAGGCAATATTCAAGCAAAACATGGCAAGTTAACTTTCCAAGGATGAAATAGATCATCTTTAATGAAAGATGTGCATCATCAGGACATTCTCAATGGGATATACTAAAAAAATTCAACATTTAAATACATCATGCTGATGCATTGCAGTAAAGAGATAAAAATTTATCAGACCAAAAAAATCCAGAAGAAGAAAAAAGAGAACTATTGCACAATCAGAAGACATAGCACAAAATGAAGAAACAAACCCAGATTTTTCCTCATATTAACTACTCTGAATTCAATAGATTTAACAGTTAAAATTCATGTATTGTCAAGTGGGATGAAAAGCAACATCTAAAATAAGAGTAAAAAGTAATCAAAAGTAAACAAAGAATAGGAAAAGATATATTTACCAAGAAATGATAGCTAGATAGGTAGATAGGTAAATAAATACATACATGCTATGTTAGTCAAATAGTCTTTGAGGCAAAAAAGTTATCAGGCATAAAGGGGATTGCTGTGAAGTGAAAGTCATTAACAAGCTTGACATGAATGATAAATAACCCCAGATGAGAGATTATATTTTAGTCTTAATCACATATGAAGAGTTGTCAAACTGATCCCATCCTAAGATATAATTTCATAGAATTTTTATCATCTAGACCATTTTCCAATAAGTTAGAAATCAATAATAAATAGCAATGTACAAAAATGCATACCTTTGACAATTAACTTAAAAAGGCTTTCTAAATAACTCATAGTTAAAGTTGAATAACAATAAATATAAGTTCAAATTGTGAGATATAACTGCAGCATACTTTATAGTGGATTTATAGCTCCAAATGCTTATGGAGAAAAGAATAAAGCTGAAAATAAATGAGCTAAGTGACTTGAGAAGTTAGAAGAACAACAAAATAAACACAAAGAAAGTAGAAGGAAGGAAACTATAAAGATAAGAGTGGAAATTAATCAAATGGAAAACAAATATACGGTAGAGAGAATCAACTAAGGCAAAAGTTCACTTTTTGAAAAAACTAATAAAATAGACATTTTTAGGCTCCAAGAAAAGATGAAAAAGTACAAATAAACAATATTAGAAATAAAAAGAAGACAGCTATAGATACTACTGAGACTAGAAAGATAAAACTATGAAATAAATGTTTCCAAAACACATGAGAACTTAGATAAACTGCAATTTTTTTTAGAAAAACTATACTTTATGGTAACAATAGCTTCAAGAAGAAATAGTATGTCTGAATTTTCCTCCATCCATTAAATACATTTAATCCATATTAGAAATTTACTCACAAAAAACCTGTTCTAGATTGTTTCAGGTGTAATTTAAGTCAAAGAGTCAAGAAACATAACTTCATTTTTACTCCAATTTTTCTGGAAAATCTGAGAAAACCCCCTAAGAAATTACATATTTTAAAAAATGTTAACTATTATAACCTTGTTACTTAGATCAGATAAGAGAGTATTAGAAATGAAAACTATGGGCCAATCTCACTTATGATCACTGATGTAAAATAATGAACAGAATATTACCAAACTAAATGAAAAATTAGATCAAATTTAACTGGATTTTTATAGAAATAAAAGGATTATTAGACATTAAAGCATCTCTTGGTTTAATTCTTCATATGAAGAGGTGAAAGGAGAAGACCTTTTTAAAATATGTAGAAGTATTAAAATATTAAACACCTGATCATGAAAACAATGTAAAAAAAGCTTTGAATACATTAGTGTCATAGTTTGGGTTTTCCAACAGCAGATATTAAGGTAGAAATTCCAGTGAAGTGTATTTGGGAGGTGATTTCAGGAAACATAGATGAATCCCACAGAGAAGGTTGAGCAGAAAAGCGTCTATCTATCTATCTGCTTGGTTATACATGCATATATATTCACACTTACATAACTACAGGGTCTTTCCAGGTGGCTCAGTAGTAAAGAGTACACCTGCCAATGCAGGAGATGCAAGAGACCCGGGTTTGATCCCTGGGTCAGGAAGATCCCCTGGAAAAGGAAATGGCAACCCACTTCAGTATTCTTGCCTGGAAAATCCCATGGACAGAGGAGCCTGGTGGGTTACAATCCAAGAGGTCTCAAAGATTTGGACACCACACAGTGACTGAGCACATATAAATATAAGCATATACTTAGATATTTATACAAACTTTACAGGTAGGCAAGATGGTGCTATACATTGCTTAGGGATACTTGTGTATATAGTAATGGTACAAAGCAATGCAAGGGAAGGAAGCACATGAAATTCAGAATAGTGTTGAGCTCTGACATTGGGTACAGAGGAGATGTCCTTGAGGAGGAAGAGTAAATAGGGTTCTGAACTCTGTTAGTGAAGTTCACTTTCTTAAGCTGAGTAGTGTTAAAAAATGTGGGTATATTGTTGTTCTTTGTGTGTGTGTGTGCGCTCAGCCCTTCAATCTTGTCTGACTCTTTGCGACCTCGTGGGCTATAGCCCGCTAGGCTGCTCTGTCCATGGAATTCTCCAGGCAAGAATACTGCAGTGAGTTGCCATTTCCTCCTCCAGGGGATCTTCCCAACCCAGGGATCACACCCATGTCTCTTGCATTCCCTGCATTGGCAGGCAGATTTTTTACCACTGAGCCATCTGGGAAGCCCTATTATTCTTTTTGCTTTCTTAAATAATTCCTTCAAAAAGTAAACAAAGAAGAAAAATACACTAAAGACACATGTCAATGTTAAGAATATAGAGAACAAGCTATCAATAAACAGCAGAATAATAGGTCTAATATTACCAAAAGATCACTAAAAGAAATCAAACCTTGACAAAAGAGTTTGGGGGAAAAAAAAAGAGAAAGAGAATATGCCATTAAACAGAGGACAAATAACTATAGATAAACATGAAAATATAATAAGAACCTATAAAGATAATATGCTAACGAATTTGAAAAATTGTTGCCATATAAAATGTCAAAATCGACATTGGAAGAAAATTTTAAAAATTTGAATAAATTAATAGCCTTTAAAAAAATCTAAGTAGTAGAAAAATACCCAGCTTACCCCCAATTATAATCCCTAGGCCCAGAAAATTTCTAGGTGAGTTTTATTAAATTTCTCATGTTGTTTCAGAAAATAGAAACACAGTTGTTTGGCTTTTGAAGTGAGTTAGTTGTATTACTCTTTGTACTTTTGGTCTTTTAAATGTGAGTTTTCAAAATAAAAAAAGAATAAAATGAAGCTTAGATTTCACCCTTAGATGATATTTTTGGTGAAAAACTATTCTAATTTCTAGATGAGTCTGCTGTTAGGTATCACTGTTAATTAGGAAAGCATTTTACTGTGATTGTATGTAATTTTTTAATTATATCATAAGAACACTGAATTACTCATGATATTCAGTTATTATAAAAGAAAGCTAGACAAGAAAATATCTAGTTTGACATGGAACATTTCACTTTTTTCCAAATACCAAAAATGAGTTCATAGTCTCAGAGATGGAAAGAATAAATCCAGAATCCTTAAAAGGAATCTTTAACTTGACTTGAAATAAATGTGCATATATCAGTTCTCTCATAAAAATTAAACCCCCAGAACTGACAACTTTTCCCACGGTCATGGATAACCTTGGTTATATTCAAGGCCTGGGAGATTTCCTTGTGGCCTGTATCAGAGTGGGAAGCAATTCCACATGGATAATTAATATCTTGACGTAACAGTGACAACATAATTTTTTTTCAAAGAAGGGCAGCCGCTGTCATATATAGTTTTGCCTATTATTGAAAAAATATTCACAATGTGATGTGATTTGACAGTGACTATTATTAAGACTGGTTTTATTTTTCCTAACAGACATAAAATGCCCATCTGACTGATTTCCAAAATGGCTTGGCACTGTTCGTGCCAGTGATTGTTGAAAAAAAAATTGCTTTTATTTGGAGAGTCGCTTCCTAGTGCTAGCACTCTCCTAGGAGGAGAAATAGTAGAAATTCTCAACACCTGAAGGCCAGGTGAATCAGATGAGATAAAATATTTAAGATCTGATTGTGCAGCAGCTTGTTTAACACTGAGAGGTTGAGTTTGGACCTAGAAGACAATATATGTCGAGATTCTGGCAGAGCCATTCATCTCTTTTGAGCGTCTTTTACCTTCATTTGTAGAGCATGAATAATGATAAGCTCCCTTATGCTTGGGGCTCATGTGAAGATTAATGATGTAATGAATGTAAAGTGCTAATTGTTATCATGGGGTGTTACTTGGCTCAATAGCTCAAAGGTTTTCTGTTCATGTCGTGCGTTTCTTTCATTTGAAACGTATAGCATTTTCCCTTGTATGATTTCTTATCTCTATTATACCTATTTGTTCTGGTATTAACTTTCTCTTTCTTAAATCCTTTGGGGAAATGAAATATACAGAAAAGTTAAATTTTTATTTATTAATAGCCAAATCTTCCTGTCTCGAATCCCCTGTGAACGAGAAGTGAGTATGGGCAATCTAAGTAGTTCACTTTATCATGAATGTATATGCTCCTTTCCCAAACAGATCGTAGAGTTTTTTTTCAGGAAAGAATTATATCTTTCTTGTCTTACGATTTCCCACAGTGTGCGTAAGAGTGGTTTGATACATTATAAATTTTGACATTCAGCAAGCCACAAATTCCATCTAATTTCTTTAGTGAAAAAACATATTGTTCTTAAATTTATTACTTGCCTATATAATATCTCATTAAAAAGTGTGATTTCTTTGTAAATATTTCTACTAGGCATTACTTTCCTATTTTTTTCTTCTAGGGTTTTTTTTTTTTTCCATGAGAAAAAAAATTTAGATATGAAAAATATTTTGTATCTACTTTATTCACTATGCATTATATTCATTATGCATATATTCACTATGCATTATATTCTTTATTCATTATGCATTATATAATTTGCATATAATAAAGTTCACCCATATAAAGTATGAAATTCAATAGTGTTTAGTACTGTTGTTGTTTCGTTGCTAAGTCATGTCCCACTGTTTTGTGACCCTGTGGACTATAGCCCTCCATCTCCTATGTTCATGGTATTTCCTAGGCAAGAATACTGGAGTGGGTGGCTGTTTCCTTCTCCAGGTGATCTTCCCGACCCAGGGATTGAACTCACATCTCCTGCATTGGAAGGCCCCAGTTTACGGTATAGTCACAGAATTATGCACTCAGCGCTACAGTCAAATTTAGAATATTTTCTTTACAACAATAAATTCCATAGCTATTAAGTCACCTTCCATCACCTTCCTTCTCCTCTCCACTTATCTACTTTTTTTCTTTCTTTTATTTGTTTTTTTTTTTTTTAATGGAAACATAGTTAATTTACAATGTTGTGTTAATTTCAAGTGTACAGCAAAGTGATTCAATTATACATACATATATACACATTTTACAAGTTATTGAATGTAGCTGTCTGTCCTACACAGTAGATCCTTGTTGTTTATCTATTTTATATATAGTAGTGTATATTTATTGGAGAAGGAAATGGCAATCCACTCCAGTGTTCTTGCCTGGAGAATCCCAGGAACCAGGGAGCCGGTTGGGCTGCCGTCCATGGGGTCGCACAGAGTCGGACACGACTGAAGTGACTTAGCAGCAGCAGCAGCAGCAGTGTATATTTGGGAGAAGGCAATGGCACCTCAACTCCAGTACTCTTGCCTGGAAAATCTCATGGACGGAGGAGCCTGGTAGGCTGCAGTCCATGGGATCGCTAAGAGTCAGACACGACTGAGTGACTTCAGTTTCACTTTTCACTTTCATGCATTGGAGAAGGAAATGGCAACCCACTCCAGTGTTCTTGCCTGGAGAATCCCAGGGACGGGGGAGCCTGGTGGGCTGCCGTCTATGGGGTCGCACAGAGTCGGACACGACTGAAGCGACTTAGCAGCAGCAGCAGCAGCAGTGTCTATTTATTTGTTCTAGGTTTAAACTTGTATCTTTAGCTCCCAACAAAGTTTTTTATTATTCTGGTCATGGGCTTTAGGACACTATACTACAGGTAAAAAGTACAATAAAAATAAATGTTATAGTTATGTTATACTCTATTCCCTGTGTTTGAGATTGAGAAACAGTGTCAAAAATCCAAACAATGTTTTTTTTTTTATGACTCAGTATAAGTGGTATTGTTTAAACACTTAAATACATACCTGGTTGATACAACTGCAAACACCAGTCAGAGTTAACATAGATATTATTTTCAGACACTCCTCACTTGAATACTATTCTTTATCTGGCTACATTTCACCCCATATTAGTAGAAAGTGAATTATGAAGAAACTTTGGGTCAAATATACAAATCTATTTTAGTTTTCAAAAGGTGAAAATATAACTTGTATATGATCCAGTTTAATAGCTGAAAAAAGTAGTTTTATATCAGATATGAGTCTAGAAATCTTCAATGTACTTATATTTTTAAATCAAATGTAAACCGTTAGGATTTGCTAAGATCAAAAATTTAAGACTTGTAAGGCCCTGGACATTTTGGATATTTTTCTCACCCTATCTTGAGTCATGCTAGTTCACATGTCCAACTTTGAAATGACTTTGAATTACTGATTTTTTCCCACTCTCTTTTAGACTTTAGTTTTGTCTAAATTGGCTTGGGATCTAACTTGGTGCAGTTGAAAAAGAGGCTTAAAAATAAACTCTCCAGTGATGAAAAAATATTTTTCATCTTCAATAATTTTTTAAACATTTGGAATTTCAAGTGTGAGGTTTGAAATTTTTTTTTTTTCATTTGAATTTTGAGTTTGGGCACCCAAATTTTGACATGAACTTATGTATAGTTTTTTTTTTTTTTTTTTTACATTGAAAAGCCATAACTAAAAAGAAAACCCATAATCAATGTTAAAAAGAAATTTTCAATAGAAAAAAATTGCCCTAAATATTCCATTGAAAATGTTTCCTAAGTGAGTTTGAGGGTCAAGGGAATATTACACTTAAATAGTAAGAAAAAAGACATGATAGGTGATTACAACACATGACTAAAGTGTATATGAAAAGCTGTCATTTTGATGAATGGCCTGCCTTTATGGCAAGACTTCTTATTCCAAAGTTGAAAATCAAATTGTGGCAATGGATGTGTCATTGAATACTGTCTGGATAGCAAAGGCTATTAATCTCTTATTAATACAATTTCACCGAAAAGAACTTTTAAATTTTCATTTTTTTAAGAGAAAGCAGCGTATTGCAGTTAAACCATTGGTAATGTTATTCCTGCTATGGTTAACTTTTTAAAGTTACTTTAAAAGTTTTATATTATACTAAAATAGCAGAAATTTATCTTAAAAACCAGACAATTCAGAATGGAATAAAAAACAAAAATTTGAGCTCCTTCCTTTCTCATTCATTTTTTAGGAGAGTCTTTCTTAATTTATTGGCATGAGATTTCATGATTGTTGAAGGCAGTTAACATATAATATAAAATTATGTGAAAATATATTTTTCTCTGGTGGAATAGAAGAGGACAATGCAGTCAAAATAATTAGATCTTTGTCTAGGCTAGTTGTACTTCTGTTTGAATGAAATTTGCTGAAGTTATTTGAATATGGTTTCCTTAATCAATTTGGCCCTATACTTTATTCCACCAAGTTTTACTGTTTTCTCTAGTATAGAGAAGCAATTCTAAAATAATTTTTTTGGATGATACATATTATAAACACATTTGGGAAGAGAAATTTTTGATTGATGCAAACTTTACTATATTTACAATTTTTACCTGAAGGACTAAGTCAGTTCACATGTGAACCAATAAGTACTTATTGAGATATTCATGATTCCAAAATGTATAATATAATGAGTATAAATGTATGTGAAATAAAGCTCGCTCAGTCATGTCCAACTCTTTGTGACCTCATGGACTGTAGCTCTCCAGGCCCCTCAGGCCCCTCTGTCCATGGAATTCTCCAGGCAAGAATACTGGAGTGGGTATCCATTCCCCTCTCCAGAGGGATCTTCCCAACCCAGGGATCAAACTTGGGTCTCCTGATTCTTTATTGTCTGAGCTATCAGGTAAGCCCATAATGTATAGTGAAATTTATCTCTAGAGAAAGAAATTCAAGCTGCTTAGAAAGTAGTGAGAACAGCTTAAATCAGCAAAAGTCGATATGAAATTTCCAAAGAAAAATAGTTAACAACCTCTCTTACTGTCAATTTTGTGAGCAGATGGTCAGAACCTAGCTTGTGCCTCTGGAAAGGCATTCAAAGCTCTTCTAAAAGGCTTAAAATTTTTGGAAAATTCTGATTTTATTCATAGTAAGTCACTTCATTCTAATAGTCTTTGAGTTTCTAGTTCCTAGGCTGGCCACTAATTCAGTTCAGTTCAGTTCAGTTCAGTCACTCAGTCATGTCCAACTCTTTGTGACCCCAAGGACTGCAGCATGCCAGGCTTCCCTGTCCATCACCAACTCCCAGAGCTTGGTCAAACTCATGTCCATTGAGCCAGTAATGCCATCCAACCATCTCATCTGTTGTCCCCTTCTCCTCCTGCCTTCAATCTTTCCCAGCATCAGGGTCTTTTCTAATGAGTCTGTTCTTCACAACAGGTGGCCTAAGTATTGGAGCTTCAGCTTCAGCGTCAGTCTTTCTGCCACTAATTAAACACAATTATATTTACCGTAAAACCTGCTGGCCCAAAGTAATCCACAAATAATGTGATCTGGAAGCCCCTTGGGAAGATAAGGTCTTTTTGTGGCTCACAGCCCATGATATTTCCTTCCCAGACATCTCACTTGCACTATGAATCTTGTTCCTGCTTTGTCTTTTCTATTGTTTTAGGTGTTCTTATTCCTTATTCTCTATCTTGCTTTTGCCCAATATTCCTATTGTTCTCTAGTGTCTGTAGTCTTCTGATTCCCATTGCTTTTGTGTATTCACTTTGACCTACTGTGTTGATGCATTCCTCAGTTCACCACCACTCCATTGGTATTTGTTCCCTGGACTGTGGTTTCTCTTGGGATTGGCCAGTCTCATACCTGTACCTTCTTTGGTGACTCTGTACCTTCTCTGTTTTACTAAGGCTCGCCTTGCCCTATATGTTCCTCTCTCTTAATCTTGCTGGTAGCCATTCATAATACTGTCATCCTTGGTCTATTGTCCTTGTGTCCCAATATAAAAGATGTTTGTATACATACACACACATGAATAATCAAACTTACGTAAACACATATGTATTTCTTTTTATAAATTCATAAATGTTCCTGATGCAGGCTTTCCTTTCTTTTTCTTTTTTTCCCTTGGTTTCTTTTCTTCCCAAACTTCTTCCCCCACATTTCATGCTAAGTCACTTCAGTCATGTCCAACTGTTTGCGACCCAATAGACTGTAGCCAGCCAGGCTTCTCTGTCCATGGGATTTTCCAGACAGGAATACTGGAGTGGGTTGCCATGCCTTCCTTCAGGGAATCTTCCCCAGGGATTGAACCTGCACCTCTTTCATTTTCTGCATTGGCAGGTAGGTTCTTTACCACTAGTGCCGCCTGGGAAGATCCCACATTAACCTTACCTATTAAACTCCTGCCAACCATGTGCAGAGTAGCCATATTAGCTATCTAGTCTTATCTGTCCTTAATAATTACATACATATATCCATATAATATACAGACACATACATACAGGACACCAGGCAGAAGTTGCATGGGATTTTCTGATCCAGGCTTGGAAGTTGCATAGCATCACTTCTGTTGTACTATATTGATGGAAACAGTTGTAAGTCCACCTATATAGATATCACCTTCTGATGGAAGGAATGTCAATCTTTGGAGCCATGTTTTAAACAACCACTATGGGTATTCTGGTCCCAAATTATTTTCATTTCTTCTACATGCAAAATAATTTGTTCTCTCTCAGGATCAACCCTCCTTTCCCCTGCTCATGTTTCATTCCATTATAACATCTAGTTCAGGCTTGTTGATATCCAGAATCTTGTTACCTAAAGCAACTCTAGAGGGAAGAGTTTCTTGAGATAGAGTTTCTTGGGTTCAGCCCTGAAAATACCATTCCTCTCAATCTGAAGATCTGTAACCTAAAAAATAGGCTGTTTGCTCCCACACACTTAATTTAAAATTGTGGGATAGACTTTGGATAACTGCCAGACACTCCCATGCAAAAAGGGGGACAACAGAAGGTATAGCACTCACCGGTGCTAGCTGAAACACAGCTGAAATACAGCTGGGTAGTATGGCTGGTTTTCAAATTAGGGATCAATACTGTTCCCGGGGACCATTGTTTCTACTGGGACTACCATTTCTCTGTGGATTTGCTGTTGTCCTGAGAATCTTGGTTCTAACTTGTGATTAATCCTTCATTTCCATTAGAGATGGCCTAAGGTGCAGCTGAATAGTTTTCCCAAAGGCTTCCCTTCATTTGGTGTTGTTAATGTGCAAGTTGATACACTTCATTTAAAACTCTAGAAGCTTCTTGTGTACAAATTTAAAATCTATCCTATTGGATAAAAGTGACACTCACAAATCTCTTCCAGGTGACACTTTCACTACCGTGGGCTCCTGACAAGTCTGCTATACGTTAACACTCATCATGCATTCTCTGAAACCTTAAGATACTTAGAAGATCTTTTGTTGTCCGAAAATGTCTCTGAGGCACCATCTGAATTAATTCTGAAATTATAGCTGCACATTAGCTTTGTATTTACCAGGAGACCACATTTCTGCTTATTTGGCATGTATCCTAAGACACTGTTCACTTTAAGAATCTTCTACAGGAAGAGATTGGAAACAGTTTTATTTTGAAGTCCATCATGACTTGGCTGTTTTATATTTTCTCTACATAACCTGGAAATGGACAATTTTCTTCTTTGGTTTATCTTGCTTTATCCATACCATATGGTATGTGGCTGAAATAAACCAGTGGGCAATTTTTTTTGTTTGTTTTGCATTCTACCTGAAGATCTCCTTAGCCAGATCTATTGTTTGATGAGGTACATTTCTAGTTCCATGTTATCTCAAGCAATAATTTTGCCAAACTTTTCCACTATAGAATAAGGATCTCCTTTCCTCCAGTTTTCAACATTTTCCTCAATTATCCTTAAGCTCTCACTGACAAAGACCATTGGACTTAAAAAAAAACACACAATATTTATTTATTTTTGAGTGTTCTGAGTCTTCAGTGCAGTGTGAAGACTTTCTTTCACAATGCGGTGGCTTCTTTTGTTGTGAAGCACAGGCTCCAGGCACACAGGCTTGAGTAGTTGTGGCTCATAGACTTGGTGGCTCTGCAGCATGTGGGGTCTTTCCAGACCAGAGATTGAACCTGTTCCCCCTGCATTGGCGGGCAGATTCTGTTTTAACCACTAGACCACCAGGGAAGTCCTGACCATTGCATTTTTGATAGTGTTTTCCTCAAGGCTCTTTCAGCTTTTAAGCACCATCTGGTCCCCAGTCCTAAAGTTAATGCAGATGTTTTAGGATCTTGCTAGTGGCTCAGATGGTAAAGCGTCTACCTATAATGTGAGAGACCTGGGTTTGATCCCTGGGTTGGGAAGATCTCCTGGAGAAGGAAATGGCAACCCACTCCAGTACTCTTGCCTGGAAAATTCCATGGATGGAGGAGCCTGGTAGGCTATAGTTCGTGGGGTCGCAAAGAGTCAGACACAACTGAGTGACTTCAGTGTCATGTCATTTTCAGCAGTATCTCACTTCCAGGTAACAATTCTGTTTTAGTTACCACTGCTATATAACAAACTACCTCCTACATTCAGAAGCTTAAAAAAATATTCTTTTTGTCTTGCTCACAGTTTTTGGCTCAGTAATTCAGAAAAGGGCCTCTAAGGGTCAGTTCTTGCTTGGGGTCTCTCATGTAGGTGTTGCCAGATATCAGCGGGGGATACAGTTGTCTGGAAGCCTAGTTGGGCTGGATGCCCAAGATGCATTACTTGTATGGCTAGCAATTGATGTCCCTCATTCACTTGTAGCTCAGCTGGGGCTTTTGACATGGCCTTTCCAGCATAGTAGAAATTGACAATTTTCATGGTTGTTGGCTTCTTCCAGAGAGTATCTCAAGAAGGCTGGACAGAAGCTCTATGCCCTTTTTTGACTTAGCCTTGAAGTTCACATCACTTACACCTTATTCTATTGGCTGAAGCAATCATAAGTCTTTCTGGTTTCAAGGGGTTGAGACATAGACCCCACCTTTTGGTAAGAGAAATGTGAAGTAATTTGGGGATCACGTGTTACATCTACCATATTAGGGTAAACATATCAACAAATTACCTTGACAGTCTGTTTATTTACTAATTTGACAGCAGAGTAAACTGCTCATTTGAACAATGTCTTACATGCAAGAATGATTAAATTATTTCTGCATCTAATCCAAATGTGGTCAGTATAGCAGTCCATCTTCTCTTCTAACCACAAGACTGCTGAAAAAAGCTGGCTGTAAAATATTAGACTCGACATCTTGGCAAAAGAAAACAGGGCTCTCAGCAAGGCATACCCAGTGACAGAAACAATTTTCAGAACTTTATCTTTGGATTTAGACCTGTGGTTCACCCAATCCCTTTTCCTTAGTTTATTGAATAACTACAAATGGCACACCTAGACTCTTGCCAGGTTTTCTTCTGTGGTGACGATGGGGTTTCAGGCAGCTCCTTTAGGAGAATGTCTTGGCTTGGCTAGAAACAGTTCTATATGTGTTTTACAGAGATAAGCAGCTAAATCAGAAGAACGTAGATTTGAGTTTTCCTTGCTGGGAAACGACTAGGGTCCACCATAGACAGCTATCTATGAAGCATATCAGGACTGTCATTAAATACAGAGGTGACACGAGATGCTTACAGGGGAACCAGTGGCTTTTAACTTGAATGGGAAAGGTTCTTGCAGTTTTGCAACAGGGATACTGTACTTTCCCATTATGGCGGTTGGCATCACTGTTGCTTAAATTGGCATAGTGCCTTCACATACAGGGAGGACTTGCAGAACATCCAGGGTATTAAGTTATTACGTTAATGTGATATCAGAAAGGAATTTGAAGTGCTGACAATTATTTCACTTAAGATAAAGATAAAAAGAAATCAGAGTCCCCTCATCATTAATCCTCTCATATTCTTATCTCCATTCAGGTTGGTCTTATTCTTTCCTGGTGGTCTGGGGACTTCCCCCTCCTCTGCCTGCTGGCTCATCTCCCAATCCCTTCACTGAAATACTGAATCTTCTAATTCGTCCCCACATTGTTAAACTTTATAGAAAGTTGTAGAGAGTACTCCTTTCACCTTCTCAACTTCAGACTGAAACATGAATTTGCTCTGATTATACTCCCTTCCTAAAACCCATCAGAAGGGAGACTGTACATTATTCTTCTCCCCCCAATCCTAAGGTTAGACGATCGAGCCAGATTTCTCCGAGCTCTCTTACTTGACCTCTCTATGATATTGGCATGAATATTTAATTCCTCCTTCTTGAAACTCTCTGTTATCTTGGCTCCCAATGCATTATTCTTTTTTATTATACCCTTTCTTCCAGATTTTTTGTATCGGCCCCTGCCCTTTGCCCTGCCTTCTTGTAGAATTGATTTTCTCCAGGATTTTCCCTTGTCTAAAACCATGTCCATAATCTCTAATTTTCTACATCTCTTCACTTCTGGCATCTCCAATACACTCACTCTTTTTTTCTGCAGTCTTTATTTTAGTTAATGATGTATCTATCCACTTGGCTATGAAATGGAAAATCTCAGGGTCAACTTTTACCTCAAGAATCAGTTAGTGACCACATATAGTGGATGCCCCCTTTAAAATATTTCTTGATTCAACTTCCATCCTTCAATAATTGCCACTTAGTTCAGATATTATCTTTTCCAATTTGATTTTAGGATTCTCTTGCTTGATTTTACTCCCTGCAGGCTCTGGCACCACCAATCTACTCTCCATACTGAGACCATAATAGTTTTTCTGCTATACAAGTAGAACTACGATTTTCTTTTCAAAAACTCCCTGCCAGTTCCTTGTTTTATGCAGGATTAAATCCACTAAACCAGCCTGGCTTTTTGGTTTTGTATCCTGCTTTTTCTTTTTAGCTTAATAAACAGCTTTTCAGTTTTTTTTTTTAAATTTTGACGAAGTATTTTTTTTAATGAAGTATAGTTGATGTACAATATTATATGAATTACAGGTGTACAAATGGTGATTCACAATTTTTAAAGGTTAGACTCCCTTTATAGTTATTATAAAGTATTGGCTATATTCCCTGTGTTGTATAATACATGCTTATAGAGTATTTTATATCTAATAGTTTATCTCCTACTGCTATATTACCCTTCTCCCCTTCCTTCTCCTCACTGGTAACCAACCCCCATCTCTCTGTCTGTGAGTCTGCTTCTTTTTTGTTATATTCACTTGTTTGGTTTGTTGTATTTTTTAAAAGTCCACATATAAGTGATATCATGTAGTATTTGTCCTTCTCTGACATTTAGCAAAATACCCTCCAAGTCTATCCATGTTGCTCCAAATAGCAAAACTTTATGTTTCTTTATGGGGAATGGTATTCCATTGTGTATGTGTGTATGTATGTATATGTATATGTGTGTATATATATATATGTGTGTGTGTATATATATATATGTGTGTATATATATATATGTGTGTATATATATGTGTGTAGGTATATATGGGCTTCCCTGGTGGCTCAGATGGTAGCGAATCTGCCTGCAATGTGGGATATCTGAGTTTGATCCCTGGGTTAGGAAGATCCCCTGGAGAAAAGAATAGCTATCCATTCCAGTATTCTTGCCTGAAGAATTCCATGGACAGAGGAGCCTGGCAGACTATAGTCCACGGGATCACGAAGAGTTGGACATGACATTACACTTCAATTTTTTTTTTTTCATATATATGTATATACCACATCTTCTTTATCCATTCATCTATTGATGGACACTTAGGTTCATCCCATATCTGGGCAATTGTAAATAATGCTGCTATGAACATTAGGGTGCATTTTGAATTAGTATTTTGGTTTTTGGATATGTACCCTGGAATGGAATTGCTGTGTCATATGGTAGTTCTCTTTTTAGTTTTTTGGGAAACCGCAGTATTGTTTTCCACAGTGGTTGCATCAATTCACATTCCTACCAAGAGTTTAAAGGTGTTCCCTTTTCTCCACATCCTTGCCAACATTTGTTATTTGTATTCTTTTTTTATGATAGCCATTCTGACAAGCATGAGGTGATGTCTCTTTGTGGTTTTGATTTGCATTTCCCTGATAATTAACAATGTTGAGCATTCTTTTGTGTGTTTGTTGGCCTTCTGCATGTCCTCTTGGGAAAGTGTCTATTCCATCCTTCCACCCATTTTTTAATTGTTTTTTTTGCTGTTGAGTTACATGATGTGCTTATATATTTTGCATATTAACTACTTATCAGTCATTTCATTTGCAAATATTTTCTTTAAATAGTGTTTTTAAATAGAAAATGACATGTTCTTTTAAACTTCTTATATACAGACTATATGCTCCCAATGTCCAAAGTATTTTCCATCTTCCTTCCTCTGAGAAACAATCCTTTTCAAGACAAGGGTCAAACATTATCTTTATTATTGAGCTATTGAGTTTTTTTTCTACTATAGTACTTGGGGAATAGAATGGAATAAACTATATTTATTGAATGTTAGGTATTCACCAAAGCATTTTGCCAAGTATTTAAAAATTGTTATTTCACTGAATCCTCTCAATGCGTAATTACTGTTACCCCTTTGTAGATGAAGAAACTAGGCCTTAGAGGGAATGGATAACTTCTTGAATATGTGAGTTTACTGAGGGCAGAGCTTGTGTCCATTTGGTTCACTTGCCAATAATAGCACTGAGTAAATATTCACTGAAGAAAGAATGATGGGAGGCTATTCCACAGAGCATGAGCTACAAAGAGAGAAAATATCTATAACAGAAGTTCTCAGAATAATGGGGTTTGTTGTGACACGGCATAGGAAACAGGAGTAGAGGCAGAGGAGAGGAAATGTATTTTTCCAAAAGGAAATTTAATATTTGAGCTTAAGGCAGTAGCATTTTAATGTTGATATTCTTGGGAATATATGGGTACAGGATTAGAAAAGGATTGCTCTATGTCTGCAGTAATTTGTGGAATGTGCCATCTGATAATGTACTACATGACAACTAGATAACAATAAAGACAGTAAGACACTCAACCAATTTTATTTTTCCAAACCAACCTTATTTGTTAGTATGTTAAAAATAAAAAGTAGAGGATTTTGGTTCCTGTTTCTTCAGTTTATCTTATCACATTATTCACAACTCAATCAAACTCTTCAAAGTTTAGTAAGTAGTAATATTTATTCTTTTGTATTTCTGGAAATAGTTTCAAAAATCTTTAAAGCTTTTTTTTTTAATTAGGTGTTTATTAATGTTGGGTTAACTAATGTTTGAAATTTATGTAATTTTGCCTGGTATTAAATTGTAGCATTTACAAAGTTCCAAGTGGATCAACCTTTTAAAAACTTAGAACACGCAAATATTAAATCATAGGTGAATATTGAAAAGAACAAAAGAGAAGTGCAAAGTAAACATGAAACATGAAGGCAAGCCAGTAGTGTTTGTCATGCAGGACACATATCGTGTTTTTTATAGGACACCTCAAAATAGGTCAAGAAACCTGGAATTTTAGATTGGGATTTTGAGAACGTTTTAGTGAAACTCCTGGTTGTAAAGTGAACAAAAGAAGTACAGGAAGGAAAGTGACTTATTACAGTCAAGAACAAAGCAGAATTAGAGCTGGTGACTATCACTCAACACGTTTCTAAGACCTTGATTTTTCTTAATTTTCACTATTGTCTATCAAAGGGATGAATTATCAATGGAGGAGTGAAACCATCTAGCTGATGACATCAGAGTGCTGGCAGCTAGTGTAGTTTGTTATGGAAGAAGGGATTCACTTAAACTGTGTCGCCATCACCTTCTCTAATATGGGTCCCTTGAGGTCTAACACAGCAGAGTTAGAGGCATAAAACGTGATAAATACCCTGAAAATATAATTTGAGCCTCTAACATGAGGACTTGTAAGAAACATAACTTAGAAAGAGGCAATTAAGAAGGATGTGCTTATCTTAGGTTTGCCCAGATTATATATAACCTTGCATTTTAATATAAAACTGCCAAAGTCAGTAACAGTTTGGTTTATTTTGTGGGGGAAGGGAGAGCGGACATGCAGACACATCAATTAGGGGAGAAATTCTTGCTTAAGAATTATCTTTATGGCTTGTAATTGTAAACTATTCTATACTCTCTATTTGTTAAATAAAAATGATTATTCATGGACTATTCACTCCTTTTTCTGCTCCAGTCTTTAGTTTTACTCCAAAGGGTAGAAAGATCTGCTTTAACTCAGAAGGGTTTTGAAGATTTCCAGAACCAGGGACCTTGCATTTCTCCCACTAGTACTTATCCAAAGCTGAGGTATCCGGCTCAGGGCTTTGTGAGAGAAAGCTCTTTGATTGTCCTGCATTTGGCCAGCTGCCAGCTTTGCCACATGATGATTAAGTGTGCTTTTACCCGAAAAAGTTCAGAAAAGCTTAAATTATTCTTCAAAAACAGAAAGTCTTATCAGACTTTATACACAATTTAAAGCCCAGATAATGACCAGCTTTTCCTACCTCTAGACAGACACCGCTACAGAGACCAATCACCAAATGCAAGGAAGAGATACAGATCTCAAACCCAGAAGCACAACTCAGAGCACCTATGCCTTTCCCAGGCACCACTGGTAAAGCACTCCGTTATCTAGAGCTACTTCCTGTCCTCGCCCCTGACCTTTCCAAATAGCCAGGTATTTACCTGAGTTTCTATTAAGCCAGATCTGGGACCTTACGCTTTCCTTATGAAGGACATGTAGCTATGGATCATTTGATTTTACTCTCCTCTTTGTTCAAACCCATACGAGGACGCTGATAAACACCAGGAAAGATTAGCAAGGTGAAAGAATTAAAGTCCAGGTGTGAAGTAGAGGATTAGGGAACAGATTATTTAGGAGATGACGAATCTGGGTTCCTACATCTTTAAATACAAAGGACATGTTATTTTATGGAGTAAATTTTAAGTGGCTATCTATTGCACTGCTTATAATAAAAAGTCCCATATTTTAGTTATTTTTTACAGTAGAGAACTAAAAACCAATTTCTGATAGTTCTCCAATCTGCCAAATCAGATCACTTCCCTGTAGCTTTCTTGACTTTCTTACCCCCAACTTGGTTCAACCTTCTTATTCACACATTTTGGACTCCAGCTGAGAAGAGAACATTTCCAGTTCTGAATGAACACTGTCTCTTGGCTTCCACTAAACTATTCAGTCAAATGCAAGTAGGCAACGCAGCCCCAGGCCTGATTTTGCTTGAAACCTGCTTAATCCATAGTGGCTGAACGTGAGCTGCCCTTGTTTACTTTTTAAGTTGGTAGCTGAACCTCAACTGACTCATCCACTGCTATATGCTAATCCTTGATCCTCCCTCAGTATTGTCCCAGAGTCAGTAATATTTGTTCAGTTATTCATTTACTGGTCTAATATGCACCACTACTAAGGGATATAAAATGAACGCGATGGATGTGGTCCTGCTCTTTGGAACTTAAAGTCTTCTCAGGAATGAGTGTGTGTGCTAAGTCACTTCATTCATGTCCAACTCTTTGCGACCCTATGGACTGTAGCCTGCCAGGCTCCTTTGTCCATGGGATTCTCCTGACAAGAATATTGGAGTATGTTGCCATGCTCTCCTCCAGGGGATCTTCCTTATCCAGGGAACAAACCCACATCTTCTGTGACTTCTGCATTTATACACACACACACACACACACACACATATATAAATATATATATATATATTTTTTTTTTTTTACAACTGAGCCACTGGAGAAGCCCGTGTTTTGGAATACAGATAACTAAACATGCTGGGGGAAAGGAAGAATAATGTGTTATGTAGTTACCAAGGGAGGATGCTTAATCTGATTGTGAAGATCTGGAAGGCTTTCCAGAAAAGGTGGAAGGTGAAAGCTATAGAATGAGTTGGAGTTACTCAAGAGAAACTTGAAGATAATGCTTCAGACAGAGAAAACAGCCTGAGTCAAAGTCTGGAGAAAAGAGGGCATGACTATCTCAGGAAAAGAAAGTAATTCCACATGAGTGGATCATAGAATGTGTGTGTTTTGTAGGAGGTGGAGGACCTGGGAGGCAGGGTGGGAAACAGTAAGTAGAGGCTGGAGGGGACTTTGTGAATCCAGTAATCTTCCCTCAAGGGGGCTGAGAAGCCCCTGGAAGGGACATAATTGGATATGTGTTGTTAAAAAGATCATGCTGGCTGGAAAGCAAGCACTCTGGTGGGGCAGTTATGAGGCTGCTGCACTAGCCCAGGCAAGAGGACATAGAAACCTGCTGAGGTTCAGTAGCATTGAGGGTGCAGAGCAGTGAGTGGACAGGAGGGAGATTTAGAAGGCAGAATTGATACCCTTGGAGACCAATGAGATGTAGGGAATGAGGGAGTGGAAGGAGGCACCCATGTTACCTTGGTTTCTGGACTGAGCAACTGGGGTGAATTATGATGTCTTTTTCTGAGCTAGAAAAGGAGAGGCATTTAGTTCTCTTAGTTCCCAATGATCAGCCATATTTTCTTACCCATTCTGCCTTTTCTCACCCTCTTCTCACCCTCACTGACTTGCCTTTTCCTCATTCCCTACTTTAATGCTGGCTGTGGCTGACCTCACCTCCAATAGTTCCTGGCTCTGTTCCACTTCAGAGGTGCTTTGTTTCCTCATATGGAAAACCTGGCCTCACAAATTCATGCATTTGTACCTACTTTGTTTTTCTATCAGAAATGTGTAACCTGCCCATTTTTTTCAGGCAAACTTTGCCAGTCTACCGAAGCCCTGTTTAGCTATGACTTCCTCAGTGAAGTCATTCCCAGCTCCAAAATGTGGACTATGTGGTCCACCCCGTTCTTCTACACCCCTTGGTTCACATCTCCATTGCAGGACGTTCTACCTATTGCATTGTCTGTCTCTTTTGTCTTCACCTTCTCACCAGTCCATCACTCACACAGGATTATCATTAGCTTCTTGCAGACAGCTAACTATACCTATCGTTCATATTTCTACTATCACCAGCAAAAGGAGGGGCTTGCATATATTAGAGACTCAAGTAGAGTTTAATTATGAAATACAAATGAAATGTCTATATGCTTTTCTTTACAGATTGCTTCCAAGCTTCATTTTCTTCAAATATTTTTTCTCATTCTTACTCATGGATTAAACACTCATGTTGTACAGACTAATGTTGTATATATGCAATGGAGAACACACTAATTTTCTAACATATCACCAAGTGCTTCAGCAGTATGGGACTAGTTGTGATATCTCAGACAAATTACTAGAAACTAAATCTTGGTTTCCTCAAATATTAAATGGTAATAATATCTATCTCATTCGTTTGTTGCAAGAATTGTCCAAATGCATTTAGAGCACTTAACAGAGCACCTGGAGCAATCAAATTGCTCAATAAATGCCGTCTCTTCTTAATCTCTGCTCTCTTTATAATTGCTTAAACTTTGTATATTTTCATAACTTCTGATTTTAAAAAATTTTTATTCTAACAGACTAGCGATTGTATATGTATATATCTAGACAGCATATTCAGAGAAGGCAATGGCAACCCACTCCAGTGTTCTTGCCTGGAGAATCCCAGGGATGGGGGAGCCTGGTAGGCTGCTGTCTATGGGGTCACACAGAGTTGGACACAACTGAAGCGACTTAGCAGCAGCAGCAGCAGCAGCAGCAGCAGCAGCAGCAGACAGCATATTAAAAGCAGAGACATTACTTTGCCAACAAAAGTCCATCTAGTCAGGGCTATGGTTTTTCCAGTAGTCATGTATGGATGTGAGAGTTGGTCTACAAAGTAAGCTGAGCACAGAAGAATTGATGCTTTTGAACTGTGGTGTTGGAGAAGACTTTTGAGAATCCCTTGGACTGCAAGGAAATCCAACCAGTCCATCCTAAAGGAGATCAGCCCTGGGTGTTCATTGGAAGGACTGATGCTGAAGCTGAAACTCCAATACTTTAGCCACCTGATGCAAAGAACTGACTCATTGGAAAAGACCTTGATGCTGGGAAAGATTGAAGGCAGGAGGAGAAGGAGATGACAGAGGATGAGATGGTTGGGTGGCATTACCGAATCAATGGACATGAGTTTGGGTGGACTCTGGAAGTTGGTGATGGACAGGGAGGCCTGGCATGCTGTAGTCCATGGGGTCGCAAAGAGTCAGACATGACTGAGTGACTGAACTGAACTGAACTGATGTGTATATATATATGTGTGTGTGTGTGTGTATGCACACTGCATGCATTTGACAGACATCGATAAATCCACTTTTAAAAGCAGTACACATTTAATACATTGGTCAAGAGAGCTCTCATGTTGTGTACGTTTGCCTTTAGCAACAACCTTGTGAAATCTCTTGTTTTGCAGCTAATTTGTCTTCCACTTTTTGCTTATGTACATTTTTTTCTTGTTCCAGTGGGAAACATATCTTTTATTTTTTTAAACTTGTAGAATGCCAAGCACTATGTTTAACGCTGATTAGGCATTTAGTAAATATCTGAACAACTCTAGCCTTGCCCTATGACCTGGAAATATGGGAGAAGCTGTTCAGTCTCTCTAGTTGTGTCTGCGAAGAGCCATGAGCCTCTGGAGGGAGAGACAAGAGGTCAAGAATGATTGTTTCCCATCAATGCAGAAAGCTCTGAAAATCCTCTCGGCTGTTTTTCTGAAGCTGGAGGGAGTTCTTTTTCCTCTCTGGTACTCTGTGTCGCAAACCAAAGTGAACTCTTGAGGAACAATGAGGAAGATAGAAGCTGATCCAAAGTTCCTACCCTAACCTCTATGGCTGCAGGATTCAGATATCGAGGGTTTGGGTTCAGTTATCAGGATGCTTTTCCAAGCCTTCTGGTTAAAGGCACTGGTTTGTGCACATTTGTCTTGCCACCCACAGCCTCCTATGAGTATTAATTGTAAAAAAAATTAAATTATGTACACTTCCTTCCTTCCCTTCTTTTCTTCTTTAGAAATTTTTTATAGATATAAATGATACATGCTTATTACAAAAAAATTCAAGCAGGTATATTTTATTTCTTCTAGGCTGTTTTTTTTTTTTTAATTTTTATTAGGATCACCCTTTTTAGCACAAAAATAAGAGGTCTTATTTTTGTGGATCACGCGTGCACTCTATGTGGTAGCATGTCTAACAGGTAAGGTGATTCAGGACGGTTTCAGAGACTTCTCCACACCACACTTTCCTGTATGGGATCTTCACGGTAAGGTTTTGTTATCTCAAGATCTCTTCCTTTCATTACCGAAAGAAACTTACCTAGATGTGAAATGTTAATGTCAATAAAATGATCAGAGGGCTAATTTAGGGACATTAAGCTATTAACCCCAGAGTTATCCATTTTATTAATATGGTCCCATTGTCATTAGAAAATCAAGGATATGAAACTCAGAAAGTCCGTCACAGAGCTTTGCCTATAGTATATGCTCACTAAACATTTGATGAATGAATAAGTAAAGGGTTAAGTGATTTAACATCACCCTATATGTATCTCCTAGGATGTCTGTTAATTTTCTCCAAGGTTGCCTACATATTTTCCTCGGTGATTCCTCTAGAATTCTTTACCTTTGAAAGGTGGATTAGAATGTGTGTACTTCTGGGAAAAGTTATGGTAACCATCACATTTTACCAATTAGTACATTTCAGAGCATCTAATGAGCCATGGCATTAATCCATGATGCTCAAAGTTAGGCAAGCAGATTTCAAAAATTATTAACTGTAAACACTAATGTTTTAAGAGCTTTTTCTTTTGTTTTCTGCTAAAAATGGCATATGTGAAAGAAATACTTTTAAATGATTCACCCATTTCACAGATTTAAAAAATGAGTTTTGGAATTTTCCCTGGGTTTTGCATAGAAAATTAGTAGTAGGTGAAAGCTAGAAACTCAGGAATTTATTTCTTCATCCTGTGTGTAACCGTTTGGAGACAGGCCGTCTCCAGACCATATTTTCTTTTTAATGGCTATAAAGTGAATGAACTCAAAGAACAGTCTAGCATCCTGCTGAGATTGATATGAAAAAGGACAGGGGGAGAAAAGATTCCTCATTAATGGATTTATATTCTAGTGATAGGACTTAGGGGTGGAAAGGTCATTTTGGAAAGTAAAGTGAAATATAGAGCATGCAGAAAAATTATCTTGTTATCTGACTTAGAAACATGGGGCTGCACGTTATCCTCTGTTCGTTTATTTTTTCTCCTAGTTTTCCTTTTATTTTTAGATAAATGTGAGTCAGACAGATGAGACAAGAGTAATTTTTAGAAACTCTCTTCCCTTGCAAGCTTTTGGGAGCAGAGTTTCACATGTTTTATATGGTCCGATTGGAAGTGCTATTTGACTGTTACAGAAGGACAAGGCATTCAGTCAGAATCTGGGGATAAGTGGGCAAAACAATGAGAACATCTTATAAAAAGTTGAGTATATGAGGCCGTAATCAGACAAAATATAAAACTTAATCTCAAGACTGAAATTGAAGTTCTTTCTAGATTATGAAGGAAGGAAAAACAATGTACCTCTGAAAGGACTTTTTTAGTTCAATAAGAAGAGTGAGATTAGAAGGTAACTATTTAGATGACTCTTTAGATGACCCTATGGCTTCCCTGCTGGCTCAGATGGTAAACATTCTGTCTGCAACGCAGGAGACCTGGACTTGAATCCTGGGTTGGGAAGATACCCTGGAGGAGGAAATGGCAACCCATTCCAGCATTCTTGCCTGGAGAATCCCATGGACAGAGGAGCCTGGTGGGTTACAATCCATGAGGTTGCAAAGAGTCAGACATGACTGAGACACTAACACACACATGCTTGGTGAAAGGTCACTTACATATAAACACCTTCATTTAATTTTCAGTAATTTCTTGGCTGGGGATGTTTCATTTTTTAAAAACTATAGATGAGAAACTTTAGTAAACATGTCATCCAGAGTCTCATTTACAGAGGCCAGATTCAAACCCAGTTTTCTCTGGCTCCTACTCTCTACTCTTACCCCATCCAGAAGCTCTCTTTCTTTTGTCTTCCAGCACTAGGGATGCAGATGCATAAAGCATACTGTGCCCCAGAGACCTCATCACCACACACACACAGATGTATCTGTGTACATATATATAGGTCTATGGTGAGATACAGCTTGTGACTCAGTCATGCTTGAGGCACAGTCTTAGCAGAGAGTAGGGAATACTCAGCTCTGCTGAGGCTGGAGTGGAGGAGGTCAACCAGGATTTTATGGAAAAGGAGGAAAAGCCAGTTGAGCTGGGTCTCCCATGTTGACAGGGCATAGTAAATCATCTGAGATGGAAGGGACTATCTGCACAAAATGACTTGGAAACAATAACACAGAAGATGTGTTTGTAGCATGGCCAGATGAAATACAGGGCCATCCAGTTACATTTGAGTTTCAGGTGAACAACCAAGACTGTGTTAGTATAAGTATATCCTATACAATATTTGTAATATACTGATGCTAATACTGTAAATTCTCAGTTGTTTATCTGAAACTCGTTTGGGCATTCTGTCAATTTATCTGCTAAGTCTGGTCATGCTATGCATTAGGGTTTCATGGAAGAATAGTGTGCAAGGCTAGGAGCCCCAGGAAAAGTGTGGAGAAGGTGAGGCTAAAGGGCCTAAAGACAGAAGATCAGGATTTTGCTGTACATGGGATAAACAGGATTAAAAATAGGATTGCCCTGCAAATCAGTCTCTGCTTATCCTGTGACTGGATTAATTTATGCCACTTAGTTAAAAACAAGAAGCAATTGAACAAAGAATTGTCTCTAATGAAAAGGACTTTTCTTCTCAAAAGGTCATATAATAAAATGACTTCCAACATGGAATTGTATTATCACATGCAAATCCTATCTAAACTAAATGAAAGATACTGACTCAGTAGCATGGAATTCTGCCCAGAGTCACAGAAGAAGGCACATCCCCTGAAGACATTCAGGAATCACTCTGTGGATGATGGCAGGAGGCATTTTTACATTTATTTAAAAATTTAAGGGCAATAGGTCATTAAAAAAAGCTATCACATTACAGTATTTTTGCTTAACAATGTCCTTTGTATCTATGACATTGGAGATACAGCATGTCCCCTACACTGATGGTGTTGGCTGAAAGGAGGCATCTACACATTTCAATATGACATTCAGAAAATAACATGGTCTGTGAGAGCAATGACTGCATGCCAATTTCGGCTTTTCTCTCCCTCCTCATTAAATATGTAACTGTGTCTTTTATTTACTTGTCTCCTCACTCCAGAAAGGATTTAAGGCAGCTCATAAATATGTGCAAGGCTCACCACTCCTACACATGTGGCTGCTCAAGCATTTTGATGATTGTACACTTTTAAGTTAAATGCAAAGACTTCTCTGTGATTAGTGTGTGTCTGCTTCTGGGGAAAGTTATTGTAATCATTACATTTTACTAATAACATTACTTTTGTTATTTCATAGTGTCTAATGAACAACAGTGTAAATCCCACAGGAATCATAGTCAAGCATATTTTGAAAGCTGTTAGACAGAAAAATTCTACTTGACTTGGAGATTTTGCCTTGATTTCATTTCTATTTCTTAGGGGCTTTCACTGTCCTTTGCTTAATTGTCTTCACTTTACATGAAGTTAAAGAAAGCCAAAAATCCAACTGTGGTAAAAACACAATCTGAGTTTCATCATCAACATTTTTACCTAAAGACCAAAACAAACAAACAAACAAAAAAACCATCAAAAGAGATACTGGTCATGTTAAAGGACTTTATCCATCGTGCTTCCCTAAGTGATTTTTACTTTGATAGGCATGCTATTCTTGCTTAGAAGTGTTATCAAGGATGTGAGTTGATAAAGAATAAGTCCACTTTTTAATCATGGCCTATTTGAGATCTTACCTTACCTGGGAAAGGATTTAAACTTCAGCAAGAGTGGTTTAGGGGTTAGAATTGAACATATTGGGATGCCTTGCCTTCTGGATGTTGTTTTCAGGGGTTTGGCAGGTAAGATACCCGCATCTAATTATGACAACATCAGGCTCCAAATGAGCTTGGCAAGCTAGATAAATTGGCCCAGTCTCACAGAATGAATTTTGATAAGAATAAACAATAAATACACATCCCTATACCTGGGTTCAGAAAACCAGCTGGAAAAAAATTGTTTGTATTGAAAATGCTGCTAGAAAAGATGGCCTAGGGTTTTAGGTAACAGTGAGTTCAATGTAAGTCAGCAGAGTGGTGGGGCTGCCCTAAGTCTACTAGGGTTTAGGTCAAATTTGTAGCAAACCTTCTAGGATAAGGAAGATATGATAACCCCACTCAACATTCCACAGTGCTCAAAACTTGTTTCTAAATCCCGGGTTCGTGTCTAGGCACCCTGCTTTAGGAAAGGATGATTTCAAAAGCAAAAGATGTTATTTGGTGAGAGGATATAAAATCATGTCAGAGTAAGAAAAACTACAGGAACACAAGGTGTTTTATCTAGAGGAAAGAAGAGTTTCATTGTTGAGGAGGACAAGTTTTATTCTCTCTTCTGTCATATGTATACAAAGACCAATCTATAGAAACTTCCATATAAGGGTGGACTTGGCTGCTTTCGAAGACCAGCACCTCTCACCTGTTGGAGAGACTGGAGAGTGGTGATTTTTCACATTGGATTTAGAGCTAGATCTTTACAGTCTTGTCTGAATCTGGTGCTCTGCAATTCTAAGGATGTTTAGAATACATACATATATATATATATATATATATATATATATTTTTTTTTTTTTTTTTTGGTATGAATAACTTCTAAAGCTTTTCAGGAAATTTAGTGACATTGCTAGACAAAAAACAATGACACCAAATCAGCCTTTGTTATCACATAGACAAAACTACTGATTGATTGACTATAAAAATCAAGAGACATAGCTTCTTTTTCTGGTTATTGGGCCCATCTTGCCTACAGACATATCATTGCAACATAATGCTCAATATAAAAAGGCAAAATGAATTACAACAAATATATAGAAAACCCTGATTGAGGTTGTTTGAAATTACATTAGCTATAAAATTCTGTTATAGTCAGACATTTTGTGTTGGTTAATTTTAGGTATCATTGTCTCTTTTCAGTATTTTAATGTACAATGAAAAATCTCCAGATAACAAAATCTTGTCAAGCCCCAGCCAATAGTTTACTTGTTTCCAAGATTATTTGATAATTTTAAGATACTCATATGACAAAATAAGTTAGTTCCTTGGAATTTGTTTTAGTAAGATTCATAAAATCAATGCTATGATCCCTTTTTTTTTGTCTTCCTATCAACACCCCTGGTATTTTATTTTTGCTAGCCACCAGCTGGCTTTTTTTCCCACCACGAAATGACTCTAAACTGCAAGATAATTATACAAAAAGAGATTTGCTCCAAAAGTTACATGGAGCCAACTATGTCAGCAATGGAAAGAACTAGTACATTTTGTTTTGGACATAAATAAAATCCTAGATCTGGAAATTTGCTTCCTTAACCCCCAAATATTCTTCACTCAAGAATTCTAACTGAAGAAGCTCACCTTTTTCTTTTTTAATTTATTTCTAAAATTATGAGGTAAGAGACTTCCCCGGCAGTGCAGTGGTTAAGATTCTGTGCTTCCTCTGCAGGGGGCGCTGTTTGATCCCTGATAAGGGAACGAAGATCCTGTGATCAGTAAAAATAAAAGACGAAACTATATGTAAAAATTTGCATTATCTTCATGACATCCCTTGTGATGTCAAATCACATTAAAATGTAAAATGCAGAACGTTGACTTATAGTACAATAGTGTATGTATTTGGAGAAGGCGATGGCACCCCCACTCCAGTACTCTTGCCTGGAAAATCCCATGGATGGAGGAGCCTGGTAGGCTGCAGTCCATGGGGTCGCTAAGAGTCGGACACGACTGAGCGACTTCACTTTCACTTTTAACTTTCACGCATTGGAGAAGGAAATGGCAACCCACTCCAGTGTTCTTGCCTGGAGAATCCCAGGGACGGGGTCGCCTGGTAGGCTGCCGTCTGTGGGGTCGCACAGAGTCGGACACGACTTAAGCGACTTAGCAGCAGTAGTAACCGCAGTGTATGTATTAGCTAAATTAGAAGGCTAGATGGTGTTGAACTTCTCGTAACTAGGAATCCAAATCATGATAAAAGTTTTGATATACTTCTTAGTTAAAAACTCTTTGTGTTATGTAATTATCCCAGAGTTAAGGGGTCAGGTTTGGATGACAATGGGAGGGGCACAATACTTGAAAGTGAACCAAGAAGTGAGTAATCCACGTAGCTATGGATGGTCATCTTGTAGCCAATAAGGAAGCGACCAAAATTAACGGGGTTTAGGAGAGGAGCACTAAGTGCTTGAGTGCAGAGAGTCACAAAGAAATAGAGCAAAAGCTCAGATCACACCTTTCATGAAATTTGTTCTCACTTGAAATATTGATGATGTGAGTCAATAATAAATTATCTTTAAGATTAAAAAAAATACCTTGGGTGTTCAATTCCATTAGTGTCTCACTTTCTTCCCTTTCCTGATATTTCAATGTTATTATAAAGTATTCTTAGTTCCAGGATTTAAAAATCATTTACAAAAACTCAAAGCAAATTTGTCCAGCCATGGTTATCTCAAATTTTCCTGAAATAAACATTTAGGCAGAAAAGCAGGTGGCATGCTGCCTTCACAGGCTTATTTTTCAATAAATACAAGCTAGTTCAATCCACTGCTTTCCAGGTAAAATACCTCATAAGAGATGAATGTCTGAGGGTACTCTGCACTAACATTTTGCCCCAGTGTATAAACTCTCAGAGGTATGGAAAATCCATGAGGGTTGAAAAATCCATGAGGTTTATAAAATCATGTTGAAATAACTTTAGATCTTTAGCTCTCCAGAAGACTAAAAGAGAGGCTACCTTGTTTTCCTATGTTCTAACAAACCCCTACCATATTAAGAGCTCACTAGGAAGCATTCCAGTGTATATCGTGTTATGTTAGTGAAGGGCAAACTTCTACATTCAACGGGTGCATTTTTGAAAATCAAAGCACTGCTCAAATATGAAGCCTCTTAGTTACATATCATTTTAATAGAGCTACATACTAAACACCACAACTTGTAAATCATGAAAGAGCTTAGAGCCTGCAATGGTGAACAGGATTAAATTCTATCCTAATGACTTTCTCGGAAAAGCCAGCGGAAAATTAGCTGCATCCCACTAGGCAATAAATACATCACACTAAACAAAATTTAAACTAGAGGACAATCAACCTCTTTTCTTTGTTCTTTCAAAAGAAAAGCAGATTAGACCTTTGAAAAAAAAAGATCAAGAGCATTTTATGGGAAATTCAGAAAAAAAAAAAACTATTTGGACTGAAATCAAATGTTATGAATAGTACTTTCTAAGTAATGACACATATCAGCAGCATTTGTAACCATAAGAACAATGTGATAAATTTTAATCACTTGGGACTCCAGCTCTGTGGGAAGTGCTCACTACACAGACATCATTTATAGGTTTCCAGTTATGACCTACGTCTAAAAGACATTTTAATGATAACTGGAGAAAGTAGATAGATTGTCTTCCTAGAGTGTTGAAGTTCCTGCTTGTTGTCATCCTCAGCTCTATTAAAGAGCAGAGGCTTTCAAAGGTACTCTTCAGTCTAGCAATCAGAATGCAAGACCAAAGGGATGGAACTATCTAAGATAAAATATGCCAGAAACGTACACTCCTTGGGATTTCCTGTGGGAGTCTGACCAAAATAGAGCAATATTAATAAATATAAATTCTGGAACACTATTATCAACAGAAACAGGGTCTTGAAACGTACCCTTAAAATTCTTCTAGTTTTCTTAGGCAGGTCAACTATTTCAATGTAATTGTGCAAAATGTTAGACCTCCCTATGGGGACAATTGCTTTAAATTATATTAAAGACTCAAAGATTCTAATAGACATGCTAAAGGAAGGAGTTTAATCTGTTGGATGCTCTAAATCTTTAAGTTTACTCAGGATCTCTCACTCAGGGTCCTTTGTCCCCATGGCCTTGAAAACATATGGGAATCAAAAAAAAAAGAATGTAGTTTCAAAGCATCTCAACAATTGGTGAATTCACTGTTTATCCTTTTCCCTGTTTTTACTGCATATTTAGATAGACATTCAGGTGATGCAGATTGAATAAGAGAAAGAGAAAAGAAATAACCGAGGAGAAGGCTTGTATTCTTAAACAATAAAGAATAATCACCTTAGTCAGATTTCTTCTTTTTTTTTTTTTTTTTCAGATTTCTTCTTAATAATTTGAAAAACATCCCTTTGAATGTAGCTCAAAGCCAAGTAAGATTTCCTGGTCCAAATTTTCTCATGAGGCAAGACCTTGTGGGGCTTGAGTCTTCAGCCTCTCTGGATTTTCCTACCATTCTGAGCAAGTGAATTAAATCTCACAGTCAGGGAGACACTGCATTTAACTGTTCTACCTTCAGAGCATTTGGCCACTAGCAATGTGGGGAAATGAAATGACTGCTGGCATTTCTCCTTGCATTCTAGTTTCAAAGTTTTTTTTTTACCCTCCAGAATATAATCTTCCATAGTAGACTTAAAGAAGCCAATATATATATAACATCCCACTCAAATCTAGCAAGTTTATAACCAACTTGAGTAAAATCTTGTTTTACAAGATTGTTTGCCCAGAAGAGCTTATCATAAATGTGCTTGACTTCTCCAACTTTCAGCAAAATGAATAGCTGCTAAAATCAAAGAGTGCTAAGATGGGGCAGTAATAAGCATCTTGCCTTAAAAAGTAAATAAAACACATAAACTCAGACTTCTATTTCTAGTTGATCAGTTGTTTAAAAAAAAATCATGTCTTTAAAGGTAGGAATGAACAAAGTGATAATACAAAGTACAATGATAATTACCAAATGGAATCACCAAACATGTCACTGGAGCCATATTTTATTTTACTTTTTAAAAATTTTTTATTTTAGTGTTTGGATTTTATTTTACTTTAAACTTTTTATTTATTTGGTCACAACATGTGACTTGCAGAATCCTGGTTCCCAGACCAGGGATTGAACCCGTGCTCCCTGCAGTGGAAGCCTGGAGTCTTAACCACTGGCCTGCCAGGGCAGTCCCACTGGAAACATATTTTAGATTTTCATGAACTGTCAATATTACAGGCTATTTTTTATTGTTTCCATATTAAAATGTAGACTTTGTGTTAAGCTGACAAAATGAAGTTCTATGAATCAAGGTTTGTTAGTGGACACACAGAAGCAGCAGTATTTGTGTTGTTACTTGTTGCTTCTAATGATGAGGCTGGAGGGTAGCTGTTATGACCAATCTAGTTCATGGTTTAGTTCACCAAACAACTTCTTTCAAGTAAACAGACCTTTCTCAACTCAGCTGAGCCATAAGCACCAATGATGTGTGTGCATTTTCAGTCCTGCCCAACTCTTTGTGACACTGTAGACCATAGCCTACCAGGCTCCTCTGTCCATGGAATTTTCCAGGCAAGAATATTGGGGTGGGTTGCCATTTTGTTCTCCAGGGGAGCTACCCCACCCAGGGATTGAACCTGCTTCTCCTACATTGTTAGGTGCATTCTTTACCATTGAGCCACCTGGGAAGCCCCACCTGAATGAAAGCCCATATGAAAGGGCTCAAGTTAATCTAAGATGTTTAGGTCATAGAGCTTTCCAGTTTTGAATAACCTTAACAATCTAGACATTTCCCTCCTCCTCCCATCCCATCAATGAATGACTTAATGACCCACCTAGTCTTCCAATCTAGGTCTCTAGACTTGGTTTAGTCTGGTTATTTTTTTGCTGCTTAAAGTCCACAGCCATGGGTTTGTTTGTTCTTATTGTTTTTCCTTTCTTTTTCTGTTTTGTTTTAAATTTAAGGGAGATTCTTTATCTTCATGAGAGTCATGTCAGTGGAAATGTTTTCGCTAAATGCTTCATATTTTCTCTCAATCTACTCTTTCAGGAATGCTTTTCTTATGAGAAAACACCATGTCATGAACAGAGTGTCTGCAGAGCTGTTGAAAATGCTTCATGATTACAATATAGCAGAAGAATGATATCCAACACCAACTTCTTGGTTAGGTTAACTGCTTACGCTTTCTGTGACTAATAAGCTACCCTATAGATGAGCAATTAGAACTAGTTATTTAACCATAGTTATGGCTTACCATAGATGTGATAGGCTATTTACTCAAGGAGCCTTTTGAACTGTAGAATATTTTTAGTATTTTGGTTTCATTTGAAACACTATAGTTCCAACCCTTTCTCTGTTCTCTACATTATGGCTGTGGATAAAGTTTAGACAAAGGAGCACTTCAATTATGTGTTTAATTCTAAGACTCTGAACCAGGCAAACTCCAGTGCATGACAAATTGTGCTATTTCACTTCACAAGACCTTTATTGCGGATCCTGGAGTTAAGGTTGACAGAAATATAATGATAATAATCAGCAATCACACAGGATAAGAGGAAATGAATAAAAAGAAGTCATAGTTGATGGATAAATGATATCTCATAAATGACAGAGGTTTGTATCCGATTCTTCAGACTAGCATTTTTAACCATTGTTTTTGACTTTTTCTTTCACAGGGGTGTTTATTGTTGAACAGTCAATCCAAACCACACTGTACTTTTGAACTTCCCATTCTAATGGGAAGGTCTTGTCAGGAAGAAATCTAAATTTGCACAGATTTGAGAAGTGATATAAGATACGACATACTCTGTTTTACAGCCTTTGAAGCTCAGACCCTCCACGCATATAACACACACATCATTCCAACACTCACAAAGCTCAGCTGTGACGAACAGCTCCTCTGAGACTGGAATTATTCAACCCATGTCCCAGCCCTGCCTCATTGAAAACCTCCTCCACCAACAGGCCACTTTGAAGACCTCTGTGTTCAGGGAAGAGATGTGGCCACATCAAAGGTCAGGAACCAATCCAGTCTGGATATCTGTATGGTGTCTATACATTATGGTCTGCGAACTGGACTTGAAGTCCTTTTAAGCCCATCAGGGCACAACAATCAAGTTCTATAACATACATTCCTAATCAGGGGGCATCTTTGCTTTCATTTTCTTCATATTGCAGCCATATGAAAACATTATCTGACTTGGTTAGGATTCTGTGTATCAGAGATCCTCATGTGAAGTGAAATTTCTGTTATTAAAAAACAGAAGGCAGCCAATAAAATTTCTATCTCCAAATTCCTCTTCTTTCAATTGGTTCAGTCTGTCCAAAATAAAGCATGGCTTAAGTGAGAGTCAACAGACTTCTGCTTTGGAAATAATATCTTTGCTTTTCTAACATAAAGATGTCTTACTTTTTGAGCTGCTGTTCTGTTTGCATGACAGTTACTAAATGAGCTCCGATGTCAGTTTTTAGACAACAGAATGTGAAAGATCTCTCTCATTGTTAAGTGAAAATATTGCTATATTCAAAGCATACATCTTCATTTTCAAGTGAGTTTCAGCCCTCCATTACTAATGACTGGAATTTTAAAAAACAACAACAAACCACTCAGATATTTTTTCAAGACTCACAATCTGAATCCTTCCTTTTTGCCAAACCTCCCACTAGACAAGTAGGAAAGATAAACAAAGCAACAGACCCCTGGGTTGTACACACTGACAAGATTGCAGGCCCCGGGATTAGAATGTTTTATCCCCATATCCAGTGTCTCCCAGAAGGACATCTAGTAGGAGGAAAGAGGAAGCGTGAGGTTAGGAACTTAGAAAGATTGGGCAGATAGTCAAAGCATTGGAGAGATGAGGCAGCCTGTAACTCATTAGCTGAGCATCTCCCAGGGGCCCCTGCAAACATCCTACAGCCGGTAAAGGAAACAGAAATCTTCTGACAGCCGAGGCTGGTGTTATGCCTGCACCCTCTTCAGGTCAGGGTGTCGCTTGCACAAGGTGTGTTGGGGAGAGTCCAGGATGTGCTGCAAGTTTAAAAGCCTTACATCCATGTTTGCTAAACTGAAGACATGGTGAAAAATCTCACGGCCATGACTGCTTGCATGCAAGAGGAAGAGTGACAATGGTAAGAGAAAAAGAAAAAGCGTTGTGACATTTCAAACGTCATTGGAAATGGATCAGACGAGTAAGCAACCGCTTAGCAGACAGGGTGCAAGAGGTCCGCTGCTGTTTCAGGACAGTGCAGAGAAAAGCCCGTTGTTTTTGGTGATGAATTGACTGAAAAATCCTAAGGATTTTGTGCTTATATTTACTTCCAGGGTAAATATCCTAAGGATAAATATCATTCTGTTAGTGAAAGATGGATTGTTTTGACATTGCTCCTTCCATCCATTGAGAAATCATTTGCTCATCTATAGCTGTATTTGTTAGGAAATAGCACACTGTGCTTCTGAGAATTCACTGATACCCACATCTGATACCCAGACTCTCTTACATCAGTGGAATAACGGAGGGTTTGTTCTGGAAGGGCCTTCCAAGTCATCTCACCCACTGGTCCTCAATCCCAGCAGACACAATGCATCTTTGGCTTATAAATATTTTCTCCCAGTCTACCCAGGTGATGCCAGTGGTAAAGAACCCACCTGTCAATGCAGGAGATATAAGATATACAGCTTTGATCCCTGGATCAGGAAGATCTGGAGAAGGGAATGGCAACCCACTCCAGTGTTCTTGCCTGGAGAATCCCATGGACAGAGGAGCCTGACCGGTTACAGTCCATAGCATCACATACACCATCCTCTTTACTAGCTGAAATAAAATTCACAGTTAGGGCATTAATAAATGCCCTAACTATAATAATGAGGAAGCAAAGAAAAAGTAATTTGTAATAAGAGAAGGAACCTTTCAAAATATGAAAACTTAGGTGTAATTACACCAGAAGGTACGGTGAAGTAATCTGAGTTTGCCCCTACTGAGAATGAATGGGTTTGGGTTTAAATGAAGATAGTATTCAAATACATACTGTCAACACCTTATTTTATATTGGCATTTTGAAACATTGGCTCAATAATTACATTCTTATAAATACTTAGGCTCATCATGAAGATGACGATTTTATTGGTAATTCAACCACTTCCAGAGTGTAACATCTAGGGAAAGCAATTATATTAATATTTAATTTACATACTCTAGATTTTCAAACAGAACAGAATTGGCTTCTAGGCTCAGATAATAACAAATAGGTTATTCCCCTGTGTCTGGGGGTTATTTGAAAACTGTGTGGACATTTTCTGGTGGGACTGTTCCATGTATCACAGAATATCAGGCTTTTTTGGTGGAGTCCATTAGATACCAGTATCACTCTCCTTCCCAAATCTTTCATTGTTTCTTCATAATTTTCCAAACATTCCTGCAGCCAGGTGTTGAGAACTATTTTTTCTATTCTAGTCTTCTTTCTTTCTGCAGATTTAAAAATTGAGGTCCTTAGAGGTCAAATCTTTCATTCAGTATTACACAACTAGTTTGTGCCAGAAGGGTAACAACTCATCCTACTCATGGACGGATGGCTCCTTAATCTAATTATTTTCAAAGTTTCTATGAAATCTCTGTAATGGCTCTAATATGCCCTGGCTCCATCCTACTTTTATCTTATATCTTGTAGTCTTCCTCTTGAACCCAACTTGTAGATTTGCTATTTTCAAAATACTTTGTCCATTTGCCATTTTGGTCTTTTACTATTTTCAAAATACTTGGTCCATATGCCATTTTCGTATAGTCTTTCACATTCCCTGGGCTTCCCTGGTGGCTCAGATGCTAAAGAATTTGCCTGCAATGCAAGAGACCTGGGTTCAATCTGTGGGTCTGGAAGAAGAAAATGGAGAAGGAAATGGTAACCCACTCCAGTATTCTTGCCTGGGAAATCCCATGAACAGAGGACCCTGGCAGACTAAGTCCATGGAGCTGCAAAAGAGTTGGACACGACTGAGCAACTAACACATGCTTTCACATTTCCCATGCTCAGAGAGTCCCCTCTGATCATCTCTTTATCAAATGTACTCTGCTCCGTAAAGAATTTCATCACATCCAAAGCTCAAATTGTCTCTCCATCTAGTTACATTTTATGGAAGTCTTTGTCCAGCACTTGTCCTAATCACTCATTGGTTTGCAGTATTTTAAGAGTGTTTCTGTCTAGTAAACAACTTGATGACATAGCCTAAGGCTCATACTCCTTTGCGTTCTGCCTACTTTCGATCACAGCTCTGTAATGCAGAGTAGGTTCTAAGAGTTGGTTCTCAGTTTTTTTCCTTTTGAAATTTTAATTGGAGGATAATAGCTTATAATGTGTTCATTTCTGCTGTACAACAACATGAATCAGCCATATGTACACGTATATCCCCTCCCTCTTGAGCCTCCCACCCACACTCCCACCCCATTCCTCCAGGTCAGTGAAGATGGCCGGCTGGGCTCCCTGTGTTATATAGCAGCTTCCCACTAGCTACTTTACACAGGGTAGTGTGGATATATGTCATTGCTACCCTCTCAAGTCATTCTACACTGGTGGATGAACCTAAAGCCTGTTATACAGAGTGAAATAAGTCAGAAAGAGAAAGACAAATATCATATATGAATGCAAATATACAGAATCTAGAAAAAATGCTATTGATGAACCTATTTTCAAGGCAGGGATAGAGATGCAGACGTAGAGAATAAACTCGTGGAGGCAGCATGGGAAGGGGAGGGTGGGTTTCAGTTCTTACTGAAAAGAGATACAACCTTCGACCAAAGAGATACTTACCATCCAAGTTAACTTATCTTGTTCATTCCCGAATGATGCAAAACACAACTATGAGTAACATGGTCGTGCTGGGGAACATCTGGGAACGAACAGCAGAGACATCAGTCTGGCTTGCACTGGTCAGGAAATGAAGTGGTTCATTCCTAGCAACGGCCCATTTTGTATTTTGGAGGCAGAGATATAAACAACGGCAGGCTCTCTTGAAAGCAGCTGCAGTCACAAATCTCCCAACAAGCTTCATATGTGAAAACTACAGGAAGGATTCCTGGTACCATATTGGGCTTCTCAGTCACACACTGGGCTCGCACAATCACTGTCAGTCGTGTCATCTTTGAATACAGTGCCGAACAACGCATTCGTATCCCACTTGCCATGTGAGTGAAGGTGGAAGAGAAATGAGGTAGGGTCGCTGACACCAGCTGGTCATTTGCGAGACTGTTTATTAACCCTCTACAGAAGCCGAGCAGAGATTTCATCCTTGAACAGGAAAAAAAAAATTTTTTTTAAGTGTAAATAGAAAATAGTCCTTGAATTAAAATCTTCACCAATTTTATAGATTATATCTAACTTCAGGTTTCATTTTTTTCCAAGTGTCTGCTGATTCGTTGACAGGTTGTTTGGGCTATTGCTTTCTCATCTGAATGCTTTATTGTGAAAGTGCAAGATGTGAGATCTAACATGATGTATTAAGCATATAAGTAATCAGGGAAAAATGTAGTTAAGCCCATGTATTCTTTGGAAATATGCATAAATATTTATAAATTATAGAGTTAAATCCAACTTTTTTTTTGGTAAATGAAATATATCCCCAATTTTTGTAAACGAGAAACATCAAACTCTGGAAAGCAGGAGGAGAGCAAAGCAAAAACGCTGGGGAAATTGATTTACAACCCCAACCAAGACAGAGCACGTAATGGTCACAATTTCTCTTCCTCTTTCACCTTTGTAGATTTATGTGTCTGAAATGAATTTTTTTACACTTATATACAGTTTTGGTAAAGATTTTGATGATTAGCTGTGTATCTAGACAGAGACAATCTAAAGCCAATGCTTTCTTAAATGCTAAAGATGCTATCCATCATATTTCTGACTTGGTTTGTGACTCATGATTCATCAGATCAAATTTCCAAAGAATGAATTTTTGACCTACTTTCTTTTTCTTTCTAAATTTTGACTCAATATACAGAAATGAAAGCAGAGATTGTCTGTACAGACCTGGCAAAAAGGACTCTGTCTGGACTAGCCCAGCGATCAGAATGCTTTCATTTTTCACTGCTTTGTGTGGTTTGGTTAAATAGCAAAGAGTTATTTTTAATTTAGATGATTCTATATTTAAAATGGCTTCGCTGGTAGCCCAGTGGTAAAGAATCTGCTTGGCAATGCGGGAGCTGTGGGTTTGATCCCTGAGTTGGGAAGATCTCCTGAAGAAGGAAATGACAACCCACTCCAGTATTCTTGCTTGGAAAATTCTGTGGAAATAGGAGTGGGCTGCAGTCCATGGGGTCGCAAAAGAGTTTGACACAACAGTGACTAAATAACAGCAACAATATTTTAAATATTTATCTGTGACTATTGCACAAGCTCTGGTTGCTATGCTAAGTCACTTCAGTTGTGTCTGACTCTTTGCGACCCTATGGACAGTAGGCTCCTCTGTCCTTGGAATTCTCCAGGGAAGAGTACTGGAGTGGGTTGCCATTTCCTCCTCCAGGGCCTCTTCCCCACCCAGGGATTGAACCTGAGTCTGTTAGATATCCTGAATTGGAAGGCAGGTTCTATTTCACTAGTGCCACTTGGAAAGCCTTGGTTAGTGTTGGGAAGCTTTGGTTAGTATTCTGCATTAACTGACTAATCCTCTAAAACACTTGAGAAAATGACACAGAGGATAGGTAAGTTCAGATGGAAGAGTTAAGAAGAAAAAATGCTATGACAGGAGTATGGACCATAATCTATATCAATAATAAAATAAGATTATTTTGTGTTATTTCTAATTAGAAGCTAAATGTTAAACATGATTGTAAATGGTATTATTTTCCATTTTAATCAGTGAATGCACAATAAGTATTTTGAGGGGGGAATGCATTTTCATCAGTCTCAGTTAGTGGGAAAGATACGTATTTAATATTCAGTGCAATCCCCTGCGGTAAAAAGAAACAACCATGCCTGTCTTGTCACTTAGAGGTGCCTGTAAAGGGCAAGGAGGCATGCAGTGGTTTCCTCAGCAAATGATCCAGTTCAGTTCAGTTCAGTTCAGTCACTCAGTTGTGTCCAACTCTTTGTGACCCCATGGACTGCAGCACACCAGGTTTCCCTGTCCATCACCAACTCCTGGAGCTTGCTTAAACTCATCCATCAAGTCAGTGATGCCATTCAACCAATTCATCCTCTGTCATCCCCTTCTCCTCCTGCCTTCAATCTTTCCCAGCATCAAGTTCTTTTCCAATGAGTCAGTTCCTTGCCACAGGTGGCCAAAGTATTGGAGTTTCAGCTTCAGCATCAGTCCTTCCAATTCAGGGTTGATTTCCCTTAGGATTGCCTGGTTTGATCTCTTTGCAGTTCAAGGGACTCCCAAGAGTCTTCTCCAACACCACAGTACAAAAGCATTAATTCTTCGGTGCTCAGCTTTATTTATGATCCAACTCTCACATTCATACATAACTACTGGAAAAAGCATAGATTTGACTATACAGACCTTTGTTGGCAAAGTAATGTCTCTGCTTTTTAATATGCTGCCTAGGTTTGTCATAGCTTTTCTTCCACAGAGGAAGTGTCTTTTAATTTCATGGCTGTAGTCACCATCTACAGCTATTTTGGAGCCCAAGAAAATAAAATCTGTCACTGTTTCCGTTGTTTCCCCATCTATTTGCCATGAAGTGATGGGACCGGTTGCCATGAACTTAGGCTTTTGAATGCTGAGTTTTAAGCCAGCTTTTTCACTCTTCTCTTTGCTTTGACCTTCAAGAGGCTCTTTAGTTCTTCTTTGCTTTCTGCCATAAGGTTGATGTCATCTGCATATCTGAGGTTATTGATATTTCTCCTGGCAATCTTGATTCCAGCTTGTACTTCATCCAGTCCAGCATTTTGCATGATGTACTCTACATATAAGCAGGGTGACAATATACAGCCTTCAAGTATTCCTTTCCCAATTTGGAACCAGTCCATTGTTCCATGTCTGGTTCTAACTGTTGCTTCTTGACCTGCATACAGATTTCTCAGGAGGTAGGTCAGGTGGTCTGGTATTCTCATCTCTTTAAGAATTTTCCACAGTTTGTTGTGATCCACGCATCACTCAAACTAAGATAGTGGACATGATGGAATTCCAGCTGAGCTATTTCAAATGCTAAAAGATGATGCTGTGAAAATGCTGCACTCAATATGCCAGCAAATTTGGAAAACTCAGCAATGGCCACAGGACTGGAAAAGGTCAGTTTTAATTCCAATCCCAAAGAAAGGCAATGCCAAAGAACGTTCAGACTACCACACAATTGCACTCATCTCACATGCTAGCAAAGTAATGCTCAAAATTCTCCAAGCATGGCTTCAATTGTACATGAACCAAGAATTTCCAGATATTCAAACTTAGTTTGAAAAAGTCAGAGGAACCAGAGATCAAATTGCCAATATCCATTGGCTCATAGAAAAAGCAAGAGAATTCCAGAAAAACATCTACTTCTGCTTCAATGACTATGTTAACAAATGATTAAAAATCCTTTCAAAGGTAGGTATAAACTTCTCTATGATTTGATTGAGTTAGCTGGGGCCAAGGAATGGGCAGACACTACCTGTAATTTTTTTTTAAAAAGCAACATGAATTCTTTTTTGACTTGAAATATGTTGTCATTTTAGTCAAGTCTAGGAAACCACATGTATATTTAGATAGACTCACAGAGCTGGGAGGGTGGATTCTGAAAGAACACACACAGAGATTAGTGGAGGTAGATGCTTGTGGATCTGGGGTTGCATGCTATGTCTTGTGGCAATTAGCCCAATGCTCCGGGGCTTACTTTCAAGAATGATATATTCATATTCCAGACAAAAACTATCCTGTAAGCATATTATCTGGGATGAAAGAGAAAAAAAGAGTATCAATTTTCACTTATTTGCCAATAATGTTAGCCAGATCGAAAAGAATTTATTTCATATTTATTTGACTAGACAATCAATATAGATCTTCAAAAATGATTTGTATGGGCAGAATTATATTGAGAAGGCTTAATGATACTACTTTTGTATTCATAAACAAATCACCTGGGTCAATGTCTATGACCATCTAATGCCTGAATTCCAGGCTCAGAGCCCTCACAGTGCTCCAGACCTGTGACTCATAAGTGAAGGTTCAGATCAAATCAGATCAGATCAGTCGCTCAGTCGTGTCCAACTCTTTGCAACCCCATGAATCGCAGCACGCCAGGCCTCCTTGTCCATCACCAACTCCCGGAGTTCACCCAGATTCACGTCCATCGAGTCAGTGATGCCATCCAGTCATCTCATCCTCTGTTGTCCCCTTCTCCTCTTGCCCCCAATCCCTCCCAGCATCAGAGTCTTTTCCAATGAGTCAACTCTTTGCATGAGGTGGCCAAAGTAATGGAGTTTCAGCTTTAGCATCATTCCTTCCAAAGAAAGCCCAGGGCTGATCTTCAGAATGGACTGGTTGGATCTCCTTGCAGTCCAAGGGACTCTCAAGAGTCTTCTCCAACACCACAGTTCAAAAGCATCATTTCTTTGGTGCTCAGCTTTCTTCACAGTCCAACTCTCACATCCATACATGACCACAGGAAAAACCAGAGCCTTGACTAGACAGACCTTTGTTGGCAAAGTAATGTCTCTGCTTTTGAATATGCTGTCTAGGTTGGTCATAACTTTCCTTCCAAGGAGTAAGCGTCTTTTAATTTCATGGCTGCAGTCACCATCTGCAGTGATTTTGGAGCCCCCCAAAATAAAGTCTGACACTGTTTCCACTGTTTCCCCATCTATTTCCCATGAAGTGGTGGGACTGGATGCCATGATCTTCATTTTCTGAATGTTGAGCTTTAAGCCAACTTTTTCACTCTCCACTTTGACTTTCATCAAGAGGCTTTTGAGTTCCTCTTCACTTTCTGCCATAAGGGTGGTGTCATCTGCATATCTGAGGTTTTTGATATTTCTCCTGGCAATCTTGATTCCAGCTTGTGTTTCTTCCAGTCCAGCGTTTCTCATGATGTACTCTGCATATAAGTTAAATAAGCAGGGTGACAATATACAGCCTTGACGAACTCCGTTTCCTATTTGGAACCAGTCTGTTGTTCCATGTTCAGTTCTAACTGTTGCTTCCTGACCTGCATACAGATTTCTCAGGAGGCAGATCAGGTGGTCTGGTATTCCCATCTCTTTCAGAATTTTCCACAGTTTATTGTGATCCACACAGTCAAAGGCTTTGGCATAGTCAATAAAGCAGAAATAGATGTTTTTCTGGAACTCTCTTGCTTTTTCCATGATCCAGCAGATGTTGGCAATTTGATCTCTGGTTCCTCTGTCTTTTCTAAAACCAGCTTGAACATCAGGAAGTTCACGGTTCACATATTGCTGAAGCCTGCCTTGGAGAATTTTGAGCATTACTTTACTAGCATGTGAGATGAGTGCAATTGTGTGGTAGTTTGAGCATTCTTTGGCATTGCCTTTCTTAGGGATTGGAATGAAAACTGACCATTTCCAGTCTTGTGGCCACTGCTGAGTTTTCCAAATTTGCTGGCATATTGAGTGCAGCACTTTCATAGCATCATCTTTCAGGATTTGGAATAGCTCAACTAGAATTCTATCACCTCCACTAGCTTTGTTCATAGTGATGCTTTCTAAGGCCCACTTGACTTCACATTCCAGGGTGTCTGGCTCTAGGTCAGTGATGACCTAGAGAAAAGGAAAAATATAAACCATCGTGTATCTGGGTCGTGAAGATCTTTTTTGTACAATTCTGTGTATTCTTGCCATCTCTTCTTAATATCTTCTGCTTCTGTTAGGTCCATACCATTTCTGTCCTTTATCGAGCCCATCTTTGCATGAAATGTTCGTTTGGTATCTCTGATTTTCTTGAAGAGATCCCTAGTCTCTCCCATTCTGTTGTTTTCCTCTATTTCTTTGCATTGATCGCTGAAGAAGGCTTTCTTATCTCTTCTTGCTATTCTTTGGAACTCTGCATTCAGATACTTATATCTTTCCTTTTCTCGTTTGCTTTTCACTTCTCTTCTTTTCACAGGTATTTGTAAGGCCTCCCCAGACAGCCATTTTGCTTTTTTGCATTTCTTTTCCACGGGGATGGTCTTGATCCCTGTCTCCTGTACAATGTCATGAACCTCAGTCCATAGTTCATCAGGCACTCTATCTATCAGATCTAGGCCCTTAAATCTATTTCTCACTTCCACTGTATAATCATAAGGGATTTGATTTAGGTCATACCTGAATGGTCTAGTGGTTTTCCCTCCTTTCTTCAATTTAAGTCTGAATTTGGCAATAAGGAGGTCATGGTCTGAGCCACAGTCAGCTCCTGGTCTTGTTTTTGCTGACTGTATAGAGCTTCTCCATCTTTGGCTGCAAAGAATATAATCAATCTGATTTCGGTGTTGACCATCTGGTGATGTCCATGTATAGATTCTTCTCTTGTGTTGTTGGAAGAAGGTGTTTGTTATGACCAGTGCATTTTCTTGGCAAAACTCTCAGACTCTGCTTCCCTTGAAATACCAGTGTATGAAATATGCTAATTGCTAGATTCATACTCCTCATGAGGATGGAGGAGCCTACTTATTGTTCTTTATCCCAACCTACCTTTCAGCTTCATGTCTAACGCACAACTCTACATTTGCTGCTCCTCAAACTGAAATGAATCTCTTCAATGCCCTCCATCTACTGCCACCTTTTCAACTTAAAATTCTGCCCACTCTTGGAGATTTACCTCAAATGATACCTCTCTCAGGAAGAATTCCTCATCCTTCTAGTTAAATTCATTCTTGCTCTTCAATGTCTTTATGCATCATGCACTCAATAAGTGTATAACATTTAAGGGAAGGAAAAGAGGGACAATAATAGTTTTTATCAAGTATTCAAGATTTTAAATAGTACTTCAAGTGACTTTTATAACTTCTTGTACTACATTAATAATAGATATTCATCGAAAATGGAAAGAACAGTAATTCTACTAATAATTTAGTATATATTTTACTAATAATTTAGTATATATTTTCATCTGTGTGAATGAATGAATATATATGTGTAGATATATAACATTTTTTTACTCAAATGGGACATGATTAAATTTTTCAGAATGTTTTTTCAAATATAGTTCCATATTTTTAATTGAAAGCTTTCAATGGCTATGCAGTAGTTCATTATATAAAGATATCAAAGTCTGTTTAACTAATGCTTTATTATGAGACATTTCAGTTTTTTCCTTTTTTTTGCTATTGCAAATATCCTTACAGTAAAAGCATTTTTTCACATCCCTTTAAAAATATTTATTATTTGGTGCTTGTTTTATCTTGGACATATTGTGATATGTTTTCTCTGGATAGATTAATAAAAATTTAAAGATCTAGATCAAGTTGTATGAATACATCACAGTATTGATTCCCTAATGTCAATGGCACCCCACTCCAGTACTCTTGCCTGGAAAATCCCATGGATGGAGGAGCCTGGTAGGCTCCAGTCCATGGGGTCGCTAAGAGTCGGACATGACTGAGCGACTTCACTTTCACTTTTCACTTTCATGCATTGGAGAAGGAAATGGCAACCCATTCCAGTGTTCTTGCCTGGAGAATCCCAGGGACGGGGGAGCCTGGTGGGCTGCCATCTATGGGGTCGCACAGAGTCGGACATGACTGAAGCGACTTAGCAGCAGCAGCAGCAGCAGTAGCCAACAGGTTGGAGAATACCCTTTTGCATTTATTTGATTTCCAGTGAAATTTTATGTTTAAAAATGTGTTTTGGCTATTTTATTTTTTCTTCTTTTGTGAATTGAATTATCTATTGAAATTTAAAATATCATGGGTTCATCTCTTTTTTATTAATTTGAAAAGCTTCTTTATATATTAAACAGATTCACCATTTTTCTATCACTGTATTGCAAATACTTCCCTAATTTTTTCTTTCTTTCTTTTTTTAAAATTAGTTACATTCAGGTTTTGTTGGTTTTTAAAATTTTATTGATCTATTTATTTTTGGCTGTTCTGGGTCTTTGTTGCTGTGGGGGAGAGCGGTTGGGGGGTGTTTAGGTGGGGGTGCTACTATTTGTTGCAGTGCATGGGCTTCTCATTTCTGCGGCTGCTTGCTGTGGAGCACAGGCTTCGGGTGCAGGGACTTCAGTACCTGTGGTAGGAGGGCTCAGTAGTTGCTCCAGAGCACAGGCTTAGTAGTCGTGGTGTGCGGGCTTAGTTGCTCTACGGCATGGGGGACCTTCTGGGATCAGGGATAGAACCCATGTTTCTTGCATAGGCAGACAGACTCCTTACCACTGAGCCAACAGGGAAGTCCTTTTTGGTGGTTTTTCAAACAAAAAAATTTAAAACTTTTATTGTCTTATCTTTCAGTCTTTCCATTAAGGTCTTTGCCTTTGGCGTCATGTTTAGAAAATTATTCTATACCCTCAAAACTCTATAAATCACTACTGAGAAATTTGTATCTGTATTGTGGTGAGTTTGTATTGTGTCAACTTAGGTAACTTGCAAATACATTAAACATAATTCCATTTCCCACATAGTTCCAAGTTTGCTTTCCCCAGAAGAGACATTTTATATGAGATTTGGAAGGTGGAAGTAAAGCAGGGAACTAGGTCTTATATTCTCAGGAGGTTGGTACAGGATCACCAGGCAATGTTGCAGCTCAGGTATGTGGTCACATGTCTGCTCAGTTATCTGGCAGTTCATCCCACCAGATCCTCCTTTACCTTCTCCAACTCATGGGCCAGGTGCACGTTTACCTCCAGAGGAGCCCCAGCTTCTCCTATAAGACATGTGTGCTATTGAGACTGGGGGTTCAGTTTGTAATAAGCTTGGAAAGCAATTACAGGTGAGTATATATTTTTAAAATAATGTCTATAATCAATAACATGGGATATCGTTTCATTTACTCAAGTCTTGATATAGTATTGTTTTCTTAATATAATGCCTTCATATTAAAATATTAATACAAGTAATTTATATTTTTTTCTTGTTACTCTTGAGTGGAATTGCTCTCTCTCTCTCTCCAGATATTTAATGGTTAGCTCTAATGATTTTTCCAGCTATTCTTTTGATCTTTCTGATAAATACGTACATAAAAATAATAATATTTTGTATTTTACTTTAAAATATTTGCAAGCATTTTTGGTATTTCCCATACCTTAATGATAGTTTAAAATATACAAACCATGCTAATATGTTTACCTTTTTAGCAATGAATTTTTACTTAATTAGCTAGTGTGGGTAAAAACTAAGTATTGGGTCTGCTTTCAGATAAAGTTGTATAATCAGTGCTAACTAGCACTTTTCTAGGACACTGGACCAATTAGTAGCTGTAATTATAGACAAAATTAATTAGTTAGGTAATATGTAGATTTTTCTAATCATTTGCATGTAAATTGCATGATGAAATCTGTATCATGAAACAGACATCAAAAAACAGTAATGGAAGAGAAATATGCATAAACGAATTCTCTAGCTGGCTTTCTTTCAGATGACTGAAGAACCTTGTACTCTGGTCCGTAAGGGTCTTGGAAGCTAGGTTTTCAGGCTGGAGAAGGTGAGGTTGGTCTAGTCCTCCAATGATGGTGAGAGAGGGGAAATTGATTTAGTGTTTCTGGATCCAATCTCAGATGTGTGTGAGTGTGTGGTGTGTGCAGTGAGAGTGCTGACAGTGGACCGGGGCTAGTCTTGAGTTAACTGCAAAATAATAGATCATATTACATGTCTCTTCTTCCCCTTTCTTTTGTTCTTTCCATGTCACACTGTGGTCTGGGTCGGAGCAGCTTGAGTGGTAATGAGGCTGTCTCTGCCCACACTATGAATTGCTGCAGGGGGACCCAGCTATCATATAACCCTTGTTTAGATCTTCCCAAGGTGGGATTTGATGCTAAGCCTTCTAATGGGAAAGTAATAAACTCTCTTGGGAAAAGACCCTTCTTCTGCCACCACTCCAGCTTGAAAAGCGATTTTCACCCCACCCTCCAAAAATGACATCCTTTACTTCCAAAGCCACAACTCACTGATCTAGGCCTTTATCATAAAAAAGATGGAAACTTACCATTGAAGCACTTTTTTTAAAATCTCCAGACACTGACCTGTGCCGACTTATAGTCTCACTCTTTTCACACTCGTCTTCTGATTATCTGGAGAGGGACAGGATCTGATTTCTTTGCATTTACTGGCCCAAATGACTTATTGATAAATGTGTCAGAGATCATTTGCTAGGTAATTAAATCCTCTTAAGTACTTTGCCTATACTCACTGGTTTAGAAAAAAATATGGGTAAAATTTTGTTTAAATGATAGGTTTAAAAATTGTTTGGAAAATTAAACAAAATAGTCCAATAAAAGTACTACAGACAATGTTTGGAGTAAAACTGAATTTTGGACACAGTCATTTTCACAATCAAAAATTATTTTCCTCTTAATAGTCACAGGAAGACAGTCATTATATTTAACCTTTAACTGATGAATACTTTAACTAAAAATGGAAGAATTCTTTTATTGTTTCCATTATAGTTTATTACAGGATATTGAATATAGTTCCCTATGCTATACTGTAGGAACTTACTTTTTATCCATTCTGTATACAAGAGCTTGCATCTGCTAATCCCAAACTCTCAGTTCATCCCTTTCCCACCTCCCCTTCCTCCTGGCAACCACAAATCTATTCTCTATGTGAGTTTTTTTTTTGGTTTCATAAATAACTTCATTTGTGTCATATTTTAGATTCCACATATAAGAAAATTGTATGGTATTTGTCTTTGTCTGGCTTTTCACTCAGTCTGATAATCTCTAGGTCCATCTGTGTTGCTGCAAATGGCATTATTTCTTTCTTTTTAATGGCTGGGTAGTATTCCATTGTATTCTTATATATAACATATCTTCTTTATCCAGTCATCTGTTGATGGATATTCAGGTTGTTTCCATGTCTTGGCTATTGTAAATAGTGCTGCTATATGAATATAGGGATGCTTATATTTTTTTGAATTATAATGTTGTCTGGATATATGCCAGGAGTGGTGTTGCTGGGTCATATGGCAACTCTATTTTTAGTTTTTTGAGAAATCTCCCTGTGGTTTTCTGTAGTGGTTAGAAAATGGAATAATTCTTAATCTTCATATGAAGCCATTTTTAACTCAAGCTAGAATACCTGCAGTCATGTTGAAGAAGCAGAATTTAATTTTTCCGTAGCATTTGGGCAGAGGTGTAAATATCTATATGTGGTTATCATATCAGAGAAACTCTAGAATATTTTTGGTTTATTTACAGTGAATTATAAGGAATTCAATTCCCTTGGAAATAAAGAATGCAAGTACTAATAATTATCTAAAATGTTCATGAAGAACAGAATCAAAAGCAAGGTTTCTGGAAAAGGAGGAAAAGGGAAGAATCTGAGTAGTGAGATAGTGCAAAGAAAGATAAAGGTGACCAGATGCAGGATGCATTCATGTTCTAAGTTTCATAGGAGGCAATAAAAAAGGGAAAATGAGTGGGTAAAAGAGGAGGAGAAAGGAAGCTGTATATCCACAAGAAGTATATCCACTAAAAACACCCAGTTTGATCAAATGAGTGACATTTGCAAAAATAATTTAAAGGCTAAGTCACCTCCAACTGGATGAAAATAATTCAAGTAGCTGAGGACCAAGAGACTATGTACCTAGTGGTGTGTGTGTGTGCGAAGTCGCTTCAGGTACCCAGTAGACACAGAGCCTAAACTGTTATGTTAAAAAAGGAACACTGATATACTTGTTCCCATTATTTTGCTTGTTTAGGGTTGAGGATTAGAAAAAAGAAGCAATATAAAAGTTGGTTAAAACTATGTACTATTGAGGGCTTCCCAGGTGGTGCTCCTTCGTCCATGTGGTCGCAGAGTGACAGACGACGAATGACTAAGCGCGCACACACGCACACTCACACACACACACACTCACAGACAGGTGGTGCAGTGGTAAAGAACCTGCCTGCCAATGCAGGAGATGTAAGAGACCTGGGTTCATTCCCAGGCTTGGAAAGATCCCCTGGAGGAGAGCATTGCAACACACTCCAGTGTTCTTGCCTGGAGAATCCCATGGACAGAGGAGTTACAGTCCATAGGGTTACCAAGGGTCAGACACAACTGAAGTGACTTAGTATTCATGCATGCACATACTATTTATTAACCAAAAGAAATTCTATTCTTATTACACTTGACATCCTTAGAATTTAAGAAAGTAATCTAATATATTAAAGATCTGGGTTAACAAGCATTAGTATACATTCAAATTATTTATGGTCCTACTAACTGTTGTTCATCCTAACATATAGTAGATGGTTTGTTACCAGATCCATCAGAGTCTATTAAATAACCACAATAAGCTTAATTTTTTTGATTACCTGAGGGAAATAAAATAGTAGCAAGCCGTAAAGCTGTAAGATAAACAAAGTCATAGTTTACCTGTACAAAGAACATAGTCTCCTATAATAAAAATAATTCAAAGATTCTATTAATCAAATGTATGTATTTAGATATGGAGTGATATTCTTTCTCAATATCATTGCTTCTCAGTGCCATATGATTAAAAATTAATACAGACAAAAATTAATTAATAGTTACTTAGCATAAGTTAAAACATCTGATCAGTTCAGTCCAGTCACTCAGTCATGTCCTATTCTTTGAGACTGCATGGACTGCAGCATGCTAGGTTTCCCTGTCCATCACCAACTCCCAGAGCCTACTGAAATTCATATCCATCATGTTGGTGATGCCATCCAACCATCTCATCCTCTGGCATCCCCTTCTCCTCCTGCTTTCAGTCTTTCCCAGCATCAGGGTCTTTGCAAATGAGTCAGTTCTTCACATCACGTGGCCAGAATACTGGAGTTTTAGCTTCAGCATCAGTCCTTCCAATGAATATTCAGGATTGATTTCCTTTAAGATTGACTGGTTGGATCTCCTTGCAGTCCAAGGGACTCTAAAGAGTCTTCTCCAACACCACAGTTCAAAAGCATTAATTCTTTGGCACTCAGCTTTCATTATATTCCAACTCTCACATCCATGCATGACTACTGGTAAAATCATAGCTTTGACTAAATGGACTTTTGTTGGTAAAGTAACGTGTCTGCTTTTTAATACGCTGTCTAGGTTGGTCATAACTTTTCTCCCAAGGAGCAAGCATCTTTTAATTTCATGGCTGAAGTCACCAGCTGCAGTGATTTTGGAGCCCCAAAAAGTAAAAGTCTGTCACTGTTTCCATTGTTTCCCCGTCTATTTGCCATGAAGTTCTGGGACCGGATGCCATGATCTTAGTTTTCTGAATGTTGAGTTTTAAGCCAACTTTTCACTCTCCTCTTTCACTTTCACATGTGATAGGCTACAGAAATAGATTATGAAAGCATATAACAGAGAGAAAAGGTTACAGAGATAAAGTGATTACCACTATATTACTGATTATCTAGCTTGTCTAGAGAGAAAATGAAAACATTCCATTGAATTATGAAGGTGAAGAAACAAATAGCACTAACCAAGAGCATTTAAATTAATAAAAGTTATGTCTTAATGTAATAGAAACTTCAAAGTATAAAAATTAGAGGTGAGGGATTGTTCTACAAAAGGGTTTTTCTCTTAATGGAAAGTTTGATTATAGAACTTCTAAAAATAGCCAAGTTTCTTCTGGAGTATTTAAAGTGACATTCAATTTAGTTCACTTACTAATTATCAATAAAATATAGCTGAAATTAAGGAAAAAAGGTTGAGGTCAAAACACTAAGGAAACAGATCATATGTTGAGTGCTGGGTTTTCAGGAACTGTCACATATATTATTTTATTTAATCTTCTTAATAGATCTGTGACCTAGGTATTACTGGCACTTTTTACAAATGAGAAATTGCAAATCAGCTTAACTAGTGTAACCTAAGTCCATCAAAGTTAGTAAGTGGCAGAGTTGTGATCCAAAGACAAGTCTTGCTGACTCTTATTAGATTGTATTCATTAGATTATAATCTGTTGTCTACAATTACAATGGACAAGTTCACAAGTCATTAAAATCACCTATGCTATAATGAATATACATCTAATATTCTCTCTTTAATATATATTTCTTAAAAATTCCAAAATTTAGAGAAGATTCAAAAATAATTAAGTGACATAAAATTAACTGGCTTAAGTAATAATGAACAAAGCAAGAGATAGACCAGTATCTTAAAACAAAGACTGTATCTATTCTTGAAAAGAGCTTAAAGTACGAGAGCTATAATTTTGGTGGTTAGTAACCTAAAGAAAAAGTCCTTTAATTAAAAAACATATGTCATCATGATATATGGCCATATGACTAATTCAATTACTTTAGCTGTCTTTATATATGATGCTTATTGGCTCAGTGTAAGTGATAAATTATAATGACTGTTCAAATGAATGGATTTGCCATGGTGAAATCCAAATTTCATTAAACAGGTCTGAAGCAAAAGTATTCAAGAAATAAGAAAAATTGAAATAGATGAACTAGATAAATTTCCCTCTCTCATGAAGAGACTATTTCTCTCAATAATGTGAGTTTAATTATGTATGTAATGATTGAGAGCCTGCCATATACCGTGCACTGCTCTAAGTGCTGCTGAAATCATACAATCCAAAGTCCCTGTCCTAATGCACTTACACTCTAGGGAGGAGACAGACACTGAAAAGTTAATACAGAGATACTATATTTAATGTCAGGGAGTGCTATAAACTGCTTTGAAGACAAAATAGATAAAGAGGATGGTGATTCACTGCTATATTTAAAATGAATAACTAATAAGAACCTACTGTATAGTACAGGGAACTCTGCTCAATGTTATGTAACAGCCTAAATGGGAAAAGAATTTGAAAAAGAAAAGATAAACATGTTCATATGTAACTGAATCACTTCTCGTACACCTGAAACTAGTAAGACATTGTTAATCAACTATACTCCAATATGGAATAAAATGTTCAAAAAAAAAAAAAAAAAAAGAAAGAAATGGTTCTTGTAAGAGATTATTTTAGGGGTGTGTCCAGAGAAGACCTCTTTAAGGTAAAAACAGAGAAGAGATTTAATAAAGGGCAAACTTCATTAGAATATTCCTTATAAAGCTTTGTATTATTTTGCAAACCACCTCTTCTTAATATCTTCTGCTTCTGTTAGGTCCATACCATTTCTGTCCTTTATTGAGCCCATCTTTGCATGATATGTTCCCTTGGTATCTCTAATTTTCTTGAAGAGATCTCTAGTCTTTCCCATTCTATTGTTTTCCTCTATTTCTTTGCATCGATTGCTGAGGAAGGCTTTCTTATCTCTTCTTGCTAGTCTTTGGAACTCTGCATTCAGATGTTTATATCTTTCCTTTGCTCCTTTGCTTTTTGCTTCTCTTCTTTTCACAGCTATTTGTAAGGCCTCCCCAGACAGCCATTTTGCTTTTTTGCGTTTCTTTTCCATGGGGACGGTCTTGACCCCTGACTCCTTACAATGTCACAACCTTAGCCCATAGTTCATCAGGCACTCTATCAGATCTAGTCCCTTAAATCTATTTCTCACTTCCACTGTATAATCATAAGGGATTTGATTTAGGTCATACCTGAATGGTCTAGTGGTTTTCCCTACTTTCTTCAATTTAAGTCTGAATTTGGCAATAAGGAGGTCATGATCTGAGCCACAGTCATTTCCTGGTCTTGTTTTTGCTGACTGTATAGAGCTTCTCCATCTATGGCTGCAAAGAATATAGTCAGTCTGATTTTGGTGTTGACCATCTGGTGATGTCCATGTGTAGAGTCTTCTCTTGTGTTGTTGGAAGAGAGTGTTTGCTATGACCAGTGCATTCTCTGGGCAAAACTCTATTAGCCTTTCCCCTGCTTCATTCCATACTCAAGGCCAAATTTGCCTGTTACTCCAGGTGTTTCTTGACTTCCTACTTTTGCATTCCAGTTCCCTATAATGGAAAGGACATCTTTTTTGGGTGTTAGTTCTAAAAGGTCTTGTAGGTCTTCATAGAACCATTCAACTTCAGCTTCTTCAGCGTTACTGGTTGGGGCATAGACTTGGATTACTGTGATATTGAATGGTTCGCTTTGGAAACGAACAGAGATCATTCTGTTGTTTTTGAGATTGCATCCAAGTACTGCCTTTTGGACTCTTTTGTTGACCATGATGGCTACTCCATTTCTTCTAAGGGATTCCTGCCCACAGTAGTAGATATAATGGTCATCTGAATTAAATTCACCCATTTCAGTCCATTTTAGTTTGCTGATTCCTAGAATGTCGATGTTCACTCTTGCCGTCTCTTGTTTGACCACTTCCAATTTGTCTTGAGTCATGGACGTAACATTCCAGCTTCCTATGCAATATTGCTCTTTACAGCATCGGACCTTGCTTCTATCACCAGTCACATACAACTGGGTATTGTTTTTGCTTTGGCTCCATCCCTTCATTCTTTCTGGAGTTATTTCTCCACTGATCTCCAGTAGCATATTGGGCACCTACTGACCTGGGGAGTTCCTCTTTCAGTATCCTATCATTTTGCCTTTTCATACTGTTCATGGGGAAAATTCTGAAGGAGATGGGAATACCAGACCACCTGACCTACCTCTTAAGAAACCTATATGCAGGTCAGCAACAGTTAGAACTGGACATGGAACAACAGACTGGTTCCAAATAGGAAAAGGAGTACATCAAGGCTGTATATTGTCACCCTGCTTATTTAACTTCTATGCAGAGTATATCATGAGAAACGCTGGGCTGGAAGAAGCACAAGCTGGAATTAAGATTGCCGGGGGAAATATCAATAACCTCAGATATGCAGGTGACAGCCCCCTTATGGCAGAAAGTGAAGAGGAACTAAAAAACCTCTTGATGAAAGTGAAAGAGGAGAGTAAAAACGTTGGCTTAAAGCTCAACATTCAGAAAACGAAGATCATGGCATCTGGTCCCATCACATCATGGGAAATAGATGGGGAAACAGTGTCAGACTTTATCTTTTTGGGCTCCCAAATCACTGCAGATGGTGACTGCAGCCATGAAATTAAAAGACGCTTACTCCTTGGAAGAAAAGTTATGACCAACCTAGATAGCATATTGAAAAGCAGAGATATTACTTTACCAATGAAGGTCCGTTTAGTCAAGGCTATGGTTTTTCCAGTGGTCATGTATGGATGTGAGAGTTGGACTGTCAAGAAAGCTGAGCGCTGAAGAATTGATGCTTTTGGAGAAGGCTCCTGGACTGCAAGGAGATCCAACCATTCCATTCTGAATGAGATCAGCCCTGGGTATTCTTTGGAAGGAATGATGCTAAAGCTGAAAGTCCAATACTTTGGCCACCTCATGCAAAGAGTTGACTCATTGGAAAAGACTCTGATGCTGGGAGGGATTGGGGGCAGGAGAGAAAGGGGATGACAGAGGATGAGATGGCTGGATGGCATCACCAACTAGATGGACATGAGTTTGAGTGAACTCCGGGAGATGGTGATGGACAGGGAGGCCTGGAGTGCTGCAATTCATGGGGTTGCAAAGAGTCGAATATGACTGAGTGACTGAACTGACTTAACTGAACTGAGTATATGAGTATCAGATTAAAGACATGGCAGATACCTGTAATGTTGATGTTTTTAGCTTCAGGCAAGAGTGATTTCTTTAATTTTTGTAAAAAATTATGTAACATAAAATTTACCATTTTAGCATTTTTGGGGTATAGTTCAGTTGTCTTAAGTCTGGTCACTTTGTTGTGCAACAGAACTCTGGAACATTTTCATCTTGCAAAACTGAAACTGATCAAATACTAGTTCCCGCTCACCCATTTTTTTAGCCTTTGGCAACCACCTTTGTACTCTATTTCTGATTTCAACTACTTTAGACATTTCAAATGAATTGGGATCATACAGTATTTCTTTTTATGTAACTGGCTTATTTCATTTAGTTCAATGTCCATGAGATTCATCCATGTTGTAGCATGTGGCAGCATTTCCCTCCTTTTTTAAGGCCGCATAGTATTCCAATGTGTGTCCATACCATATTTTCTTTATGCATTTGTCATTTGACATTTGGGTTGCTTCTATCTCTTGGCTATTGTGAACAATGCTGCAATAAACATAGGTGTGCAAATATCTCATTGATATCCTGTTTTGAATTCTTTTGGATATATACTCAGAATTGGGATTGCTGAATCACATGGCAATTTTTAATATTTTGAAGAACCTCCATACTGTTTTTTCTTAGTGATGGCACCATTTTAAACTCCCAACATGCTGCCCAAAAGTTCCAATTTTCTACATCCTTGCCAATATATTTATTTTCAAGATTTTTTGTTATTATTTCTATCATTTTAATAGTAGCCATCCTAATGGATGTGAAGTTATATCTCATTGTAGCTTTTTTATTATTATTATTTTTTAATGATTTGTATTTTTCTACTGATTAGATGTTGAGCATTTTTTTATATATCTGTATTCAATTTCTAGACTATCTTTGGAGAAACGTCAATTCAAGTCCTTTGCACATTTTTTTTTAGTCAGGTTATTTGATTTTTTTGTTGTTGAGTTGTAGAAGTTCTTTATATTATCTTGATATAATCCCTTATCAGAAATATGATTTATAAATAGTTTCTTTTGTTTTATAGGTTGCCTTTTCACTCTGTTGTTTGTTGCCCTTTGATGACAAAAGTTTATAAATTACATGCTGTCCATCTGTTTATTTTGCTTCTGTTGCCTGTGATTATAGTGTCACATCTGAGAAATCATTCCCAAATCCAATGTCATGAAGCTTTTCCCTGAGAACTTTAGTTTTGAACAGGGGATTTCCTGGCAGTCCAGTGGTTAGGACTCTGTACTTCTACTGCTAGGGGATGGATTTGATCCCTGGTCTTCCTAGTGGAGGAACTAAGATTCCACAAGGCACACAGTCAAGAAACAATCAATCAACTGTAATACAAAGAAGAATATTCGCTAAAACAGAAATAGTGAGCAATGGTGTAGAAGAGGACTGTCTGTGTGCATGTGTTTCTGTGTAAATGTAAGGAGGTAAGGATTATTCTCTTTGGGGGGCACTATAATTGATGGACTGTTAAAAAATGGTTGACTGCTTCTAATTGGTAGCAATCCTGTGGGAGGTGATTCTGCTGCCAGGTTACCAAGAGCCCATAGGAACATGATTTTAAAATAGTACAGAAGATGAGCTGCTGTAGAAGATAAGCAGAATGCCCAAACATGGGCATTTTTGCTTGATGCTGTTTAATTCTTCTACTTATGAGGACTTTCTTTTTCAAAGCTGTACATTTAAGACTCCTTAGTACTGAATGCTCATTGGAAACAGAGGATCAAAGGAGGAGGAAGAGAAGGAGGGATTTATTTATTTGCTCATAGTAGTTATCAGTGGGATCATTGCAAACACTGGATGCTGAGAGGGTGCATATGAGCCCCAGTGTTTGTGAATATGATGGAGATGCCAGCACGTTGGGAACTGGAGTCTCTGGGCAGACTGACCGATTTACAAAGAAGCATTGCTGCCTGCCAAGTCGCTTCAGTCGTGTCCGACTCTGTGCGACCCCACTGACGGCAGCCCACCAGGCTCCCCTGACCCTGGGATTCTCCAGGCAAGAACACTGAAGTGGGTTGCCATTTCCTTCTCCAATGCATGAAAGTGAAAGTGAAAGTGAAGACGCTCAGTCGTGTCTGACTCTTCGCAACCCCATGGACTGCAGCCCACCAGGCTCCTCCATCCATGGGATTTTCCAGTCAAGAGTACTGGAGTGGGGTGCCAGTGCCTTCTCCGAAAGAAGCATTAAACACAGCTTATTTCTTTTCTATCAAGTAGGAATCTGCTAAGCTGCAATAGGGTAGCAGAGTATTATGGTCTCCATTTTATTTGTCCTCTCAGTAACTCAATGCTGTTGAACATTATTTTCTCTTGAGCACTTTCTCTTTTTCTATACACTCCTCCTTTGACTTCCATGATTACACACTTTCCTGGTTTCCTTTCTCTCTGGACATTTCTTCTGTGTCCTTTATCAGAGCATCTTCCTCTCTCTATCTCTGAAATGTTATTTCACATCAGGTAACTATTTTTGGCTCTTTTTTTCTCATGCCATATGTTCTTCCTCATAGTTCTCATCTATCTCCATAGCTTCAACACACTCTTTCTAATTCATCCATCCATCCATCCAGGTCCTAATCCACAAACTGAATTACATATTTGACATCCTAGGTTGGGTATCCACAGATGTCTCAAATGAACATGCACAAAGTGACTTCATTATTTCTACTCCCCAATTTCAAATCTGTCTCTCTTTTGTTCCCTCATTCAGCAAATCATACATTGTTCATCAATCACAAACAGCATTTAATCAGTCAAGAGGGCCTTAGGAAGGATCACTATGAACAAAGCTAGTGGAGGTGATGCAATTCCAGCTTAGTTATATCAAATCCTAAAATGATGCTGTGAAAGTGCTGCACTCAATATGCCAGCAAATTTGGAAAACTCAGCAGCGGCCACAGGACTGGAAAAGGTCAGTTTTAATTCCAATTCCAAAGAAAGGCAATGACAAAGAATGTTCAAGCTACTGCACAATTGCACTTATCTCTCAAGCCAGTAAAATAATGCTCAAAATTCTCCAAGTTAGCCTTCAACAGTACGTGAATTGGGAACTTCCAGATATACAAGCTGGATTTAGAAAAGGCAGAGAAGCCAGAGATCAAATTGCCAACATCCGCTGGATCATTGAAAAAGCAAGAGAATTTCAGAAAAACATCTACTTGTGCTTCATTGACTACACTGAAGACTTTGATTGTGTAGATCACAACAAACTATGGGAAATTCTTAAAGAGATGGGAGTACCAGACCACCTGACCTGCATCCTGAGAAATCTGTATACAGGTCAACAAGCAACAGTTAAAACCAGACGTGGAACAATGGGCTAGTTCCAAATCAGGAAAGGAATATGTCAAGGCTGTGTATTGTCACCCTGCTTATTTAACTTATATGCAGAGTACATCATGAGAAATACTGGGCTGGATGAAGCACAAGCTGGAATCAAGATTGCCAGGAGAAATATCAATAACCCCAGATATGCAGATGACACCACCCTTATGGCAGAAGGCAAAGAAGAACTAAAGAGCCTCTTGATGAAAATCAAAGAGAGTGAAAAAGCTGGCTTAAAACTCAACATTCAAAAAATGAAGATCATGGGATCCAGCCCCATCACTTCCTGGCAAATAGTTGGGGAAACAATGGAAACAGTGACAGACTTTATTTTCTTGGGCTTCAAAATCACTGCAGATGGTGACTGCAGCCTTAAAATTAAAACATGTTTGTTCTGTGGAAGAAAATCTTCGACCAATCTAGACAGCATATTAAAAAGCAGAGACAATACTTTGCCAATGAAGGTCCATCTAGTCAAAGCTATTGTTTTTCCAGCATCATGTATGGATGTGAGAGTTGGACTGAAAAGAAAGCTGAGTGCCAAGGAATTGATGTTTTTTAACTGTGTTATTGGAGAAGATTCTTGAGAGTCCCTTGGACAGCAAGGAGATCAAACCAGTCAATTCTAAAGGAAATCAGTCCTGAATATTTATTGGGAGGATTGATGAAGCTGATGCTCCAGTATTTTGGCCACCTGATAGGAAAAGCTGACTCATTGGAAAAGACCCTGATGCTGGGAGAGATTGAAGGCAGGAAGTGAAGAGGAAAATAGAGGGTGAAATGTTTGGATGGCATCACCAACTCAATGGACATGAGTCTGAGCAAGCTCCATGAGTGATGGTGAAGGACAGGGAAGCCTGGCGTGCTGCAGTCCACGGGGTCACAAAGAGCTGGACAAGACCGAGTGACTGAACTGAACTGATTCTTGACACATCCCCCTTTCAAGCTCCCAACATTTGACTAAGCATCAAATCTTGGTGCATCTACGTCCTTTGTTGTTGTTGTTATCGTTCAGTTGCTAAGTCATGCCCAACTCTTTGTGATCCCATGGACTGTAGCCCACCAGGCTCCTCTGTCCATGGGATTTCCCAGGCAAGAATATTGGAGTAAGTTGTCATTTCCTCCTCCAGGGGATCTTCCCTACCAAGGGATCGAACCCATGTCTCTTGTGTCTCCTGCATTGGCAGGCAAATTCTTTACCTCTGAGCCACCAGGGAGGCCCTTCTATGTCCTTGGTACCTCTCAAATCTCCTCACTTGCCTGAATCCCCACTGCTTCTATCCTAAATAAAGCCATGAGCTTCTCGCCCATGATTTATTGCAAGATCCTTCTAAGCTCTTTGCCTTTAGTTTTGCCCCAACCAACCATCTATTTTCCAGACAGTGATCTTTCTAAAATGCAAATCAAATCATGCCTCTTCAGCTCTCCACTATTCTCAAGACAAAACCAAGCTCTAGAACATGGTGTACAGGACGCTTCACTAACTGAGTTCGATTGACCTCTTCACCCTTGTTTCTCACCCTATTATCTTCATATCAATTCTTTATGTCTCAGCCTTTACACACTTGCCTGTATTTCTAAAGCACAGTTCCTTTAAGCATCAGTTTGGTGAAGTGTTCCCTGAATACCGTTCCCCCTAGTTTAGATTAATCCCTTCTCCTACATGCTTCCTGCTACAGAGCAGTTCTGTCTCCCTGGCATCATATTATGTTGAGATTGTGTGTTTGCTTGCCTGTATCTCCCACTGAAATCTAAGCTTTAAGATTGCAGAAATTTTTTTTTTTTTTATCAACTATTTCCCCCAAGTACCTGTCTTATAGTAAGTGGTCAATATAGATTTATTCATTCAGTTAATAAATTGCAGTGTATTCTAGAAACATTAAAGAAAACATTCTTCCCCAAAAGGCATGACTATCAGGCACACACAATTTCTTGCCTAATTCTTCCTTAAATCTCCTGCAAGTGTTTCTTCCTGTCCTGGTCCTCTGCTTTCAGAACTGATCCCAGACTAGACTAGAGCATGTACTGTTTTCTAAGGAGTGGAACTCTAGATCTCTTAATACTTTCAAGTGCTGATGGAATTCCCAAAACTTTCTAAAGCTCCATCTCTTTCTCCACTACTTTACTGTGATTTTACTTCCCGTTTACTCTTTCCCTAACTTACTCGTGAAAGATGAGAAGATGGAGCAGGGATTTCTGCTTCTCATACACTGTTTTCAGAATAATTTCACTTGCTTTCCCTCTTTCCAAAATGTGTTTATAAAAGTAACAGATCACACAGATCACTGTATATCAGTAATTTTATAATTCAGAATTATTAGTATTTGACTACTAAGTCAAGAGTCTGAGTTTTTTTTTTTTTTTTTTTGCTTTCTTAAATTTATGAGGCTAGTAGAGCTTTTAGCCACTTGCTCTGTCTATTACAACTCTGTGCCACTTTATAATAATAAACTGCCTCAGCCTGTGTGAGGGTCCTAGACTCTTGTTTAGATTTGTAAGGTAATAAGTTCAAGGAAAACTTAGCTGAGGTCTTAATACTCAAACCACTTTGCTTCAGTGTTTATTCTTTATACTAAACATGTCTATAATATTATACATTTTATACTTTTACATTTTTACAAGGTTCTGATGACAAGAAATGCCACATCTGTACATCTGAAAATGGCAGTTACTTCCTTGCATGTAGGATAAGTAGACTCTTTATGGCGTTGTCATGTAGTTAATTAGTTTTGGCACATCAAAATTCATCCTCCTTAATTGAACATGTAAATATTTGGAGACTGTGGGTTGAATAGTGATTCTAATTCTAATATTTCTGTGATAAAAACATTTCCAACAGAAATAAAGGAATGTCAAGTTCAGTTTAAAAGCCAGGTAAATATTAACTGCCAGAGGTCTGTAATGTTTCAGAGAATTATAGTTGTGTTAGAAAGAACAATATTGCATACTGCATATTTATTTCAAATTTATAGTTCTCTAACTCAGCATTGGCTTTCTTTCCCTTTACTTCATTCTTATGTAACAAGTAAAGATTACTTCAAGATTTTCTGTTTTTATAAACAAAATACCTTAGCTCATCTACAAGAATATGGTTCCTTTCTTTTTCATGTACAATCTAGATTAAAATGGGACAAACCCCATCTGGATTTATGGTTATAAACAAGTCCCCATTATGGTAGTCTCTGTCTAATATAGAGTTTGCCAGAGCACTGCCTCTCAGCTTTGATGCTTCAAGTTCTTCTGTGCTACGTTCTTGTCATCTGCCATGGCATTCGTTTCTGGAAAATTCCTTCATTGCTATATTGAACTGTCCTGCAGAGGTAACTGTAGCTGCTACCAAGACTCAAATACAGGGTGATAATAGAGAAATGACCCTTATGTATAGTATTTTATAGTTCATTTTCTCAGATTTCCACTTTTAGTATGACTAAGTGAGCTCCTACCAGACCCAGGAACTTCACAGATAACAATTGTAAATTCAGAGTAAACCACATTCAACAACAGGAATAACAACCTGAAATCACTGATGAGTGAACAAAAGCAAGAAGATTCTGGAAGGAAGTTGACACTAGCAGGGAAGGAAGAGCAGAGTGTGAGTTGCCCACTTAATATAACTTTTACCTTAAAAGCAGACCAAAGTTAACATTGTACTGTGTGCCTAAAATTTCAATACATACATCTAACTAAAAAGATTCTGCATAGTGAAAAAAATCAACAGAATGAAAAGGAAACCTATAGACTGGGAGAAAATATAGGCAAACTATATATCTGATAAGGTATTAATTTCCAAAATGTAGAAGGGGCTTCTATAACTCAGTAGTAGAAAATACAGACTTCATTAAAAACGGACAGGGGAGTTAATTTCTCTAAAGAAGCTAAATGGACAAAATTGTATGAAAAGATATTCAACATCACTAGTATCAGGGAAAATACAAATCAAAACTACATTGAGATACTGCCTCACACCTGTTAGGATGACTGTTATAAAAAACAAAAGACAAGTGTTAGGGTATGAATATATTGCAACCACTGTACACTGTTAGTGAGAATGCAAAATGGTGTGATGACTATGGGAAACAGTATAGTAGTTCTTAAAAAAATTAAAAATAGAATTGCCATATGTTCCAGCAATCCCATTTCTAGGTATTTATCCAAAAGGATTGAAATTGGGATCTTGAAGAAAAGTTAGTATTTCTATGCTTCCTGCAGCATTGTTCACAATAAACAAGATGTGGAAACAACCGAAGTCCATAGAGGAATGAATGAATAAAGAAAATTGGTATATGTATACAATGGAATATTATTCAATCTTAAAAAAGAAAGAAATCCTGCAGTAAGAATGAGTCTTGACTACATTATGCTAAATGAATGTCAGTCACATAAAGACAAATACTGCATGATTCCACTTATATGAGATGTCTAAAATAGTCAAATTCATAGAAGCTGATGGTAGAATGTTACCAGGGACTGGGTCAGGGGAGACAGGAAGTTACTAATCAATGGGTGTGAAGTTTCAGTTATACCAGATGAATAAGTTCTATAGATTTACTGTTCAACATTGTGCTTATAACAGTACTGTAACGTACATTTAAAACTTTGTCAGGAAGTAGATCTCATGTTGTGTTCTACACACACACACACACACACACACACACACACACACACACAAACATCCAATAGAAAATTCAGTCTTTTCTGCCTTAAGAATCAGAGGTTGACATTCAGGACGACCACAGCTACTGGAAAGTGAATGAGTGAGAAGGGAGTCCTGAAAAGCAGAGAGCCAGAGAGATCATGTAATTCTGTATGTAAATGATTCCCAAATCTTTGAACGACTCCCACACCATGTATGCTTAAGACAGGCTGAAAGGTGCTCAACAAATGATAAAACAATTGAACAGGGTTTTCATCTGTCATTTGCACTTTGTGCTCAACCAAGTTAAATGCTTGCTAAAACAAACAAAACCGAAAATACTTTTAGAAGTTTATAACAGAATCTAGAGTCTCCACAATATAATGTTAACAACACGCAGTATAAAATCCAAAATTATTCAACATCCACAAAACTAGGAAAATGCAACCCATTTTCAAGAGAAAAAATAATCACTAAAAATAAACCCTGAGACGATCCAGATGTTGCAATTTGTTAGCAAGGATTTTTAAAGCAGTTATTTTAATTAGACCCAGGGACATAAGGAAAAAGTATTTTCACCAATAGAACTCTTCAGTGGATAATTAGAAGATATTAAAAAGAATAATATGGGAATTGTAGGACTGAATATACAATATAAGAAAGAAAAAGTCAGGAAATACACTTAACAGTAGAGAATAGGACTTCCCTTCTGGTTCAGCTGGTAAATAATCTGCCTGCAATGCGGGAGACATGGGTTTGATCCCTGGGTTGGGAAGATTTGCTGGAGAAGGAAAAGCTACCCACTCCAGTATTCTGGCCTGGAGAATTCCATGGACTGTATAGTCTGTGGAGTCACAAGGAGTTGGACATTATTAAGTGATTTTCAGACTTTCACTTTCAGAGATAACAGAAGAAAGATACTGTAAATTCAGTTAGTTCAGTTCAGTTCAGTCGCTCAGTCGTGTCTGACTCTTTGCAACCTCATGAACTGCAGCACAGGCCTCCCTGTCCATCACCAACTCCTGGAGTTCACTCAAACTCATATCCATCAAACTGGTGACGCCATCCAGCCATCTAATCCTCTGTCATCCCCTTCTCCTCCTGCCCCCAATCCCTCCCAGCATCAGGGTCTTTTCCAATGAGTCAACTCTTCACATGAGGTGGCCAAAGTATTGGAGTTTCAGCTTTAGTATCAGTCCTTCCAATGAGTAACCAGGACTGATCTCCTTTAGAATGGACTGGTTGGATCTCCTTGCAGTCCAAGGAACCCTCAAGAGTCTTCTCCAACACCACAGTTCAAAAGCATCAATTCTTCGGTGCTCAGCTTTCTTCATAGTCCAACTTTCACATCCATACAAGATCAGATGAGATCAGATCAGTTGCTCAGTCGTGTCCGACTTTTTGCGACCCCATGAATTGCAGTACTCCAGGCCTCCCTGTCCATCACCAACTCCTGGAGTTCACTCAGACTCACGTCCATCCAGTCAGTGATACCATCCAGCCATCTCATCCTCTGTCGTCCCCTTCTCCTCCTGCTCCCAATCCCTCCCAGCATCAGAGTCTTTTCCAATGAGTCAACTCTTCGCATGAGGTGGCCAAAGTACTGGCGTTTCAGCTTTAGCATCATTCCTTCCAAAGAAAGCCCAGGGCTGATCTCCTTCAGAATGGACTGGTTGGATGTCCTTGCAGTCCAAGGGACTCTCAAGAGTCTTCTCCAACACCACAGTTCAAAAGCATCAATTCTTCGGCGCTCAGCCTTCTTCACAGTCCAACTCTCACATCCATACATGACCACAGGAAAAACCATAGCCTTGACTAGACAGACCTTTGTTGGCAAAGTAATGTCTCTGCTTTTGAATATGCTATCTAGGTTGGTCATAACTTTTCTTCCAAGAGGTAAGCGTCTTTTAATTTCATGGCTGCAGTCACCATCTGTAGTGATTTTGAAGCCCAGGAAAATAAAGTCTGACACTGTTTCCACTGTTTCCCCATCTATTTCCCATGAAGTGGTGGGACCGGATGCCATGATCTTCGTTTTCTGAATGTTGAGCTTTAAGCCAACTTTTTCACTTTCTACTTTCACTTTCATCAAGAGGGTTTTGAGTTCCTCTTCACTTTCTGCCATAAGGGTGGTGTCATCTGCATATCTGAGGTTATTGATATTTCTCCCAGCAATCTTGATTCCAACTTGTGTTTCTTCCAGTCCAGCGTTTCTCATGATGTACTCTGCATATAAGTTAAATAAACAGGGTGACAATATACAGCCTTGACAAACTCCGTTTCCTATTTGGAACCAGTCTGTTGTTCCATGTCCAGTTCTAACTGTTGCTTCCTGACCTGCATACAGATTTCTCAAGAGGCAGATCAGGTGGTCTGGTATTCCCATCTCTTTCAGAATTTTCCACAGTTTATTGTGATCCACACAAAGGCTTTGGCATAGTCAATAAAGCAGAAATAGATGCTTTTCTGGAACTCTCTTGCTTTTTCCATGATCCAGCGGATGTTGGCAATTTGATCTCTGGTTCCTCTGTCTTTTCTAAAACCAGCTTGAACATCAGGAAGTTCACGGTTCACATATTGCTGAAGCCTGGCTTGGAGAATTTTGAGCATTACTTTACTAACATGTGAGATGAGTGCAATTGTGCGGTAGTTTGAACATTCTTTGGCATTGCTTTTCTTAGGGATTGGAATGAAAACTGATCTTTTCCAGTCCTGTAGCCACTGCTGAGTTTTCCAAATTTGCTGGCATATTGAGTGCAGCACTTTCGCAGCATCATCTTTCAGGATTTGGATTAGCTCAACTAGAATTCTATCACCTCCACTAGCTTTGTTCATAGTGATGCTTTCTAAGGCCCACTTGACTTCACATTCCAGGATGTCTGGCTCTAGGTCAGCAATCACACCATTGTGATTATCTGGGTTGTGAAGATCTTTTTTGTACAGTTCTTCTGTGTATTCTTGCCATCTCTTCTTAATATCTTCTGCTTCTGTTAGGTCCATACCATCTGTCCTTTATCGAGCTCATCTTTGCATGAAATGTTCCTTTGGTATCTCTGATTTTCTTGAAGAGATCCCTAGTCTCTCCCATTCTGTTGTTTTCCTCTATTTCTTTGCATTGATCACTGAAGAAGGCTTTCTTATCTCTTCTTGCTATTCTTTGGAACTCTGCATTCAGATGTTTATATCTTTCCTTTTCTCCTTTGCTTTTCACTTCTCTTCTTTTCACAGCTATTTGTAAGGCCTCCCCAGACAGCCATTTTGCTTTTTTGCATTTCTTTTCCATGGGGATGGTCTTGATCCCTGTCTCCTGTACAATGTCACAAACCTCAGTCCATAGTTCATCAGGCACTCTATCTATCAGATCAAGGCCCTTAAATCTATTTCTCACTTCCACTGTATAATCATTAGGGATTTGATTTAGGTCATACCTGAATGGTCTAGTGGTTTTCCCTACTTTCTTCAATTTCAGTCTGAATTTGGCAATAAGGAGGTTATGATCTGAGCCATAGTTAGCTCCTGGTCTTATTTTTGCTGACTGTATAGAACTTCTCCATCTTTGGCTGCAAAAAATATAATCAATCTGATTTCGTTGTTGACCATCTGGTGATGTCCATGTGTAGAGTCTTCTCTTGTGTTGTTGGAAGAGGGTGTTTGCTGTGACCAGTGCGTTCTCTTGGCAAAACTCTATTAGCCTTTGCCCTGCTTCATTCCGTATTCCAAGGCCAAATTTGCCTGTCACTCCAGGTGTTTCTTGACTTCCTACTTTTGCATTGCAGTCCCCTATAATGAAAAGGACATCTTTTTTGGGTGTTAGTTCTAAAAGGTCTTGTAGGTCTTCATAGAACCGTTCAACTTCAGCTTCTTCAGCGTTACTCGTTGGGGCATAGACTTGGATTACTGTGATATTGAATCGTTTTCCTTGGAAACGAACAGAGATCATTCTGTTGTTTTTGAGATTGCCTCCAAGTACTGCATTTTGGACTCTTCTGTTGACTATGATGGCCACTCCATTTCTTCTGAGGGATTCCTGCATGCAGTAGTAGATATAATGGTCATCTGAGTTAAATTCACCCATTCCAGTCCATTTCAGTTCGCTGATTCCTAGAATGTCGACATTCACTCTTGCCATCTCTTGTTTGACCACTTCCAATTTGCCTTGATTCATGGACCTGACATTCCAGGTTCCTATGCAATATTGCTCTTTACAGCATCGGACCTTGCTTCTATCACCAGTCACATCCACAGCTGGGTATTGTTTTTGCTTTGGCTCCATCCCTTCATTCTTTCTGGAGTTATTCCTCTACTGATCTCCAGTAGCATATTGGGCACCTACTGACCTGGGGAGTTTCTCTTTCAGTATCCTATCATTTTGCCTTTTCATACTGTTCATGGGGTTCTCAAGGCAAGAATACTGAAGTGGTTTGCCATTCCCTTCTCCAGTGGACCACATTCTGTCAGATCTCTCCACCATGACCCGCCCATCTTGGGTTGCCTCATGGGCATGGCTTAGTTTCATTGAGTTAGACAAGGCTGTGGTCCTAGTGTGATTAGATTGACTAGTTTTCTGTGAGTATGGTTTCAGTGTGTTTGCCCTCTGATGCCCTCTTACAACACCTACCGTCTTATTTGGGTTTCTCTTACCTTGGGCATGGGGTATCTCTTCACGGCTGTTCCAGCGAAGTGCAGCCACTGCTCCTTACCGTGGGCAAGAAGTATCTCCTCACCGCCGCCCCTCCTGACCTTCAATGTGGGAGAGTTCCTCATAACCACTGGAAAAACCATAGCCTTGGCTGGACGGACCTTTGTTCGCAAAGTAATGTCTCTGCTTTTTAATATGCTATCTAGGTTGGTCATTCGGTAAATTAGATGACAGAAACTATAGAATATGTAGAACAGAGGAAAGAAATTGAATGACTAGAATCTCAGGAACTGGTGAAACAGTATCAAAAGGTCTTGGGGAATTAAAGGTCTTGGATATGTATATTGGGAGTTACATAAGACTATACAGAAAGAATGGGTGCCAAAAATAATGACAAAAAATTTCCCAAATTTACACATTAAGAAGCTTAGCACAATGCACAAAGGATAAATAAGAAGAAAACCATCCCTGGTTCTCAGACACTGCTGAAAACTAAAGATAATCAGAAAACTTTGAAATACAGGGGAAAATGACATACTTCATACAGGAGAACAGTGTTTCAAATGACTACTAATGTCTTATCAGAGGCTATGAAGGACAGTTCAGAAGAGTGTGCAGAAACATCTTTAAACTGCTGAAAGAAAAATGAATAAAAATATCTAGTAAAAATATTCCCCATGAGTGAAAGCAAAGCAGAGACATTTTCAGATGGAAAAATAAACTAAAATTAAAACATTTCTGTTGCTCAGTTCAGTTCAGTCGCTCAGTCGTGTCTGACTCTTTGCGATCCCATGAATCGCTGCACGCCAGGCCTCCCTGTCCATCACCAACTCCCAGAGTTCACTCAGACTCACATCCATCGAGTCAGTGATACCATCCAGCCATCTCATCCTTTGTTGTCCCCTTCTCCTCTTGGCCCCAATCCCTCCCAGCATCAGAGTCTTTTCCAGTGAGTCAACGCTTCTCATGAGGTGGCCAAAGTACTGGAGTTTCAGCTTTAGCATCATTCCTTCCAAAGAAATTCCAGGGCTGATCTCCTTTAGAATGGACTGATTGGATCTCCTTGCAGTCCAAGGGACTCTCAGGCGTCTTCTCCAACACCACAGTCCAAAAGCATCAATTCTTCAGTGCTCAGCTTTCTTCATAGTCCAACTCTCACATCCATACATGACCACTGGAAAAACCATAGCCTTGACTAGACAGACCTTTGTTGGCAAAGTAATGTCTCTGCTTTTGAATATGCTATCTAGGTTGGTCATAACTTTTCTTCCAAGGAGTAAACGTCTTTTAATTTCATGGCTGCAGTCACCATCTGCAGTGATTTTGGAGCCCAGAAAAATAAAGTCTGACAGTGTTTCCACTGTTTCCCCATCTATTTCCCATGAAATGATGGGAACAGATGCCATGATCTTCGTTTTCTGAATGTTGAGCTTTAAGCCAACTTTTTCACTCTCCACTTTGACTTTCATCAAGAGGCTTTTGAGTTCCTCTTCACTTTCTGCCATAAGGGTGGTGTCATCTGCATATCTGATGCTTAGGGGACTTGGATTACAATAAATACTTGTACGTAAACAATTAAGATGATACTCCAACTTCCATTGGTACTTTCCCCAAAGCTAATGATCATGGAAGTAAATTTTAAAAGAAAGTAGTTTACCCTATTTTAAAGTTCCAGACTTGTTCAAAGGTGAGGGTGGACTAAATATAGCCTGTGGGCCCAATCTTGTCTGCTGCTTGTTTTTGTAAATTTTATTACTACATCTCCATGTCCATTTGTTTATGTATTATCTCTAGTTGCTTATCATTTCAATAGCAGAATTGATTAGTTATGTTAAGGAGACCATCTCACTAGCAAAATTTAAATATTTAATATTTATATTTTCCCCCAAAATATGTTCTGACCTCCTTTCTAGTGTCCTTGACTAAGGTAGCCTCTCAGTCTGTCTTCACACCAGTGTGGACCACAATTGCCATAATTCTGAGTCTAGGACAAATGATACGGTGGCCTGGAGAGAAGAGCAAGTTTCATTCTTACTCCACACTTTGGTCTGCCTGTCACATAATTTTATCACGCTCTTCTTTTGACCTATTCTTAGGATGGTGAAAATGAGAATTTCCTTTCCTCTAAGCAGAAACTCATTCTTTACCCGTGGAACATGCATGGTCCTATGGACCTGAACAAATAGTCACATGATGATTTTAGCATAAAGTACTTTGTAAAGTCTGGTGTCTTTGAACTTGAATGTACTGATTTATCAGCTTTTAGCCAAGATGAAGCTGCTCAACTTTAGCCTAGTCCCATTTCAGTGTGTCCTCGTCAAAGATTCAAAAATTCTTGGAGTTGAGGTGCTCAGGCTTAACTTGTTACACAAACAAAAAATGTACACTTATACTCATAAAGGCATATCTGTTTATTTTTACATAATACAATCATGCTTATTTAAATAAACTTTTTTACATATGAAATTACATGACTTATAGTATTCCTTCAAGGGGAGCCATGGCGTGGTTCCCAAGTAGCTTCTGACACAAAGCTGATCCCTTGGCAAGGCTCTTCAGCTTCTCAGGCAAACAAGGCATTCTCCCATGCCTACCTTAGGCTGCAATCTGTGTTGCTCTGATTATATTTGTCATTACACAATATGGAATGTTTCTCTGAGGAGAGTCTGCTGGCCATTTCCACTGCCCAACCACTTGTGCTGCCACAAACATGGATTGTGGATCTTTATCCTGTATATTTCTTCTTTGTTATACACCTTTCATGCATACATGGGTCTTGTTACAGCTGCATGGTGTATCTCAGCCCCTGAATACTTGTAAATATCTTTAAGGAGAAGGAAATATTATTTCACACATTCCTTGAATTCCTTTACAGTGAAGGAGACTCCTCATCTTAAGTCTACTCCAGCTTAGCAGAACCACATTTATGCATTTTCTCTGTCCTTAGAAATCAGCAAAAGTACCTTCATTAGGAACACTTAATTAATTATTTTAGAGGCAGATAATTGGATTAACCATTGTTCACAGTTCATGGCACACTCTCATCCTTAGTCCATGTGGTTTTTATGTTGTTTTTAAAAATTTGCCCACAGGTCATCATTTGTGTATGTATCATATGTATCATATACATATATATGAATGTATATTTAAGTCAAGTGGGCCTTAAGAAGCATCACTATGAACAAACCTAGTGGAGGTGAAGGAATTCCAGTTGAGCTATTTCAAATCCTAAAAGATGATGCTGTGGAAGTGCTGCACTCAATATGTCAGCAAATTTGGAAAACTCAGCAGTGGCCACAGGACTGCAAAATGTCAGTTTTTATTCCAATCCAAAAGAAAGGCAATGCCAAAGAATGCTCAAATTACTGCATAATTGCACTCGTCTCACACACTAGTAAAATAATGCTCAAAATTCTCCAAGCCAGGCTTCAGCAATACATGAACCGTGAACTTCCAGATGTTCAAGCTGGTTTTAGAAGAGGCAGAGGAAACAGATCAAATTGCAAACATCCACTGGATCATCAAAAAAGAAGAGTTCCAGAAAAACATCTATTTCTGCTTTATTAACTATGCCAAAGCCTTTGACTGTGTGAATCACAATAAACTGTGGAAAATTCTGAAAGAGATGGGAATACCACACCACCTGACCTGCCTCCTGAGAAATCTATATGCAGGTCAGGAAGCAACAGTTAGAACTGGACATGGAACAACAGACTGGTTCCAAATAGGAAAAGGAATACTTCAAGGCTGTATATTGTCACCCTGCTTATTTAACTTATATGCAGAGTACATCATGAGAAATGCTGGGCTGGATGAAGCACAAGCTGGAATCAAGATTGCCAGGAGAAATATCAATAACCTCAGATACGCAGATGACACCACCCTTATGGCAGAAAGTGAAGAGGAACTAAAAAGCCTCTTGATGAAAGTGAAAGAGGAGAGTGAAAAAGTTGGCTTAAAGCTCAACATTCAGAAAATGAAGATCATGGCATCTGGTCCCATCACTTCATGGGAAATAGATGGGGAAACAGTGGAAACTGTGGCTGACTTTATTTTTGGGGTTCCAAAATCACTGCAGATGGTGACTGCAGCCATGAAATTCAAAGACACTTACTCCTTGGAAGGAAAGTTATGACCAACCTAGACAGCGTATTAAAAAGCAGAGACACTACTTTGTCAACAAAGGTCTGTCTCGTCAAGGCTATGGTTTTTCCAGTAGTCATGTATGGATGTGAGAGTTGGACTGTGAAGAAAGCTGAGCACTGAAGAATTCATGCTTTTGAACTGTGGTGTTGGGGAAGATTCTTGAGAGTCCCTTGTACTGCAAGGAGATCAAACCAGTCCATCTTAAAGGAGATCAGTCCTGAGTGTTCATTGGAAGGACTGATGTTGAAGCTGAAGCTCCAATACTTTGGCCACCTGATGTGAAGAGCTGACTCATTGGAAAAGAACTTGATGCTGAGAAAGATTGAAGGCAGGAGGAGAAGGGGAGGACAGAGGATGAGATGGTTGGATGGCATTATCTTCTCAAAGGACCTGAGTTTGGGTAAACTCGGGAGTTGTTGATGGACAGGGAGGCCTGGTGTGCTGCAATTCATGGGGTCGCAAAGAGTCGGACATGACTGAGCGACTGAGCTGAACTGATTCTTAGAAAATATACACATTGTTTTTGTAGGTTTGTGTTTAATTTTATAATGAAATTGTGCTATAAAACTTGACTTTTTTCAAGGCAGTCAGCACAATGTTTTTAAAGATGTATCCATATGGCGTGCATACATTTAATAGCATTATTTCTCATTGCTGCATGACAGTGCATGTTGTGAACGCATCTGCCATATTTACTTACAATTTTCCTGGTCATGGACACCTAGAATGGCCCTGAGCAGCAACATGAAAAATATTCTTGTTTCAGTTTGTTTAGGTGTGTACTCGAGAGTGGAATTCTTAGGTTATCAAATCAACAGAAATAGCTCTCCCTGTAGGCTTTCACCAGCAGTGCATACAATTTCCCATTTTCAAGTTTCTAAATTGTAACCATCTGTTGGCATAGAGTGCTAGCTCATTATTATTTTGATTTGTTTTTCTCCAATATCAAGTGAGGCTAAGAGTGTCTATATATGGGATGTTTATGTTTTCCCTTCTGTGAATTGCCAATTTATATTATTTATCTGTTTTTCTTTTGCACTTACCTTTTCTTTTTCCTTTGCAGGAGTTCCTTGTATAGTCTGGATACTAAACTCTTGTTAGTTTTACATACTGCAAATATTTTTTATTAATCTATAATTTATTAATCATTCACATATTAAAACTTTGAAGTGTTTTTTGTTAAACTGAAAAATATAATTACAGTGAATTTGATAAGTATCTTTTTTTTTCAACTTAAGTTTATGTTTTTGGAGCTTTATTTAAGAAGTTCTTTCACATGCTAAGCTTACAAAAATATGAATTTTTCTAAGCTTTATAGATTTATCTTCCACTCTTAGTTATTTAATCTAACTTGAATTCATATTTTTAATATGGTATAATGTCAAAGTCCAGCTTTTATTTAGCTCCAAAAATCAAGGTAATTTTCTAATCCTTCAACTGTGCAATCCATTTCCCTCACTGATTTTAAGTATAATTTTTAATATATAATATCCATAAATACATGAGCCCATTGGTGAGCATTCTTTTCTGTTCTACTTGTCTGTTTATTCCTGTACAGATATATTATTGTTTTCATTCTTATTGCTTTCTAATGTAATTTAATATCTCACAGGCTGATTTCTCCCTATTTGTTATTCTTGCTCAAGTTGACTGCTCAACTACTCTTCTTGGGTAGCTATTCTTACATAAATGTTAGTATATATGTCCGATTCTTCAAAATATTCATCTCAAATTTTGATTGAAATTGTAAAGACTCTGTATGTAGATTAATTTGGGGGCAAAATCATTACCTTTATTGGTTTAAGTCATGCCATCCATGAACATAGTTATCTTTTCTTCATATATTGAGGCTGTTCTCTATGTCCTAAAATTGAACTGTAAATATTCTCTACAAAATTCTTGTGCATTCTTTTTAGATTCATTGTTAAATCCTTTTTGTTTGTCTTTGTTACCATTTTTGTGTCGGCATGATCCAGTTGGAACTATGATTCATTTAACAGTGGAGAAATCAGGTAGTTTATATCTTTCAAGAAATTTGTCCATTTTATCTAAATTGCCAGATCAATGGGCATAGATTTGCTTGTAATAATCTTGTGATGGGGGAGATTATCCTGGATTATACCTGTGGATCTAACACACTTAAAAGGGTCTTTATAAAAGAAACAGGCAGGAGAGTCAGAGAATTGATGTGACTACAGAAGCAGAGATTGGAGGAATGCAATTGCTGGCTTTGAAGATAGAAGAGAACCGTAAGTAGAGGAATGCAGGCAGCCTCCAGAGACTGAAAAAGACAAAGAACTGATTCTTCCCTAGAGCCTACAGAAGGAATAAAGGCCTGCCAACACCTTAATTTTTGTTGTTAAAACTCCGACCTCAAGAACAATGTTGTTAATCAACTATACTCCATTAAAAATAAAAATTTTTAAAGAAAAGAGGACAGTCGATCTCTTTAGGTCATTAATAATTAACCACAAATAGGCCTTTGGAGAAATAAAATATACTAAACTTCAGAGTGCCTAAAATCTTTTCATAAATCTTTGGTTCTTCCATTTGAAAAGATGAAAAGTTATTTGAAATCAATAACTTATGGTTTTAATTATGAACACCTGAGGAAGTAAGGATAGCATAAAGATTTCTTTTATAAATTGAGACAAAATAATGTAATACAATTACCTTGAAGCAGATACCTGATAAAATGCTATTCAAATAATAACTGGAACACTTTGGTGATTGTCACAAACAAAATGATTAATGAAGTGTTAAATTAGCTTTATCAACTAGCAAGATAAATCTTAATGAGATAAGACTAATTTAAAAATTAGTCACTACTTATTCAAACAAACTCTAAACAATTCTGACAATAAAACAATGCTAGGTAGTTTACCCTGATCAATTTTCATTTATTTTACACTTGTATTCTCCAATATGATGCAGGAGATAATTTGTTGCTTTACGAACGATGTTTTCCATATATCCAGGGAGAATTTTCCTATGGAAGACATTGAGTGAATTCTTGGTCATACGTGTTGTGGTATTTTTCTCATTTCAGGAGTTTTAGGGTTACTGGTCTCTAACTTTTCAGTTTCTAACAGATTTCAAAACAAATCAACAGACACATTGGAACATTGGTTATTTTGGTTTAGTGTTGGGTAAATGAACATTCTAGGAGATTCTGACATTGTGCCAAATGTCATTAAGGCTAAGTTATAAAGTCATGTTTCTTTATGAAACTTTGATATTTGCCAAGAGGTCCTTTTTTTTTTTTTTCATATTGTTACCTATTACTCCATTCAAAGGACTTAGGTTGATAGAGGGCAGTCAAGTCGTTTGCACTGCATAAATTATATCATTAAGTGTCTGAATATGGATTGATTTGTTCTCAAGACCTCAAAACTAAACACAGCTGAAAGTTAAATCCCATGACAAATGAAAGCTCTGTACAAAGATCACAGACAGCATATAGTAAATGGAATTGCTAAAAACCACATTATCCTCTAATATACACCTGATAAATGATCATCTAAAACTGCAGTTTGAGAGAAAAAAGAATTTAATGTTGCTGCTTCAGGATAGCAAGAATCAAAGAAAAAAATGTAGCATATACATTAGAAGCAGAAGAGGTTAATGCATTCAATTTAGTGTTCAATGTAAAAAATGTGGGGGAGGGTAATAAATGATAAAATTAGATTAAAGTTAATGCATTAGGCTGTTCCTCCTGAGCTTCCTGTTGAAAAAAAGTTGGTATTATATGAAGTAGCATATTTAATGCTACTTTTAAGTTTAAACCAAACAGTTATGTATTAAATATGGAAAAATCCAACTGTGGTACTCTTTTAGTTTTGCGAATGTAAAGTAATATATTATTATTTTGAATAATAATATATATATTTATTGAATAATAATAATTTGTGTTATATAAATAGTATAGCATGTAAGATTTATATTTTTGAATAGTAATTTAAATTAGCCAAGCTAGTAAAATTTTAAAGAATTATCTTTATGACTGATTTCTAAACAACTGATACCAAATCAATTAGCTAGCTGAAGTGGTATTCTTACTAAGCAGTCCATTAATCCTGGAGAAGGAAATGGCAACCCACTCCAGTACTCTTGTCTGGAGAATTCCATGGACAGAGGAGTCTGGTGGACTGCTGTCCATGGGGGTCGCACAGAGACAGACACGACTGAAGCGACTTAGCATGCATGCATGCATTGGAGAAGGAAATGGCAACCCACTCCAGTATTCTTGCCTGGAGAATCCCAGAGACAGAGGAGCCTGGTGGGCTGCCATTTATGGGGTCATACACAGTTGGACACTATGGAAGTGACTTAGCAGCAGCAGCAGCAGTCCATTAATCCATAGGTCATTGATTCTATTTCTTTCTCAGATTTTTTATTGTTTACTCATGGATACTATTTCTGATGGAAAAAGCTTAATTTGGAATCATAATATGAAGTGATTGATTGAGATTACAGGTCAAATGGGCACCCGGAATTTGAATTATATTTTATACCATCAAATGAGAGTCAATCTACATACGTACAACTTAATGCTTTTTCTTTTTGCCTTCTCATTTTAAATTTGCATTGATTGATTTGTTCAATAGGTATTTATTAATCATTACTGTGTGTCATACTTTGTACAACCCACTACTGATACAATAAAAGAAAAGAGTATAAAAAGGCTTCTCTCTTCCTCTTTTCATCTATTTTTGATACTGTCTTCTCTTCTGGGGTAAAATTCCATAAGAAGCTCTATGAATCTTTTTTTTAGAATCTTAGCATAGTACTTAGTACAGAATATTCAGCAGTACATGCTCAATAAATGTAAGACTAAAAAATACTATTAAAAGTAGTTTTGAAATCATATAGACTAATTGCTTTTTTCTACAGGTGACAAAGCAGTTAGCCAACATACTACTCAAGATCCACAGTTAGTAACATGGGCAAGATTAGAATCCAGGTTTCAGATTCAGGGCTTTTTACATTCTCTTGCTCTTCCACCTCTAAGAAGATGATTATCACAGGGTTGTTGTTTAGTCGCTCAATCATGTCCAACTCTTTTGCAACCCCATGGACTGTAGCCCACTCTGTCCATGGAATTTCCCATGGAAGAACACTGGAGTGAGTTGTCATTTCCTTTTCTAGAGGATCTTTTCCACCCAGGGATCAAACTCATGTCTCCAGCATTGGCAGGAAGATTCTTTACCACTGAGCCACTAGAAAAGCCCTATCAGAGGATATTCAGGCTAGAAGGCAACTAGTGTGTTATATCACAAATAATATTATACATGGATTAGAATATATACATTTCATATAATTAATTAGAAAAGAATATAGTGGGCAGACTATAGTGGGGTGAGTTAGGAGAAGTAGGATATGTTGAAGGTAATAAGTCTGATTTATATGTAAAATAAGTTCAAAAATAAAGCTAATTTTATTATAAATACTATAGAGGAGCAATAAAAAATCTAACAGAAATTTGAGAAAATCATAGAGAAATAAGAGATGGATAATGTATGGATTATATGACTCAGAAATGGAGTCATTGAGAGGGGAAAAGGGTTTGGAAATAGACTTTCTCAATTTTATATTTACATTATAAAATTTGGGGTAGAAGCTTGAGGGTATTATAAATTTTTGTTATAAACAAAAATCTTCAGTATATTTAAGTCTATAGAATTTTGATCACTATATGATAAATATAATTGAGTTTTATTAGAGTAGTATTACTTAACGAGGTGCATATTAATTTTATTAGGGAATAGATTGAATTAGGCTAAGATATAACTATAATATTTTAAATGATGGGAAAAAAGAGATACTCTAAACTTACAAATTTGGGAGGTAAAATGACAACCATATGAACTCCTAGTATCTATTAGTATTTTCATCAGTTTCATAGTTTTAATCTTCATATCAGCTTAATGAATGCTAAGGAATGAACTGTGTATCCAGCCCCCCATCCTTGCCGCCACCCTTAACTGATATGTTGAGTTCTTAACCCACATGTTATTGTATATTGAGATAAGACTTTAGGAGGAAGTTAAGACTGAATAAGGTCATCAGGGTGGGGTCATAACTCGTTAGGATTAGTGGTTTTATAAGAAGAAGATGAGCGATCTCTGTTCATGGGGTTCTCAAGGCAAGAATACTGAAGTGGTTTGCCATTCCCTTCTCCAGTGGATCACATTCTGTCAGATCTCTCCACCATGACCCACCCATCTTGGGTTGCCCCACGGGCATGGCTTAGTTTCATTGAGTTAGACAAGGCTGTGGTCCTAGTGTGATTAGATTGACCAGTTTTCTGTGAGTATGGTTTCAGTGTGTCTGCCCTCTGATGCCCTCTTGCAACACCTACCATCTTACTTGGGTTTCTCTTACCTTGGGCACCGGGTATCTCTTCACAGCTGCTCCAGCAAAGCGCAGCTGCTGCTCCTTACCTTGGACAAGGGGTATCTCCTCACCGCTGCCCTTTCTGACCTTCAACTTGGGATGGCTCTTCTAGGCCCTCCTGCACCCACGCAGCCACCACTCCTTGGACATGGGGTTCCCAATATGCTACTGGAGATCAGTGGAGGAATAACTCCAGAAAGAATGAAGGGATGGAGCCAAAGCAAAAACAATACCCAGCTGTGGATGTGACTGGTGATAGAAGCAAGGTCCGATGCTGTAAAGAGCAATATTGCATAGGAACCTGGAATGTCAGGTCCATGAATCAAGGCAAATTGGAAGTGGTCAAACAGGAGATGGCAAGAGTGAACGTCGACATTCTAGGAATCAGCGAACTAAAATGGACTGGAATGGGTGAATTTAACTCAGATGACCATTATATCTACTACTGTGGACAGGAATCCCTTAGAAGAAATGGAGTAGCCATCATGGTCAACAAAAGAGTCCGAAATGCAGTACTTGGAGGCAATCTCAAAAAAGACAGAATGACCTCTGTTCGTTTCCAAGGCAAACCATTCAATATCACAGTAATCCAAGTCTATGCTCCAACCAGTAACGCTGAAGAAGCTGAAGTTGAATGGTTCTATGAAGACCTACAAGACCTTTTAGAACTAACACCCAAAAAAGATGTCCTTTTCATTATAGGGGACTGGAATGCAAAAGTAGGAAGTCAAGAAACACCTGGAGTGACAGGCAAATTTGACCTTGGAATACGGAATGAAGCAGGGCAAAGACTAATAGACTTTTTCCAAGAAAATGCACTGGTCATAGCAAACAGCCTCTTCCAACAACACAAGAGAAGACTCTATACATAGACATCACCAGATGGTCAACACCCAAATCAGATTGATTATATTCTTTGCAGCCAAAGATGGAGAAGCTCTATACAGTCAGCAAAAACAAGACCAGGAGCTGACTGTGGCTCAGATCATGAACTCCTTATTACCAAATTCAGACTTAAATTGAAGAAAGTAGGGAAAACCACTAGACCATTCAGGTATGACCTAAATCAAATCCCTTATGATTATATAGTGGAAGTGAGAAATAGATTTAAGGGCCTTGATATGATAGATAGAGTGCCTGATGAACTATGGATGGAGGTTCGTGACATTGTACAGGAGACAGGGATGAAGACCATCCCCATGGAAAAGAAATGCAAAAAAGCAAAATGGCTGTCTGGGGAGGCCTTACAAATAGCTGTGAAAAGAAGAGAAGTGAAAAGCAAAGGAGAAAAGGAAAGATATAAGCATCTGAATGTAGAGTTCCAAAGAATAGCAAGGAGAGATAAGAAAGCCTTCTTCAATGATCAATGCAAAGAAATAGAGGAAAACAATAGAATGGGAAAGACTAGTAATCTCTTCAAGAAAATTAGAGATACCAAGGGAACATTTCATGCAAAAATGGGCTCGATAAAGGACAGAAAATCTGTGGACCTAATAGAAGCAGAAGATATTAAGAAGAGGTGGCAAGAATACATAGAAGAACTGTACACAAAAGATCTTCACAACCCAGATAATCACTCATCTAGAGCCAGACATCCTGGAATGTGAAGTCAAGTGGGCCTTAGAAAACATGACTACGAACAAAGCTAGTGGAGGTGATGGAATTCCAGTTGAGCTATTTCAAATCCTGAAAGATGATGCTGTGAAAGTGCTGCACTCAATGTGCCAGCAAATTTGGAAAACTCAGCAGTGGCCAGGACTGGAAAAGGTCAGTTTTCATTCTGATCCCAAAGAAAGGCAATGCCAAAGAATGCTCAAACTACTGCACAATTGCACTCATCTCACATGCTAGTAAAGTAATGCTCAAAATTCTCCAAGCTAGGCTTCAGCAATATGTGAACCGTGAACTTCCTGATGTTCAAGCTAGTTTTAGAAAAGGCAGAGGAACCAGAGGTCAAATTGCCAACATCTACTGGATCATGGAAAAAGCAAGAGAGTTCCAGAAAAACATCTATTTCTGCTTTATTGACTGTGCCAAAGCCTTTGACTGTGTGGATCACAATAATCTGTGGAAAGTTCTGAGAGAGAAGGGAATACCAGACCACCTGACCTTCCTCTTGAGAAATCTGTATTCAGATCAGGAAGCAACAGTTATTAGTGGACATGGCACAACAGACTGGTTCCAAATAGGAAAAGGAGTACGTCAAGGCTGTATATTGTCACCCTGCTTAGTTACCTTATATGCAGAGTATCTCATGAGAAACATTGGACTGGAAAGAAGCACAAGCTGGAATCAAGATTGCGGGGAGAAATATCAATAACCTCAGATATGCAGATGACACCACCCTTATGGCAGAAAGTGAAGAGGAACTAAAAAGCCTCTTGATGAAAGTGAAATTGGAGAGTGAAAAAGTTGGCTTAAAGCTCAACATTCAGAAAACTAAGATCATGGCATCTGGTCCCATCACTTCATGGGAAATAGATGGAGAAACAGTGGAAACAGTGTCAGACTTTATTTTTGGGGGCTCCAAAATCACTGCAGATGGTGACTGCAGCCATGAAATTCAAAGACGCTTACTCCTTGGAAGGAAAGTTATGACCAACCTAGATAGCATATTCAAAAGCAGAGACATTACTTTGCCAACAAAGGTCCATCTAGTAAAGGCTATGGTTTTTCCTGTGGTCATGTATGGATATGAGAGTTGGACTGTGAAGAAGGCTGAGCACTAAGAATTGATACTTTTGAACTGTGGTGTTGGAGAAGACTCCTGAGAGTCCCTTGGACTGCAAGGCGATTCAACCAGTCCATTCTGAAGATCAGCCCTGGGATTTCTTTGGAAGGAATGATGCTGAAGCTGCAACTCCAGTACTTTGGCCACCTCATGCAAAGAGTTGACTCATTGGAAAAGACTCTGATGCTGGGCGGGGTTGGGGGCAGGTGGAGAAGGGGACGACAGAGGATGAGATGGCTGGATGGCATCACTGACTTGATGAATGTGAGTCTGAGTGAACTCCGGGAGTTGTTGATGGACAGGGAGGCCTGGCGTGTTGCGATTCATGAGGTCGAAAAGAGTCGGACTCGCCTGAGCGACTGAACTGAACTGAGAGATCTCTGTCTCTCTCTCCCCAGTGTACACACAAAGAAGGGGTCCTATGAACACAAGCAGGATAGCAGCAGACCAGAAGCCAAGAGGAGAGGCCTCAGAAGAAAACCTACCTTGATGGCCTCTTGGACTTCCCAGTCTCCAGAACAATGAGAAGTAAATTTCTATTGTTTAAGCCACTTAGTCTATAGTACTTTGTTATGGTAGCCACAGCAGTCTAAGAATTTTGGTAATAGCTACACTTAACAGATAATATTAGAGAAGGCAATGGCACCCCACTCAAGTATACCTGACCTGAGAGCGACATTTTTGACTTAAGCTTATATGGTTGCAGTTTTGGGACATAAAACCAAGTTGCTTTAAGTCCATGGTTCATTTTCTTGGTTTATTCCTAATTAAAGAATCATTTTGAAGTAACCTTACTTAGATACTTTGTTAAGTATTTTAAGTCATTGATTGATTAATAATACAGACATCACTTTAAAGTCTGCCAGCTGTAATCAACATAATACAGAGAATTATCTGCTGAGGAATACCATAGTAGTTGTCAGAAATAACAGGGAAATATAGCTAAGATTTCATTTGCTCAAAACATCAGGAAGTGGTCTGAAGATTACCTAAAACTGCACAGAGTGTCACATTTGTCATCTGCTGAAGCAGCTTGTCAAAGGGGCAGTAATGGCTTAACCTGCCTTCAGCCTGGCACACTCCATGTGAATACCTTTTGCAGTCAGGTCTGCACTGCAATCCTGGTGGCCAGAGAGTCTGGAAGATAATACTTCTTGGTTCCAGCTCTAGGAATACACAAGATAGAGGGCATGGGGGAAAACATGCTTATTGCTCCTGAAGAAAACAAATCCAGCTCAGTTAAGAAGCATGATATTTGTCTTCTCTATGCCTATTTGTCATTGTCATGGACTGAGGAAAATTCAAAGACAACTAAATCAGAGTCCATGCCAGAGTCCTCAGGTCCTCACAATCCAGATGAAACACAAGAATAACATCTGCTTATAAATGCAATAATGCTATACTGTAATTCTTTACCAGTCATATCATTTGCATTATGTAATGTTACCTCCTTAGGAGAAGATTCATTCCAACACAGGTATTTCAAGAAGAAAAGTGACTATAATTTATTAATCTCTTTCAAATTCTATTCTGAATAGATTTTCTTGTTCAGTTATTACATTAACCATCTTCAGGAATATCTTTCCTGAAAGTGTCTTCAGTACTAGTTGTAAGCATTACAAATATATTTAAACATAGTCATATAATTTTATTATCTAAACTAGCTATTAGTATAACTCTTAATAAAAATTAGTCTAAATCAAAGACAAATTAGAGCTCTAATTTTAGAGCTCAAATACCATCACAGAATTTATATATGACAGTTTCATTTAAATTTGATGAAAACTGTAATTTTCAAAATTATGTTTTGACAATATCACAGGATTTATAAACATGTATAACTACTTTTTATCTTGCATAAATCTTTAAAATAATATATCTACAAGAGTTCTATTTCAATGTAATTATCATATCATTAAATAAATCAAATAAAGAATACCTTTTATAACTTCCCACTAAATTTTCACTGGACACTGATTTTCTCATCTTTCTTTCATTAGAAAAAAAGCATGAAAAGAAGCATATCATTAAATTATATATTATTTATGCAACTGAATATTATCACTAGTTTGATAGTAGGCTTTAATGGACTATGTTAATATTGCTCATTATTACATTGTTTTGCTTCAGTGTGAAAGGAGATAAATAGTTCATTCAACAAACACTTCCTGAATGTATACTATATGCCAGGAGTTATAGTCAAGACTAGGAACATTCAATGGTATCCTCATTTAAACACCTATTATACTTCCTATCCATATGCTTATGACAGGAGAATTTAAGTAATCACTTTAATAATGTAAAACTTATACCATATGAAATTATATGTAAAAGACAGGATGAAACGGTTTTAACAGTTTGTTGTACAAGATGAAATCTAAAATGTTTGAATTGCAACTATTGCTAAAAATTAACTTTAAGATCATACATGCCTGCTTGCTTCATATAGGAATTCCCACTGGCTATCTATTTTACATACAGTAATGTATATGTTTCAATGCTGCTGGCTCAATTTGTCCTGTGACAGCCTAGAGTGGTGAGATGGGGTTGGTGATGGGAAGAGTTTCAAGAGGGAGGAGACATATGCATACCTATGTCTGACTCATGTTGATGTATAGCAGAAACTGACAGAACATTGTAAAGCAATTATCCTTCAATTAAAAAAAGAAAAAAAATCACAGATGACTTTACTTAGAATAGGATCCTATCCAATATTAACTGTTCTCTTCAATATGTGTATACCTTGGAGATTTGTAAAAGATTCTATCTCAAGAAAAATAAATTGAGGACTAGATTTCACAATGCAGAGCTAGCTCAGTAGATTCCCTCTTTCTCCAACGTAGATCAAGGTCTTTGATCATAATTATAAATTGAGAGTCTTGCAAATGTTATGTCTCTCTCTTTTCCATTAATACACTGTCCTTCAACATACAGCTTATAGATGTCTTAAGAATAGGCTCTCTGTATTCAACAGTATTGTATTAATTAAATTAGTTCTAGGTCTCAGATAGGCCAAGAAGTTTCCTAAGAATAGTGTGCTCTCTACATGTTTATCGCTGCTGCTAATGAAAACATAACTGTGGTTTTCTGCAACTTATTTCAGTGTCATGTTGCTTTGATACACTCCAGAAAATGATCAAGCCTGCTCTCAGTTCAGTTTAGTTCTGTCGCTCAGTCGTGTCCGACTCTTTGCGACCCCATAAATCGCAGCATGCCAGGCTTCCCTGTCCATCACCAATTCCTGGAGTTCACTCAGACTAACGTCCATCAAGTCAGTGATGCCATGCAACCATCTCATCCTCTGTCGTCCCCTTCTCCTCCTGCCCCCATTCCCTCCCAGCATCAGAGTCTTTTCCAATGAGTCAGCTCTTCTCATGAGGTGGCCAAAGTACTGGAGTTTCAGCTTTAGCATCATTCTTTCCAAAGAAATCCCGGGGCTGATCTCCTTCAGAATGGACTGGTTGGATCGCCTTGCAGTCCAAGGGACTCTCAAGAGTCTTCTCCAACACCACAGTTCAAAAGCATCAATTCTTCGGCGCTCAGCCTTCTTCACAGTCCAATTCTCACATCCATACATGACCACAGGAAAAACCATAGCCTTGACTAGACGAACCTTTATTGGCAAAGTAATGTCTCTGCTTTTGAATATGCTATCTAGGTTGGTCATAACTTTCCTTCCAAGGAGTAAGCGTCTTTTAATCTTATGGCTGCAGTCACCATCTGCAGTGATTCTGGAGCCCAAAAAAATAAAGTCTGACACTGTTTCCACTGTTTCCCCATCTATTTCCCATGAAGTGGTGGGACCAGATGCCATGAATTCGTTTTCTGAATGTTGAGCTTTAAGCCAACTTTTTCACTCTCCACTTTCACTTTCATCAAGAGGCTTTTGAGTTCCTCTTCACTTTCTGCCATAAGGGTGGTGTCATCTGCGTATCTGAGGTTATTGAAATTTCTCCCGGCAATCTTGATTCCAGCTTGTGCTTCTTCCAGCCCAGCGTTTCTCATGATGTACTCTGCATATAAGTTAAATAAGCAGGGTGACAGTATACAGCCTTGACGTACTTCTTTTCCTATTTGGAACCAGTCTGTTGTTCCATGTCCAGTTCTAACTGTTGCTTCCTGAACTGCATACAAATTTCTCAAGAGGCAGATCAGGTGGTCTGGTATTCCCATCTCTTTCAGAATTTTCCACAGTTTATTGTGATCCACACAGTCAAAGGCTTTGGCATAGTCAATAAAGCAGAAATAGATGTTTTTCTGGAACTCTCTTGCTTTTTCCATGATCCAGCAGATGTTGGCAATTTGATCTCTGGTTCCTCTGCCCTAAAACTAGCTTGAACATCTGGAAGTTCACGGTTCACATATTGCTGAAGCCTGGCTTGGAGAATTTTGAGCATTACTTTACTAGCGTGTGAGATGAGTGCAATTGTGCGGTAGTTTGAGCATTCTTTGGCAATGCCTTTCTTAGGGATTGGAATGAAAACTGACCTTTTCCAGTCCTGTGGCCACTGCTGAGTTTTCCAAATTTGCTGGCATATTGAGTGCAGCACTTTCACAGCATCATCTTTCAGGATTTGAAATAGTTCCACTGGAATTCCATCACCTCCACTAGCTTTGTTCGTAGTGATGCTTTCTAAGGCTCACTTGACTTCACATTCCAGGATGTCTGGCTCTAGGTCAGTGATCACACCATCGTGATTATCTGGGTCGTGAAGATCTTTTTTGTACAGTTCTTCTGTGTATTCTTGCCACCTCTTCGTAATGTCTTCTGCTTCTGTTAGGTCCATACCATTTCTGTCCTTTATCGAGCCCATCTTTGCATGAAATGTTCCCTTGGTATCTCTAATTTTCTTGAAGAGATCTCTAGTCTTTCCCATTCTGTTGTTTTCCTCTATTTCTTTGCATTGATCGCTGAAGAAGGCTTTCTTATCTCTTCTTGCTATTCTTTGGAACTATGCATTCAGATGCTTTTATCTTTCCTTTTCTCCTTTGTTTTTCGCTTCTCTTCTTTTCACAGGTATTTGTAAGGCCTCCCCAGACAGCCATTTTGCTTTTTTGCATTTCTTTTCCATGGGGATGGTCTTGATCCCTGTCTCCTATACATATCACGAACCTCATTCCATAGTTCATCAGGCACTCTATTTATCAGATCTAGGCCCTTAAATCTATTTCTCACTTCCGCTGTATAATCATAAGGGATTTGATTTAGGTCGCACCTGAATGGTCTAGTGGTTTTCCCTAATTTCTTCAATTTAAGTCTGAGTTCATGATCTGAGCCACAGTGAGCTCCTGGTCTTGTTTTTGCTGACTGTATAGAGCTTCTCCATCTTTTCGCTGCAAAGAATATAATCAATCTGATTTTGGTATTGACCATCTGGTGATGTCTATGTATAGAGTCTTCTCTTGTGTTGTTGGAAGAGGGTGTTTGTTATGACCAGTGCATTTTCTTGGAAAAAGTCTATTAGTCTTTGCCCTACTTCATTCCGTATTCCAAGGCCAAATTTGCCTGTTACTCCAGGTGTTTCTTGACTTCCTACTTTTGCATTCCAGTCCCCTATAATGAAAAGGACATCTTTTTTGGGTATTAGTTCTAAAAGGTCTTGTAGGTCTTCATAGAACTGTTCAACTTCAGCTTCTTCAGCGTTACTGGTTGGGGCTCTATATTTTAAAAAATGCCTTTGATTACATCATCAATAACAATGCATAAAAGTAATGTATAAACATTTACCAAGTACATAACATAATTCTAGTACTGTGCTGAGGTTCTTTACATATATTATTTCATATCAACCGCAATTTTGCTTGGGGGGTATTGTAAACTCCACTTTACAAATTAAAACTACTGTTCTTTGAAAAAGTAGAAAAAGAAAATGTTATAGGATGTAAAATTGCATTTCATAGAAATGTAATTCTCACATTTTAAGGAGACCCATAATTTCAATTACAAAACTAATATCTGCTGAAGTGTTATTTTCCAGCAAAACAATAAAATCCAGAAAGGATCTTCTCTGTCTTCTTTCAGTTCTTTTTTTCAGAGAGAGTGGCAAGGAGAAATGGCCAGAGCACAGTCACCTCCAGAGACTGAGCCCCCATTTTTCCAGGTTATTTCTCCCATTGATCTCTTTTCAGTTTTCTTCTTTTCCAAAATGCGTTCTTTTGTAGCCAGCCCAAGTTATTAGGCACCCACTTCCACCACTGTCACTCCAGTTTTTCCTGAATGCTCCTTCCAAACAGATTCCTCAGTTAAATTGCATCAATGATGTCATTTTATTCTGAAAAAATATCAGCAGGTGTGGCTGAATTCTGATACTTAAAATTATGAATTATGAAATAAACTCAGGGTGGAGCTAGAAAAGTAATAGTGGTTTGGCCACAGTGATATAATGATGACAAAAGGGCTCAACTTGAGCACTTAGGAAGGATCATTTTTCTCAAGATTTGAGAAACAAAATACCTTCCTCTAATTTTTAAGCTGGAAAATAATTTCCCAGCTAATCCATCAGAGCCACTCATCATCTAACTAAATACCAAGTTAATTCTGTTTTTCTTAGAGAAACAATTATTTCAGAAAGATGTTAAATGTAATTCTTAGTATTAAAATTAAAAAAAAAAAACAAATTATAATCTTTCCCTAAAATTTTCCTATGGCTCTAGTGAATGGTACCATGGTCCCTCCAAGTTGTGCAAACAAGAGATGTTGTTTATGACATGTTCCTCTCTTTCACCACCTCTGCCCTGTATCCATTTGTCAGCAAATCCTATGGATTTTATCTGACACTTTTATCAAATCCATGTAGTTTTTCCCATTTCCCCTCAGCCTTAGTCTAGAGCTACCACTATTTCTCATCGGGACTACTTCTAGAAACTTCTCAGGGACTTATCTATATTTACTGTTTTGTCATACTTAAATCATCCCTCCAGAAGTGGTCTTTAACAATGTAGATGCAGTCACAAGTACTCCTTTCCTACCGATAGATTTCCCATGGTTCTAAAATATTCATTCTCAATAGGGTCCTTTATAGAATATTTTGGAAATATTAATGGAAATATTTTATTTTGAGTCCATGGCAGACTGCATTTTCAAACAATGATACTATCTTAATTCCTATTATACTCTTCCAGCAACATGATTTTGGTGCTTATCCCATTAAGAAGTGCAAAAAGTTCCCTCTCTTTGAATCTAAGTGACTTGGTAACTGCAGAGTAAGTGATATTAAGAGGCTTCAAGGGTTAGCTCATAGGAGGTGATCCGCACCCACTAAGCTCTCTTGGAATGATCCTGGGACCTTGCTACCATGTTGCGAGAGAACTGCAGCCACACAGAGAGGCCACATGGTCTGCTCAGTAGTTCCAGCTGAAGTCTCACCTCTCGTCTAAATCAAGCACTAGATGTGCGTAAGCAAACTTTAAGATGATCCAAGTCTCCAGCTATGGAGTCACTCTTATCTCAAGTGTTTCTAATTGAGACCTCAGATATTCTGTCACCACTTTGCTCTTTCTGAATTCTTAACACTTAGAATTTGTGAGTATAATAAAGTGATTATTTTATGCTATCAAATTTGGCATTGTTTGCTATCCAGCAATAGTAATTGGGACTCTGCTTGAATTCATATGTTGAATTCAACATAATTTTATCATAAAAGTTTTAATTTACTTTTGTTTTATATTACTATAAGGGAATTATTAATTTTTAAAAAAGCATATGTTTAGGTAGCTGTATTCATCAAGGTTATCCAGAGAAACAGAACCAATAGAACAGCACAGGATGTATTTATATCTATATCTGTATGTATCAATCTAGATTTATTTTAAGGAATTGACTCATGTAACTGTAGTAGTTGAAAGACCAAAAATCTGTAGGGCAGACCCAGGGAAGAGTTGATATTGTAATCTTGAACCCAAATGCAGTTTAGAGGCAGAAATCCTCCTCCTGGGGACCTCACTTTTTTGTCATAAGGCTTTCAACTGACTGGATGAGACCACTCACATCGTGGAGGGTAATCTACTTTACTAAAAATCTACTGATTTAAATGTTAACCACATCTAGAAAGGAATAAAAGCCATGTAAGTGGAGAGTGTTAGGAGAACGTCCACTTTTCTCTCTTTTTCTCTCTTGGCCCTGCCCCTGAGGCCAGCCCCAGGTGTGGAACAGTACAGTCATGGCAGCAGCCATGTGAATCCCCAATGGAAAAATCCTTCTCTGGATAAAATAAACTGGTTTAAAAAAACCTCCCTATTCTGATTCTAAAATTTACATGGAATGAAGAAGAGCTAGAATTGCCAAAACAATTTTGAAAAAGAAGAAAAAATGAGAGAACACAGAATTCCTGATTTTAAAATTTGCTGTTAATTGATAGTAAGTAAGGAAGTATGGTATTTGTGAATGGATACATATTTTCACTGTATGTAAACTAACAATAAAGAATAAAAAATGACAAAATGGTTATACAACAGCAACTTTATATGGCACAATCTGATATACCAAATATTCATTTAGGCAAATATTGTGACATCACAAAATTGGAAGACTAGAAGGAGGAGACATGTCTGTGTCATAAGTGACAAAGTTAAAGAGTTAAATCTTTATCTTTAATTTAAGCAGTCAATGGATAATTTACAATATTAAAACATTCAGTTCAGTTCAGTTCAGTCACTCAGTCATGTCCGACTCTTTGCAACCCCATGAACCGCAGCATGCCAAGCCTTCCTGTCCATCACCCCTCCCGGAGTTCACCCAAACTCATGTCCATTGAGTCAGTGATGCCATCCAACAATCTCATCCTCTGTTGTCCAATTATTCTCTTGCCCTCAATCTTTCCCAGCATCAGGGTCTTTTCAAATGAGTCAGCTCTGCCCATTACATGGCCTAAGTATTGGAGTTTCAACTTCAACATGAGTCCTTCCAATGAACACCCAGGACTGATTTCTTTTGGATGGACTGGTTTGATCTCCTTGCAGTCCAAGGGACTCTCAAGAGTCTTCTCCAGCACCACAGTTCAAAAGCATCAATTCTTCAGTGCTCAGCTTTCTTTATAGTCCAACCCTCACATCCATACATGACTACTGGAAAAACCATAGCCTTGACGAGACAGACCTTTGTTGGCAAAGTAATGTCTCTGCTTTTGAATATGCTGTCTAGATTGGTCATAACTTTCCTTCCAAGGAGTAAGCGTCTTTTAATTTCATGGCTGCAGTCACCATCTGCAGTGATTTTGGAACCCAAAAAATAAAGTCAGCCACTGTTTCCACTGTTTCCCCATCTATTTCCCATGAAGTGATGGGACCGAATGCCATGATCTTCATTTTCTGAATGTTGAGTTTTAAGCCAACTTCTTCACTCTCCTCTTTCACTTTCATCAAGAGGCTCTTTAGTTCTTCTTCACTTTCTGCCATAAGGGTAGTGTCATCTGCATATCTGAGGTTATAGATATTTCTCCCGGCAACGTCGACTCCAGCTTGTGCTTCTTCCAGCCCAGCGTTTCTCATGATGTACTCTGCATATAAGTTAAATAAGCAGGGTGACAGTATACAGCTTTGACATACTCCTTTTCCTATTTGGAACCAGTCTGTTGTTCCACATCCAGTTCTAACTGTTGCTTCCTGACCTGAATACAGGTTTCTCAAGAGACAGGTCAGGCGGTGTGATATTCCCATCTCTTTCAGAATTTTCCACAGTTTATTGTGATCCACACAGTCAAAGGCTTTGGCATAGTCAATAAAGCAGAAATAGATGTTTTTCTGGAACTCTCTCGCTTTTTCCATGATCCAGCAGATGTTGGCAATTTGACCCCTGGTTCCTCTGCCTTTTCTAAAATCAGCTTGAACATCTGGAAGTTCACGGTTCATGTATTGCTAAAGCCTGGCTTGGAGAATTTTGAGCATCATTTTACTAGCGTGTGAGATGAGTGCAACTGTGCAGTAGTTTGAGCATTCTTTGGCATTGCCTTTCTTAGGGATTGGAATGAAAACTGACCTTTTTCAGTCCTGTGGCCACTGCTGAGTTTTCCAAATTTGCTGGCATATTGAGTGCAGCACTTTCACAGCATCATCTTTCAGGATTTGAAATAGCTCAACTGGAATTCCATTACCTCCACTAGCTTTGTTCGTAGTGATGCTTTCTAAGGCCCACTTGACTTCACATTCCAGGATGTCGGCTCTAGGTCAGTGATCACACCATCGTAATTATCTGGGTCATGAAGATTTTTTTTTGTACAGTTCTTCTATGTGTTCTTGCCACGTCTTCTTAATATCTTCTGCTTCTGTTAGGTCCATACCATTTCTGTCCTTTATTGAATCCATCTTTGCATGAAATGTTCCCTTGGTATCTCTAATTTTCTTGAAGAGATTGCTAGTCTTTCCCATTCTATTGTTTTCCTCTATTTCTTTGCATTGATCATTGAAGAAGGCTTTCTTATCTCTTCTTGCTATTCTTTGGAACTCTGCATTCAGATGTTTGTATCTTTCCTTTTCTCCTTTGCTTTTCACTTCTCTTCTTTTCACAGCTATTTGTAAGGTCTCCTCAGACAGCCATTTTGCCTTTTTTGCATTTCTTTTCCATGGGGATGGTCTTGATCCCTGTCTCCTGTACAATGTCACAAACAGTAGGAAACATCATTTCAAAGTGTGCTATTTTGAAATTTGGGGGTACACAACAGAAGAAATGGTGGAGAATTGAAAGTGGTTGTTTTTATGCAGTGAGATTCTGGGGTGGGGAGACAGGCAAGAATTGTTTGATAATATATTGCACATAAGATTTAGGGCATCATTATATGTAATTGTTCTCTGCCATGTAATATAAAATAATTAGGATTTAAAAGGGTAGGAATTATTCTGGGTTTGGGAAAGAGTGAGTACGAAGACCAGCTCTATGAGGTAACAGTGGGTATGTTGGGTTCTGGGGACAAGGAAAGGCATGAGCTATCTCAACAGGGGGCTGTGTTAGGACAAGTAGTTGGGTCCATCATCAATGCCAGGCTGGGAATTTTGGACTTTGAAGTCTGGAGGTTTTAAGCCCAAGATGAGAAGTAGTTGCCTCTACCTATATGACCTGGGACAAATTGTTTATTTTCCTGGATCTGAGTTTCACCACTGCAAAAATAAGTAAATTACCTTTATGGGTCACTTCAGATTCTATGATGAAACTAAAATTTCAGTATGATTAATCTGCAACACTGAGAATGGGGGGGACCCAAGCAGACATTTCAGTTTGGAGGCTTTAAAGCGTTTGTTTTGAGGCCCAGGAGAAAACACTAGGTATTTATTTTGTGAAAGAAATGAAAGATGGCAGTAATGTATAAGACAAAGTTTCTCCAACTCTTTGGTCTTGGGACTGTTAATTTTTTATTTTATTTTATTTTTTAATTATTGAGGATCCCAAAGAGCTTTTGTTTATTTGGGTTACACTGATAAATATTTACTGTACTAGAATAAAAGCACACATATAGAATCCCACACAATTTTGCATTTCATTTCAGAGGACTCCGAGGCTCCCCTTGTGGCCCACCCATAGATTACAGTGTCAAGACCTCTAGGGTATGAGTTTGAGGTTAGAATAAATGTGCAAAGTAAATCTGATTTTTCCAGAAATTTTTGAATAGTTCTAGAAAACAAACCACCCAACACTGGCTTTATGTTACTGAGCCAAAATGTTCTTTGGTCTAACTTATGTTGCTGGACTAGATGGCCTTTAAGAATCCCTTCAGACTTAAGATTGTATTATTCTATGATTCATCCTTATTGGCTAGTTAGACTGTTCTGATTTCATTCCTTTGTTGCACCACCCTTACTTCACTAGGGTTATGTCCAATTGGCCTCATGTTTATTCCCCAGAAACTGCAGTCATAAATTTATCTTCCAATTTCCTTTGCTTAATTTGGAAAATGTCGAGTGAATTAAAAAGTCTATTTCCAGGGAATAAAAAGCAATGGCAAGTAGCTTATTTATTATACACACACATACTTCTTATGACAAGGAACAAGAGAGGAAGTGTTTTTTGGCCAAAGCATTGCATTTTTACAATTCAGAATTTTTTTTAGTTAGTAAATTCCATTATTCTTTTCTACACCACTTCTCCAATAGTAGAGTCCCTTTAAAAAAGGAGAATAAGACATCTTTATCCAAGCATACATAACAAATGAACAAAGTCTCTGCTTGAGAAAGGCTACAGTACCCTAAACCAGCATGTGCAGATATTTTCAGAAATTCCAAGAGCAAACTGTGACCTTAAACACACCATGTATTTTCTAGGACTTCAGAAAAAATTTGGAGACAGAGAGCTCACCAAACTTCAAATTTGTAGTTATGTAACTTGAAACAGCCAGCTGATCATTAGGAAATGCAGCACTAAATAAGGATTGTCCAAATATAGAAATGTCTGAACAGAAAAAGTGCAGACTTTATTTTAAAATTTCAAGTTTATTATAGAGACAGAATCCAAAGCTCTGAAAAGGCTGACAGAGAGAATTTGTAGGTTTCCTGAGAAGAAAATTAAATTCATGTAAGTGGATAACAAACCTGATTCTCTGCCTAGAGTTTTTCAAAGTAAGATTTGGCTTAGCTTCAAAATTAAGTCAACTAATTGGTGTGTTTTCTATTGCCTTTTTGCCTTGTCTTCTTTCCTATTTTTGTACCATTTGTTTAGTCACTAAGTCTTGTCTGACTCTTTTGGGACACCATGGACTGTGGCCCCCTATACCCCCCTGTCCATGGGATTTTCCAGGCAAGAATACCGGAGTGGGTTGCCACTGCCTTCTCTGCTGACCCAGGGATTGAATCTGTGTTTTCTGCATTGGCAGGCAGCTTCGGTACCACTTGGGAAGGCCTCCTTCCTACCAAGCTTGAAATTCCTGGAATGGAATATTCCTGGGGAAATACCCCTTTGCTACCTAGATTGGAATGCTAACCCTCTCCCATCAGCACAGAGCAAATCAGGGCCTTCATGAGTTGATGCCTTGTTTCTGAAGGTAACACACATACTTTGATCTTACTAAGAAGAGAGAGTCACTGGCCTATATCCCTGAATCTCCCCTTCCACACACACCCCACCCCCTTCCCACAGAACACAAATCTAAGTGTTTCCAAGGGCAGGCATAGGTCTAGGAGCACCCAATACTGAGCCATCATTAATACTTGAGCAGTGGAGTGCCCAGATCAAATATCACCTGCCTTATATTTTTTCTATCATTGCTGCAAAGGTATAAGGTTGAGGAAGACCAAGAATTAGTCTTATTGACACCTGACAGGGAGCCCTAGGATGATTCATGAGAGAAGGAGAGGTTTTCCCTCTGACCTGATTATCCATGCTTTCTTCTCTGAAAGATGTTGCTGGACCCCACTCCTAAGCAACACCTGAATTGACAGGTATGAATAAAGCATATCAAAAGCAAAAGAAATGATGTACTGAAAAGTGCAAGCCTGGTAGCTAAGAGTACATTTCCTAGCCTGAATAACATTACCTATCTTATCCACTCAAATTGGGAACATTTTCTTCTGCCTAGCAAAATAAATCTGTGAAATCAAATATACCAAGTGTTGAGAGAAGGTGCATCCAGGGGAAGACACAAATTGCTGGTAAAGTAGAACCAACCCTTTGGCTCTATTGTGTGAAATAAACATGTGAACAACCTGCCATGGACAAACACGTTCTGAGCAGTTCTGTTCAGACTTCTAAAAAGCCAGAAACAACCCAAATGTCAACAGGGATACAAATACACACGCTCTGGTCTAGTCATACAAAAGACTAGTGTATAGCTGCTGCTGCTGCTAAGTCACTTCAGTCGTGTCCGACTCTGTGCGACCCCAGAGATGGCAGCCCACCAGGCTCCCCCTTCCCTGGGATTCTCCAGGCAAGAACACTGGAGTGGGTTGCCATTTCCTTCTCCAATCTAGTATATAGCAGGAAACATCAATGACCTTTATTCCACAGAACTACATGGAGGAATCTTAGAAACATAATGGTAACTGGAAAAAAAAAAAAAAAGGCAAGTTCCAGAACACTGTGCAGTGGGCTTCGTGAATCTGCGGTTTTGCATCCGCAGAGTCAACCAGCCATGGATGGATAATTTGGTTGAACCTGCAGATGCCAAACCTGCAGATAGGAAGGGCTGACTGTATATAGTATGATGTCACCTCTTCAAGGTTTCCCAGGTGGTGCTACTGGTAAAGAACTCACCTACCAGTGCAGGAAGGATAAGAGACGCGGGTTCGATATCTGGGTTGGGAAGATCCTCTGGAGGAGGGCATGGCAACCCACGCCTGTATTCTTACCTGGAGAATCCTGTGGGCAGAGGAGCCTGGCAGGCTACATAGGGTCATGAAGAGTGGGATACAACTGGAGCAACTTAGCATGTACACATTTGTTATAAAACTCCGTAACTAAACACTATGTTGGTTAAGCATACAGACATACATGCTAGGATTATTTTAAAAAGCAAGGGAATGAAAAACATAAAATGTTGGATACAGATGACTTGGGGAGGGGCGGGAGAGGCAGAGATTTAAGACCAGCAAGGAGCATGGGAATAGAGGTCAATTATCAGGAAGGTTGCAATTCTTGGATTACAGATGCTTTATAAATTAGAAAAAAGATAAAGGAGAAAAAAATCGAAGGGTTGTGGTCTTTCATTATTTCCTGCTCCTAATCAAGGGGGAAAAAAATGAATAAATAGCTGAGAGCCCCAGAGAGGGCCTGATGGTTGGAAAAGTTGTGGTCGTGGCTCTCGTGTACCTCTTGCTGTCTTCAACACAACGTTCTCTTCACAGGAAGTGTCCACAGTAAAGCTCACTTCAATTCCAAACACGAAGTCCTCGTCCAACGGCGCATGGGAGGCTTTTTGGCTGCCACAAGCTGCCCCCAGAGAATCCACTCATTCTGTGCGCTTGTCGACTGTGTCATAGCTCAGCTCAAGTCTCCGCAAGATAAGCTCTTCAAGGCGGAACATTTCCAGCTGTTGTGGTCAGACAGCAGCAGGTTCTTATCTGAGGATAGCAGGGCCATGCGGCACACCGCAGCCGGGGCAGTGTCGGGGAAGCATGTGGTCTCTGTACACAGTAGCAAGGCCCAGTAGACAGCAATTAGCACCAGGAGAATGAAGATGAACGGGGCATATACATAACCTTCATAAAAATGTCACAGCGAAAAAGACTCACAAACCATATGGATCCATGCCTAGGCTCTCCCTGGGATGGCCTTTTACATTACACTAGTCCAAGGGATGGCTTTTAAAAAGAGTTTTTTTTTTCACTGCTGTGTCTTTCTGACGAGCCCCACCAAAAGAAGTAAAGAAGTAGGCTGCCTCTGTGATGCTGAATGAATCAATCTTGACATTTTGTGGCTTTCTCCACTCCAAGTTTCTGGACCAGCATTCTCATCTGCATCTGTTGATAGGTAATTAAGTAGACAGCTGCCTCTGATACTATTTTCTCTTTTACATTTAGTGATGTTGTTCTGAACCAATGGGTATTTCAGGTATGTCCTTATTCATTTTCAAAAGACCAGTACTTAAATATTTTTTCTTAGCAAAGAAATAAGCCCTTACTGGCTGATTTAAGCAGAAAAAAAATTTATTTAAAAGGATTTTATGTCACTTGCAAGATAACCAAGATGGCTACAGAATCAGTCCCAAGAAATAGCCATGATATATAATTCTATATATACTTTATACTAAAGTTATATATCATATATACTTTGATGCAGCAATTTCACTTCTAGGTATATATCTATTAGAAATGAAACCTGTTTTCTCCAAAAGATATATCATAGCCCCAAACTGAAATATATTCAAATGTTCATCAACTGTAGAAAGTATAAATAAAATATGAAAAAAAAATATCGTACAATGGAATATTATACAGCCATGATAATGAATGATAAGTGGAACAACATGAATGAATCTCACATAGAATTGAGTAAGAGAAGCAAGCCAGACTCAAAAAAAATGTGTACTGCAATATCACTCCTATGAAAATCAAAAGCAGGCAAAACTAATTTATGATTTTAAAACTCACAACAGTGATTATATTTGGAGAGGAGAGTGGGCGTAGTAATTTTAATGTGCAGGATAAGGATTTCTGGGAATCTGATAAGGTTCTATTTCTTTTTTTAATTTATTTTCAATTGGAGGATAATTGCTTTCCAATGTTGTATTGGTTTCTGCCATACATCAATATGAATCAGCCATTAGTATATATACATCCCCTCCCTCTTGAACCTCTCTCCCACCTCCCATCCCATCCCACCCCTCTAGGCTGTCACAGAACATTGGGTTGAACTCCCTGTGTCATACAGTAAATTCCCACTGGCTATCTATTTTACACAAGATAATGTATATGTTTCAATGCTACTCTCTCAATTCGTCCCACTGCCTCCTTTGCCAGGTTCTCTATTTATTGATCTGTGTGGTCTCATAAGTATGCTCGATTGGTAATTAATTATCAAACTGCACTCTTAGGATTTTTGCACTTTGATGTATGTATGGTAGACTTTATCAAAAACAATTTAAAACTGTTTTTTTCCTTTAATAAAATGTATGTTATTTAGCAATAGAGATAATGTTATTTACGATAGCCTCTCTTCTTTTCTGTGTGGGATGGAATGATAAGCATTCTTTCCAATATGTACACACTTCTCTCTCTAATTTTTTATTTATGAGAAATCCCCTGTCTATTATTTCCTTTTGTATGTCTTAAGTTGATACTGATGTGGGGCATAGTGCCTTTTCCTTGATTTCTCTCCAAAACACTCACAGAAAGCCAATGTAGGTCATAGATTTTACTTATTTTAGGGGGTAAATGCGGCAAGGCAAGAGGCTTATGCAGATCAGATGGTTTAAATATAAAGTTCTTACCCTTTAAAGTGTTGCCATTATCCTGATCCTTTCCTCCCACTACGCAATCTCCTGATGGAAATTTTTCACTGCTTATCTCCTCTTCTTGGACTCCCATCCCCATCACATTTCTTCTCTTTGCCAATCTAATGGTTGTTATTGTTGTTTTTTTCTCCTTTCTAGCTAGCTTATGTGAAATCTCCAATATAATTTTTAAAAGGTCACTTTATCTTATACATAGGTTTTACAGACCATATGCTGAAAGCTAATTTCTCATATCAAAAATGTCTCATCAGATTGGCCAAGCCAAAATAGTGTTCTCCACTTTTCTAGGCAGAGTCCTGCTGCTGGCCCTTAAACCGATGATCCTTCTTCACTGTCCTTGATCCCTACACTGTGTTTATTTACACTTATTTTCATAACCATGTAGATTCTAGTGCACTGCCCACATTTAATACATTATCTTTTTTTTTTTTTTAATTTTAATTAATTTTATTTTATTTTCAAACTCCACATTATTGTATTAGCTTTGCCAAACATCAAAATGAATCCACCACAGGTATACATGTGTTCCCCATCCTGAACCCTCCTCCCTCCTCCCTCCCCATACCATCCCTCTGGGTCGTCCCAGTGCACTAGCCCCAAGCATCCAGTATCGTGCATTGAACCTGGACTGGCATCTCGTTTCATACATGATATTTTACATGTTTCAATGCCATTCTCCCAATTCTTCCCACCCTCTCCCTCTCCCACAAAGTCCCTAAGACTGTTCTATACATCAGTGTCTCTTTTGCTGTCTCGTATACAGGGTTATCGTTACCATCTTTCTAAATTCCATATATATGCGTTAGTATACTGTATTGGTGTTTTTCCTTCTGGCTTACTTCACTCTGTATAATAGGCTCCAATTTCATCCACCTCATTAGAACTGATTCAAATGTATTCTTTTTAATGGCTGAGTAATACTCCATTGTGTATATGTACCACTGCTTTCTTATCCATTCATCTGCTGATGGACATCTAGGTTGCTTCCATGACCTGGCTATTATAAACAGTGCTGCGATGAACATTGGGGTACACGTGTCTCTTTCCCTTCTGGTTTCCTCAGTGTGTATGCCCAGCAATGGGATTGCTGGATCATAAGGCAGTTCTATTTCCAGTTTTTTAAGGAATCTCCACACTGTTCTCCATAGTGGCTGTACTAGTTTGCATTCCCACCAACAGTGTAAGAGGGTTCCCTTTTCTCCACACCCTCTCCAGCATTTATTATTTGTAGACTTTTGGATTGCAGCCATTCTGACTGGTGTGAAATGGTACCTCATAGTGGTTTTGATTTGCATTTCTCTGATAATGAGTGATGTTGAGCATCTTTTCATGTGTTTGTTAGCCATCTGTATGTCTTCTTTGGAGAAATGTCTATTTAGATCTTTGGCCCATTTTTTGATTGGGTCATTTATTTTTCTGGAGTTGAGCTGTAGGAGTTGCTTGTATATTTTTGAGATTAGTTGTTTGTCGGTTGCTTCATTTGCTATTATTTTCTCCCATTCTGAAGGCTGTCTTTTCACCTTGCTAATAGTTTCCTTTGATGTGCAGAAGCTTTTAAGTTTAATTAGGTCCCATTTGTTTATTTTTGCTTTTATTTCCAATATTCTGGGAAGTGGGTCATAGAGGATCCTGCTGTGATGTATGTCAGAGAGAGTTTTGCCTATGTTCTCCTCTAGGAGTTTTATAGTTTCTGGTCTTAACGTTGAGATCTTTAATCCATTTTGAGTTATTTTTGTATATGGTGTTAGAAAGTGTCCTAGTTTCATTCTTTTACAAGTGGTTGACCAGATTTCCCAGCACCACTTGTTAAAGAGATTGTCTTTAATCCACTGTATATTCTTGCCTCCTTTGTCAAAGATAAGGTGTCCATATGTGCGTGGATTTATCTCTGGGCTTTCTATTTTGTTCCATTGATCTATATTTCTGTCTTTGTGCCAGTACTATACTGTCTTGATAAAAGGAATCCAAATTGGAAAAGAAGAAGTAAAACTCTCACTATTTGCAGATGACATGATCCTCTACATAGAAAACCCTAAAGACTCCACCAGAAAATTACTAGAACTAATCAATGATTATAGTAAAGTTGCAGGATATAAAATCAACACACAGAAATCCCTTGCATTCCTATACACTAATAATGAGAAAACAGAAAGAGAAATTAAGGAAACAATTCCATTCACCATTGCAATGAAAAGAATAAAATACTTAGGAATATATCTACCTAAAGAAACTAAAGACCTATATATAGAAAACTATAAAACACTGGTGAAAGAAATCAAAGAGGACACTAATAGATGGAGAAATATACCATGTTCATGGATTGGAAGAATCAATATAGTGAAAATGAGTATACTACCCAAAGCAATTTATAGATTCAACGCAATCCCTATCAAGCTACCAACAGTATTCTTCACAGAGCTAGAACAAATAATTTCACAATTTGTATGGAAATACAAAAAACCTCGAATAGCCAAAGCGATCTTGAGAAAGAAAAATGGAACTGGAGGAATCAACCTACCTGACTTCAGGCTCTACTACAAAGCCACATTATCTTTTTTTTAACTGCTGGGAGAGATTGGGGGCAAGAGGAGAAGCGGACGACAGAGGATTAGATGGCTGGATGGCATCACTGACTCGATGGACTGAGTCTGAGTGAACTCCAGGACCTGGTAATGGACAGGGAGGCCTGGCATGCTGCGATTCATGGGGTCGCAAAGACTCGGACACCACTGAGCAACTGATCTGATCTGATCTGATAATTGACTTATAATACTATATTAGTTTCAAGTGTTGTCGTACAACATTTTATCTTCTAATTTAAAAATAATGACATCACAAAGCCATGCAGCAGCTCAAAACAACAGAATTCGTTTACTGCTCTTTTGTGTTATTTTCATTTGAGGACTTATTTATTTCTGGAAGACCTTGCCACCCTCTTACAATTTATTGCCAAACCAACATCTTCATGCATATTCATTAATTTTTTAAATTGGCTAAAATATCTTTATATTTGTAGTTTCCTGATGGATATTTTTACATGGAAGTCTGGTTATTGCAACAATTTTATTGTATCTAAAACCCAATTGATATATTCTGCCTATCCATGACACTTGTCCACCATATTGATTATGTCATACTAACTGTAGAGGATGAACAGATAGTGGAAAATGAATTGAATGGTCACTAAGATTGACAAATGGCACAGGAGAGAGAATAAACTCTCAAAAGTTTTAGAGGACCTATTATATTGAAGTTTTTATAGCTCTAATGATCTTGGCTATACAGAAACAATCTTTCTAAGGTGAGGGCAGATGAGATCAGATCAAATCAGTCACTCAGTCGTGTCCGAGTCTTTTTGACCCCATGAATCACAGCACGCCAGGCCTCCCTGTCCATCACCAACTCCCGGAGTTCACTCAGACTCACGTCCATTGAGTCAGTGATGCCATCCAGCCATCTCATCCTCTCTCATCCCCTTCTCTTGCCCCCAATCCCTCCCAGCATCAGAGTTTTTTCCAATGAGTCAACTCTTCGCATGAGGTGGCCAAAGATTTGGTGTTTCAGCTTTAGCATCATTCCTTCAAAAGAAATCCCAGGGCTGATCTCCTTTAGAATGGACTGGTTTGATCTCCTTGCAGTCCAAGGGACTCTCAAGAGTCTTCTCCACCACAGTTCAAAAGCATCAATTCTTCGGCGCTCAGCCTTCTTCACAGTCCAATTCTCACATCCATACATGACCACAGGAAAAACCATAGCCTTGACTAGACGAACTTTTGTTAGCAAAGTAATGTCTCTGCTTTTGAATATGCTATCTAGGTTGGTCATAACTTTCCTTCCAAGGAGTAAGCGTCTTTGAATTTCATGGCTGCAGTCACCATCTGCAGTGATTTTGGAGCCCAGAAAAATAAAGTCTGACAGTGTTTCCACTGTTTCCCCATCTATTTCCCATGAAGTGGTGGGACCGGATGCCATGATCTTTGTTTTCTGAATGTTGAGCTTTAAGCCAACTTTTTCACTCTCCACATTCACCTTCATCAAGAGGCTTTTGAGTTCCTCTTCACTTTCTGCCATAAGGGTGGTGTCATCTGCATATCTGAGGTTATTGATATTTCTCCTGGCAATCTTGATTCCAACTTGTGTTTCTTCCAGTCCAGCATTTCTCATGATGTACTCTGCATATAGGTTAAATAAACAGGGTGACAATATACAGCCTTGATGTACTCCTTTTCCTATTTTGGAACCAGTCTGTTGTTCCATGTCCAGTTCTAACTGTTGCTTCCTGACCTGCATACAAATTTCTCAAGAGGCAGATCAGGTGCTCTGATATTCCCATCTCTTGAAGGATTTTCCACAGTTTATTGTGATCCACACAGTCAAAGGCTTTGGCATAGTCAATAAAGCAGAAATAGATGTTTTTCTGGAACTCTCTTGCTTTTTCCATGATCCAGCGGATGTTAGCAATTTGATCTCTGATTCCTCTGCCTTTTCTAAAACCAGCTTGAACATCAGCAAGTTCATGGTTCGCATATTGCTGAAGCCTGGCTTGGAGAATTTTGAGCATTACTTTACTAGCATGTGAGATGAGTGCAATTGTGCGGTAGTTTGAGCATTCTTTGGCATTGCCTTTCTTTGGGATTGGAATGAAAACTGACCTTTTCCAGTCCTGTGGCCACTTCTGAGTTTTCCAAATTTGCTGGCATATTGAGTGCAGCACTTTCACAGCATCATCTTTCAGGATTTGAAATAGCTTCACTGGAATTCCATCACCTCCACTAGCTTTGTTCGTAGTGATGCTTTCTAAGGCCCACTTGACTTCACATTCCAGGATATCTGGCTCTAGGTCAGTGATCACACCATCGTGATTATCTGGGTTGTGAAGATCTTTTTTTTACAGTTCTTCTGTGTATTCTTGCCACCTCTTCGTAATGTCTTCTGCTTCTGTTAGGTCCATACCATTTCTGTCCTTTATCGAGCCCATTTTGCATGAAATGTTCCCTTGGTATCTCTAATTTTCCTGAAGAGATCTCTAGTCTTTCCCATTCTGTTGTTTTCCTCTATTTCTTTGCACTGATTGCTGAGGAAGGCTTTCTTATCTCTTCTTGCTATTCTTTGGAACTCTGCATTCAGATGTTTATATCTTTCCTTTTCTCCTTTGCTTTTCACTTCTCTTCTTTTCACAGCTATTTGTAAGGCCTCCCCAGACAGCCATTTTCCTTTTTTTTGCATTTCTTTTCCATGGGGATGGTCTTCATCCCTGTCTCCTGTACAGTGTCATGAACCTCAGTCCATAGTTCATCAGGCACTCTATCTATCAGATCTAGGCCCTTAAATCTATTTCTCACTTCCACTGTATAATCATAAAGGATTTGATTTAGGTCATACCTGAATGGTCTGGTGGTTTTCCCTACTTTCTTCAATTTAAGTCTGAATTTGGCAATAAGGAGTTCATGATCTGAGCCACAGTCTGCTCCCAGTCTTGTTTTTGCTGACTGTATAGAGCTTCTCCATCTTTGGCTGCAAAGAATATAATCAATCTGATTTTGCTGTTGACCATATGGTGATTTCCATGTGTAGTCTTCTCTTGTGTTGTTGGAAGAGGGTGTTTGGTATGACCAGTGCATTTCCTTGGCAAACTCTGTTAGTCTTTGCCCTGCTTCATTCCGTATTCCAAGGCCAAATTTGCCTGTTACTCCAGGTGTTTCTTGACTTCCTACTTTTGCATTCCAATCCCCTATAATGAAAAGGACATCTTTTTTGGGGTGTTAGTTCTAAAAGGTCTTGTAGGTCTTCACAGAACCATTCAAGTTCAGCTTCTTCATTGTTACTGGTTGGGGCATAGACTTGGATTACTGTGATATTAAATGGTTTGCCTTGGAAATGAACAGAGATCATTCTGTCATTTTTGAGATTGCATCCAAGTACTGGCTTTCGGACTCTTTTGTTGACCATGATGGCTACTCCATTTCTTCTGAGGGAGCCGTGGCTGTGCGGGCTCAGGAGGGCCTAGAGGAGCTATCCCACGTTGAAGGTCAGGAAGGGCGGCAGTGAGGAGATACCCCTCGTCCAAGGTAAGGAGCAGCGGCTGCGCTTTGCTGGAGCAGCTGTGAAGAGATATCCCATACCCAAGGTAAGAGAAACCCAAGTAAGATGGTAGGTGTTGCAAGAGGGCATCAGAGGGCAAACACACTGAAACCATACTCACAGAAAACTAGTCAATCTAATCACAGTAGGACCACAGCCTTGTCTAACTCAATGAAACTAAGCCATGCCCGTGGGGCAACCCAAGACAGGCGGGTCATGGTGGAGAGATTTGACAGAATGTGGTCCACTGGAGAAGGGAATGGCAAACCACTTCAGTATTCTTGCCTTGAGAACTCCATGAACAGTATGAAAAGGCAAAATGATAGGATACTGAAAGAGAAACTCCCCAGGTCAGTTGGTGCCCAATATGCTACTGGAGATCAGTGAAGAAATAACTCCAGAAAGAATGAAGGGATGGAGCCAAAGCAAAAACAATAACCACCTGTGGATGTGACTGGTGATAGAAGCAAGGTCTGATGCTGTAAAGAGCAATATTGCATAGGAACCTGGAATGTCAGGTCCATGAATCAAAGCAAATTGGAAGTGGTCAAACAAGAGATGGCAAGAGTGAATGTCGACATTCTAGGAATCAGCGAACTAAAATGTACTGGAATGGGTGAATTTAACTCAGATGACCATTATATCTACTGTAAATCAACTATACCCCAATATAGTAAAAAATGAAAGAAGCTCAATGCTTTGTGGGCCTTTGGAATCTAAGGCAACATATGCTACTCCTGGGAACAATGCTCTGACTCACAAAAGGCTCTCAGCTTTGAGTGCTACCCAGAATAAGGCAAAATTGTGTACAAATCCAGACTCAGTGAGAGCTGCTCGGCACTTGGGCCATTTGCCTCAAGATCTGAGAGTCTCAGGTTATCCATGGTGGTTAAATATGCAAGGTAGAATATCTATTGAGTTCTACCAAAAAGGTCACAGTTCAGACATCTAGAATTCTAGAACAAAGTCATGGGTGCTTTAGCAGAGAGCTAAGTATTTGCTGTTTTAAAATAGTTCCTGGTGTGCTGTTTTTCCTTGGTAGAAATTGACTTTAGAATTTGAGTGACTCAGATGATAAAGAAACTGCCTGCAATGCGGGAGACCTGGGTTTGATCCCTGGGTTGGGAAGATCCCCTGGAGGAGAGCATGGCAACCTACTCAGTATTCTGGCCTGGAGAATCCCCATGGACAGAGGAGCCTGAGAAGCTGCAGTCCATGCATGTCTGCAAAGAGTCAGACACGACTGAGTGACTAAGCACAGCACAGCACATGATACAGGGAAGGACTGGTTGAAACCCTAGATGTAGCACAGTCCCTTGAGATGCCAGGAAGTTTTCTGACAGTTTGTCCATTAAATCAGATCCCTTTCACCACTGAGGAAGTAGTGAGGTCCCAGTCAGTACTGACACTTAATAGAGATATGGGTTTACTTTATGTATAAACCTTGTCTCAGCAAGCAACACCATCTTAGAAATTACAAAATGCCAATCCATTTTTATCATATCCCATATAACAGTGACTCGGATGAAGGTACTCATTTTGTGGCAAGAGACAAGTAGCTCCAGACTATATATGTATATATATTGCTTAGAAGCATCTCAGCTAATGCACCAAGGTGGGTAGCCATAGTCTGGGATGTAGCATATTTGCTATCCAATATCTGATATTTGGTGCTGAGTTGTCAGAAAAATTGAACCCAGGAACCAAAGAGAGGTAATACAGAACCTTCTCACCATCAGTGACTGTCTTTTGGAATTCGAGTTTCCTATTTCTGCCCTGCCAGATCAAAAGTCTCAGTTCCCAGGAAGTGAACATGTATGCTAGAGGATACTGGAAGATTCCTCTGAACTAAAATTCCACCTCCCACCTGGTTATTTTTGGTTTTTCATGTCACCAAATAAAGGATTAACTTAAAGTGATTGACTCTGATTTTCTTTAAGATCTAGGGTTGCTGCTCTCTGATGGAAAAGAGGGAAGTTTGCCTGGACTGAAGGGTATTTGGGCATGTCTTTGGGGGTTCTGTGCTCAGTAATAATGATAAATGGATGCCCAGCAACCACAGCTTTAGAAGAGAAATGCATTAAGACCTGAGACCCTTTAAGGAGGACAGTCTAGGTCATCACACTGGACAAGCAACCTAGACAAGCTGAGGCACTGGCGAAGGGTAAAGGAGTTCTAGAATGAGTAGTAGAAGAGTGAGATGGTAAGTATCAATTTCAGCATCAGTTGTAGCAGCAGGGAATGCAACTTTTTGCATTAAGATTCTTTAGTATCAAGTATGAATCTTCATAAATATTGCCAGTGGTCGTGATGTAGAAAGGAACTCTGAAGAACTTGACTTAATGGAATTAATTGATGGGGGACATAAGAAGATCTTAAGGTGCAAAGGCTACACAACATCATATATTTCTTGTATCCTGCTTCATATATTCTCTGCAGATTTGTACCAGCTTTGCTCAGGTGTTTCTTAATGCTTGTGCCACATAACCCTCACTCTCTGCTTCAAGACACTTCTGATACTGCAACATGAGACATGTGCATGACTCTGGACCTTCATGAGCACACAAACGTGAACTGCAAGGGAGTGAGCCCACTCTTAACTAATGAGGGGAATGGAGCCAATTAATAAATATTTCTCTTGTTTTTTCCCCCAGTTGGACAATCTGAGATATATTCCATGAAGTGCCTGAGAATTTTTGATAGGATGGTGCAGTATTACCCATAGTAATGGCCAATTCAATATGCACCCTTTAATTAGCTTTCCCTTTCTCCCTATCTCACTCCCTATGTCCTCCTTCCTTTCTCCCTGAGATTACTCCCTGAATAAACTATCAGTATGAAAGACATGGTCTTAGAGTGTCTTTTTTTTTTTTTTTTTGAGAAATCTAGGCCAAATAAATTAGAGGAGAGATCAAAGCTGAAGAAATAAAGTTGATCAAATTTTTATTTCACTTCACCCCAAAGGAATTGTAAGAAATTTTGTAGGCATGGGTATCATGCATTTCTTATGTGAATCTTTAGATGTGAAGCTTGAAAAGTTTAGCTGCCTAAAAGATATGGGGTCATTATTAGCCTCCACTTTCCAAGAATACAGTGAAGTTTTAGTGGTCTACATCTACCCAATTTGCTCCTCAGAGAACCCTCAAGAAATTGTTTTTGTAGTCACATTACATAAGAAACTATATCTATAGCCAAGACTAAATTCTATGCTCACTTTATCAACATCATTAAAAAGTTTCTCCTGTGTTTGACAAGTATAATATCAATAAATCAATTTTAGTGTTTTAACATTAAAACCTGGTCTCTTTTTTGGTTGGGTCTGAAACTAATAGCACATCATTTATAATACACTCTGAACCAAGAATGCCCTCTTATAAAATTTCTCAGTTTGTTTTTCTTCTGTAGAACAATATCCCTGTAAACTGTAGAGAATCCATTGTTAAAACATTAAATCTCTCTTTGATGATTTTAGCTATACTAAGTAATAAAGTAATTTTGGTTAAATGTAAGATAAACCTCTCTATCTTTCTTTTAATTCTGTCTGTCTCACTACAGAAGGGTCTAAGTATTAATTTAGGTATTCATCAACTTTAAATAATGAAGGAGTATTTAGGTGCCAATAATTTCCAAATCCATCTTGAATATATCAGTATTTGATAAGAGAAAAGAATGATGACGTTATTCAGTTCAATTCAGTTCAGTCACTCAGTTGTGTCCGACTCTTCGTGACCCCATGAATCGCAGCATGCCAGGCCTCCCTGTCTATCACCATCTCTCGGAGTTCACTCAAACTCATGTCCATCGAGTCGGTGATGCCATCCAGCCATCTCATCCTCTGTCATCCCCTTTTCCTCCTGCCCCCAATCCCTCCCAGCATCAGGGTCTTTTCAAATGAGTCAACTCTTCACATCAAGTGGCCAAAGTACTAGAGTTCAGCTTTAGCATCATTCCTTCCAAAGAAATCCCAGGGCTGATCTCCTTTAGAATGGACTGGTTGGATCTCCTTGCAGTCCAAGGGACTCTCAAGAGTCTTCTCCAACACCACAGTTCAAAAACATCAGTTCTTCGGCACTCAGCTTTCTTCACAATCCAACTCTCACATCCATACATGACCATTGGAAAAACCATAGCCTTGACTAGATGGACCTTTGTTGGCAGAGTAATGTCTCTGCTTTTGAATATGCTATCTAGGTTGGTCATAACTTTTCTTCCAAGGAGTATTAATGTCTGCTTTATTCTTACCCTTAATTGTTTTAAACCAAGGCAACATGTCTGGGTTTAATAATACTTCCCTGATGGCTTAGTGGTAAAGAATCTGCCGGATGCAGATTCTATCCCTGGGTTGGGAAGATCCCCCGGAGGAGGAAATAGCACCCCACTCCAGTATTCTTACTTGTGAAACCTCATGGACAGAAGAGCCTGGTGAGCTACAGTCCATGGATGGGGTTGCAAAAGAGACATGACTTGATGACTAAACAACAAGAAGAAAAGAAAAGCAGTGCCTCAAGAATAATTAGAAAATCAATTTGAAAATCTTGACTCTATAATCTCTCTACATCACACCTGAGTCTGCTCTTCAAAGCAAAAACATCAAAGGTCTCTCTGGTTCCCTTTCCCTCCCTCCACCTCACCTAGAAAAATATGTGAAGAAATTGCTTCACTTAAAAACTCAGTCTAGGAATTTCCTTAGTGGTTCAGTGGCTAAGACTCTGTACTCCCAGTGCAGGGGTCCTGAGTTCCATCCCTGGTCAGGGAACTAGATCCCACATGTTGTAACTAATATCTGGCAAATAAATATATAATATCTGGCAAATAAATATCTGACAAATAAATATATAAGATTTTTAAAAATTCAATCTTTCCAAATGTGATGAAGTCTGTTGTTATTTTTGTCTAGTCACAAAAACATAAATCCAATTTTCACCTGACCATGCAACTGATAATTTAAAATTGTACACCAATTTGAATTCATCTGAAATATTTTTAGAGAAAAAGAAAGAAGTTTTGAAAGTATAAGTGGATGAGAAACACAGAAAATTTTATCATTTATATAAGAGAAAAATGACTTCACTTCTACATAATTATTGCAAAAATTTAATGCAAAATTTGAATCCTGAGTCAACTGAGTAACCCACCACACCTAGACCAATTATATTTTCCAGATTAAAAAAAAAAATGACTTTTGTATGAATTCTATGTGTGAGAGGTATCCAAAAGGTATTGATATTCTTAGAACATATTGATAATTTATAGAGGTTAAAAAGCATGATTTATATCCAACTACCCACTAAATCTACACCATAAGATCATTACACCTAGAAAAGAAAATTTAGCTTTTTAAAATACAATAAAGCAAAAACCAATATAATGAGCATATAAGACTAAATATTTGTTCGCTTTTTTGCCATTTTTAATATATTTGTGAGCATTGTTTCTACACATATGCTGTACTTTTATACATATTTATTTAGTCATAAAGAATTCATATCACTTTTTAAATGTTGTACAAGTGACAGCATATTGGATGTATTCTTTCTACAACTTCTTGCAGCATTATGTTTTTGAGATTTTTTTCATATTGAAATCTTATTTTAGTGGTTGAGAAGTTTCCATTGTATGTCATTTTTAGTTTACTCTGGTTTATTTGATTTTTATTTAACAATCTGCAATTCATTGTCTCTTTATGCACAGGTGCTAAAATAGCTGGGCTACAGGGTGTGCAACTTGAATTTTATTAGATGTAGAACGGCAGCGTGTTATACAGTAGGTATATTGTTTGTGTGAGTTCAGATCATTTACCCTTACCCTCTTTGACTGTTTCTTGATCTCTAAAATGATAATAGTAGTAGTAACTGCGAATGACAGACTGCCTGTTATACTCCAGTATCCATTATCCTCTTTATCCTTAGAAGAGTTTCAGGTATATACAAAGCCATCCAGATAATGGCTACACTTTTAGCATTCTTCCTAGGTGTGGACATATGACTACATTCTGGGTCCTTCTCCTCTTCCTGCTATCTAAGAATGGTTGGAGAGACAAAGAGAGAGAGAGAGAGAAAACTTATCCCTAGAGATGGAAGCTCTGTCTTGAAATCTTGAACCTGGCAGAGCTGTCCCATTAGCCATCTACTGCTGGACTCTCATAAGGAGGATAAATAGACTCTTATTTAACCACTGGATTTTTATTAGTCTCATTTTTATAGCAGTTCAGTTTACACCCTAAGAATTCATAATTTGTGGCATTGTTGTACTAAATTACAAACTCTAGAACAGTGCTCAATAAGTATCAATTATTTTGTTATCATTACAGTGCCAAATGGCTCCCTAAGGTGTTTCACTAATTTATAAACTTAACAGCAGGAGACCCAGGTTTAATTCTTGGGTTGGAAAGATCCTTTAGAGAAGGAAATGACAGCCCACTCCAGTATTTTTGCCTGGAGAATCCCATGAATAGAGGGGCCTTGGAGCCTGGTAGGCTACAGTCCATGGAGTTGCAAGAGTCAGACCTGACTTAGCGACTAAACCTCCACAGCAGTGCATGAATCTTCACGCTTCACTGAATTTTTTATATTTATGTAAATTGATGGATGTAAATTGCTTTTTATTAATTCATATTTTCTTAGTATGCTTTTTAAAAATGAAGAATGACAAGCATTTATAAAAGTGTACAAATCCTTAGCATATGGCTTAATGAGTATTTAAGCACACATGTATTATCAGAACCAAGAATACCTGGTTTCCTTGTGCCTCCTCCCAAATACTACCCCTGCCGTCCCCAAAGGTAACATTATCCTGAATTTTAAACACATAAATGTTAGGGACAAAACTGTACTCCCCCTCACTCACATGCTGAAGTTCTAACCCCTAGGACCTCAAATATGACTGTGTTTGGAGATAGAATCTTTAAGGAGTAATTAAGTTAAAAAGAGGTCATCAGGGTGGACCCTAATCCAACATGACTGATGTTCTTATAAGAAGAGGAGATTAGGACACAGATAGGTTCAAAGGGAAGACAGTGTGAAAACACAAGGATAAGATGGTCTAGAAACCAAAAGAGAGAGGTCTTAGAAGAAATCAATCTGCCAACTTGAATTTCTAGTCTCCGTAACTATGAGAAAATGAATGTCTGTTGTTTTAGATATTCAGTTTGTGGTCCTTTGTTATGGCAGCCCTAAAAAAAAAAAAAACTAATAATGGTAGATTAGTTTTGTTCAAAATGATCTAGTATAAAAATCGATATCAGATTCGGAATCTTTTGTTTAGATCTTTTCAATAAACATTGTATTTTACTGAGATTTACTGCAGCGTTGAACATGGTGGTAGTTGGTCTATCTTGTTACTCTATGGTATTTCATTACATGTGTATAAAAATTTATTTACCCATTTAATGCTGACAAGCATTTGAGTCATTTCCAAAGTTTGGCTATTGTAGATTGTTGCTCTTAAGATTCTTGCTATCTTTTGGTGAACATGTGTTCATCTCTCTGGGGTACTGGTGTAGGAATAGAACGTCTGAATCCTGGTATGTATCTATGTTCAATCTTGTAGATTCAGCCAAAAACTTTTCTAAAGTAGTTTCACCAATCTACACTTTCAGAGGCAGTGCTTTCCAGTTGTTCCACATTCTTTTCAGCATGAGGCATTGTCTGTACTTTTTTTTTATTTTGGATATTCTGATGTGTAATAAATTCATTGTGAATTTAATATATATTTCCCTAACTACTAATGAGACTAAGCACTTGCTTTCTCTAGTAGTATATGGCCAATTTTATACTTGAAAAGAATGTGTATCCTATGTGCAGAGTCCTCTAATATTTCAAGTCCATTATATTGGTTACTTATGCTGCTGAAGTGTCCATATCCCTATGAATTTTTGTAATAAAATGTCCCAATGATTATGGATTTGTCAGTTTCTTCTCTATATTCTGTGAGTTATTGATTTATGTATTTTGAGCCTTTATGAATTGTTATATATGCCTAGGAGATTGGACTTTCTTTCATTTTGAAATGTTCCACTTTATTTATAGCAGTGATTCTTATAGTAAAGTCTACTTTTTCTAGCAATAGTACAGTTATAGATTGGTACATTTTATTTTGGCTAATGCATATGTATCTTTTTTCATTCTTTTTTAAAAAATTGCTTTCAACATTTCTACAGTCTTACATTGAAGATACATCTTTTGTGTGTTATAAATGGCTGACTTTAAAAAAATTCAATTTAACAAATTTTGTCTTTTAATCATGGTATTCACACTACTTGCATTTAACAAATAGCTATTATGTTTAGTTTTAAACTACCATTTTAATTTATTTTCTATATATTTTTCTTTTGCCTTTTCTTGTCTTCTTTTAGATTAATCAAGTATTTGGTAAATTATTCCATACTTTTCTTCTATTACTTTGTTATTCATTATTATACTATTCTTTAGCTGATTAGCCTAAGGATTAAAACATGAATGCTTGATTTGTTACATTTTAATACAAACTGTTACTTTTAGCCTTTCCCCAATAATGCTTTTATCCTTTTTCCAGCTTTTGTTGTTATGTATTTTGCATCTTCAAATATTTAAACCACACAATATATAAATGATATTTTAGACATTCATTCAGATGTATTCAAATATTTATTCTTTTGATGGTCTTTGTTTTTCCCTGCATTTATATGCAGACTTTCTACCTAAAGAATTTAATAAATTTTAGTGTGTGTAGTTCTGCATGTGACTGTCAGTTTTTTATATTTGAAAATATACTTATTTTACTTTAAATTTTTATGGATATTTTTTCTGTACGTATAATTCTAGATAAGTAGGCATTTCTTCTGGTATTTAAAAAAATATTTTCTTCTAGTTCCTAACATCTGTGTTGCATATTTAGCCATTAGTCTGTTTCTTGCTTTTCTGAGGGTAACAGATTTTCTTTCTGGGTGCATCTGACAGTTTCTCTGTATTTGTGATTATATGTCTGAATCTTTGATGTGCCAGTAGTTTCACTGTGATGTATATCTTTGTGGACTTGCTTTCTTGTGGTTCATAAAATTTCTTGAGTATGTGGCTTGATATTTTCTACATTTATATGTAAATTATTAGTCATATTCTTCAAATGTTTTGTTCCACTTTATCTCTTATCTCCTTCTACACATCAGTTCAGTTCAGTTGCTCATGTCCGACTCTTTGTGACCCCATGAACTGCAGCACCCCAGGCCTCCCTGTCCATCACCAACTCCTGGAGTCCACCCAAACCCATGTCCACTGAGTTGGTGATGCCATCCAACCATCTCATCCTCTGTCATCCCCTTCTCCTCCTGCCTTCAGTCTTTCCCAGCATCAGGGTCTTTTCCACATCAGACATTGATTACATGTTAGACATTTCACCAGGTCCAGTATGTTTCTTATTATGTATTCTATACTTATCCTGACTTTACTTCATTTGAGCTATTACCTGTCGATCTATCTTCTAGTATACCAGTTTAACAGCACCCAGCCTACTGTTAAACCAATCTATTGAGTCCTTAATTTTGGTTATTATCTTTTTTCCAAGCTAGAATTTCTATTTGATTCTTTTCTCTGGATTCTAGTTCTCTATTAGAAGTCTCTCTTGTCCTGTACTTTTAAAAAATATTAACCACAATTATTTTTAATTCGGTATCTGATAACCTTAATATTTGAATCTCTTATTGACCTGTTTTTACTTTATCTTTTCTTTTTTTACCTTTTGTTCTATGTAATTTGGTTCTCTTTCTGGTGTGATTGGTTGTTTTAAATGGATTTCCATCATTGTATATGGAAAGTTTTAAAGATAAATTGACACCCATGATAATAATATTATTTTCCTACAGAGAGGACTAACTATTGTTTCTGGTAGACAATTAAAATAGAAGTAGGTCATCTAAATCTATTTTGGATTGAGCTAATTTCAGATATTTTTCAGTAATATTCTAGTTTCCTTAGTCCCAAGGATAGCTCTTCTGGAGCTCAGCTTTTCTGAACACCCAGCTGAGTGTCTAGGGCAGTTTACCAGGATCTGGTAAACTGGTGAGCCCTGAACTTCAGATTTTGTCTCCCCAGTCCTTGTGATTGTTGGAAATTCTGAAGTTTCTTAACCTCTTAGGGACCAGTTTTTGTTTGGCTTTTGACCTCTTGGCTGAAAGTTACAAATAGGCAAATACTGGCAAGTATTTCAACAGAGCAGATAACAGTGAATATTGAACTTACCTCTTTGTGATTTCTTTCTTTTTGGAATCTTGGCTCCTCAGGTCCTAACTATTGTGATTGCTCTCTGAAGTCTTAAAACAGATTTTTAAAATTTTCCAGACTTTTTGTTGTTTTATATTAAAAGATTTAGTCTTATGCAAGTTAAACAGCTGTAGCCAGATGCACACACCCTCTGCCTGTTATTTTAATTTGCATGCCCATGTATTGTAGTGAGGTTGGGGATGTTTGTTTTTTGTATATTTACTGATCATTGTGTTTTCTTCTCTGTATATCCTTTGCCCACTTTTTACTGGATTGTTTCTTGGCTGATAACATTTGAAGAACTCCAGATACTACTTAGGGGAAAGGAAGCTATGTCTGCAGATATCTTCCTCTAGTCTGTGACTTGTCTCAATTTTTTTATGTTGCCTTTTGTCACACAGAAATTTTCAGTGTTAATAGATAAATTTAAAACATCTTTTTCTTTATGGTTTGTGGGTTTTGTGTCTGGTTTAATAAATTTTTCTGTATCCTGATGTTATAAAGATATCCTCTCCAGTTTTCTCCCTAAAGTTTTGCAGTTTTATTTTTATATTGAGGCCTTTAATTTACCAGGCACTTACTTTTTCTGTGTTTTATCATGTAAGAATAACCAAGTGTTCTAACACCATTATCAAATGCCAACTACTTCCCAACTGTTTGATACTATCACTGTCAGTGTTTCTTTGTAAGATAAATTTTAGTGTTTTTAATGTATTGATGTCATTAGTTTCTTTTTATGTTCACATAACTACCTATGGACAGTGATCACATTTCATGGTTCTTTGACTCTCGCAAACTCTTTAATTTTTGTAAAAATTAAGTACAATGAAATATTTGTTAATAGATATATTGACCTAGATTGAGTGATGCTACATATTGATAGGAAACATAGCATTTTCTACCCATGACAATATTTTAGTTCAGTTCAGTTCAGTTCAGTCACTCAGTTGTGTGACCTCATGGACTGCAGTACACCAGGCCTCCCCGTCCATCACCAACTCCTGAGCTTACTCAAACTCATGTCCATCGAGTTGGTGATGCCATCCAACCATATCATCCTCTGTCGTCCGCTTCTCCTGCCTTCAATCTTTCCCAGCATCAGGGTATTTTCAAATGAGTTAGCTCTTCTCTTCAGATGGCCAAGTATTGGAGCTTCAGTTTCAGCATCAGTCCTTCCAATGAATATTCAGGACTGATTTCCTTTAGGATGGACTGGTTGGATCTCCTTGCAGTCCAAGGGACTCTCAAGAGTCTTCTCCAAGAGTTCAAAAGCATTAATTCTTCTGCACTCAGATTTGTTTATCATCCAACTCTCACATCCATACATGACTACTGGAAAAACCATAGCTTTGACTAGACAGAATTTTGTTGGCAAAGTAACAAAGTCTCTGCTTTTTAATATGCTGTCTAGGCTGGTCATAGCTTTTCTTCCAAGGAGCAAGGGTCTTTTAATTTCATGGCTGCAGTCACCATCTACAACGATTTTCAGTTCAGTTCAGTCGCTCAGTTGTGTCCGACTCTTTGCGACCTCATGAATCACAACACACCAGGCCTCCCTGTCCATCACCAACTCCTGGAGTTCAATCAAACTCATGTCCATCGAGTCGGTGATGCCATCCAGCCATCTCATCCTCTGTCGTCCCCTTCTCCTCCTGCCCCCAATACCTCCCAGCATCAGTGTCTTTTCCAATGAGTCAACTCTTCGCATGAGGTGGCCAAAGTATTGGAGTTTCAGCTTCAGCATCAGCCCTTCCAATGAACACCCGGGACTGATCTCCTTTAGGATGGACTGGTTGTATCTCCTTGCAGTCCAAGGGACTCTCAAGAGTCTTCTCCAATACCACAGTTCAAAAGCATCAATTTTTCAGCACTCAGCTTTCTTCACAGTCCAACTCTCATATCCATACATGACCACTAGAAAAACCATAGCCTTGACTAGACGGACCTTTGTTGGCAAAGTAATATCTCTGCTTTTCAATATACTATCTAGGTTGGTCATATCTTTCCTTCCTAGGAGTAAGTGTCTTTTAATTTCATGGCTGCAATCACCATCTGCAGTGATTTTGGAGCTCCCCAAAATAAAGTCTGACACTGTTTCCACTGGTTCTCCATTTATTTCCCATGAAGTGATGGGACCAGATGCCATGATCTTAGTTTTCTGAATGTTGAGCTTTAAGCCAATTTTTTCACTCTCCTCTTTCACTTTCATCAAGAGGCTTTTTAGTTCCTCTTCACTTTCTGCCATAAGGATGGTGTCATTCTGCCTATATGAAGTTATTGGTATTTCTCCCAGCAATCTTGATTCCAGCTTCTAGTTCATCCAGCCTGGCATTTCACATGATGTACTCTGCATATAAGTTAAAAAAGCAGGGTGACAACATATACAGCTTTGACATACTCCTTTCCCGATTTGGAACCAGTCTGTTGTTCCATGTCCAGTTCTAACTGTTGCTACTTGACCTGCATACAGATTTCTCAGAAGGCAGGGCAGGTTGTCTAGTATTCCCATCTCTTTAAGAATTTTCCCGTTTGTTGTAATCCACACAAAGGCTTTGATGTAGTCAATAAAGCAGAAGTAGATGTTTTTCTGGAACTCTCTTGCCTTTTCTGTGATCCAACGGATGTTGGCAATTTGATCTCTGGTTCCTCTGCCTTTTCTAAATCCAGCTTGAACATCTGGAAGTTCATATATAAATATGACAATATTTATACCCTTGATTTCTATCGGATATTGCAACATGTACAAAAAATATCTACTTGTGGTGACTCTAAAATGAATCTCTAGAGAAATATTATTAGTATTAGTTAAGATTTATTGGTTAATGGTTATGTGCTTGGCATTGTTCTGAAAACTTTGCTAACTCTATGTATGTTAACTTTATATATGTTAACTCACTTATCAGAAACCTATGACTCAGGAACTACTATTAATCAACATTTTTAAGATAAGAAAAATAGAATCACACAGTAGTGAATTTTTACTCAGGTTTATAAAGACAGGCAATGCAGAACCATTTTATTTAAATCCACTTTATTTTAACATGAAAAATAGATGAGGTATTGCTATTATAAAACTTTACAGTAAACAATAAATTATAAAATATTTCTAAATAGATTTATATTTTTTCTGCAAAATATGTTCACACTTATATTTCAGTTTTTTAATACAGTTATCATATTCATTGATAATAATTAATCAGAAATATAGTGACCTGTGGCTTTGTACAAGGTGTTAAAATGAACTCTAATTTGCTTGAATCTACATACAATGTTGGTCTGTTTGCATTCACTGCTCTTTACTTGATAACAGCTGCATTTCAAGGGATAATTCACTTCATGTGTGCACTGATGGTTAAAAACACATTTCACATAAATGGAATAAAGAACATTTAATAGACTAAGTTCTATGCATGTGAAAGCCAACAGCAATATTAGAAATGGTGTTTATTTTATAGCCCAGAAACTGCATTTTAAATGCTAGTATATGTTTATATGACAGTTCTATTAAATATAAAAGAGTCCCATTACAAGGGAAGTCCTTTACATAGATTTTTATGTGGTCTAAATAGCATACCCAGCCCTGCAACTCCTCATGTGAGACATTTTTAGAACCTTATTTATGTTAAAGCCATAACAAACTAGCAACTAGAAAACTATAATGGGCACAAACGGCTAATAAAAAGAGATTGTTGAAAATACTTCTTAATAGCAACTTAGGAAGAATCTTGATGAAACAAAGTCAAGTCCAGTGTCTCTGGAAGCCTGCCACCCCAGTAATCACAGGCCACAGGTACTCCCCCTTTTCCATCTTTGTTGCTTTCTTGGCTGGAAACTAAAGAGAGAATAAACTCTAAGATTGGTATTTGCCCTACTTTTCATCCTTACTGCCTACCGAACCAGAGGTGCTCTGGAAAAATTCTTAGGATTGTTTTTCCTCCCTGTGATGATTATTTACTAGATGGTTTCTCTGGAGAAGTAGGGCAGATACTCCAAAACTGGTCAAAGGAGGAAGGGTGCCAGCCTGCATGCACACATGAATCTGCATACGTGTGCAAGTGTGTGCATGTGTATTATATATGTAAAGCCCGGACACTTGAAATCTGGATCACTTCTCAGCTGAACTGCTGTGTTTAGACAAGCTGGCTAAAATGAACAGGTCAAACCCTTTATTTATAGAGTACAAACTATTTGATCTGGAGTAGATATCAGCTCTACAGTCAAACATGTGGGCCGAAGTCATTTTTATTGCTACATCTTGCAGAATTCTGAAATGGTTCATGCAGTCACCCATGTGAGCTAAGGAAAAATTCCCACAGAAGAGTGGGCCAATCAAGTGTGAAATGCTGCTTGGATCACTAAAAAAAGCCAGTATGTATTTATATAAGTGAAAGTGTAAAGCAGTGAAAGAAGAATGATTTTAATTTCTTATTTATGGCCACACTGGGTCTTCATTGCTGCTCGTGGGCTTTCTCTAGCTGTGGTGCTGAGGCTTCTCATTACAGTGGCTTCTCTTGTTGCAGAGCACAAGATCTAGGGCACACGTAGGTTCAGTAGTTGTGGCGCACAGGCTTAGTTGCTCCACGGCACATGGGGTCTCCCTGGATGAGGGATTGAACTCACGTCTTCTGCATTGGCAGGCAGATTCTTAACTACTGGGCCACCAAGGAAGTCCAAGAATGACTTTAATTTCTGAACCGCAGGAATCTCCTAATGAATTTTTCTCACCCAGAGGTCCACTGCTAGGACAGTAGCTGAATCTGGCACAAAAGCAATGCTCTCTCTGTGAAATATAGAGATCCTGGAAACCTATGGAATACAGTTTGAAAACTACTCACCTATTGGAGTTATCTGTGCCATAAGAAGCATGGTTCAAAAACCATTCATTTTTGGGAGTTGGATCAAGATCAGTGATATTTGTCTCTAGCCCAGTGTGGAAATTCATTCCCCTACACTCCTGATGAAGGGCCTCCAGTCTATTTTTGAACTCACAGTATTGGGAAGCTCATGACCTTAAATTTTTCTAGCTTTACTTGTATGAAAAATTTTTATAAGACAGTTCCCAACCCATGCATGCTTAATTTTTATAATCATGTCACTTAAATGAAAATGACCACCCAAGAACAGCTGGCTCATCTTAGAAGTTTCCCACTGCCATTCTTGGAATTTCCTTGTGACAGGGGAAAATTACACACACACACACACACACACACACATATATATATAAACGTATTTTCAGTCCATGTCATCCTGCCCAGCTTCTGAGCCTTTGTTGTGCTGAGTGGAGGAAAGTGCCTTAAAGATAACATCTTAAAGTTATTCGAGAGCCCTAAATAATATATATATGGATTTGGAATATGAGTCAACTTAAAGAAATTAGAATGTTCTCTTATTTTCCTATTCTTCACTCAAATTTTCTTTCTCTCTTAATCAAGTTGGCTCTTCCAATTTGCAGACTGTTATCCTTAATAGGGTCCTTCTAATAATGTAGGTCCTGGATATTGTATAACAAGATATTGATATGTGAATAACATCAATTTGTATGCATCTAGTTTTTTTCTAAACTTTATTTCTGATTAAGGATACTAATCAGGATACTAATATAATTAAGGATACTAATTTGCAGTCTATGGGGTCACAAAGAGTCAGACACGACTGAGCAACTGAACTGAACTGAAGGATACTAGTACCAAAAATTTGAAGGGAAATATTAGGACTTTTGAAGGTTTTAAGATCTCTGACTCTACTAGAATATTTAAAACAACTTTGAAAACAAAAAATAAAGTTGAGGACTAACATTACATGATAATAAGTTTCGTTATATCATGATAGAAATTAAAACAGGATGATACTGTTTATAAAACAGAGAAATAAAAGACTAGGACAAAATCGTGTGCAAAATGACCTGTACATAGTAGACAACTGATTTCAACACTAGTGCCAAGGTAATTCAGTGGTGCAAAAAATAACCTTTCAACAAAAGATGCTTAGACAATTGGATATCCATGTAGAAAAATGTGAGTAAATAAACAAACATTTGATTCATGCAGCACATTATATGCACAAGTTAATTCAAAATAGGTTATAAGCTGAATGTAACACATTAAACTATACATCTAGAGGAAAATAGGAGAAAACCTTTATGATCTTGGGTTAGGTAAAGATTTCTTAGATGCAATGCCAAAAGTAAAATTCATAAAAGAAAAATTAACAAGTTATAATTAAATTGCTTAATAAAGCTAAAAGTTCTTGTTCTTTGAAAACCACTATATAAGAATGAAAAGGCAAACTAAGACTGGAAGAAAATATTTGCCAAGTATCCATTTGATAAAAGACTAGTATCTAGAACATATGAAAAAAACTTGTAACTCAATAATATGAAAACAAAGAATCCATTAAAAAAAATGGGCAGCAGTTTTGAACAGACAGTTTATCTAGGGATGTAAGAATGGTAAATAAGCATGAGAAAAGATGTTCAATATTATTAGGGAAATGCAAATTAAAGCCACAATGCAATAGAGCAGAGGTTCTTTGCAGAAAAGTCACTGTGGTTTCCTGTTTCAGTAGTCTTTCCATGGAACCCAGATGGCCTGCCACTGAGGGCCAGTCCTCTGACACCTCCTCACAAATCCCTCAGGAAGCCTTCAGGCACCCACTGCCTGCTGTGATGGCCAATTCCTCCTTGCAGGTGCACTAGAATGACCACCAGGATTCAGAGGTCACCATCAACCACCAAATCAAACAAGAGCCCTATGTCTCTTATATCTACCTGTCCACACACTTCTTACTACCTTGACCATGATGATGTGGCTTTAAAGAACTTTGCCACATGCTTTCTTCACCAATCTCATAAGGAGAGGGAACCTGCTAGAAACTGACAAAGCTGCAAGAACCAAGAAGGTGGTCAAATCTTTCATTAGCATATCAAGAAACCAGTCTAAGGCCACCAGGAGAGTGAGTTGAATGCAATGGAGTGTAGATTACACTTGAAAAAAGTTTTAATCAGTCAGTACTGGAACTGCACAGACTGGCCATTGACAAAAACAGACACTACTTGTGTGATTTCATTGAGATATATGTCCTGAATGAGTAGATGAAATCCATTAAAGAACTGGGTGACCACTCTAATCAACTTACATAAGATGGGAGCCCTGAAAGCTGTCACTACAGAGCCTGTCTTTGACAACCATATCCTGAAAGACAGTTACACTGAGAGCTAAGTCTTAGGTTGGCTTACCCATAGCCATGGGGGTGACTTCTTTGGCCACTAAGAGAGGGCATGCATTTGAGTTTATCTTTACCTTTTCTATAAGTTACATCAAAGTACCAACTTAAGTTCTTCCATTTGTAGCATTCTTTCAAATAAGATATTTGGTACAGCCTCTCATCCAAAATAGGGAGGGAGGAGGGTTCAGGGTTCAGGATGGGGAACACATGTATACCTGTGGCAGATTCATTTTGATATTTGGCAAAACTAATACAATATTGTAAAGTTTAAAAATAAAATTAAATTAAATTAAAAAAAAAAACACTGTATTTCATACCTATCAAATGGCTAAAATTTTAATAGCTGATCATAATAAGTGTTGATGAGGAAATGGAACTCAGTGGTAGAGATATAAAATGGTAAAACCATGTAAAATGCTTTGGGAAAAAGGCAGTTTCTTAAAATGTTAAATATACATATGTAACCTAGCACTTCCACCAGGTCTTACCTAAAAGAAATTGAAAGCATAGGCCCATATAGATTTTTGTACACAAATGCTAAAGGGAGCTTAATTATAAAGCCAAAAAGTGAAAACAATTTGAATTTCCACTAATAGGTGAATGTATAAACTAAGTGATGTGGTACACCCATCCGATGGAATGCTACTTAATAAAAATAGCTAAAATATTAACCTATGCTACAGCTTGAATGAGTCTCAGAATAATTATGCTGAGTGAAAGAAGTCAGAAAAAAAAATCCCACATGATTCCATTTTTATAAACATCTAAAAAATTCAAACTAATGTATTCTGACAGAAAGCAGATCAGAGGTTGCTTTGAGAAAGAAAGTCAGGAATCTTGAAGGGAAGGATTATGAAGAGGTGCAAAGAAATTTCTGAGAATATAAATATATTCATTACCCTGCAGGGGAGGGTTCAAATTCTATACTTTAAATATATTCAGTTTATGTATGTCAACTGTGCCTCAGTAAAGTTGTTAACAAAAGTCTCTGAATGGCATACACTTAGCACAGGTTTATCTTTATGTTCATCTTTTAAATGAGGCTCTAAAATGTGAGCCTGGCATGGGGTTTAAGTACACTGATATAGCAGTGACTGCTTCCTCTTTGGCCTGGATTCTAGCCATCCTTCCTTTGGGCAACTTGCTGCTTTCAGGCTCCTAGGTCCAAGGTCAGGGAAGGTTGTGCTGATTGACTTGCTCTTTCACTGCTCATCTGTTTTTTCTTTAAGATACTTTTCTCAGACTTAGATTTTTCAATGAGATCCTTTAAGAAAAGATATGTGTAAAACTAGTAAGCACCTGTCTTCTATCTCCTCCTTAAAAACTACATCAGCTCTTAAAGTAAATAACATTGTTTTTTGTCTTTTGATTACGTTTGGGTTTGAAGGGGGTGGAAAAAAAGCAAAACATTACCTTTCTGTTTGACATTTTGCAAGTGAGAGAATTAGCAAAGTTAGCCTTACTTTCTAATGAAAATTGGTGCAAGCAGATAGATTTTATTAATTTGGCCAAGAAAATTTGAGAGGAAAAGTGGGAGGCTGACTTATGAAACCCATCTGGTTCTTAACTAAGTTTCAGTCCACAGTCAAACAGCCCCAAGTGGCAAGGCTATTTGCTACACTAGCTTCATGGACTTTAAGGACCCAGAATTTAAAAAAAAAATCAAGATTCAAAGATCAAATTCCTAAGGTGAAGGTACTTCTCTGTGGAAATCTGCCCTGCTTCCCCCTTTCTGTGTTAAAGACTGTATGTCTCTTTCATCACAGGGCCCCTTTCTTTATCTCTTTCTGTGTAACTGTGTGTGGTCTCCTTTTGTGTCTATTTCTCCTTCTTCTTTGACTCTATGAAATATATCATGAAGTTAAACTTTGTTTTTATTATTTATTGAATGGAATGTTTGAATCTCCTTCCTTAAAAGCAGATGGATGGCCTATTTTTACTCCTCTTAAAAACTTCACTTATAATGAAACAAATAAAATCTAGTTGTTTTATGCATTTTACTTACATGTCCTTCAGTTTGCTTTTTCTGGGCTAGTGGCACTGCTCTTCCCTGCCTTTCCCTGTTGGCAATAACGCTGTTGGAGAGTAATAACTTAGTGAATTATTGTAGTTCATAGACTTATTTGAAGGTGGCGTCAGGTGCATTACCATACAGCTGACAGTATCTGTATTTGCTGTTTTTCCCTTAAAATTTTTTTTTGCCTATTTGTTTGCTAATAAATATTTGATCATTAAAATAAAACTAATTAAATATATGCATTCTTAAAAACTTGCTTATTTCACAAAATTGTATAATCGTCAAACCATGACTTGACAAAATTCAATTATGAAATCAGTAACAATCAATGAAAAACATCCATTTTCATATATTGCTTTGGCCACTTTTCTCATCTTTTGGATGAGAGTGCAATTGTGACTACACCATTTACACTGAAAGAACATCAAAGATGAGCTTTAGATATTCAATTTCATACAATATAAGATGTCTGAACACCTAAGAAAGTTTACTTCAAAAACTAATGCTAGTCATCTATGAGTCTGGTGTTCTACCAAATGAAATATGAGGCCATGAGTAATGTGCCTTATCAACAATTAAAGCACAGTATGAAATAATCATTGAGTAAGGCAAATGAAAGAACTATTAGAAAAGAATTTTGGAAACATTAAGCAAAATTATTCCAAATTGATTTAGTCAATTCTGCAAGGAGGTTAGAAAAAAAAATAGCTGCTTGAAATCATAGGCCTCTGATTCTATATTACATTCTATTATTTTAATCACAGAAAGTAAACAGTAAAAGACAGGGGAATTTCCTTTGAAATAGAAGTTGGAGAACGTCTTTTGCAGTTCTTTTATTGTATCATCATCTCTTTCCAATTCTGCTCTTACTCTGTGACTTTCTGATAAAGAGCAGTTATAAAATTTCCAGAATTACGCCCACCTGCAGCAGCAAGATTTAAAGATGGGAGTACTTCCAGCAGGAGAGTTCAGCCACATTCCCACTGACCTCCAGGGATATAAAAATAGCCTCGAGTGATCAAGAGAGGCAAGTTGTCTTCACCAATAGACACCCATTCAGAGCAAGCTCTTACCGCCTCCCTCTCTAACCCTCGGGCTTCCCTGTCCCTGTGAAAAGAGCAAAGCCTTTGGAGCAATGAATACTCCTCTATTAACAGACCAAGTGGTTGATAGAATTTACATCAGATCTGGAACAAGAAACGGACACCAGTGAGACAAGGAGGAATCACAAGATCAGTTCAAGCGAGAACAGACGTTGGCCTAGATTGATTCTATACTGCAGTGAATGCACACAGCAGGTATGGCACATGCAGTCACTGCAGGATCTCTCCGGGAGATGCTAATTCCTCAGACTTGCCTGGGAAGAGGAACTAGAGCCTGGAGCCCTCCCTGCGATTCTTAATAGCTAACCTGTAGCAGCAGAGGCCAGTGCGCATATTCTTTTTTGCTGCCAAAAGTCAGCTCTAAGCTGAGGAGGCCAGGGCAGAGGCATCTGGCTTTGAACTTGTGTGTAGAGATGCAGCCAGAATTCTTTACTGTGTAGTCTTGCTTGCCTTTGTAAAGTCAAGCAAGCAGCCTTGACTCCTGCTACTGCCATCTAAGCTGCCCAATGGAAATACTCACAAAATAAATAAAACCAGGGTGGAATTTTTTTTAGATAGGATCATGGATCAATCAGGTTCTGGTAAAAGAGCAAGAAGTCAGTGTAGGCAGTTCAAACATAGTGGGGTTTAATACAGGGAATTAGCAGTTTGTAAATTCAGTGGAAAGGGTAAGAGGGACAGAAGTCTGGGTTGCAACTGGACGTTTACATTCAACGTCACATTGCTGCATCTGCAATCTGTAGGTTAGGAGACAGCCATCACCCGACCCTATGCACACCTGGTCTATCAGAGCTCATGATCGGCCAGCATAGCCACAGAAAGATGGCCTGTCCCATCCATACACCTTCCAAATCTCATGGAGGCACTTCTCATTGGTAGAAACCAAAGCATGTCCAGGATGCAAAATCAGCAAATCAGTTGCACGAGTTTCAGAACGGTAATGCTTAGTCTTCCAAATCTGAAGGAAGTAAGGATGGATGTGGAGGGTCTAGACACTATGGAGTTGGCCCAAAATTTCGTTTGGGTTTTTCTGTAACATCTTTTGGCATAGTATCCATCTGTTGCTGCTGTACTAAAACCAAACAAAGTGAAAAAGTGTTAGTCGGTCAGTCATGTTCAACTCTGTAGCTCACCAGGCTGCTCTGTCCATGGGATTCTCCAGGCAAAAATACTGGAGTGGGTTGCCATTCCCTTTTCCAGGGTATTTTCCTACCCAGGAGTCGAACTCAGGTTTCCTGTATTTCTTTCTCTTCTTTACCATCTTCTTCTACTTTACCATTTTTCTTCTTCTTTACCATTTCTTCTTCGTTACCATCTCTTCTTCTTATTTACCATTTCTTCTTCTTCTTTACCATTTCTTCTTCTTTACCATCTCAACCACCAGGGAAGCCAAATGAAAAAACCAAACAGAATGTGACTGTAAATGTTATTCTCCATGAGCATAATACTCCTGGCAAAGTTAGTACATTACCAACAGATAAAAGACTTCAACATCTCAAAACTAGTCAACACTTACCAAACTAACAGTGTTAGATAAAAATAATTTTTTTTCTGCTCTTCATGAGAAACTGTATGATTATGTCATTAAAAAATTCCACCTCCTTACTGCTTATGAATTATTTATGTATGTCTTTGCATACACATAACTTGAAAGTTTTAAGAAAAACAACCCACTAATTGAACTAAATAATTTCAATTTCCATAAATAGCCTTAGACTTAGTTCTATAACTCAGTCAAATATGTGTCATATTGATTAATTATGCTTGTAGTGAGTTTTACTTTTTATGACTAAAATGAACAATACCAATAAAGTTGATAAATTCAGTAAATTAAATTTTCCTGTGGTTCAACTTTTTCTTCTTCTGTGACTAGACTTGGTATCCAATATATTTATCAGAATACTATTTTTTAACATGAAGCACAAAAAAGACTAGAGTGTTGAATCAGTTACTCACTCAGTTGTATCTGACTCCTTGTGACCCCATGGACTGTAGCCTTCCAGGCTCTGCTCTCCATGGAATTCTCCAAGCAAGAATACTGGAAGGGGTTGCCATTTCCTACTCCAGGGGATCTTCCCAACCTAGGGATCAAACCTGTGTCTCCTGCATTGGCAAGTGGACTCTACCACTGAGCTACTGTTATTCAAATAGTGTTAAAGCATTTTTGTTGCTTCCATCTTTCCCAGGAAACAAACTCTGAGGTAGAAATTTGTGTAAGAGCAATTAATTGATGAGCACTCTTGGAAGAAACATGAGACTCAAGATTGGGAACAGAGGGGAGTTGAGCCATGATTCAGTTGTAACAAAGTCCTCAGCAGATTCTCTGGAGATGAGATGACTATTCAGAGTTGTCCTGAATCACACTGGACTCCTATCTTGACTACCTGGGATGTGGGCTATTCCCAGGGAACAAGTGTCCACCCTGGATGAAGCAACTTTATTGTACAAAGGGTAATGTCCACTAGAAATTATCATTTTAAGTGAAGCAAGTCAGACAGATAAAGACAAATACCACATGGTATCACTTATATGTGGAATCTAAAAAAGTGATACAGGTGAACTTGTTTACAAAACAGGAATTACAAACTTCAGAGTTACAAATTTCAAAAACAAACTTATGGTTACTGAAGGGGGAAGGTTGGGGGCAGAGATAAATTGGAAGATTAGGATTAACATATATACACACTACTATATATAAAACAGAAAATCAACAAGCATATACAGCATAGCACAGGGAACTCTACTCAATACTCTATAATACCCTATATGGGAAAAAAATCTGAAAGAAGAATGAATATATGTGTATTTATAACTGAGCTACTTTGCTAAGTACATTTGAAACTAACACCACATTGTAAGTCAACTGTTCTCCAATATGAAATATGAAATAAAAAGTTTAAAAAAAAAAAACCAAGGACATACTGTATAGCACATGGAACTATATTCAATATCTTGTAATAATCTATAAAAGATTCTTTTCAGTTTTGCTATATACCTGAAACTAACACATTATTCTAAACATTTAATACTTTAATTTACACAAATTGTCAAAAAGATGAATTAATAAAAATTTATCATAAAAAGGGCAATGTCCAAAGAGGAATTCACTACAAACCATTGGTAGTCAACACCCCAGCATCTAGAAGAATGAGTGCCTCAGCCCTTGTAGGGGATCTGGCTACCGAACCGCAGTGTTCACGTACCTCCCGCAGGCACCATGTTGAAGACACCCGAAGACAGATCTAGATCCCAACCTCATTCCATTAAGAAAAATATTTGTTTTGACACACTGATACCTTCTGTATCAAACTACAGTTTGGTATCTTGTTGAGTCTTAGATATAGGAAAACATTTTAGATATATCATACTTATAGAGAAAAACTAAGTCCTGGGGGTGTACATGTGACATAGCGTTTTTCTAGGTCAGAAGGCAGTTTGAGTTTGTTTTTCTACCTTACAACTATCTTTTGGAAATTTAATTTTTATTCTGTGTCTTATGGATTACAATTATCAAGAGCATTCTATTATTATTCTAGAATAACATTAGATACGGGCAGCCTATTTCCCAGGCAACTTCAGGTATATTGTGTGAAAAGATTTCATTTTCAGTCCGACATGGCACATTGTTACAAAAAAAATGTGGGTTTCCCTGGTGGCTTAGTGGTAAAGAATCTACCTGCCAATATGAGAGACATGGGTTCTATACCTGATCTGCGAAGATTCCACATGCCACAGAGCAACTAAGCCTGTGCACCACAACTATGAAGCCTGTGCTCTAAAGCCCAGGAGCCACAGTTACTGAGCCCATGGTCCACACCTACTGAAGCCCACATGCTAAGCCCATGCTCCACAACAAGAGGAACCACCACGATGAGAAACTTGTGTATCGCAGCTAGAGAGTGGTCCCTGCTATCTGCAACGAGGGAAAAGCCCACACAGCAACCAAGACCCAGCACAGCCATAAATAAAGAAATAATATTATAAAACATGAGTCTTGATCATTGAAGAATAGTACATTTTATTCATTTTATTAAGTGAATCAACACTTCGGAAGCTTCAGTGAACATGTTTCAACTTTTGTGAAATTAAATACAACATACTCTGAGGAGTTAAAATTAAAGGAAAGAATGTATAACTTTGAATAATATTTATTTAAGATAACTTATATTAGAAGCCCAGTAGTATGTATATATAAAGGAGTACAAATAAGAAAGTTAGCATAAAACAGAGGCATATTGTTAATTTTGTGGAACATCAAACAGAAATTGTGAAGCACGATCATTAAAGGAAGTCACACCAGAATGATAATGTATGTGACATATAAAAATATAGAAGCACATTCATGTAAAAGTTATTACATTGGTGCAGGATCCAGATGGTAAACATAAATCAATCTGTGTGGCAGAAAAGGAAAATTTTTAGTATTAATCAATAGCAATCAGTGAAGAAATAAAGCCAAAGGGAGTTTTGAATATGTAGTGACAAATAAGGAGAAACTTTCAGGTGAAGAGATTAGCACCAGAGTCTGGGAAATAGAATCCATCTAGAAAAGTCAGTCATGACTGCAGATAAATTATGATTTACATATTTACCACCATAGGAATGGCAACTATTTTCTCAGTTCTATTCGGTTCAATTGCTCAGTAATACTCGACTATTTGTGACCCCACGGACTGCAGCAGGCCAGGCTTCCCTGTCCATCACCAATTCCCGGAGTTTGCCCAAACTCAAGTTCCTCAAGTCTGTAATGCCATCCAACCATCTCATCCTCTGTCATCCCCTTCTCCTCCTGCCTTCAATCTTTCCCAGCATCAGAATCTTTTCAAATGAGTCAGTTCTTCACATCAGGTGGCCAAAGTATCGGAGCTTCAGCTTCAGCATCAATCCTCCCAGTGAATATTCAGGATTGATTTCCTTTAAGATTGACCAGTTGGATTCCCTTGCTGTCTAAGGGACTCTCAAGAGTCTTCTCCAACACCACAGTTCAAAAGCATCAATTCTTCAGCAGTCAGCTTTGTTTATGGTCCAACTTTCACATCCATACATGACTACTGGAAAATCCATAGCTTTGACTAGATGGAACTTTGTTGGCAAAGTAATGTCTCTGCTTTTTTAATATGCTGTCTAGGTTGGTCAGAACTTTTCTTCCAAGGAGCAAGCATTTTTGAATTTCATGGCTGCAGTCACCATCTGCAGTGATTTTAGAGCTCCCCCCCCAAAATAAAGTCTCTGTTTCCATTGTTTCCCCATTTATTTGCCAAGGTGACCATCTGGCACACAGAAGTTTGAGGAGCACCGTTGAGCCACACCTGCCTGAGAAGATGCCACAAAACTAGTGACATATAGAATAACCATATGAGAAATGGAGTATTTCCTGCCATATCAGTAAACAAGTCTGTCGCAGTCATCAGCAGTTGCAGCCCAGCAATGTAAGCCAAGACCGGGTTTCCTCCACAGTCAGTCTCTCCTATCAGGAAGATTCCATAAGCCTCTTATCCTTATCCCTCAAAGGGCAGATAGAATGAAAACCACAGTCACAGAAAACTAATCAAACAGATCACATGGACCTCAGCCTTGTCTAACTCTATAGAACTATAAGCAGTGATTTTGGAGCCCAAGAAAATAAAGTCTGTCACTCTTTCCATTGTTTTCCCATCTATTTGCCTTGAAGTGATGGGACTGGATGCCATGATCTTCATTTTTTGAATGCTGAGTTTTAAGTTAGCTTTTTCACTCTCCTCTTTCATGTTCATCAAGAGGCTCTTTAGTTTCTCTTTGCTTTCTGCTATAAAGGTAGTGTCATCTGCATATCTGATGTTATCGATAATTCTCCTGGAAATCTTGATTCTAGCTTGTGCTTCATCCAGCCCAGCATGTCTTACGCAGGGTGACAATATACAACTTTGACGTACTGCTTTCCCAATTTTGAACCAGTCCATTGTTCCGTGTCAGGTTCTAACTGTTGCTTCTTGATCTGCATACAGATTTCTCAGGAGACAGGTTAGGTGGCCTTGTATCCCCATCTCTTTCAGAATTTCCTACAGTTTGCTGTGATCCACACAAAGGATTTGGTGTAGTCAGTAAAGCAGAAGTAGATATTTTTCTGGAACTCTATGATCCAACAGATGTTGGCAATTTGATCTCTGGTTCCTCTGTCTTTTCTAAATCCAGCTCCAACATCTGGAAGTTCTCAGTTCACATACTGTTGAAGCCTTGCTTAGAGAATTTTGAGCATTACTTTGCTAGCATGTGAGATGAGCGCAATTGTGTGGTTGTTTGAACATTCTTTGGCATTGCCTTTCTTTGGAATTGGAATGAAGACTGACCTTTGCCAGTCCTGTGGCCACTACTGAGTTTTCCAAATTTGCTGGCATATTGAACACAGCACTTTAACAACATTATCTTTTAGGATTTGAAATAGCTCAGCTGGAATTCCATCACCTCCACTAGCTTTGTTCATAGTGATGCTTTCTAAGGCTCACTTGACCTCACACTCCTGTCTGTCTCTAGTTGAGTGATCACACCATCATGGTTATCTGGGATATGAAGATCTTTTTTGTAGAGTTCTTCTGTGTATTCTTGCCACCTCTTTTAATATCTTCTGCTTCTGTTAGGTCCATACCATTTCTGTCTTTTATTAGGTCCATCTTTGCATGAAATATTCCCTTGGTATCTCTAATTTTCTTGAAGAGATCTCTAGTCTTTCCCATTCTATTGTTTTCCTCTATTTCTTTGCATTGATCACTGAGGAAGGCTTTCTTATCTCTCCTTGTTATTCTTTGGAACTCTGCATTCAGATGGATTTATCTATCCTTTTCTCCTTCGCCTTTTGCTTCTCTTCTTTTCTCAGCTATTTGTAAGGCCACCTCAGACAACCATTTGACTTTTTTCATTTTTTCCCCCTTGGGGATGGTTTTGATCACAGTCTCTCCTGTACAATGTTACAAACCTCTGTCCATAGTTTTCCAGGATCTTTCAGATCTAATCTCTTGAATCTGTTTGTCACTTCCACTGTATAATCGTAAAGGATTTGATTTAGTTCATACCAGAATGGGCTAGTGGTTTTCCCTACTTTCTTCAATTTAACTCTGAATTTTGCAATAAGGAGTTCATGATCTGAGCCACAGTCAGCTCCCAGTCTTCTTTTTGTTGACTGTATAGAGCTTCTCCATCTTCTGCTGCAAAGAATATAATCAATCTCATTTCAGTATTGCCCATCTGGTGATGTCCATGTGTAGAGTCTTCTCTTGTGTTGTTGGAAGAGGGTGTTTGCTATGACCAGTGCATTCTCTTGCCAAAACTCTGTTAGCCTTTTCCCTGCTTCATTTTGTACTCCAAGGCCAAACTTGCCTGTTATTCCAGGTATCTCTTGACTTACTACCTCTGCATTCTATTCCCTATGATGAAAAGGACATTTTTTTTTGGAGTTAGTTCTAGAAGGTCTTATAGGTCATTGTAGAACCATTCAGCTTCTTCGGCATCAGTGATTGGGGCATAGAGTTGAAATACTGTGATATTGAATGGTTTGCCTTGGAAATGAACAGAGATCATTCTGTCATTTTTGGTATTGCACCCAAGTACTGCATTTTGGACTCTTGTTGACTCTGAGGGCTACTCCATTTCTTCTTAGAGATTCTTTCCCAAAGCAGCAGATGTAATGGTCATCTGAATTAACTCCACCCATTCTGGTTTATTTTAGTTCACTGATTCTTAAAATGTTGATGTTCACTTCTGCCATCTCCTGTTTGACCACTTCCAATTTACCTTGATTCATGGACCTAACATTCCAGGTTCTTATGCAATATTGTTCTTCGCAGCATTGGACTTTACTTCCATCACCAGTCACATCCACAACTGGGTGCTGTTTTTGCTTTGACTCAGCCTCTTCATTCTTTCCTGAGGTATTTCTTTGCTTTTCTCCAGTAGCATATTAGGCACCTACCGACCTGGGGAGTTCATCTTTCAGTGTCATATCTTTTTGCCTTTTCATACTGTTCATGGGGTTCTTAAGTCAAGAAATCTGAAGTGGTTCACCATTCCCTTCTCCTGTGGATCACATTTTGTTGGAACTCTCCACCATGACCCCTCTGTCTTGGGTGGCCCTACATGACAAGTCTCATAGTTTCATTGAGTTATACAAGGCTGTGACCCATGTGATTTTCTAGAGAATATTAATATATTAGTGTTTTCTGGTGTTCACTAAACCTTGCTCCTTTTGTCAGCTTTATTTTCTAAAATATATCCCTTTTTCCTCCAGAGAGATTGCTATTCCCATGAAAAAACTCATGGGAAGTGGCTTTCTCCTTTCTTAGGGTTGCATTTAAATCATCCTGAGATTTTTCTAATTGGACATGCATTTGGCTGCTGAACAAAGAACAGGATCGCCCATCACCTGAGGCTATAACAATGATTCATTTACATTAAGATGATTAAGGAATGCTTATATTTGAGCTGCAAGTCAAGAATTCATTGTTGAATACCAATGATTTTGTCTTGAATCTGGAAGATACTTGACCCACAATTTTCTCCATCAACAACAAGTAAGGATTTGGAATATTAGAATTGCCTTGTAAAATTAGCCTTGGGGGTTGGGAGAATATCCATTATGGAAATCAATTGTATGCATCATAGGCTTTTTGTTGACTGTCAGTGTTCTTTCAGTGACCCAATAAAACTCAATGCATACAATCAAGCTATACCAGATGAGGTGACCATGAAGAAACAGCATCATCACTAAAGAAACCCTTGTTTCCAAAAGCCCTTACCCACAATTTTTCCAGGCTGAATGTTCAGCCCAGTGAACTGACGTACCCAGGGCTTCCCAGCGCATCTGGTTTCCCTCATCAGCATCCCCATGACTGACCTGAATGGTTCCAGGCAACGTCAGGCTCCCCTCAGTTAACTCTGTCCTATCTCCATGGTACCTGCTCTCTGCTTATGGCCTTTCTGCACTCTAGTGCAACCCATGCAAAGAGGAGAGAGGGGTAATTTTAATGCCCAGAGGCAATCCTCAGGAGGGATAGGAACTGGTAGATAGATGCCCCATATTCCTCCAATTCTTCAAAGAAGGCACTTTTCACATTCCCCAATCAGTCCCGAAGTAAGGAAACCCATTGCCAAAGCAGCAAGCTTTAGTCAGACTCTTTTCTTGCCTCATTTCCCTCTTTCTTGCTTGTCCTAGAGACCAGACAACAAATAAACTGCAGCCAAGGTCTTATCTCCTTTTTTTGGGAAGGGAACACTGATTAACACCCTTTTCTTCTCATCATCATCATTATGCTATTCATCTCATCTCAAAAGTGAGTCATCTCAGAATCCTCCCTGCTTACATTTGACAAATATTGTTTTATGTGTACTTTGGTCTAGTTTGTTGCACTGATAAATTTATATATTGTTTGAAATTGTTTGTATTATGATACTTTAATATATGTTTAAAGCATATTTTCCTTCCATGTTTCTTCTTTTTAAAGATATTTGTGGCTCTTCTTAGAAATTTATCTTTCATAACAATTCTGAATTCATTTTATCCAGTTTTAAAATAAGTCACATAGTGCCTGTAGTAAATTATTCTGAATTTGCATTAAATTTACACATTACTTTGGAAAGCATTGCATTTTAAATATTATATTGTTTCATTAAAGAGACATATATTTTCTCAAGAGTCTCAGTCTGTTTGGGCTGCTATAAAAAATACTATGGACTGGGTGGCTTATAAACAACAGAACTTTATTTCTCATTGTTCTAGAGCTGGGGAAGTCCAAGATCAAGGCACCAGCAGATTGCAGATTCAGTGTCTGCTGAGGGCCCTCTTCCTGGTTCATGGACTATCTTCTTCTGTTTGTAACATCACATTGTTACTGGTGGGTCAAGGGGCTAGGATGTCCCCTAAGGTCTCTTTTAGAAGGGCACTAAGGGATTCACAGGCAGTTCAGCAGTAAAGAATTCACCTGAAATGCAGGAGACCCAGGAGATGAGGGTTCTATCCCTGGGTCAGGAAGATCCCCTGGAGGACGAAGTGGCAACCCACTCCAGTAGTATTGCTTGGAAAATTCCATTGATAGAGGAGCCTGATGAACTACAGCCCATGGGGTCACAGAGCCGGACAAGACTGAACAACCGAGCATGCAAGCACCATCCCTATTTATGAGGGCTTCACCCTTATGACCTAATCACCTCCCAGAGGTCTCCCCTGTTAATACCAACACATTGCTAGTTAGGTTTCAATTCAATTCAATACGTGATTTCTGGGGGACCCAAGCATTCAGTCTATAGCACCAAGTATTCAGACAGCACTATTATATACTTTTAAAATTTAAATTCCTTATCTTTTTTTACATAATATATTCCTAGGTATTTTTTCCACTTGGGTTGCTGTTATTAACTGATATTTGTTTTTCAATTTAGATCTTTAAAACTGGTTGCTAATATAAAGTCTGTTTTAGTAATTTTTTTTCTTTTACCTGGCTACTTTCCTAAATTTTTTATACAGTCTTCTATGTACTCAGAGCATATAACCCTATCATAGGTATGTATAGATAACTTTGCCTTCTCTTCTTTAATATTGAATATTTCTACTTATTTTCTCATTGCATGTCAGAACCTTTCCAGTGATATCGAATTATAGTAGGAAAAGCAGGTGTCTTTTATATAGCCCTGATTTTTACTGGAAATTATCTCAGTATTTAATTATTTTCTACACTAGAGTTTTGGTAAAAACAAGCTTTTTTTATTACATTTAAGTAGTTATCTTCTATTTCCATTTTATGTAGAGTTTTTATTATGAAGTTTAGCAAAATTCCAGGAATTGAGGGAATGGAGTGGGGAGAATTCCTCATGCTTGTGCACAGAGGGAAAGGAAACAGTAAAATGGGGGACTGATGGAAATCAAGGTTGCAGATGGGAAGAGTTACATATGGAGTTTACAGGTGGAAAGAGACTAGCCTGAAGAAGTAGAATCCCTCTCTGACCAAACTGAAAAGAGGGAATGTAAGGTGCTTGAAGACACAGAGAAACTGACTTGGAGAAAGGGGATGTTTTCTTTTTCTAAATTGGCATATAATTGGTTTACAATGTTGTACAACAAACATAAATTAACCATATACATACATACATCCCCTCCCCACCTCCTTTTCTTTTGAGAAAAAGTTTGGGTACAAACTAGTACAGACAAAGAGGGTTCGAGACTGGTGGGTGTGAATGGTGCTGTATGACTCAGAACAGTGATCGCAGACTGGCACTCAGGGAAGCTCAAAGAAATAAAGCAAAAGTGCAGATTAGCGAGAGCACATGCAAAGAAGGCTGATGGGAGTAAAGATGCTATGTCAGAGGGGGTGATGTGAAGATGCTACCTGGAATTAGATGTCAATGATTTAGTAGAGAGTGATGGTGAGTGGAATTAAAATTAAATTCCATAAATCACAGCAGGATCCTGTATGACCCATCTCGCAGAGTATTGGAAATAAAAGCAAAAATAAACAAATGGGACCTAATTAAACTTAAAAGCTTTTGCACAACAAAGGAAACTATAAACAAGGTGAAAAGACAGCCTTCAGAATGGGAGAAAATAATAATAAACGAAGCAACTGACAAAGAATTAATCTAAAAAATATATAAGCAACTCCTGCAGCTCAATTCCAGAAAAAAAACGACCCAATCAAAAAATGGGCCAAAGAACTAAACAAACATTTCTCCAAAGAAGACACACAGATGACGAACAAACACATGAAAGAATGCTCAACATCACTCATTATCAGAGAAATGCAAATCAAAACCACAATGAGGTAAATGGCCAGTGAGAATGGCTGCTATCCAAAAGTCTACAAGCAATAAATGCTGGAGAGGGTGTGGAGAAAAGGGAACCCTCTTACACTCTTGGTGGGAATGCAAACTAGTACAGCCATTATGGAGAACAGTGTCAGTTCAGTTCAGTTCAGTTGCTCAGTTGTGTCCAACTCTTTGCGACCCCATGAATCGCAGCACGCCAGGCCTCCCTGTCCGCCACCATCTCCCGGAATTCACTCAAACTCATATCCACTGAGTCGGTGATGCCATCCAGCCATCTCATCTTCTGTCGTCCCCTTTTCCTCCTGTCCCCAATCTCTCCCAGCATCAGAGTAATTTCCAATGAGTCTACTCTTTGCATGAGGTGGCCAAAGTACTGGAGTTTCAGGTTTAGCATCATTCCTTCCAAAGAAATCCCAGGACTGATCTTTAAAATGGACTGATTGGATCTCCTTGCAGTCCAAGGGACTCTCAAGAGTCTTCTCCAACACCACAGTTCAAAAGCATCAATTCTTCGGTGCTCAGCTTTCTTCACAGTCCAACTCTCACATCCATACATGACCACTGGAAAAACCATAGCCTTGACTAGATAGACCTTAGTTGGCAAAGTAATGTCTCTGCTTTTGAATATGCTATCTAGGTTGGTCATAACTTTCCTTCCAAGGAGTAAGCGTCTTTGAATTTCATGGTTGCAATCACCATCTGCAGTGATTTTGGAGCCCAAAAGAATAAAGTCTGACACTGCTTCCACTGTTTCTCCATCTATTTCCCATGAAGTGATGGGACCAGATGCCATCTTTGTTTTCTGAATGTTGAGTTTTAAGCCAACTTTTTCACTCTCCTCTTTCATCAAGAGGCTTTTGAGTTCCTCTTCACTTTCTGCCATAAGGGTGGTGTCATTGGCATATCTGAGGTTATTGATATTTCTCCCGGCAATCTTGATTCCAGCTTGTGCTTCTTCCAGCCCAGCATTTCTCATGATGTACTCTGCATAGAAGTTAAATAAGCAGGGTGACAGTATACAGCTTTGATGTACTCCTTTTCCTATTTGGAACCAGTCTGTTGTTCCATGTCCAGTTCTAACTGTTGCTTCCTGACCTGCATATAGGTTTCTCAAGAGGCAGATCAGGTGGTCTGGTATTCCCATCTCTTGCAGAATTTTCCACAGTTTATTCTGATCCACACAAAGGCTTTGGCATAGTCAGTAAAGAGGAAATATATGTTTTTCTGGAACTCTCTTGCTTTTTTGATGATCCAGCAGATGTTGGCAATTTGATCTCTGGCTCCTCTGCCTTTTCTAAAACCAGCTTGAACATCTGGAAGTTCACAGTTCACATATTGCTGAAGCCTGGCTTGGAGAATTTTGATCATTACTTTACTAGCATGTGAGATGAGTGCAATTGTGTGGTAGTTTGAGTATTCTTTGGCATTGCCTTTCTTTGGGATTAGAATGAAAACTGACCTTTTCCAGTCCTGTGGCCACTGCCGAGTTTTCCAAATTTGCTGGCATATTGAGTGCAGCACTTTCACAGCATCATCTTTCAGGATATGAAATAGCTCAACTGGAATTCCATCACCTCCACTAGCTTTGTTCATAGTGATGCTTCCTAAGGCCCACTTGACTTCACATTCCAGGATGTCGGCTCTAGGTCAGTGATCACACCATCGTGATTATCTGGGTCATGAAAATCTTTTTTTGTACAGTTCTTCTGTGTATTCTTGCCATCTCTTCTTAATATCTTCTGCTTCTGTTAGGTCCATACCATTTCTGTCCTTTATCAAGCCTATCTTTGCATGAAATGTTCCTGTGGTATCTCTAATTTCTTGAAGAGATCCCTAGTCTTTCTCATTCTGTTGTTTTCCTCTATTTCTTTGCATTGATCACCGAGGAAGGCTTTCTTATCTCTTCTTGCTATTCTTTGGAACTCTGCATTCAGATGTTTATATCTTTCCTTTTCTCCTTTGCTTTTCGCTTCTCTTCTTTTCACAGCTATTTATAAGGCCTCCCCAGACAGCCATTTTTCTTTTTTGCATTTCTTTTCCATGGGGATGGTCTTGATCCCTGTCTCCTGTACAGTGTCACGAACTTCCATCCATAGTTCATCAGGCACTCTATCTATCAGATCTAGGCCCTTAAATCTATTTCTCACTTCTACTGTATAATCATAAGGGATTTGATTTAGGTCATACCGGAATGGTCTAGTGGTTTGCCCTACTTTTTAATTTAAGTCTGAATTTGGCAATAAGGAGTTCATGATCTGAGCCACAGTCAGTTCCCAGTCTTGTTTTTGCTGACCGTATAGCACTTCTCCATTTTTGGCTGTAAAGAATATAATTAATCTGATTTTGGTGTTGACCATCTGGTGATGTCCATGTGTAGAGTCTTCTCTTGTGTTGCTGGAGGAAGGTGTTTGCTGTGACCAGTGCGTTCTCTTGGCAAAACTCTATTAGCCTTTGCCCTGCTTCATTCCGTATTCCAAGGCCAAATTTGCCTGTTACTCCAGGTGTGTCTTGACTTCCTACTTTTGCATTCCAGTCCCCTATAATGAAAAGGACATCTTTTTTGGGGTGTTAGTTCTAGAAGGTCTTGTAGGTCTTCATAGAACTGTTCAACTTCAGCTTCTTCAGCATTACTGGTTGGGGCATAGACTTGGATTACTGTGATACTGAATGGTTTGCCTTGGAAATGAACAGAGATCATTCTGTCATTTTTGAGACTGCATCCAAGTACTGCATTTCGGACTTTTTTGTTGACCATGATGGCTACTCCATTTCTTCTAAGGGATTCCTGCCCGCAGTAGTAGATATAATAGTCATCTGAGTTAAATTCACCCATTCCAGTCCATTTCAGTTCGCTGATTCCTAGAATGTTGACATTCACTCTTGCCATCTCTTGTTTGACCACTATCCATTTGCCTTGATTCATAGACCTGACATTCCAGGTTCCTATGCAATATTGCTCTTTACAGCATTGGACCTTGCTTATATCACCAGTCACATCCACCACTGGGTATTGTTTTTGCTTTGGCTCCATCCCTTCATTCTTTCTGGAGTTATTTCTCCACTGATCTCCAGTAGCATATTGGGCACCTACCGACCTGGGAGTTCCTCCTTCAGTACCCTATCATTTTGCCTTTTCATACTGTTCATGGAATTCTCAAGGCAAGAATACTGAAGTGGTTTGCCATTACCTTCTCCAGTGGACCATATTCTGTCAGACCTCTCCCCCATGACCTGCGCATCTTGGGTGGCCCCACAGGACATGGCTTAGTTTCATTGAGTTAGACAATGCTGTGGTCCGTGTGATTAGATTGACTAGTTTTCGGTGATTATGGTTTCAGTGTGCCTGCCCTCTGATGCTCTCTTGCAACACCTACCATCTTACTTGGGTTTCTCTTACCTTGGACATGGGATATCTCTTCATGGCTGCTACAGCAAAGCGCAGCCACTGCTCCTTACCTTGTACGAGGGGTACCCCACACCCAAGGTCAGGGGCAATGGCCGAGAGGAGCAGCCCCACGTCCAAGGAGCAGTGGCTGCGTGGGCGCAGGAAGGCTGAGAGGAGCTACTCCACATTCAAGGTCAGGAGGGGCGATGGTGAGGAGATACCCCTCATCCAAGGTAAGGAGAACAGTGTGGAGATTCCTTAAAAAACTGGAAATAGAACTGCCATATGACCCAGCAATCCCACTGCTCGGCATACATACTGAGGAAACCAGAGTTGAAAGAGACACGTGTACCCCAATGTTCATCCCAGCACTGTTTACAGTAGCTAGGACATGGAAGCAACCTAGATGTCCATCAGCAGATGAATGGATAAGAAAGCTGTGGTACATATACACAATGGAATATTACTCATCCATTAAAAAGAATACATTTGAATCAGTTCTAATGAGATAGATGAATCTGGAGCCTATTATACAGAGTAAAGTAAACCAGAAAGAAAAACAGCAATGCAGTGTACTAACTCATATGTATGGAATTTAGAATGGTGGTAACGATAACCCCACATGCGAGACAGCAAGAGAGACACAGATGTATAGAACAGTCTTTTGGACTCTGTGGGAGAGGGCAAGGGTGGGATGATTTGGGGAAATGGCATTGAAGCATGTGTATTATCATATGTGAAAAGGATCACCAGTCCAGGTTCGATGCATGAGACAGGGTGCTCAGCGCTGGTGCACTGGGATGACCCTGAGGGATGGGACGGGGAGGGAGGTGGTAGGGGATTTAGAATGGGGAACACATGTACACCTGTGACAGATCCATGTCAATGTATAGCAAAACCACTATAATATTGTAAAGTAATTAGCCTCCAATTAAAATAAATAAATTTATATTAAAAAAATTAAATTCCAAGGCAAGAGTCTTTAAAGAGTCATTAATATCAAGTTTGAAGTAAATCTAAGTTGAGTAGAGGTTTCAAAAGGAAAACAAAAATAATCCAGGAGCTGAGTCACTGAGATAACTCAGATGATAGAGACAAGTGGGGGCACAGGTATTAATATTGGATGATAAGCTTAAGTAAATATCAATAGTGGCCTTGGATAAGGCAGTGGAGAGATACTGTAGGGTTAGAATGAGAATCCAACAGGCTAATAAATGCACAGGTAAATAGTAGGAAACTGCACAGCAACAGTGAAAAGAATGTTCAGGAGAATTCCGCAGGTGGGCAAGGCAAATGGGGATAAGGAAAAGGAAGGAGAAAATCTCAAGCTAGACTGGAGTCATGTTAATTGTATTGGAGAGTTTAGTGATTATGTTGTATCTTATCAGTGGAGGGCTGAGTAGTCCATCTAGTCCCAAAGATTTAGTTAAATCTTTGTGGTAGGTGGCTTCTAAAACTTTGTTTTACAGTAGGCATTGTGGGTTAAAAGATTTTTTTACTGATGTTGTGTCTGTGTGTGTCTGGGTGTCTTGGAGTTGCCAGATTTAGAAAATAAAGTACAGACCACCAGGATAAATTTAAATTTCAGAAAACAAATAATTTTTTTTAATATATGTATGTCCCATGCAATTCAGCATATTTCACAGGGCATATTTGTATTAATTTTTTGTTATTTATCTCAAATTCAAATTTAACTGATGTGTGCCTGTGTGCATATGCACAAGAATCAGGAATATGAGCTGAGATATCTTTTCAAACTTAATATTTTGAAAGAACAGCTCAGAGTAAGTCCTAAAAAATCCTATCACCTGTGTTTCCCTAATCATTATAGATTTAACATTCAGTGGAGCTTCAGTTCAGTCACTCAGTCGTGTCCGACTCTTTGCGACCCCATGGACCACAGCAGGCCAAGCCTCCTTGTCCATCACCAACTCCTGGAGTTACCATGAGTCCCAGAGTGGACTCATGTCCACTGAGTCAGTGATGACATCCAACCATCTTATCCTTTGTCGTCCCCTTCTCCCACCTTCAATCTTCCCCAGCATCATGTTCTTTTCAAATGAGTCATTTTTTCATATCAGATGGCCAAAAGTATTGGAGTTTCAGCTTCAACATCAGTCCTTCCAATGAACACCCAGGACTGATCTCTTTTAGGATGGACTGGTTGGATCTCCTTGCAGTCCACGGGACTCTCAAAAGTCTTCTCCAACACCACAGTTCAAAAGCACCAATTCTTCGGCACTCAGCTTTCTTTATAGTCCAACTCTTGCATCCATACATGACCACTGGAAAAACTATAGCCTTAATTAGATGGACCTTTGTTGGCAAAGTAATGTCTCTGCTTTTTAATATGCTGTCTAGGTTGGTCATAACTTTCCTTCCAAGAAGTAAGCGTCTTTTAATTTCATGGCTGCAGTCACCATCTGCTGTGATTTTGGAGCCCCCCAAAATAAATTCAGCCACTGTTTCTACTTTTCCCCATATATCAATGGAGCTTATGAACAAATAATTAGTTTCAGAATTTAAAAAAAATTTCCAATGTTGAATCATTAGTAGATGAATTTTTCTTTAATAATAGCTTCTATAGTTAAAATTTTCACTTACTTCCTCACACCAATCCCTTTTCCAAGACCAACCAAAAAAAATTTTTTTAAGGGAAAATGTTATTTTAAGTTTTTGAGAAAATTATGACATTTTAATGTTTAGAAACTCACTTTGGAATTCTTGCATTTTTCGATGAATATATTGCTGTTATCAACCTGTAAAATTTAAATGTAATTGAAGAACTGCACACACTATTTCCTCATGTGAATGGGAAGGTTATACCTGTAACTCAACCCACTCATTAAAATGATAGTCAAATTTTTGAGAGATTAAAAAATTGTAAATATAATGGAATCATTTACTTAGATCCTACTTTTTTAAAAATTGAAGGAGCTGAAAATTATGTGATTTGGGACAAAATAGAAGCTTGGAGTTTGTTTTATAGGCATGGTTTCTGGTCCCTTTATGTGAAACTCACCAATTCTACTCAGAGAAAAATGAGGTATCATCTGGTGCTAATTTTTAGCACTCCAAACATGTGAGTGGCTGAAGTTAAATCCAAAAGTCCTTTAAACTGTGTTTTGTGTGTTTACAAAGCAGTTTGTGATGGCATCCATCTTCCTTACAATGGACAGTCCAGCCCACTGAAATAGCATCTCTGTCATTAGACTTAATATTCTTAACTGGAGATTGTCTCTGTTTTAAGGTCCTGCCTGGTCTCTGAAGCCCATTCACCTCACAGATGGGCCACTGGTATCTATTGGACACCACCTCCACTCTTTCACTCTACCCCACCTTCCCTACAGACTGAGAGCTGCACCCTGACTCCAGATGGCAGACAGGGGAACTGCAGGCACTCAAGCTTGGCACTCTGTCAGTTGGCAACAAGGTGCCTTGCAGCTAGTGTATCTTCAACATCTACCATGCTGAGTCCACGGTTCTTTACAATTTCACATCCATTGTGAAGTGACACAGAACCTCCCATGCTAAATTATATTATTCACAGATTACAGATAAGGGGACTGATATCCAAATGGAAAAGACAAAAAAAACTAACATTTATTGAGCATCTGCTTTGTAAATGGCACTGTGTCAAGCACTTTACAAGCATCATCTCATTTAATTCTCACCACAAACCTAAGAATTATATGTTATAAGAGGCAGGAGTTACAACATCTGTTTTACAGATGCACAGTGGTTCTAGCTTTAAGGGAAGACTGTGAGAGTTGGACTGTGAAGAAAGCTGAGCGCCAAAGAATTGATGCTTTTGAACTGTGGTGTTGGAGAAGACACTTGCGAGTTCCTTGGACTGCAAGGAGATCCAACCAGTCCGTCCTAAAGGAGATCAGTCCTGGGTGTTCGTTGGAAGGACTGATGCTGAAGCTGAAACTCCAATACTTTGGCCACCTCATGTGAAGAGTTGACTCATTGGAAAAGACCCTGATGCTGGGAGGGATTGGGGGCAGGAGGAGAAGGGGACGACAGAGGATGAGATGGTTGGATGGCATCATTGACTCAATGGACATGAGTTTGGGTAAACTCCAGGAGTTGGTGATGGACAGGGAGGCCTGGCGTGCTGCAATTCATGGGGTCTCAAAGAATTGGACACGACTGAGCGACTGCACTGAACTGAGCTCAGTGACTGAACTGACTGATTTTGGGGTTTTAATCTTGGCCTGATCATCTCTGTTGTATGGCATTTGGAAAATTGCTTCATATTTCCGTGCTCCAGTTTTCCTTTTTAAACTATTTTTACATTTTTATTTATTTAAAAAAAACTTTTTATTTTATATTGGAATATAGCTGATTAACAATGTCGTGATAGTTTCAGGTGGACAGCAATGGGACTCAGTCATACATATACATTTATTCATTCTCTCTCAAACTCCCCTCCCATCCAGACTGCCACATAACACTATGCACCAGTTCTATCTGTAAAATTGGGGAGATGATGATGTTTACCTCACTAGCATCTCAAGTGCATTAAATGTGCTGAAAAATGTAGAAAAATTCATGTAATGTGCCAGCACAGTACTTGGCATGTAGTAAACGGACAGCATATAATATATAACAGATAGGATTAAATGCTTCTGGGTAACAGATATAATATTTTAATTAGGAGTAATGTACTCATGGATGGCTATGACTATACAGTTTTTCCTATATTTGCACACAAGTGTGCATTTTCTCACTTTTGTATATTAAGAATGGCTTCACAGGGATTCCTGACACTACGGCTGACTACTGAGGCAGATGTACTGCGTAAATACCCTTTCAGCAGACCTCAGATCACACCCCATAAGCTCCCTCTGAATCAGGCTGACTCTCTGAGTGAACATTTGACAGTACTGGGGAGAAGGTTGCCCACATCTGTCAACACTCTTGATTTTTTTCAACTGTCATACATTTCCTTACTAATGAAATTTTAGGACAATTTATTTTTTATTATGGTCAAAAACCCATAGAGAATGCAAAGAAAGAAACTAAACAGAAAAACAAATCAAAGGGAATTAATCTTCTATCAACGTCCTGCCTTGCTCCCTATATTAAGTTTGGAAATTTAGAAAAGGCTTGGTTTTATGTGTATGAATATTTTCCCACATGACACAGGCATTTTTACTAAGTCCATGTGGTATCTGAACATTACCACCCAGTGAAGGCCAGGTGCCTGTGTGTTTAAACACAAGAATTTGAACGGTTTGGTTGAATAGCTACTGGGACTTTTCACTATGAAACCTGGCCTAGTCAAGGATTGGTTTCAAAACAAACCATGTACGTTATTGTTTAGGACTTTTTTTTTTAAATTAAAAAGTTACAGTAAATATTTTGGAAAGCAAAATAGGAAGTAAGCATATGAGACATTTCTGTATGGACCAGAATAAGATTTAGAACTTAGAGTTTGAAAAGCCAAATATCCAAGTGAAGTTACAGGAGCAGCTGCAATGTGTAGTGGATTTGGCTAATAATGAGAGATATTCGATATTGCTTTTCAAGATCGGTGTATCTTTTTGTTTTCGTTTACTCTTACCGAAGTCAAAGTGTCCTGGCTGATAAAGATTGTTTTGTGAATTGAATGAATGACTAGAATAACCTCTATGAATCTCCAGTGAGCAACTAACCATGCACATGGTCGTATCTCTTCCACTCTAGGAAAAAATCTTCTCACATTATTTATACATCTATGTAAGATATTTCTCCATTCTATTTTTAGACCTTTTTTTGCATCTGTTAGTTACTTATAATAATCATCTCTTGCATTCAAGGAATATTTAAATAACTTCAGGAAAAAAGCACAAGGTAAGATATCTCTATTTGAAAAGAGACACTGAAATATCAACTTCAAAATGCAGTGGGGAGAAAACAGTATGTTTTCCATTTCTTTTCCAAAACAAAGGAAGTAAAAAAATTCTTTCATGGTTTTTGTTTTGCAAATCACATTGTCCTCAACTTTTAAAATAATAATCTTCCCTGACAGCCATTTAATAATTGTGAGCAATCTATGACTTTATTATAAAGCACTCATCTCATCTAATGATCTATTTCCTTTACCCCAGGGGCAAAGTACAAAGCTAAGGAATTATCTTGGTGATACTTTTAATAACTTCCTGTGGGATTGCTAACTCCAACTGAAGCCGGTTCTGTAAAGGAGTTAATCATGTAATTTCATAGATTAGACACCGCAGGGTTACTAATGAGAAACTTCAGTTTAGTGATAAACTTTTTTTTCCAGGAATATTTTGAGAGGCCTGTAACCTTTGGCTGACACCCAGCAAGGCTATTAGTTTAACCATGGGATGCACTACCAAATGCACAAGAGTCAGCAAACTTCTTTTCTGGAAAGTTGATTATAAGAATAGTTTTGTTAAGAGACTCCAGAAACAGATGGAATGGGCAAAAAAAAAAAAAAAAAAAAGGAGGAGGGGGGAAGACAAGCATAAAAAACTTATCAACTTCCGTTGGTTGGCATAACTTCAGCTTCTAGTGTCTTTTCGACATATGCTTAGGATGGAAACCGCAGCTCACATTTAAATGTCATGCTGCCCTCTGTTCCATAAACATGTATCATCCATCACTAAATATTTAGATCTGAATTGTTGGAACTGAGTTCTGTGCCAGGGGTAGGGGGATTAATTCCTTTCAAGGTCCTCCCATGATGGATTTTACACTGGAGTAAACATCCGAGAAGAGCTCACACTAAAGCCATAAAATATATAAATAAAGTTTAAAGTTTAATTAAGTCAACATTATTTAAAGTGGTTGTCATATTTTATGGCGAACTTTTCATGTTTATTTTGTATGACTCCTAATAAATAAGCCCCTCCTGATCAGACAAAAAGCACAGCTAGGTTAAAATTAAGAGCTGCAAACTCAGGACTGGAAGAAGAGTGTTCCTGAGTTGGGGCTAATGCAACCTTTTCCCATTATACTTTTATTGCTAAAACTAACCTTTAAGCTAAAACAATGAGTCAGTCTCCTGTATAGACACAACATTTGAAGATTCTTTAAGGCCTTATTAATTGCACTGTGGGGAAACAATACATTCACATAGAACACAGACCAGCAAATAATGGAAAAGAACCTGTGCAGTAAAACAACTTGCATTTGATGTTTGGTTTATAATAGAGAGCATAAGAAGAAGAGTAACTGATTCAAAGTAAGCTCATATTAGCTTCTTCTTAAAATAATTTTTCTTAAAAGGTAAATCTTTGAAATAAACATAACTCGTCCTCCATAAATCAGTACTCTAGAGCACCAGATTTTCTTCTTTAGTATTAAATAAGGAAATTGACAATCATACACTCTTTCATGTTTGATGGATATGGAATCTAAGGAGAAAGAGAAATGAAGGACAGAGGCCAGCTAAAGCAAATTCCTTACTGCAAAGAGTTGAAGTACAGTTGCCACTCTGTACAGACTTTATCTTCTTAAAGTAAAAGCTCCCTCAATATGACAGTGAGAGCCCTATTTCCTCCCACAGGAAAAAAAAAAATCTCCATCCAAAGAAGTGTTTAAGCTTTAAAGAAAATTTTAGACCAAAGAAGGTTTAGAACATGTGTTTGCCAATGTCCAGCTAACTGCTTTCCTATTCAGAATACTGATTTAATGATGTATATATCTACAGAGGAAATGGGAGGAAGTTATAACTGATGACCTCTCAGAAGCTGGAGACTGTAATACCACCTTTGATGGTTCTTGGGTTGCATATTTTTAGAAACTAGGCAATTTGATACAACATACTAATCATTTATTCCCTCACGTGTAAAATGTAGCTACTGTGAAAATAAGAGATACTATTTGTCAGTTGCATCCTGCATATACACAGTAAACACCCATCAATGGTATCAGTTATCACTGGCTTCACGTTCATATTTTTAAGCTACATATTAAGGCCAAAGTGTTTCTCCAAACTACCAAGTTCCTGAGGTGGCTGATGATTTTTCCCTAAATTGGGGTTCATACTTATTTTTTTGACAAGTGCCAATCTTTTATATATATAAAATACCACATATGTATGTATATACATATATATAAGTATATATACATATACATAAGAACTTAGATATTTTTCTGGAATAAAAATACATATATATAAAATGTAAAAAGTACATGCTATCAAAATAGTTTGGGCCAGAACTTGAGATTTCAATGAACTGAAAAAAATTTTTAAACTTACTGAAATTTGACAAGCAAAACACAAAATTCATCTCATTCTTTTCTGCTGAGAAAATGTCTCTTTACGTTGACATGCTTAGCATATTTTCTGAAGTCTGTGCATCCTTCTTTTGTGAATCTTTGGTTCCAGATCATTTTCTCTCCACATTTCTACATTTCTCTTTGTCATAACAATGAAATGACTGTATTTTCTACATGAATACATCATTGTCTGCTAAATACTCCCCCTGGAGAGAGCATGTTTTATGAAATAAACGTGATTAAAAGGAAATGAAATGAAGATTACAATTATACTTTAGCACTGAAAGAGAACTTCTGAATAACATCGTGATGACAGAACACAAAAATGTTATGCCAATACAGCTGATTTTGTGAAAACGTGCATGCAAATAGTAACTGTAATTTAATTGTTCACTGTTTTGACATCTAAAAAATCTACTAAAAAATCTATCTTAAAGTCATTAAAGCAAAAATGGTGAAGCTTAACTTTGACTCATCTGACAGATGCTATGGTGTTTATCTCACATAAAAATTATTTTACTTTATAATTCTAATGTTTTAAAGCTCTTTATTAATTTGCATATTTTAAAATCATGTTTTCATTTTTCTACCTACTTTAATACACATGTACAAATTATATGTCCATATACCTAAAGAAATTATTACTTTGTATTACTTCCTTAAAGAAATAGACTCAGGTAAAGTAAATTTGTATATGCTTAGTATTTTTAATACATGGATGACTAAATTGTCCACAGAGATATTTTAACAAATATGAAAAAATAAATGTCATCTGAAAAATTCTGCTTTGTTTTCCATTGTGTTGCTTGCCAAGGAAAACTTTCCTTGGTTCACATGTAACCTTATCCAATTAGACTTTCAGGAGTGTGGTTTCTGATGTTCAGAGACTGGTGACCCAGCAGGCACACTGGAGTATAAGTCAGTTTCACCAATGCACTCTCAAGACAAGCACACGGACAGCTAGTATTTCCAAACTATTTGTTTTCTCTAAATGTTTTCCCTCCCTGGGTGACTTATACATTATATGGTAGAACCAGAGTAGGTACAAAATGTAGGACCAGATGAGAACCTTACTACATGTAGCTCACTGGTAGTAAACCTGGGCTTTTATCAAGGAAATTCTTCAGCAAGTAGAATGTCCTTGCAGAAGGGCAAGCTTGTACAACAGAGCAAGTTAGGTAATGAAGACATACAGTCTTTTATGCTTTCATTTTCCCAAAACACTTATTATTAATACATACATTTGTTCCACAAATATGTTTAGTAACTTTCCTACGTTTTTGACTACTACCTCAAGTGTAGCTAATGACATCTAGTGAAAAGTAGGCTTTCTCTACCTTCAACCTGGGATGAAAAATTCCTTTAGGATTCCTTATGGTTCTTGTGGCTAAAATCACATATACATGTGCACACACACACACACATTATATGTGTAAATATATATGCACATGTTTGGTCTTAATATAAGACTTATATTAATTAGGGTTTTATAAGTTACATATATTTATATTTGTAATATATTCTATACAAACATATATCATTTCATGTCTTTTAACACTATTGTATCTGATGACAAAAGAGAAGGGCAAATGAAATTAAATTCATAGAACTTAATCCAAAAATGCCATCTACTTCCCATATTTACAAATTCTAACTTGAGATAGAGTATTTCATTGTAGATAGGGCTGAATGAAGAAGGTTAGTAAGAAACTATCTTTTTCTCCTTTAACTGGAATGCCCCAAGAAGTAAGTCCAAGGAAGAGTCTGAAAGTTAATATAAATAAGGATATTATTTGATCTACATCATAAAGCTAGTGACTTAATAGCCCACTATCAAGTGGTATAGACACTATTCATTTCATATACATTCCAACCAAACCATAAATCGTGAAATTTCTGTCTCATTAAAATGTAACAAATACCTGTAGAAAGCTACTATACTTTCCTGATAAAAACACATTTAAGCTTGGTGATATTTTGATACCATTTTCACATTTAGTATATGACATCTATTTAACTTTCTGGTCAATATAAACACATCCCAGGTAATAGCAAAGTCCAAGGCCCTCATCTATGTGGCATGTTGAAAGCTTAGTGATCTCCTAAGGCTGCATATTGCTTAAATATAAAACAAATTTGGTGAGTAAGTTAGAGAAAAGACAAATACTGTCTTCTATCACTTATATGTGGAATCGAAAAATAAAACAATGAACAAATAACAAAACAGAAACACACTCACAGATATAGAGCACAGACTGGTGGTTGCCAGAGGTGAAATGGGTGGAGGGAGAGGCAAAAGGGGTAAGGGAGATTAAGAGGTACAAGCTACTAGGTATAAAATAGATATGTTACAAAGATGTAGTATATGGCATAGGGAATATAGCAAATATTTCCTAGTAACTTTATATGAAGTATAATCTATAAAAAGTAAAATTATTATGTTGTGTGCCTGAAGCTAATATAATATTGTAAGTCAATTATACTTCAATAATAAATAAATAAATAGATGAAGCAAATGTGTCTTGATAAAATACAAATGGATGATATGAAGGTGGAAACTCCGTAATTTAAGGATTTTGAAAAACAAGGAAAGGCTTAATTCAGATTATGAATCCAAAGACAGAAAAATTAGGAAAATAATTTGAGCTAATAAGTCATTAATATCATGAAAATGGAAAAGATTAAATCAAAATCAAGAAGTTTAATTGAAAAATGTACATGCATTTAACTTGAAAGAGACAGGCATTAATGAATTTACATTTTCATCAGTCACTCCAAAAGTGAAATTTAAAAACTCAGACCATGGTCAGAGATGTGACTAGGAGAATTTGTGACCTTGTGGACTGCAGCACACCAGGCTTCCCTGTCCTCCACTATCTCCCAGAGTTTGCTCAAATTCATATCCACTGAGTAGGTGATGCAATCTAACCATCTCATCCTCTGCTGCTCTCCTCGCCTGTTGCCTTCAATCTTTCCCAGCATCAGGGCCTTTCCCAATGAATTGGTCCTTTGCATCAGGTGGACAAAGTACTGGAGCTTCAGCCTCAGCATCAGTCCTTCCAATCATCATTATCCCAACACTAAGAATTATTAGGTACCTGCCAAAGCTTGGTGGACTAGGCACTTATCTCCTGTTCTCCAACAACCCTGAGTGGCAGGTTTATTGTCTTTATTTCACAGAGGAGGAAAGCGATGCTCAGAGTGAGTAAGCAACTTTCTCATGGTCACACAGTAAGTAGCAAATCTATGATTTGAACTCAGACTTGTCTGATACAAGGCTCATTCCATCACATTATGCTGTAAACCCTAAAAATATAAAATGTGGTTTAAAAATTACTAGACTTATTTCAATTGCATCTCCATTTCCCCTTCTTTCAGGAACCAGGTTAAGTTTTAACTGAAACTCTGCAACCAGTCATCTGAATCTAAACATTCAAAAAGTAGGTAAAATAGCACAAGTATTTCTACGAGGATTTTGAAGGAAGAGGTGTGGTAGAGTGCAAAGATGGCAACAATATCTTCCTATCCCGGTACCCACACTCCTTGCAAAGTGACACTGGAGCTATTTCCATCAAGAAGTAAAGTCTATTTCTCTGCCTCTTGAATCTAGTCATGAATGTGTGACTTGCTTTGGCCAATGGAAATAGGAGATGTAACACAAACTGAATTTGCTTCCACCATGGCACGAGAAAGTCCAGTCTAGCTGGCAGAGAGGCCACATGGGGGAGGACCCAGGTGTCCTGACGAGAAGGCTGCTGACTTGTGGCCTGTGAGTGAAGCCCACTGGCCCAGCCGAGATGCCCACTGACTGCAATGAACCTGGATGAGACCAGCAGGAGAACCATTCAGCTGCCAGCCCTCTTCCTGACCACAAAAATTTGAGCAAATAAATGTAAGTCTTTTTCAAACCACAAAGGTCCATGGTCATTTGTTAATAGCAAATGCTACAATAAATTATATTTTAAAAAATACATGGAATTCCTCCTTGTCATTTCCCCAAGAGGTGACAACAAGCTTTTTTTTTTTTTTTTTTTCTTTTTCACGTCCAATCTTACTCTTTTTTTTTTTTTTCAACTAATACTTTTAGTAGATGGCTTGGTTGCTATGAAATAATGTTTTCTCTGAAGAAAGGTAACTGAATTCTTTAGGCATGAAATCCAAGATCCTGGCTTCATTAGCATTCTGCTTCTGGAACTGACAGGCTTGGCTCAAATATGGTCTTCAAAAGGGTCTCTACAGCTAATGGAGTGGAACACAGATACCAGAGCCACGTTATGGTTTTTGAGAGTCCTGGCTCCTTTGCCTTTGTGGGCTGCTTTCTCCAAAGAAGGATTGATAATTAATTAATTTATGACTGTATTGGTATAAAAATGAATATATTCTTAGTTCAGTTCCATTCAGTTGCTCAGTCGTGTCCGACTCTTTGCGATCCCATGAAGTGCAGCACGCCAGGCCTCCCTGTCCATCACCAACTCCCGGAGTTCACTCAAACCCATGTCCATCGAGTCAGTGATGCCATCCAGCTATCTCATCCTCTATCGTCCCCTTCTCCTCCTGCCCCCAATCCCTCCCAGCATCAGAGTCTTTTCCAGCAGGTAAAAGATTTCCTCAGTTTAAAGGTTCATCTTTTTCTTCTGATTTTCATAGAGATGAAAACATTTTCAAGGCCATTAAAAATATTGTGGTCCCAGGACATTGCCCTTATCATGCTTAATGAATGACATCCTAGACAGGTATTATAAAGGATAAACTTATTTACATCCTTCCAGTTCTTCAGAACTAGCATTTTATAGCCACAATTGAGAACACATGTGTGCATGTGTTTGTGTGTGTGAGCATGTGTGTGTGTGTGTTTGTGTGTGTGTGTATGTCTGTGTATGAGAATTTGCTTTCCTTTTATAGCTTAAGTAGGTAAGTCACCTCATCATCTTCTTCTCCAGCCACATCTCAAGCTAGGGGCTCCTTGCCCAGAGGCAACTACATAAGGATTGCAGAGGACAGAACCATTCATATCCTACAATGACCAAGAAAAAAAAGAAAAGCAACACTAGGGAATCTTTAATATAAACATTAATAGTTTCCCACATCTTTGTTTAGAGAATAGCCTGAGGATTTCTAAACTTTTAGATCTTGTTCATTCCAGAAGAACTGTTTCACTTATGGCCACATAAATCTTGGGCCTTTAGAAGTTCCAGGATTCAGCCTCTTTGGAAACTAGTCACAGAGAACTCATAGGTGATCTCACAGAGTAAACCTGATTCTGGCTATTCAGGAGACATAATATTTGCTAAGATAATTTGAGTCCAGCTCTGACATCAATTATAGAGAATAGAGATTTGCTAATGAAACATGGAAAGGAGCATTTGGCAGTAATTCTAGTATTCTTGTTTTTTAAACTGGTTGTATTTTTTTTTTTCTGATTACAAGGATAAGATACACTCAATGTAGAAAATGAAAAGAATGTTCTTTTCTTTTAAATTAAAAATGAACACTATGAAAAGTGGTCTTCAGGGTTACCATGCAGGATGTGACTGAGAGCATTTAGGGTTTTATATATGTTTTTTCTCTATCTCCAAACATATTTCACTGGTATTTCATTTTTTAAAGATTTGCTTCATCTTGAATCTAGTAAAATATTCCACCTATTAATACATTTCAAAGTGAAAAAGCGATTATTTCAAATAAAGTTAAAATGTGAGCTCCAGAAGTCCATGTTTTAAATGTCACCCAACATTTAGATCTCCACAGCCTCTCCTATTCGCACAACATTTCACATCACCTTGTCTTTGCTCAACCCCAGGCTTCCTTGGGGCTATGCAAATGCAGCTTAACCTGCAAAGCTTAGAGGCTAGAAGGACAGCAGACTGCAGGGCCCACTTCTGACCACTTTTTCTTCCTTTGCTCTGGAGCCCTGGGAAGAACTCAAGAAGTGAAAGTGGAAGGGTTAACCACTCAGCCGTGTCCCACTGTTTGTGACCCCATGGAACTCTCCAGTCTCCTCTCTCCATGGAAAGTTCTTTTTAAATACAAAGACAGGACAGACCCAATTTTGTATAATATGTTGTGTTTACTGCCCCTGGAAGCTACAAACATGTCCTAGAAATTAAAATATATTTATAACCCAATTTTATCCCCAAGGCTTTCTGTCCCCCTTAGGAGTAGCTCACAACTCCACTTTTGGGTTTGGGAAGCACACAGGCAGGCAAGTGTTCTCCAGGAACAGAGGCATTCTCCCCACTGCTTTGGCAGTGGTTTCCAGCTGTGGCAGCAGGACGGACCCAAACTCACAATAAGAAGAATCGCATTACCTCCATGCTCACAGCACCTGCTCAGGAATTTCACTTACCCATTACATGGTGTTCACATCTTCAGAATTCTCAGAAATAAGCCATCCCTCTCATCAAGGGCATCCTCATTGTTCCAGGCAGAGGCAGATGGTTTGGTGGTTAGACACGGTGACACTGTAAAGAAGGTATGGGTTGTGACTGTGGTCCTCTTGTTTAGCATGACGCTATAAACCCACCTCTGAGCTCAGCGATGTAGCTTGGTGGTGTTCTTTCCCTGATTAACCCGCCTTCATCTGTTCAGTCTCTAATTTCCTGTGCCCTTAGCACTTTTCATTCCATGAGAACTGAATTTACTGGACCTCCTTGCTAGGGGTTTTATTTGTTGTTTCCAGATAATTTCCCCCCACCATGTAACTTCCATACATACACTGGTCATTCCACACGTGTGTCTAAATGCATGGTGGTCATCAGAACGTGGATTCTCCATGTATGCATGGGTGCTAAATCCTTTCACTCATGTCCTACTCTGTATGACCCCGTGGATGTCACTCACCAGACTGCTCTGCCCACGGGATTCTCCAAGCAATAATACTGGAGTAGGTAGCCATTCCTTTCTCCAGGGGATCTTCCCGCTCCAGGAGTGGAACCTGTATCTCCTGCATTGGCAGGTGGGTTTTTTTTTTTTTTTTTTTTTAACCACTAGTGCCACCTGGGAAGCCCCTGGATTCCCCATGGAGACCTCCAATTCAATGTCCAGAGCAGAACTCACCATTTCTTCTACTCCTGAGGTCTTGACTTTCCTCCTTTATTTATAAATCTAGGGAACAGCATTCAATCCAGAATTATGCCAGCCATGTTGACTCCTCCTCACCACATAATTTGCTGAAATTCTCATTCACTTAGTAATTCTGGTCTATTGACCCTTCTTGCTACTCAGACTGCTAGTATAAGGAAATCATCCTTTCTGGTTGAGTTATTGCAACAGCCTCTTAACTACTTTTCATGTCCCTAGTTTTGATTTCCCAAACCATACAACACACTGTTGCTACGTTATTTTTCTAAAACTGAAATCTATTATGCAACACTCTTGCTTAAAATAATTCAGTGATTCCTTGTCTACCTACAGCCAATAATTTACAGACAGGAAGCTCCAGAGGGTGCATGATGCATCTTCTTGAGGATGAATTGATTTGCAGGTAAAAATTTAAAGTATATTAAAATTAATGTATTTTAAAGTAAGTTAGAAAATTTACATTTGTTTTTAAACATAGAAAGTTGAGGAATTTTAACTTGAGCAACAACAGTTTCAGGTAGACTACATATCTCTGGAGGAGGGCATGGCAACCTACTCCAGTATTCCTGCCTGGAGAATTCCGTAAACAGAGGATGCTGGTGGGCTACGGTCCATGGCTGTAGCAACTTAGCACACACATATCTCTGGGAGCTTCTCTGGTGACTCAATGGCAAAGAACCTGCCTGACAATGCAGGAGACACTGGTCTGATCTCTGGGTCAGAAAGACCCCCTGGAGGAGGAAATGGCAACCCACTCCAGGATTCCTGCCTGAGAAATCCCATAGACAGATGAGCTTGGCCATGTTGACACAAAAGAGTCAGACATGACTTAGCGGCTAAACAACAGCAATATATCTCTGGAGGAAAAAATACTTGCTTGTTTTTGCTGTTAGGTGTAAATTGCCAGAAAGAAAAAAGAAAGGAGAGAGAGTTTAATGGATAAAATTCAAATTCCTTAGTATACCCCAAGAACTTGTTATAATCTGACCCTCTTCATATCTTCAGCCTTATCCGTGTGCCTTTTTGGCCTTCTCTAAGCACCCTGCCTAACTTCTACTCATTTTTATGTCTCAGGCATGGATCTGTCAGGAAAACTTTCTTTTTCTTCCCCCTCCCAATCTGGGTTTGAACTGCCTTGCTCAATGGTCCCCCAGCATCCTACGTGTCCTTCTATCATAGCTTCTACCATACTGCTTTTTCTTTGCAGCTTTCTCACATGAGTTCTCTATCTGACTGTAAGCATCCCAAGGGTGATGGAATTCTCCAGGCAAGAATATTGGAATGGGTTGCCATTTCCTTCTCCAGAGAATCTTCCCAACCCAAGTATCAAACCTGAGTGTCCCGCATTGCAGGCAGATTCTTTATCATCTGAGCTACCAGGGAAGCCCCAACCATCCTAAGGGTAGAGGTCATACGACCCTGAATGTCTTAACAGAGACCTGAGCACATAGCAGCTGTTCAGTGAATACTTGGGATTAGTTGAATAATTATTCTCCACAACACAGCACAGGTAATCACCAGTATTTAACAAATGGTAACTAGGAATTTCTCCTTATTATTTTCCTTTTCCTTTGAGCATTCATAATTTCTACCTTTGAGTTCACAAAATCCTATCTTATCCTCTAATATCCTTTAATCACAATCTCCTTACATTCCTGTTGGTAGGCGGGGGAGACTGCTGAGGGCGGTCGGAATGCAGATTTATAACTAGAACTTGATCCTTCTCTGTCCCAACTGGGACTTCTTTGTAACTTTAGCAGCCTTTTAAATTGTCCTTTTCCCTCAGTAGAGGTTTTAAATATTGCTCACTGTTGTCAGTCCCATTATCATTTACATATCTGATCTGACTTTCTAGTTCACAGACTAACCTCAAACCTCTGACTTCCATTTAAAACACTGGCAAATTCATTTTTATCCTCTTTTTCCTTCTCTCTTCTCTCCCTCTTAGAGAAAAAGCTACTCTTTCTCTTCAAGAACCCCATCCTCCATTCTCCAGGGCTCTAGGTTCCAATAATCTCCTAACAATCAAATACCATAAATACTTTTTGTTATGTAGTGTATATGGCTGTTCTGTGACATTTGACATCATTTCTCATCTCTTTTAGTTGGAAATTCTTTTCCCTTGGTTTGAATGATTGACTGTCTTTCTTCTATGCTTGATTACTTTTCAGGCTCTTTCTCCTCCATGTACCTCCCACTGTCAGTATTTTCTAGGGTTCGTTTCTCCACTGTTCTCCTATTAAGCACATTCCATCATTGATCTTTCTGTTCTGGATGTAAATGTCACCCAAACACTCATGTTGGTCACATCTGTACAATCTGAAGTATAGCTCCCAGAACATCTCAATCTAGAGTCTCATGGAGATTTCAAACTCAACAAGAAAAAACGTACTATTCTATCTTTATATCATCTCCTCTCCTCTAACCTTGAAAGTTGCTCTTCTTCCTATGTTCTCTGTTCAGGTTCACTGGTAGCGCCATCAAGTCGTCCAAGTTAGAAATTGGAACTCAGCTGGTGATGTCCCTTCTCTTTAATGGTAGCTGGTTGGTGAACAGCTCTTGACAATTCTTGCTCCAAACTTTAGCTCAGTTTATCCTAGCCTCTCTAATCCAACTGTCAGTGCTCTCATTCTGGTCTGTATTAGCTCCCACATGATGTATTACAGTAGGCTGTAACAGTTCCTCTCTTGGGCTTCACCTTCTCTCAACCCACACTTCTCATGGCTGCTGGAGTCGGTGCTCTGAGCCAGCCCAGACTTCACATCCTGGAGAACCACTGACACCTCCACCTCCTCCCCAGGTGGAGATGGCAGCCTTCTTGCATGTGGACCTAAGGCCCGGCACGGCATCAAGCCCTGCTATGGATTTTGTACTCTATTGTATTCATTCATCTCATGCTTCCCTTTCTTTTTCTCTCTTCTTCCAAATTGTGAGTTCTTTGATTACAGGAGCTATATCTTTTTTAACAGCTCAGTAAATTCTGTCTTTCCAGTTCAATAAATATTTATGAGATAAAATGTTTATTGAATACATTCTTCTAATTCCCTACCCTTTTCCACTTCACTTTGCTGTTACTGGTTTCTGTTGAGAGGAAGAATGCAGCATTCAACAGTGCAAGTTTTGAAGTGAGGTTTCCTGAGTTCAAAGCCCAGCTTTACCATTAAGAAACTATGCTAATTGTGCAAGCTATTTATTTTTCTGCAGTCAATCCTAAAGGAAGTCAGTCCTGAATATTCATTGGAGGGACTGATACTGAAGCTGAAGCTCCAATACTTTGGTCTCGTGATGAGAAGAAACGACTCATTGTAAAAGACCCTGATGCTGGGAAAGATGAAAGCAGGAGGAGAAGGGGACAACAGAGAATGGGATGGTTGGATGGCATTGTCAACTCAATGGACGTGAGTCTGAGTAAACTCCGGGAGTTGGTGATGGCCAGGGAGGCCTAATGTGCTGCAGTCCATGGGGTCACAAATAGTCTGACATGACTGGTCAAGTGAACTGACTGAGATTCCTGATCTAACACTGGAGTTAATAATTTCAAGGATAATATGAGGACTAAGTAGAGATGCAATTGAAATAAGCTGAGTACTTTTTGAAGCACAATTTATATTATAATTTTAGTGTTTACCACAGGGGGTGGGTGGTTTAGTTGCTAAGTTGTGTCTGACCCTTGAGACCCCGTGGACTGCAGTCTGCCAGGCTCTTCTGTCCATGGGATTCTCCAGGCAAGAATACTGGAGTGGGTTGCCATTTCCTTCTCCAGACATAATATGATGGAATGAGCTTGGTTATATAACAGACCAGTCTTCGTTCATATCATAGCTTTGCTACTTACTATGTGACCATGAGAAAGTTGCTTACTCACTCTTGGCATTGTTTTCCTCCTCTGTGAAATAAAGACAATAAACCTCCCACTTAGAGTTGGAGAACAAGAGAGAAGAGCATAGTCTGTCAAGCTTTGGTAGGCACCTAATAATTCTAAGTGTTGGGATCATGATGATTGGAAGGACTGATGCTGAGGCTGAAGCTGAAGCTCCAATACCTAGCCACCTGATGCAAAGAGCCAATTCACTGGGAAAGACCCTGATGCTGCAAAGGATTGAGGGTAGGAGGAGAAGGAGGTCATAAAGCATGAGATGGTTGGATGACATCATCAACTCAATGGACATGAGTTTGAGCAAACTCTGGGAGATAGTGAAGAACAGGAAGCCTGGTGTGCTGCATTCCATGGGGTAGCAGAGTCAGACATGACTGAGCGACTGAATAACAACAGCAAAGAGAACTAAATGAATTAACACATGAGAAAATAGATTCTAGACTACTGCTCCATACACATTAAGCCCTTAATAGAAGTTAGTCTTATCATTGTCATATTTTTCTTTCTCTTTTCTCTTCCTTTGTTTATTCTCTCCCTCCCTTTCTTGCTCCCTTCCTTCCTTCCCTTTATATTCTTTTTGTTTGTTTGGGATCTAACTTTCTCATTTTCTCCTCTATTTGTTTCATATTTACTAACAATTCATAATGTTCCAGACACAGAGAAGGCCCTACTCTAAGGAGTTGCACAAACAAATACCTCTTCTAGAAGGTCATGTTGATGTAACATTTTGAGACGGAGTAAACAGTTGCATTGTGGCAGTGGGATCAAGGCTCTGGAATTTGCCTACAACACAGCCCTCTATAGTATGGAATGCAGAATAGCGGTCTCTAGAATTCTATCCAGTGATATCCAGGATACCATTTATGTTGTGTCTCTGAACATGGCACTTCAGGATAGTTTCTCCATGGTCAGTACCATCTGGCAGAGGGACTCATTTCAGAACCTTGCTCTGAGCTAGTTTTTTCTGCTGGAGAAAAGAGGACTCCAGGCTGCATTTTGGTGGCATATAATTTTAACCCTCAAAGTTAGATATCTCTGGAAATTTGACTCCCACTCCTTTTACAATATTTTAAAGAGGATAAAAGCGGGAACCACTGACTTTTATGCAAATGTTTGACTGCTTATGGCCAGCACTGTAATGCAGGCATTCAAAATGGTCTGTCAGTGTGTGAATTCACTTTTGTTTATGAATTTCTAAGAAAAGGTGCAGGTAGATGGGTATGTGTATGTGTGTGTTTGATGTCAGGAGAAACCACAAAGGCAGTTTGAAAATCTGTTTGGCCTTCCAACTGGAATTTAGAGAAGATAAAAATCAAATGATTATCTGCAAGCAAACACTTGAGTAAATGTGGGCAAAGGATTTTATTTTCTGTTTTTATTATTGATTTTTTCCACAGGCTAAGAATTGGATTTGGTCATGGAAAGGCCCAGACACATTCAGTAACGTAGTGTGATCCCTTGCACACAGTTACGTACTTGGTAACTATTTAAAAGATGACTGGGTAAGTGAGGAAATAAATATGAATGATGTGTGATGTAATATACAAGTACCTAGATACATTTTCTGGAGGAAGATATTTGTGAAGGCATCAGGTAAGAGAGCTGGCATGAGAGAAAGTAAAAAAGATAACAGACTATGATAAAAATACTTTTTTTAAAAAAAAAGCAAGGTGTGGTTATAAATATAGAAATTTTAGTTCTGTTACTATTGGCCTAGTGACACCTGAAAACCATTTGTAAGACTACTTTCTGATAGCAATGTGTGGAGACAAGGAGTAACCTACACACAGAAATAAGCTAGGAACTTAACATAATTCTAAACCTGAAATACATTCTACTTATCCATATTTGAGGACATATGGAGAGATCTGATTTCAGGGCAGAAGTAGAAGCTTTCAGGCAACTTACACAGAACTAGAGCTGGAAATTTGAAGTCCCAATCGTATCCTTTTGTTCTTTCACTTTGGCCAGTTTATTTGAGAGCAGCCAGGCAATCCCAACTATACCTCTTGGTTGGACGAGAGTGTCCTAAGATATCAAATACATATTCACCCATAACCTTACCTTCTATTGATATTTGAGTAAGATTATTCAATGGCATCGAAAAAGCAAGAGAGTTCCAGAAAAACATCTATTTCTGCTTTACTGACTATGCCAAAGCCTTTGACTGTGTGGATCACAAGAAACTGTGGAAAATTCTGAAAGAGATGGGAATCCCAGACCACCTGACCTGCCTCTTGAGAAATTTGTATGCAGGTCAGGAAGCAACAGTTAGAACTGGACATGGAACAACAGACTGGTTCCAAATAGGAAAAGGAGTTAGTCAAGGCTGTATATTGTTACCCTGTTTATTTAACATATAGGCAGAGTACATCATGAGAAATGCTGCGCTGGAAGAAGCACAAGCTGGAATCAAGATTTCCCGGAGAAATATCAATAACCTCAGATATGCAGATGACACCACCCTTATGGCAGAAAGTGAAGAGGAACTCAAAAGCCTCTTGATGAAAGTAAAAGAGGACAGTGAAAAAGTTGGCTTAAAACTCAACATTCAGAAAATGAAGATCATGGCAACTGGTCCTATCACTTCATGGGAAATAGATGGGGAAACAGTGGAAACAGTGTCAGACTTTATTTTTCTGGGCTCCAAAATCACTACAGATGGGGACTGCAGCCTTGAGATTAAAAGACACTTACTCCTTGGAAGAAAAGTTATGACCAACCTAGATAGCATATTCAAAAGCAGACATTACTTTGCCAACAAAGGTCTGTCTAGTCAAGGCTATGGTTCTTCCAGTGGTCATGTATGGATGTGAGAGTTGGACTGTGAAGAAAGCTGAGCACCGAAGAATTGATGGTTTTGAACTGTGGAGTTGGAGAAGACTCTTGAGAGTCCCTTGGACTGCAAGGAGATCCAACCAGTCCATTCTGAAGGAGATCAGCCCTGGGATTTCTTTGGAAGAAATGATGCTAAAGCTGAAACTCCAGTACTTTGGCCACCTCATGCGAAGAGTTGACTCATTGGAAAAGACTCTGATGCTGGGAGGGATTGGGGGCAGGAGAAGTGGACGACAGAGGATGAGATGGCTGGATGGCATCAGTGACTCAATGAACGTGAGTCTGAGTGAACTCCAGGAGTTGGTGATGGACAGGGAGGTGTGGCGTGCTGCGATTCATGGGGTCGCAAAGTCGGACACGACTGAGTGACTGAACTGAACTGAACTGAACTGATTCAATGGCAATATTTTATCTATCTCAATTGCCATATCATGCCACAGACTACCAGGGTCTTATTATTTTTACCACTAGAAATAGAATAATTAGTGCTTTTAAATCGAATCACATTATACAACCATTTCCAAAAAACCCAGAACCAACTGAGAAAACTCATCCTTGAGATTCTGGTCCTCTAGAATCATCTCATATCAAAATTTACATCAGTCATATTTCAACCAGAGAAACAACTACATGAACATTATACTATACCATCATCATATCACACTACACCATTACCTCCTGACACTTGACTCCATTATCACACCATACCATCATCACATCAAACTACACCCCAATCACACTAAACCATCATCAAAGCAAACTGTTCACACCACAGTATCGTCTCCCCACATCAGCATCACAGTATATCATCTTTACCACCTCAGCAGCAGCAGCATCATGATCACTTTTGCTACCAAATTAGATTAATGGAAAGCACATTAGATCATGGCTGTGCTTACCTAAAACAGTAAAAATTAAAAAACACCACTCTTTATTCCTATGGGGTCACAAAAAGTCGAACACGACTGAAATGACTTAACACACACGCGCGCGCACACACACACACACACACACACACTACTGAACCATTATAACCTCTCAATTTTTTGTACACATATTTTCTAATTTAATCCTTGCATCAGTCTTTCAAGGTATTTATTATTACCCCTATACAATAAATGAGAAAACTGTGAGTTACATAGCTGTTAAACTGAAGATTCAAAATTCTAAGTAATGTCTGTTTGTTTCTAAGTCCTGTGCCTCTTACTTGACATATGATGTTTAACTTGCAAATACACATCACTTTTTTGGATCAATATTTAAACATTTCTATGTTTATAACCTATTTACACAAATAGAAGAAATCACACCAAATAAGCTCATCTCTACAGCTAAATTATGTGAAATAAAGCAAAAAGTACTGAGTCTAGTGTGCAAAAACTTTAAGATGTTTTTTCAAAAATATCAGAATAGTTGGATGACACAGTCCCTTATCTGTTTCTTGTTTGATTCACTTTGGCATAGGACATAGGGCCACGTAATAAATGCATCTTGATAAAGTAAATATATTTCTCTCAACATTCATATATCAACCTAGTCCCTGTAAATAAGTGGCACAGAATCCATTGGCAATTCAGAGAACACACAGCACATGATAATGATCTTGGAGGCAAATGGCAAGTGACAGCATATTTCTATTTAACTTTCAGTGAAAAAAAAGTAATGGAAAGAAAAATTAAACTAGACAGTTCACCACAGAAAAAGAATTTTAAATGAGGGTAAGTAAAGTGCAATGAAATAATCTGGAAAATAACTATAAACCTTTAAAACAACTAATAATAAATAAATGTTATCTGGATTAAACTGACAGTTTTTAATGAGCCATATGTAATTTATTTGTGTCCTGATGAGGTTTTAATTTTCTCCAAAGCTCATATCCCAAATTTTTTTTCTTCATAATGAAGATAAAGTAGCACACATACCAAAAATCATTTGAAAGATGTTATAATTTAATCCAAAAAGATAGTGAAGGCCCATGTCCATTTTGGGGGAACTTGTGTTTTATTGCATAACATGGTTTACAACAAAAAGTTGGCCATGGAATAGCAGTTTATTCCATAAGCAGCCAATATATTTGCTAAAACGTTAGTTCTTTTGGTCCTAATCACACTGCAATCTTTTGGGACTCTTTCAATAGCAATAATTTCAACAATTAATAATATCTAACTGAAAAAAAAACCCTCATGACAGTTGCACAGCTATGTTCTATAGAAACTTTATGGGGTATGTGTTCTACATTTTGATGTTTGACATGCAAAAGGAATCACTCTCCTGATATGCTACTAAACAATTTGTGGGTGGTATTTGAAAACTCTGGTCAAAGGAGACAAAATCTAAGTTTCAAATACAAATCTCACCTAATGTAAAGAAGAGAAAATCATAAAAGACAGTGAGTGAGTAAAGTCGCTCAGTCATGTCCGACTCTTTGCGACCCCATGGACTGTAGCCTACCAGGCACCCCTGTCCATGGGATTTTCCAGGCAATAGTCCTGGAGTGGATTGCCATTTCCTTCTCCAGGGGATCTTCCCAATCCAGCGATCAAACCCGGGTCTCCCACATTGTAGACAGACGCTTTACCATCTGAGCCACCAGGGAAGAGTTTTTTTTATAAAAGACAGTAGGACAGTTTAATTTCTACAATATACACTTCAACAGAGTGGGCCCATTTGTGCCTACCTGAGCTGTTAACAGATGAGCTAAATTCTCACTATAATTCATTACCTTTCTAAAATGATTTGTGGTATTTTATTTTCCTAAATTATTCTTTGGTCTTTTATTCTTAAAATTCTAAGCACCAAATAATCCAGTCCATTAACTCTTAAATCTTTAGGTAAATAGTATTTCTCTTGCCTTTTTCTTGAAAGAATGTTAGTGTGTTAATAGTATGAATGCCATTATTTCATTAAACAAGTACAAAGATCATCAGACAGAGACCCTGGCATCAAAGTCTTACCATATTGTGGAATATCCATAACAATCACATAGGAGCAATCTGAAGTCCCGTGACCAGTGCGGACACTGATAAGAACTAAAGAGATTCTGGCATAAAACCTGAAAAGAGGACTTTTTTCGGAACATTCACACTTTTAAAAAAAGCTGTTTCTTAAACTTAATCTTTTAAGTGAAAATACACATTTCAGTTTCTAAAATGTGAAAGAGCACAGAGGAGTTTAAATAGCAGAGCCAAAAATGTTGACACTTATTGAGTGTATAGGAACAGAAATAGGAAGAAAAAAAAGAGTTAAACATAACTGCTTCAATATCAAACAAGGGAAGCAGAGGTGAAGAGTCTCTTGGAGAATCAGGAGAATGCCAAAAAGAGAAGCTAAAGACTGGGAGGAGCAGGGCAAAGTAGTTGGTGGTGTGGTGGCAGGCGTTTCCGGCGGTGGCCTTGGGGTGGGAGCTCCTGCCGCCTCCACAGACAGGCTCTCTCTGCGTGAAGGGTACGAGCAGAATGTGAAGCAAACCGCCAAACTGCACGATGGGTCAAGAGGGAGCTGGACTGATTTTTGGAAACAAAGAGAAAATACGCAGCTGCTCTCAAGACTTTTAAGTCGAGGATGAGGAGTTATTGTGCAAATGAACTGGTATTTCCTGGGCCAGTCTGCACTGGGTTTCCGTCTTTTGCAAGTCCCACATGTTTCACCATTTTTGCTTAAAATTTCAAGGCTACATAAACTTCGTCTTCACCTTCTATACCTAGCAGACAGAAACCTGTATCTTCATATTATTGAAATTTCGGTTGCATTTCTTATCTTGGTTTTCTGTCCTCCTGGCCCTGATGAATCCTTGTAGGATTCTGAATTATAGTCTGGAAATGGGGAAAGGAAAAGAAAGTTACTTTTATTGAGAGCATCTATCAGTTGTTGCTGTTGTTCAGTCACTAAGCCGTGTCCAATGCTTTGAGGGTCCTACTGCAGCATGCCAGGCTCCTCTCTCCTCCACTATCTCCTAGAGTTTACTCAAATTCATGTCTATCTATCCATACTTACATCTATTTCTGCATTTTATTCTCAAAACAATAACATGCCTGTGAGGTAGATATCATTATCACTATCATTTGCATCTGAGGCAAAGATGAAACGGGGTGCAGAGAGGTTAAGTGTCCTAACCAAAGCTGGTGGCAAGTGTGGACAGGAATACATATCCTGCTTAGGAGACAAGCTTGTGCTGGTGAGGCATGGCTGAGAACTGTCGCTGCTTTATAGTTCTGTAATCAGGCAGGTCCTGGTTATAGATCTCAATGACTTATAAAAGGTGCATGGGACCAATGCTAGTTATTGAGCTATCAATATGCATGAAGGATGTGATTGTCAATATCTAGGGGAAAAATAGGGATCGCCTCGTGCCTCAGATGGTAAAGAATCTGCCTGTAATATGGGAGACCTGGGTTCAATCCCTGGGTGAAGAAGATTCCTTGGAGAAGGAAATGGCAACCCACTCCAGTATTCTTGCCTGGAAAATTTCGTGGGCAGAGGTACAGTCCATGGGGTTGCAAAGAGTCAGACATGACTGAACAACTAACACATCACTTTCGGGGAAGAATCAAAAGTAAAGAGAGAATAGAGCCCTTTCCATATAAAGCTTAAAATATAAATAATGTATGAATATTATTTCAATTATGAAAGACCAAAGCTGATATATTAATCATTTGCAATAATATTAAAGCACAGCCTGTGCCCATAGGTCCTGAGGAAGGAGCATCTTATTGATGTTCTGTGAGATGCATCAGCTTGTTATGGTTTTTTGAAGAATTGATCTCTTTATCATTATGCAATGCCCCTTTTCATGTCTGATAACTTTCATTTGATCTAATTTATTCTGTGAATATCTGTGATACATCTCTTATGTCCCATACATGCCCAGTACTGTGTCCTGGTGATATAATAAGAGTAAAAAAAGAAAATAGATGTTCACTCTAGGATTATTTTTCAAAAAGACTAGAAGCAGATCATCTTCTTTCCAGTCTCAATTTTATCATTACCAGATATTTAGTTTTCAATAAATACTTAATCTGGGCCTCAGCATCTGTAAGGGTTTCCCAGGTGGCACTAGTGGTAAAGAATCCACCTGCTAACGCAGGAGACATAAGAGAGGTGGTTTCCATCCCTGGGTTGGGAAGATCCCCTGGAGGATGTTATGGCAATCCACTCTAATATTCTTGCCTGAAGAGTCTCATGGTCAGAGGAACCTGGTGGGCTACAGTCTATAGGGTTATAAAGGGTTGGAGATGACTGAAGTGACTTAGCACACATGCACATTCTGTAAATGAAAAAAAAAAAAAAAGCTATTGACTGGATTTCTTCTTTCAGCTTTAAAATTCTGTTGTATACCTCTTTCATCTTTTCCATGCATCAGGGATAAACAAAAATAAAGAAAACCAGAATATCTGTTGCTTCACTTAGGAATACCCATAAAAAGAATTCTCTGGTTCCAAAATGTAATTGAGAAGCCTGAAAAGAAGCTTGATTTAGTCAAAGAAAAAGTCAGACAGAGAAACAAAGAATTCAATCCATATTTTTAAAAATGCACAGCGATAAACTGTTCTAAAGCTAATAAAGAAAGAATAGGCCAATGAGTCAATCTGCTGAGCACCTATGTGCTGAGAAAGTCATAAGTATAGAGCTTCTAAGACCTTTCCCAAAGCTGCACCACAGATGTGATTCCCATGAAGAAATGGTATAACATTGGTTTATGAAGAGTACAGAGATTTTCTAGGTAGCTCAGTGGTAAAGAACCTGCCTGCCAATTCAGGAGACATAAGAGACATGGGTTTGATCCCTGCATGGGGAAGATCCCCTTGAGGAGGGCATGACAACCCACCTCAGTATTCTTGCCAGGAAAATCCCATGAACAGAGGGGCCTGGAGGGCTACAGTTCATGGGTTCACAAGAGTCCGACATGACTTAGCAGCTGAGCACATGAAGAGTACACAAACATGAACATAAATGTACTGTGAAAAAAATGTTTTCAGAATTAGAAATTAGAATAAGAAGATGAAGCGTGTGCTTCTCCACTTTACCACAGTGGCGAGCCTTCTGTGCTGCGTTGTGTGCTAAATCGCTTCAGTCGTGCCTGGCTCTGTGCAGCACTATGGACTGTAGCCCGCCAGGCTTCTCTGTCCATGGAATTCTCCAGGCAAGAATACTGGAGTGCGTTGCCACGCTCTCCTCCAGAGGATCTTCCCCACGCAGAGATCCAACCCGAGTCACTTAAGTTTCCTGCATTGGCAGGCGAGTTCTTTACCACTAGCGCCACCAGGGAAGCCCAGGAAAGCCTTTTGCATACAGCAAAAGGCTGCAGTCCCACTCACTTTCCAGATAAGCTTTTTAAATTTTATATTGTTTTCTCTTACACATGCCAATGCCTTCCCTCAGATCATATGGTCCCTTAACCACAATTACCACTTATTCCAAGACAAATTCCTTGTGAATTTGAAGGGTAAAGTTTAATCTCCTGGTGTTTCAAATGTTCACTATGTTTTCCTTATCCTTCATGTCAGAAATGTAAAAAGATTATGATAAATGAATTCTTACATGTATTTCTCTGCTTATACTGGGAGATACTTCTTATCTTTTCAAAATGTAAGAACTGAGGCCAAGTACAAATAGTGACATTTCCTGCAATGCCATCTAAGAGCCACATGTATCTATCTCAAGAGGAATAAAATAAACCCCCTGTCATGTATCCACATCAAATATCTGAAGGGAGAATTCTGTGATACCAAATATGACACAAGTATATTTTTTAGCAAAAGCTATCTCATATTCTTGGGGATAGATAATATTTTCATTTTTTCCCTACATTTCCTCTTTCTTTTCCTGTCACTTTAGCAGATAGCTAACTCAAGGGTTGGCCCTGTGACAGAGTACGAGACAGAACCACTTTCTGGCCTGTATTCCAAAAGTCTAAGAAGAACTGGAAAAACAAAACAAAACAAAACTCACTGGGCTTGCAGAGGAAGCAGCATGGAGGAGCGAGAGGGTTGCAGGGGAGGGTGTAGTGGTTAGGGGCATGTTAGGAGGTAAGGACCTAGCATGGTGTTATAAAGCCTTAGCAAAGGATCCTTGCCTCAAGAATAACTCTGGAGTAGAGCTCAGCCATCTCCATGAGAACATGGCATAGAAAAATGCACCTATATATAGCTGAGATATTCTGCTTACCTATGATCAGAGGTGGATGAAAAGATTATTTATTTATTTATTTTAAATTCAAAGGAGGGAAAAAACTGGTATGCATAAAGACACAGAGGCAAGAGCAAGGGAATCTTCTTGGGGATGGCGAAATATCTTAAAACTCATTGGATAGGAGAATAAATGATGCTGAGTAAGAAGCTACCCCAAGTCCGAGGTCAGGGGCGGTGGTCGAGAGGAGCTACCCCTCGTCTGAGGCCAGGGGCGGTGGCCCGGAGGACCTACCCCACGCCGAAGGCCAGGGGCTGCGGCCGGGAGGAGAAACCCCACGTCCAAGGAGCAATGGCTGCACCGGCCCAGGAGGGCCTAGAGGAGCTATTCCACCTTCAAGGTCAGAAGGGGTGGCAGTGAGGAGATACCCCTCGACCAAGGTAAGGAGCAGCGGCTGCGCTTTGATGGAGCAGCCATGAAGAGATACCCCATGTCCAAGGTAAGAGAAACCCAAGTAAGATGGTAGGTGTTGCAGGAGGGCATCAGAGGGCAGACACAATGAAATCATACTCACAGAAAACTAGTCAATCTAATCGCACTAGGGCCCCAGCCTTGTCTAACTCATGAAACTAAGCCATGCTCGTGGGGCCACCCAAGACAGGCAGGTCATGGTGGAGAGGTCTGACAGAATGTGGTCCACTGGAGAAGGGAATGGCAAACCACTTCAGTATTTGCCTTGAGAACCCCATGAACAGTATGAAAAGGCAAAATGATAGGATACTGAAAGAGAAACTCCCCAGGTCAGTAGGTAACCAATATGCTACTGGAGATCAGTGGAGAAATAACTCCAGAAATAATGGAAGGATGGAGCCAAAGCAAAAACAATACCCAGCTGTGGATGTGACTGGTGATAGAAGCAAGGTCCAATGCTGTAAAGGGCAATATTGCATAGGAACCTGGAATGTCAGGTCCATGAATCAAGGCAAATTGGAAGTGTCAAACAAGAGATGGCAAGAGCGAATGTCAACATTCTAGGAATCAGTGAACTAAGATGGACTGGAATGGGTGAATTTAACTCAGATGACTATTATATCTACTACTGCGGGCAGGAATCCCTCAGAAAAATGGAGTAGCCATCATGGTCAACAAAAGAGTCCGAAAGGCAGTACTTGGATGCAATCTCAAAAATGACAGAATGATCTCTGTTCATTTCCAAGGCAAACCATTCAATATCACAGTAATCCAAGTCTATGCCCCAACCAGTTACTGAAGAACCTGAAGTTGAATGGTTCTATGAAGATCTACAAGACCTTTTAGAACTAACACCCAAAAAAGATGTCCTTTTCATTATAGGGGACTGGAATGCAAAAGTAGGAAGTCAAGAAACACTTGGAGTAACAGGCAAATTTGGCCTTGGAATACGGAATGAAGCAGGGCAAAGGCTAATAGAGTTTTGCCAAGAAAATGCACTGGTCATAACAAACACCCTCTTCCAACAACACAAGAGAAGACTCTACACATGGACATCACCAGATGGTCAACACCAAAATCAGATTGATTGTATTCTTTGCAGCCAAAGATGGAGAAGCTCTATACAGTCAGCAAAAACAAGACCAGGAGCTGACTGTGGCTCAGATCATGAACTCCTTATTGCCAAATTCAGACTGAAATTGAAGAAAGTAGGGAAAACCACTAGACCATTCAGATACAACATAAATCAAATATGTTATGATTATACAGTGGAAGTAAGAAATAGATTTAAGGGACTAGATCTGATAGATAGAGTGCCTGATGAACTATGGACTGAGGTTCGTGACATTGTACAGGAGACAGGGGTCAAGACCATCCCCATGGAAAAGAAATGCAAAAAAGCAAAATGGCTGCCTGGAGAGGCCTTACAAATAGCTGTGAAAAGAAGAGAAGCGAAAAGCAAAGGAGAAAAGGAAAGATATAAACATATGAATGCAGAGTTCCAAAGAATAGCAAGAAGAGATAAGAAAGCCTTCCTCAGCGATCAATGCAAAGAAATAGAGGAAAACAACAGAATGGGAAAGACTAGAGATCTCTTCAAGAAAATTAGAGATACCAAGGGAACATTTCATGCAAAGATGGGCTCGATAAAGGACAGAAATGGTATGGACCTAACAGAAGCAGAAGATATTAAGAAGAGTTGGCAAGAATACACAGAAGAACTGTACAAAAAAGATCTTCATGACCCAGATAATCACGATGGTGTGATCACTGACCTAGAGCCAGATATCCTGGAATGTGATGTCAAGTGGGCCTTAGGAAGCATCACTATGAACAAAGTGGAGGTGATGGAATTCCAGTTGAACTATTTCAAATCCTGAAAGATGACGCTGTGAAAGTGCTGCACTCAATATGCCAGCAAATTTGGAAAACTCAGCAGTGGCCACAGGACTGGAAAAGGTCAGTTTCATGCAATCCCAAAGAAAGGCATTGCCAAAGAATTCTCAAACTACCGCACAATTGCACTCATCTCACACACTAGTAAAGTAATGCTCAAAATTCTCCAAGCCAGGCTTCAGTAATATGTGAACTGTGAACTTTCAGATATTCAAGCTGGTTTTAGAAAAGGCAGAGGAACCAGAGACCAAATTGCCAACATCGGCTGGATCATCAAAAAAGCAAGAGAGTTCCAGAAAAACATCTATTTCTGCTTAGTGACTATGCCAAAGCCTTTGACTGTGTGGATCACAAGAAACTATGGAAAATTCTTAAAGAGATGGGAATACAAGACCACCTGACCTGCCTCTTGAGAAATTTGTATGCAGGTCAGGAAGCAACAGTTAGAACTGGACATGGAACAACAGACTAGTTCCAAATAGGAAAAAGAGTACATCAAGGCTGTATATTGTCACCCTGCTTATTTAACTTACATGCAGAGTACATCATGAGAAACACTAAGCTGGAAGAAGCACAAGCTAGAATCAAGATTGCCAAGAGAAATATCAATAACCTCAGATATGCAGATGACACCACCCGTATGGCAGAAAGTGAAGAGGAACTCAAAAGCCTCTTGATGAAAGTGAAAGAGGACAGTGAAAAAGTTGGCTTAAAACTCAACATTCAGAAAACGAAGATCATGGCATCTGGTCCCATCACTTCATGGGAAATAGATGGGGAAACAGTGGAAACAGTGTCAGACTTTATTTTTCTGGGCTCCAAAATCACTACAGATGGTTACTGCAGCCATGAGATTAAAAGACGCTTACTCCTTGGAAGGAAAGTTATGACCAACCTAGATAGCATATTCAAAAGCAGAGACATTACTTTGCCAACAAAGGTCTGTCTAGTCAAGGCTATGGTTCTTCCAGTGATCATGTATGGATGTGAGAGTTGGACTGTGAAGAAAGCTGAGCACCGAAGAATTGATGGTTTTGAACTGTGGAGTTGGAGAAGACTCTTGAGAGTCCCTTGGACTGCAAGGACATCCAACCAGTCCATTCTGAAGGAGATCAGTCCTGGGATTTCTTTGGAAGAAATGATGCTAAAGCTGAAACTCCAGTACTTTGGCCACCTCATGCGAAGGGTTGACTCATTGGAAAAGACTCTGATGCTGGGAGGGATTGGGGGCAGAGGAGAAGGGGATGACAGAGGATGAGATGGCTGGATGGCATCAGTGACTCGATGGATGTGAGTCTGAGTGAACTCTGGGAGATGGTGATGGACAGGGAGGCCTGGTGTGCTGCAATTCATGGGGTTGCAAAGTCGGACACGACTGAGCGACTGAACTGAAGTGAACTGAGTGAAAAGCTTAGCATGAAAGGGAGAAGCTAGTCAATAACAGGGGTGATAATCTGAGTGGTTGAGTGAAGACTGAGGTAATGAAAACTTCCTCCTAGGGACCACAAATATCTGTTGTATTTGGATGACTTCAAGAGAGGCTGAAGATGGTTCCAAGAAAGAGATAAACATGGTGGTTTGGGTGTACATTGAGGGGGTCTTGGAGCATGGCGTGGCAAATTTGGGTTTTACAGACAGGATTATCAGCCTGCACTGATGATGATCAAGGAGGTTGGAAAAAGAGGAAAAAGTGTTTTTAAATGGCTTCACACCCAGGACCCTGGTACCTGTGGTAATTTCGGCGCTATGGAAGGTAACAGAACATTTGGAAAAGATGGGGCGGGAGAGAGGGTGAGGTGAAGTGAAAGGGGGGAACGACTGTAATAGAAAATAAAGATGCATACAAAGTTCTACTAATTATCCTACAAACAAAAAAAGTCCACAGCAGTATTTTTATAACCACAATATTCAGTGTCAACAATCATTTAAACCTTATCTTACTGTTGGCAAAATGAGACCCAGAAAGAGTATGGCTCCTTTGCCCAGGAGTGTTCTGCTGACCATTGGAGGGTGGGCACAAGAATCCGATGTCCTGACTCCACATCAGGACCCTCACATCCTGAAGCTCTATAGCTCTTTACTCTACCCCAGTGCCTCCTCATGCCTTTTCTCACTCTCTCTTATATGTAGAGGTCATTCATTCATCAGAACCCTATCCAAAAGGTTTCTTTCTTCAACAATGCCACATTGGCATTGCATTATATTTCTCTAGTGCATCAAAGAAAGGTTAGCTCCAAGAACCTTTTCTAAACTATGTCACTATTTCAAAAGAAGTTTTTGAGCATCTACTTTGTGCCAGATAATGCACAAAGATATGCTATCAATGAGCAAGATAGCTCCCAACTTGAACGGAGATTGCATTCTACTGGGAGGAGGCAAACAGGAAATAATAAAATGTGTCGGGTGGCAGTAAGTGTAGTGACAAATAGAAGTGGGTCAATGGAAAAAGGGTAACTGGAAGGGTGGTCAGGGCAGCCATTCTAATAAAGCGACTTATGGAAGAAGCTTACATGGAGGGAGAGAGAGCCTTGTGCAGAAATCTGGAAGATGAATATAAAAGCAGAGAGGACAAGTGCAAAGGTACTGGAGAGAGACTGGGCACAGTGTGTCTGAGGAGCAGAAGGAGGCCAGAGGGACTGCTGGGGGTTGAGCAAGGGAGAGAGGAAATGAGATCAGAAAGCTGGCATGGACAAAGACCACAGAAGGCTTAGAGGCCAAGGCCTCCAGCTTCTGCTGTGAGTGAAAAAAAAAAAGCCATGAGAAGGTTTAAAGGAGAGGAGTGACATAGTCTGGTTTGCATTTGAAACAAATCACTCTGATTGCTGTACAAGGAAGAATTTTAAGAGTGGCTGGGTGAACACAGGGAGACCAACAAGGAGGACTTTTCAGTAGTCTGAGAGATGATTGGGGTCCCAACTAGGATAATAGGCATGACAAATGGTCAGGCTTGGGCCATAGTTTGAGGACAGAGTACTAGAACTTGCTGATGAATTACATGGGGAAGCAGAGGACTTTACAGCACTGATAACTTTCTTTTAGTAACAAGGAAGACTTGAGAGACATGGGTTTAGTGAGTAGTGGGGAGAGCATACAAATCATGAGTTGTGGCTTGGGTATTTTGAGTCTGAGATACCCACTGAGAAAGAGAAGAGCAGCCCATGACATCTGGGAGCTGGCTGTGTCCTATCCAGCTGGGTCTGGAATTGCGTCCCTTGTTTTTCTTTGAACCCCTGTAGACCTCTAGGACTTCCCTGGTGGCTCAGATGGTAAAGCGTCTGTCTACAATGCGGGAGACCCGGGTTCAATCCCTGGGTTGGGAAGATCCCCTGGAGAAGGAAATGGCAATCCACTCCAGTCCTATTGCCTGAAAAATCCCACGGACAGAGGAGCCTGGTAGGCTACAGTCCATGGGGTCGCAAAGAGTCAGACACGACTGAGTGACCTCACTTCACTAGATCTCTAAGTGGAAAATTGAGAGGACAGTAAACTGGGGAGAAGGTCAAGGCCAGAGATGTAAACTTGGTATTCATTCCTATAGAGTATTCAAAGCAGTGAGTGGTGCTATATGAAACCCCCCAGCAGTGGATGGAGAAAACAAGAAGTCAAAGGACTAATTCTGGAGAATTCCATGTTTTGAGGGTAAGGGGGAGATGAGATCCAGCAGAGAAGACCAAGAAAGACTGGTTGCTGAAGTAGGATAAAAACTGACAGTGGAAAGAGAAGAGAATCCAAGAGAAATCAAGTTTTAAAAAAGTATCTCCAGATAGAGAATGGTGTCAAAGGTGAGAGTTCAAGTAATCTGAGGATGGGAAACAGACCCTTCCATCTAGAATGTGGAGGTCCTTGGTAACCCAAGAAGCCGGTGTTTGTAGAGTGGCTGGGATGAAAGCTGGCTTAGAGTGGCTTCCAAAGAGAATATGAAGAGAGGAAGGCTAGATAGTGAGTATAAATAACTTTTCTGAGGAATTGTGTCATAAAGGGAAGTGGGAAGACATGGAGCAATATCTGAAGAAGATATGGGAATATGAGGTAAAAGAAGAAGGACTTTTTTTTTTTTTTTTTTTGGAGGGTGAATATAGCACGTTTGTGTGCTGAGGAGAGTGACTCAACAGAGTGTGACTGATTAACAATGCTGAAGGAAGGATACACTTGGGTGAGTCAGAGGGGTGAGATTCGGGCTCAAGATCATCTATCACAGGGGAAAACAGGGTGTGAGATACAAGCAAGGTGGCTGATAAATGAGCTGGTCCAAGCATGTGGGTGTTTATGTCTAACCCTCTGACAGCTTCTGTGAGTTTTTCTGAGGGAAATAAAGGTCATCAGCTATGTGAGAATGGGAGAATACTGGAAGTTTGAGAAACAAGAATGGGAAACACACTCTAGAAGAGTGGAAGAGTATTACCACTAATCCTCCTCCTCTTAAAGTCTCCGCTTTAAAAAAAGGAATCTGATAGACATAGATGACCATATCATAGGGAGTCTTAAAATAAAAATCCACATCAGATCAGATCAGATCAGTAGCTCAGTCGTGTCCGACTCTTTGCGACCCCATGAATCGCAGCACACCAGGCCTCCCTGTCCATCACCAACTCCCGGAGTTCACTCAGACTCACGTCCATCGAGTCAGTGATGCTATCCAACCATCTCATCCTCTGTCTTCCCCTTCTCCTCTTGCCCCCAATCCCTCCCAGCATCAGAGTCTTTTCCAATGAGTTAACCCTTCGCATGAGGTGGCCAAAGTACTGGAGTTTCAGGTTTAGCATCATTCCTTCCAAAGAAATCCGGGGCTGATCTCCTTCAGAATGGACTGGTTGGATCTCCTTGCAGTCCAAGGGACTCTCAAGAGTCTTCTCCATCACCACAGTTCAAAAGCATCAATTCTTCGGTGCTCAGACTTCACAGTCCAACTCTCACATCCATACATGACCACAGGAAAAACCATAGCCTTGACTAGACGAACTTTTGTTGGCAAAGTAATGTCTCTGCTTTTGAATATGCTATCTAGGTTGGTCATAACTTTCCTTCCAAGGAGTAAGCGTCTTTGAATTTCATGGCTGCAGTCACCATCTGCAGTGATTTTGGAGCCCAGAAAAATAAAGTCTGACACTGTTTCCACTGTTTCCTCATCTATTTCCACTGTTTTCCCATCTATTTCCCATGAAGTGGTGGGACCAGATGCCATGATCTTCGTTTTCTGAATGTTGAGCTTTAAGCCAACTTTTTCACTCTCCACTTTCACTTTCATCAAGAGGCTTTTGAGTTCCTCTTCACTTTCTGCCATAAGGGTGGTGTCATCTGCATATCTGAGGTTATTGATATTTCTCCTGGCAATCTTGATTCCAGTTTGTGTTTCTTCCAGTCCAGCGTTTCTCATGATGTACTCTGCATATAAGTTAAATAAACAGGGTGACAATATACAGCCTTGACGAACCCCTTTTCCTCTTCCCCTCAATCTTTCCCAGCATCAGGTTTTTTTTTTTCCTATGAGTCAAAAAACTGAGAGGTATTTTATTTCTGAGTTCAATTTTTTTTCAAATTAATTAGTGTCCTATTCAATAAAACCTATATATATATATATATACATATATACATATGAACATATACATATATATATAATTCCACATACATATATATATATATATGTAAAATTTTGAATACTTTTAGTTATGTGGTGTGTATATATATATATATATGTTCGTATGTATATATATATATCTAGGTTTTATTGAATAGGACATTCATTAATTTGAAAAAAATTTGAACTCAGAAATAAAATACCTCTCAGTTTTTTGACTCATAGAAAAAAAACCTGATTCTGGGAAAGATTGAGGGGAAGAGGAAAAGGGGATTACAGAGGATGAGATGGTTGGATAGCATCATCGACTTAACGGACATGAGTTTCAGTAAACTTGGGGAGATGGTAAATGGCAGGGAAACCTGGTGCGCTGCTGTCCATGGGATCACAAAGAGTTGGACATGACTGAGCAACTGAACAATAAACGTATATTTTTGGTGACACATCAATTTTTATGCATCAATTTTATAAATAATTTTTTAAATTAAATTTTTATTTTATATTGATGTATAGCTTATGTTAAAGCTAAAACTCCAGTACTTTGGCCACCTCATGCGAAGAGTTGACTCATTAGAAAAGACTCTGATGCTGGGAGGGATTGGGGGCAAGAGGAGAAGGGGACGACAGAGGATGTGATGGCTGGATGGCATCAGTGACTCGATGAACGTGAGTCTGGGTGAACTCCGGGAGTTGGTGATGGACAGGGAGGCCTGGCGTGCTGAGATTCATGGGGTCGCAAAGAGTCGGACATGACCGAGTGACTGATCTGATCTGATCTGATAGCTTATTTACAATGGCATGTTAGTTTTAATGTACAGCAAAGTGATTCAGTTATACACATACATATATCCTTTTTCAGATTCATTTCCCATATAAGTTATTACAAAATATTGAGTACAATTTCTCTGCTATACTGTAGGTCTTTGTTGATTATCTATTTTATATAAAGTAGTGTATATATGTTAAACCCAAACCCCTAATTTATCTCTCCTCCCACTTGAACAGACTTCAATCTGCCTTTTTTTGTTTTATTCTCCAGCCGCTGTGCTTTCTAGCATTCCTGGAAGAAACCTCTAATTAGAGCAGACCCTAGGGCCAAGAAAAGTTTTCGTTGTGCTGGAAAACACTAAACTCTCTTTGATAAGAGCCTTTTCTCTCTCTCTTTCCAAGGTAATTTCTAGCATTTATGAATGTACAGACTGAAATAGAAAATGCTGTACTGATAGAGAAAGGAGCCATCATTCCAGCAACTTCCATCAGCTGCCCCCGTGTATCTGACCCCGATTACAGTTTTCTTACAGTGATGCAGGCTGTGGCCTTAAATTCCCTCACCACCTACTCGTCTCTCCTTGCTTCTGCTTGCCAGCTGAGGCCTAAGAGGCCTCTCAGGGCTGTCCAAGCCCATTTGTCAGGAGGCCATGCAGTAAATATGCCATTGGTCCCAGTCCATTAGAAGTGCTTCTGCCAAAGGGCCATCAGCACCACTGCTCTCAGGCCTCTTACTTACTTTCAGCTCCCTTGGCATCTTTATATTTTGTTTAAAGTCAAGTATACAATTCTCACATAATAAATGTTGACTAATAACTTGACCAATGCCTGCAGTAACACAAATGGGGATGTTGTGAAATTTCAACAAAGTAAAAACTGAACAAGAGAGGCTATTTTTATAGACAATATCAAGTGTCTGTAGTGTAAATCATCGGGAAGCTTATTTTATAAATTTCTTACATGATAAAAATTCTAAAAGATAATATACATTAATTGTTTTTGTTTTATCAAAGCAAAAAGACAAAAATTAGTAGGCTTCTAACACCATCATTCATAAATAGACTCAACTGTGGTTCTCAGACTGGCCTTTCCAATAGAGGAACACACAAATGCATTCACATACATGCTCACACATGCCCAAAAACACATATGTGTGATAAAACCAGACATGCTTTTTTTGTGACTTGTTTTTTGTTTTGTACTTCAGTTCAGTTCAGTTCAGTCGCTCAGTCGTGTCCGACTCTTCGCGACCCCATGAATTGCAGCACTCCAGGCCTCCCTGTCCATCACCAACTCTCGGAGTTCACTCAGACTCACGTCCATCGAGTCAGTGATGCCATCCAACCATCTCATCCTCTGTCTTCCCCTTCTCCTCCTGTCCCCAATCCCTCCCAGCATCAGAGTCTTTTCCAATGAGTCAACTCTTCGCATGAGGTGGCCAAAGTACTGGAGTTTCAGCTTTAGCATCAGTCCTTCCAAAGAACACCAAGGACTGATCTCCTTTAGAATGGACTGGTTGGATCTCCTTGCAGTCCAAGGGACTCTCTTAACTTACTGTAAATAGCTTTTCACAGTTTAAACAAAAGAGGCTTATTTAAAATTGCTGTTTAAGTATTCTTTCATCTGAAATCACCAGAATTTATGAATCATTGAACTGGTCCTTCTCTTTCTGGACATTTCCCCCTGATTTCTTACTTTTATGATAATGCCACATTTATTGCTGCTACTGCTGCTAAGGCACTTCAGTCGTGTCCGACTCTGTGCGACCCCATAGACGGCAGCCCACCAGGCTCCCCCGTCCCTGGGATTTTCCAGGCAAGAACACTGGAGTGGGTTGCCATTTCCTTCTCCAATGCAGGAAAGTGAAAAGTGAACGTGAAGTCACTCAGTCGTGTCTGACTCTTAGCGACCCCATGGACTGCAGCCTACCAGGCTCCTCCGTCCATGGGGTTTACCAGGCAAGAGTACTGGAGTGGGGTGCCATTGCCCCATGTCAATAGCTAAATTGTTAAGTCCATCTTTATTAATTGTTTTAAGATAAATTCTTAGAACTGACATTGTAACCTGTCACTAAATGGCCATCCAGGAAATCTTTTCAAATTTTGTTTTCTATAGCAATGAGACTGCCCATTTCTCTCATACTTTTGTAAACTGTAAGTATCATCAATTTCCCAAACACTTTTGCTTTAATTACCAGTTCCTTCTTAGCTAAGTGACACTTTTTTTTTTCACCAAATATTTATCAGTTACTCACATTTTTATTTTATAATTTCTTACCATTTTTCTTTGTTTAGTTTTTGGGTTTTTTTTCTTATTTTGAAAACATACTTTTTATATATTAGCAATATTTGCTTGTTTTATACGTTGCTATGTTTTTCTGATTTGCCCTTTTCATTTCAATTCCATTTGTGAATTGTTTTTAACATTTAGATGTCTTAGATGTTTAGACCTATACCTCCTAAGATCTTACCAATGTTTCCCTTTATTGTTTATATTTGTGGCAGTGTGAAAAATCAGTATTTTATAACATAGGGCTTTCCCAAAGTAAAATTTTAAAAATGTTTTCCCTTTTTCTAAACAAACTTCTGCTATGCTCTGCCCTTTACTGATTAGATGTTGCCTAACTTATATGCAGAGTACATCATGAGAAATGCCGGGCTGGATGAAACACAAGCTGGAATCAAGATTTCCGGGAGAAATATCATTAACCTTAGATATGCTGGGCTGCCGTCTATGGGGTCGCACAGAGTCAGACACGACTGAAGCAACTTAGCAGCAGCAGCAGCAGATATGCAGATGACACCACCCTTATGGCAGAAAGTGAAGAACTAAAGAGCCTCTTGATAAACGTGAACGAGGAAAGTGAAAAAGTTGGCTTAAAGCTCAGCATTCAGAAAACTAAGATCATGGCATCTGGTCCCATCATTTCATGGGAAATAGATGGGGAAACAGTGAAAAGAGTGGCAGACTTTATTTTGGGGGGCTCCAAAATCACTGCAGATGTTGATTGCAACCATAAAATTAAAAGACGCTTCCTCCTCGGAAGGAAAGTTATGATCAACCTAGACAGCATATTAAAAAGCACAGACGTTACTTTGCCAACAAAGGTCCATCTAGTCAAGGTTATGGTTTTTCCAGTGGTCATGTATGGATGTGAGAGTTGGACTATAAAGAAGGCTGAGAACCAAAGAATTGATGCTTTTGAACTGTGGTGTTGGAGAAGACTCTTGAGAGTTCCTTGGACTGCAAGGAGATACAACCTATCAATCTTAAAGGAAATCAGTCCTGAATATTCACTGGAAGGACTGATGTTGAAGCTGAAACTCCAATACTTTGGCCACCTGATGCGAAGAACTGACTCACTTGAAAAGACCCTGATGCTGGAAAAGATTGAAGGCGGGAGGAGAAGAGGACGACAGAGGATGAGATAGTTGGATGGCATCACCAACTCAGTGGACATGAGTTTTACTCCACTCCGGGAGTTGGTGATGGACAAGGACGCTTGGCGTGCTGCTGTCCATGAGGTCGCAAAGAGTCGGACATGACTGAGTGACTGAACTGAACTGAACTGAATCCCAGGGTTTAACTTCCCTCATAGCTCACTTGGTAAAAAATCTGCCTGCAGTGCAGGAGACCCGGGTTTGATCCCTGGATTGGGAAGATCCCCTGGAGAAGGAAATAGCAACCCACTTCAGTATTCTTGCCTGGAGAATCCCATGGAGAGAGGAGCCTGGGGGGCTACGGTCCATGGGGTTGCAAGAGTCAGACATGACTTAGCAACTAAAATCACCACCACCCTAGAGTTTACAATAAAGTTCCTCCCCAACTATGGATTTCTCTGATGCCATCCCAGTCTTTCCAATGAAGAGATGTTGAAGGCTTAAGATACATATGTCAGCTCTAATCATGAGGGGACCTTAAATCAGTCTTCTTTATCAGAGATGGAATAAAACAGAAGTTAACAGCTCCAATTTTGAGGCCATACAAATCAGGTTCAAAAACCGATTCTGTTACAGGCTGACACTGGGTGAAATAACAGGGAGAAGACCATAATATTTATCTCACAAGATTATTGTAGGTATTAATATAATTCCTGTAAAGCATATTGCAAGGTTAGTAGATAGTAAAGAGAAAGTAAAATATTTTAGAAGTTATAAACAAGATACTTATTCAAGTATCTTAAATGTAAATAGGTCAATTAATTTTTGCCATGGCATTACACACAATGCTGAACAAAATGATAGTCATTCCTAGCCCTTTGAAAGTAAGTAGACACTATAGGTCATTATTATCTGTATCCCCAGCACTGTTTATAAGGATTGACACATATGAATAGTTGTCAAATGAATGAACAAATTTAATCTACAAGTTCAGATACCTAAAATGTTTATGTATGTTTTTCCTCATGAATCATGAAGGGAATATTTTAGCTAAACAGACACCATCTTATTATTAGGAAAGCTGTAACTATTTGCTGCAGTCCAGGGTGTCGCAAAGAGTTGGACATTACTGGGAGACTAAACAACAACAAGCAAAGAAAACAAACATTTTATAAAATGAAAAAAATATTTTATCATAAAATTTGTTGATGGATCTTTACAGTATCCTTGCAACTGAAGTAGGGCAGATGTTATTAGGCACAGGTACAGAAAAGTAAAAAAAGTGAATTGAGGCTCAGAGAGAATTTTCTTAAGTCATGTAACTTGGTATCAAGTTCCCAAACTTGGCTCTAATCTTTTAGTCCAATGCTTATCCAACTACACTTTGTTGATCTCTTAGGGTTGTAGGTATTTGGGTTAAAACAAATTAGCACAGATGACATATGAATTAAAAAATTTCCCATCACAGATTTTTTAAAATAAATAATGGTGACATGCAGGCAAAGTGGGACAAATTTTCTGTATCTTTTAACACATCTGTTCATGTTTCAGGATGAAAAGTGTATTAACATTTTTAAGTCACTGTGACTGGATGGTTTACTTCTATTGTATTTCTCAACAGCTCCTGTAATTGCCGAGAAATCTTAAGAAGTTGAATAAACTTCTGTGAGACAATCAACATTAGCAGAAGAGAGTGCTTAGTTTGTCTTACATGTGCTGCTCTCTGAAAATCAGTAAGGAGCCAAGACAATAGGGCCTGTGAGTACAAGTATTTAAGAATCCCTGAGAAGCAGAATTGCCTGCTGAATGCGGACATTTGTTGCAGAATGGAGTTGGAATCCTGAGTAAAAAGAGATAGAAAAAGAGAGAGAAAATCCAATAGGGAGAAGAATCCTGGTGCTCAAAAAAATTTCTTATGAATTAAAAAGGACCATGGGGAAGAGGGAAGGGATGTTTGTGAAATTCTGTCATCTCCAAGGATATTTGTAAGGAGCTGAAACTAAGACAATGTTCTCAATGGTTTGGATTAATGAATGGACCCTGCCCAGCTTTTCATTTGTACCAGCATAATGTCAGGATTAGTTTACGAAAATTTATTTAAATATGTTTATTTGCACATTAGAGTTTTAGGTAATTTAAAAGATTTTTCCATTTAAAAACATTAATAAAATGAATTAGAAACTATAGAAGGCATCATTTGAGGTCTTTGCCTAATTCATGTTGATCGCTTTTTCAAAGAAAGCCTCTCTGCAGCCATGGCACAGGCTCCCTATAACCCCATGGTTTTGGATGTGTTCCTGTTTTTTTGGCTACCATGAATTAAACACAAGTATGCCAGTTTCCCAGTGTGGGCTGGGGAATCTTTACAATCTGTGTTTGCAGGGAATTTGGAATTGTGATACAGTGATGATTGCTTTTTCTCAAGATATCAATTAAATGAGGGTTTTGAAACTGGGAGTTACTGAGCACTTCTCTTCTACACATTGGATTGCAGATAAAGGCAGATGCTCAGAGAGGAGCAAAAATGGCAGGTAGGAAGTCTACTGCCATTCTGATCTTCAGAGTCATATTACTATGTCAAAAGCATCTTTTTATGTTTTATTAATAAGTTGATCTACAGCATTACATTAGTTTCAGGTATACAGTATATTGATTCAACAGATTTTACACCATTTAAGTTATTACACAATAATGGCTATACTTCCTTGTGCTTTACAATATATCCTTAATGCTTGTTTATTTTGTACGTAGTAGTTTGTATCTCTTAATCCTCTATCTCTATCTTGCCTCTCCCTCACTGGTAAGCACTAGATCTCTATATCTATGAATCTGTTTCTGTTTTGTTATATTCATTTGTTTGTTGTATTTTTTAGATTGAAGATATAAGCGCTAACATACTGTATGTGTCTTTCTCTGTCTGATTAATTTCACTAAGGATAATATCCTCAGGGTCCATCCATATTGTTGCAAATGGCAAGAGTTCATTCATCTTTATGGCTGAGAACTATTCCATTATATATGTATATTTGTAGATATATGACATATCTTCTTCAACCATTCAACTGTTGATAGACAGGTTGCTTTCACACTTTGGTTATTGAAAATAATGATCCCATGAACATTGGGGTGCATGTATCTTTTCCCTGAATAGACATTTTTTGAAAAAAGACATATAGATACCATGAAAAGATGCTGAACATCATTAATCATCAGAGAAATACAATTCAAAATCACAGTGGAATATCACCTCACACATGTTAGAATGACTACTATCAAAAAGACAACAAATAACAAATGTTGGGGAGAATATGGAGAAAAGGGGACCCTTATACATTGTTGATAGAAATGGAAAACAGTATGAAGGTTTCTTAAAAAACTAAAAATAGAATTACCATATGACCCAGCAACTCCACTCCTGGTTATATATCTGAAAGAATCAAAGCCACCAATTTGAAAAGATACATGTACTCCAGTGTTCATATCAGCATTATTTACAATTGCCAAGATATGAAAGCAGCCTACATGCCCATCAACAGATTAATAATTATGATATCACTTATATGTCCAATCTAAAATATACAACTAGTGAATATAACAAAAAAGAAGCAGACATTCACAGATACACAGAACAAACTAGTGGTTACCAATGGGGAGTGTGAATGAGAGAGAGGCAAGGTAAGGGTAGGGGATTAAGAGATACAAACTATTAGGTATAAAATAATATACAAACATGTATTATGTAACACAGGTAATACAGCAAATGTTTTATAATAACTATAAGTGGAGCATAACATTTAAAAATTGTGGATCATTGTATTATACACCTGTAATTTACATGATGAGAAGGCAATGGCACCCCACTCCAGTACTCTTGCCTGGCAAATCCCATGGATGGAGGAGCCTGGTAGGCTGCAGTCCATGGGGTCGCTAAAAGTTGGACACGACTGAGCGACTTCACTTTCACCTTTCACTTTCATGCACTGGAGAAGGAAATGGCAACCCACTCTGGTGTTCTTGCCTGGAGAATCCCAGGGATGGCGGAGCCTGGTGGGCTGCCATCTATGGGGTCGCACAGAGTTGGACATGACTGAAGCGACTTAGCAGCAGCAGCAGCAGCAATTTACATGATATTATACAGCAAATATACTTCAGTAAAAATAAAATAACTTTATCCTTTATAAATACATGCTAAAATTTCTATGGATTTAATAGGAGCAGTAAGTAAACAACCAAAACTGGCATCAAGCTTAATTGTAAAAATCTCTGCTAAATGAGGAAAAAGATGCCCACTATTGGAATCATCATTAAATATTGTTTTGGAGGTGCTAGATAATTCCCCTAGGAAAGAGAATTATATAAGTATGTAATAATTACAGTGCTTGCCTCATGGCTAAGTGGTAAAGAATCTACCAGCTGAGGAGACCCAGGTTCGACCCCTGGGTCAAGAAGATCCCCTGGAGAAGGAAATGGCAACCCACTCCAGTATTCTTACCTGGGAAATGCCATGGACAGAGGAGCCTGGTAGGCTACAATCCATGGGGTCACAAAATAATTGGACATGACTTAGCAACTAAACAACAATAACAATAATAATTACAACAAAGAAACCAACATTATCATAAGTTATAAAAATATTTATAGAGCAAGAACTGAAAACCTATTAGAAATAACTTTAAAAGTTATTAGGAATGCAGGTTATAACACTAATGTAAAAAGCATTAACTCTCTAATAAAAACAACAGAAGCTATAACGTATAACAAACAGACAAGATCTCATTCAAAATGGCAAAAAAAAAAAAAAAAAATTGCAGAACACCTTAGCATATATGTAACAAGAAATACACAAACCTATTTGAAGAAAAATTTGAAGATTTTATATAGCATGTGAAAATTACAGAGAAGAAATGGACATTACAAAGACATCCATTCCCTAACTCAATCTATAGATTTTGTGCACTCTCAAAAGTCAATATGATTTGGCGTGGAGAAGAAGTTTCAAAAATATTCTAAATTTTTTTTTTTTTAACTAATCAACAGGTAAGTATAACTAGAGAAAATGTTGGTTTGTAAATTCTAGGTTGCCACTCTCCCAGTTTTTGAGGATGAGGAAAGGCAGAAGATGTCTCTGGGTGTCCATCCATAGAGGATTCACTAATGGTAGCTTTGGCTCCGGCGTCCCCATTGGGCCCAGCTGAGCAGGAGAGGACAACGACAGCAGCTGTGAGCCCTCACACAACATCTCACTTAAAATGTCATGTGTGCTACTTGGTTTAAATTGTCACCCCTCCAGCAACCACAAACAATGCAGACACAGCAGATGTGTTTTCTATTTAGAATTAAACAGTTTATCTCAACCACTGTCATTGTTATAGAGAAAAAATAAATAAATATCCATCTTAATGTAAACTTCAAAAGGTACTTTCTGGCAACGGGAGATATTTTCAAATCCAAAGTCCTCTGAGAAAACTAGGATTTGACCACAGATTTTTTTTCAAATCGGGATGCTGGCAGCTCCAAGAGTAGTAAAACACAGCCTGGTCAAAAGATTTCTGGCCAGATATTACATACAATAACTCATGTCATTGATGCTTAATGGTCCAAAACATTAAGTAAACATCATAAATGTCTTTTGTTATTAAATGTTCCATTCAAACATTTTGTTTAACTCTTGTGTAATGGATTGAAAATAAGAAAGCTGCGGTAGAGATTGGCCTTCATGACAATCTTTGATTCACCTTCAAAGATATTATTTTAATGTATGCCATACTCATAGTTACAGAAAGAAAATAGCACCTCTAGCCTTCAGTGTATGCATTCTATCTCTGGAAGTTAGACTACTTGTAAGCTTGACTTTTTTAGGTCAAGTTCAAATTACCACCCATGTATTCTGAAGACTATAACTTTGTTCTCTCTAAAGTTGGGAAGTCAGTCTTCCTCTGTGTTAACTGGAGTAGAAATATGGGTGTTTTCTTAATGTGAGGTCACAAAGACAGGGAAAATGCTACTTTTTAAAGATCATTTTGCAAGAATAACAATTGCTATAGTAAAAGGAAAACCACAATTGGTTTGTTAAAAAAAAAGCTATCAAGACAGTGATTATCTAATGTAGTTTACCCCATTTCACAAATTTTGACATAAATGCATTTGTGTTTCCATAATCTGAAGGCTGCATTTAGTCATTAGAACATGACTCATTTTATCCTGGATCTAACCTCAGCTTTTCTCTTGTTGTGTGTGTGTGTGTGTTTTAATCTGTAGCTGAAACATCAGTAAAAAGCCCTAGTCATGATACTTTACTTGTATTTTTCCATAGAGCTTCTTTTCTTCCGATTTAAGTAAAGCCAGTTACTCAGCTCCCCTTCTTGAATTATCTATTCTCACAAGCCCCAAACGCTGAGAGTTATCTGGATGTTTTCTGGTTCTCTTAGTGAGGAGAATGTCCAAACAACACAAACCAAATGGCCATCCATTCCTATCTATTCTATAATTTTTATGTAAGAAAATCTGAAATCACATCTGGTATGTTGCATCTTAGTTGATTCTAAATGTGTTTTGCATCATATGCAGCATGTTTTGGGGAGAAGGGTAGCATCATTGCTCTAAGTAATAGAATTCTCTAAATGAAACCCCTGAAAGTTTGTCTTTTCACAGTATGTCTATAATTCATTTGTTTATTCATTCATTCAAACAATGTTTCATCTAACAATTAGTTATTAAGCACCTAGTAGGCTCTTGCCTGGAGAATCCCGTGGACAGAGGAGCCTGGTGGGCTGCTGTCCATGGGATCGCACAGAATTGGACGTGACTGATGCGACTTAGCAGCAGCAGCAGCAGGCTATAAATGAGGCAATTTCGTCTTTTCCTTGATGAAACTGAAACTGAACAGGATCCTGTGGGATTCCTGGGCACAAGAGCCTGTGTGTGTCCCCGGTTTCTTGATTACAGGAAATAGGCTTCATTCAGCCTTTGACTTAAGTTCAAGGGCAGGTTGAAACATTTGCTAATTAAGGAAGAAAGGGAAAGCAAAAACAAGGGAGAAACAGTCTAGAAACAATAGTGCAGCCTTGGGGCAGGGTCCTGGGGGCCCCTCGAGGGATATACATAGGAATCAGTTCAATTCAGCCACTCAGTCAGGTCCGACTCTTTGCGACCCCAGGGACAGCAGCATGCCAGGCCTCCCTGTCCATCACCAACTCCTGGAGTTTACTCAAACTCATGTCCATTGAGTCAGTGATGCCATCCAACCATCTCATCCTCTGTTGTCCCCTTCTCCTCCCACCTTCAATCTTTCCCAGCATCAGGCTCTTTTCAAATGAGTCAGTTCTTCGCATCAGGTAGCCAAAGTATTGGAGTTTCAGCTTCAGCATCAGTCCTTCCAATGAATATTCAGGACTGATTTCCTTTAGGATGGACTGGTTGGATCTCCTTGCAGTCCAAGGGACTCTCAGAGTCTCCTTCAACACCACAGTTCAAAACCATCAAGTCTTCGGCGCTCAGCCTTCTTTATAGTCCAACTCTCACATCCATACATGAGTACTGGAAAAACCATAGCTTTGACTAGATGGACCTTTGTTGGCAAGGTAATGTCTCTGCTTTTTAATATGGTGTCTAGGTTGGTCATAACTTTCCTTCCAAGGAGTAAGCGTCTTTTAATTTCATGGCTGCAGTCACCATCTGCAGTATTTTGGAGCCCCCCAAAATAAAGTCTGTCACGGCTTCCATTTCCATACATAACAATATCTTTGAGCTATTTTGCAGATGCTGGAACCCCCCACCAGGTGGGAGAAAGTAGGCAGCAACCAGAAGGTTGATGATGCAGACTCCCACTTAACTCACCAACAACCCGTCAGAAGAATGTTCATAAGCTGATCACACTCTCAATGAACCACTATTATAAAACTCCTTACTATCCCCTGCAGGTTGGAACACAAAGTTTTGAGGACATTATACCACTGTGGCACCCTTTGCCTGGCAAAGCAATAAAGCTACCTTTTTTTACTTCACCAAAACTCTTATCTCTGAGATCTAATTTGATACTGGAGTACAGAGGTCAGATTCAGTTTCAGAATTGCTAGTTAGTCTCTAACCTGTCTGCCATATTTTTCTTCCAGGCAGAACAAATACCATTTCTCTGTGTGTAAAATTCATTCAGAATCCTTTAGGGAAATCACTCCCTGAATCTGCTGTGGGATGACAAAGAGCAATTTTGTTATGCTTTGAGTTGTATTTATATAGCATCTAGAGCCACAGATTATGCAAATAAATGATATAAAACATAGCAGGATTGCACAATTTTATAACAAAAGCAATAACAGGAAAGGAAGAACAACAACAAAGATGCTGTTATTTCTCCTCTGAGCTTGGGAAAAAGGCTATACTTTTAACAGTTATTCTAAAGCACTTGAATTTTCATTGGCACCAATATCCAATACCACAACAAGTATTTATAGGGATATTTTTGAGAAACACTCCATAAGGAAACATGTAATGAGGAAATCTATAACATGTTTTCTCTCTATCAAAAAGCCTTAAACTTTCTTACTGTCAAACTACTATTTTTAAAAAGTGATATTTTATGTCTCAACTATCTACATCTTGATATATCGCTATACCATAAACAAAATATGGCTACTCTGACGTTTGAAATTAGAAGACCAAAAAAAAAATTTTTTTTTCACATACCACTCACCGTGAGGAGAATGAAAACAATAGTGATGGTAAATAAATGAAATGGGCTTCTTGGTTCTTTTTATTTGCTTTTATCACAGTGGAAGCTTTATTGGATTTTTGGAAAATATTTTAGTTATCAAACTAAATCAGTCAATATCTAGAAGAATTTCTTTTTGATTAAAGAATAAAAAAGGTGATGGGGAAAAAAACTATAAGCCTATCTTAAAGAGATTAGTATATACTATACAAAGCATTCTGAAAGCATTCTGGGATTTTCTCAATTTTTTTGAATTTTGGAACATTAAATTCTTACATATTTTCCTATTCTTCCTTGTTCACTGCATTAAATGAGACCACAAATTGAGAGAAATTTATGCATTTGCTTTATTAAAATACCAAAGAACAATTTTTATATTTTCTTCAGATGGGAAAAATTTTAAGATATTATTATCCTGAAAAATCCCTCTAAAGTTAACTGCTATAGAACCATTAAAGCATAAAAGATTCTCCTACTGACTTTCTGTCAGCAACATAGGACCTATTAGCTTGATATTAGAAATCCTCTAATCTACTTCTACTGAACAAAAGCACCAAGATTACCTCTTATATTGATACTTAGGCTTGGTTCCCTCATCCACTTAGCTGAGGAGTTATGCTTTGAAACAAACTTTGTATATACACATGAAAATATTATTTAAAAAGAGGAAGGCAATATAAAGGAATAAGGACTGTGAACTTGGGAATCAGGATGCCTAACTTGATGCCACAGCTCAAGCCAGAGAGGTCATCAGGGTCCAGAGATGACTTGCTCTCTGTACTTCTGTTTCCGTCTTTCTTCACTTATTAAGAATGTGTGGCACTTAGAATATGTCAAATACATGAAAACTCTTTCACGGCATTCTAAAAAGGATAACTGTAACTGCAGAAATCCTAAGTAATAAAAACAAGTTATGTTTTCTTAATAGTACAGAGGAAACAAACATAGTGCAATAAGGAGACTTGAATTTAAACTAATGGTAGACATATTATTATTATTATTAAGCTAATTATCAAGCTAATAGTGAAACATATCATTTTAGACATAGTAGAACATGATGAACCAAGGCAGTGACTTCATTTCAAATAGAAAGAGTAGTTCGCTATCCGAAGAGTAGTTGGTTCATAAATTGACTACAAGGTGTTTCTTTTAGCTTTTAGTTAACATTCATTTTTTAAGGTATTCAGGAATAAGATATTCTTCCTGGCTCAAAGGGGCCTTGTGATTACAAGAGAATTTTAGTGTTTACATATCCCAAAGAATGGCAAAACAGGAGACAGTGGAGAATGTTGGAACCCATTCTTATGATCAATTTCTCATAAATAATCTCTTTCAAAACTTTTAATGGCTAAACCTCTATAGATAGTAGATCAATCAGAGCTTTTTCAGTTGCATGTGAAATAAATTTGAGTGAATTTAAGTTCATATAATCAAAACAGGAAGGATACAGGTGGAGCTGAACACTCCTGACAATTCATCTTAGGTACTGAATCTGTCAGTTAATTTGTCTCTCTTTCTCTATCTCATGTTCCAATCACTACCCTACACATTGGGGACAGAGCAGTGAATACACAAAACAAATAGATTTTTCCTCCCTATTGAGCTTGCGTTGTTTTATAAAACTTTAAGCTTTTGAGTTTGATATAATCACAACAGAGATGGGGAAAGGGCATTCTGGGGAGAGAAGAAAGCATGAACGAACACACAGAGGGAGGGAAGTGCGTGTGATGGACTTGCTAGTAATAACCAAGGATGGCTGAGGCACAGATTACAGGCACAGGCATGAAGAGGAAGCTGAAAGCTAAGATGGAGTCGTATGCCAAAGGGTAATGATAGCCACAGTATGGAATAAACAGCTAAGACATCATTTTGAAGATGAGTCAACAGAATTTGGAAACAGATAATAGGTACGGAAGAGAGAATTGTCAGATGGGAGTGTCAGGTTTTTAATTCTAGAAACTGTGAAAGAGCATTCCCATCCCTTCTGCTCATCTTCACACACAGCTACATCAAACTACAATGTGTCTGTGGATTCATTAGGGTTCTCTGGAGAAACAGAACCAACAAGAAGATATTTACACAGAAAGAGAATCATGATGAGAAGTTGGCTCATAGGATTATGGAGGCTGAGAAATCCCCAAATCTATGTAATCAGTCAGCTGGAGATCCAGAAAAGCTAACGGTATAGTTTTACTCTTAGTTTGAAGGTACGAAAATCAGGAGAGCTGGTGGTATAAATTCCAGTCCATAAACCTGCAGGTTCTACACCCCAGGAGAACCAATGTTTCAATTTGAGTCTGAAAACAGGAGAGGACTAATGTTCTAACCCAATAGTCAGGCAGGAGTTTCCACTTACTTGCAGGAAGGTCATCCATTTTGTTCTATATAGACCTTCAACTGATTAGACGAAGACCTCCAGTCTACAGATTCAGGTGTTAATCCCTGAATCTGTGAAGGAGCCTCACAGACACACACAGAATCATATTTAACCAAATATCTGGGCATCTTATGGCCCTATCAAGTTGACACAGGAAATTAGCTGCATTTGGGCTTATGTACCTTTTGAACCTTGTTCATGAGAATTCCTGTTTGAAATATTTTCTCCAGCCCCCCTGACCTTCCTCACTCCTAGTGCTACCAGCCATCATGCTTGAGAATATCTCCACCATAATCCTTGAGAATATCTCCCTGTCCTTTAAGAGTTTTTCCAAATGTTATTTTTGAAGTCTTCCCTAAAGCCCTACACCCATTCTAAGCCATCCCAGTCATGTTCTAGTTCACACAATATGTTGCACAAGCTACCAATAAAGCATGTATCATATTACTTTAATTACTAGTTGAAATTTCTTTCATTTTTTTATTAATCTGTGAGTCCTCAGACACAGGAAATGCTTTTTTTTAACTATTATTTTATTGTGTTAAAAATGAATGTAAAGATAAAAATTTGCCACTTTAACTACATGATGCAGTAATTCTACTCCTAGGATACATTATACCTCAAAGAATAAAATACAGAATTCAAACAGATATATGCCAATGTTCTTGGCAGTGTCGTTCACAATAACCTAAATGTGAAAACAACCAAGTACCTATTAAAAGATGAACAGATGAACAAGATGTGGCATGTTGATACAATGGAATATTATTCAGCCATAAAAAAGATAAGTTCCGATACATGGTCCAACGTGGATGAACCATGAAAATATGCTAACTGAAATAAGATGAACATGTTTTACTCCTCCTTGTACATCTGTCACTTAACATGGTTCTCACATATGCCTCACAAGTGATTTCTGTTACAGATTTGGAGCCAGAGTTCCTGAAACTTCATTTCTTAAATTGTTTGATCTGAGCCAAGTCATTTAACTTCTTATGTCTCATTTTCCTCGTTTGAAAAGCAAGGGTATGTTGTAGAGTTATTTATTATTTTGATTAGTTAATCTGTAAGGAGCTTAGAATAAAATCTGAAACACAGGACCCAAACAAGTGTTAATTATTATCATTATTATTCATGTTATCATTTAACAAATTTGTAGATGAGATACAGGTTGGGGAAGTTCTTGATATTTAAGAGATAGAGCTTTCAGGAAAGAACTGTTAAGGCAAAGAAGACTGGTACTATTTTAAAAGGTGTTTTGTGTGCCACATCACAGACAACATAAGAGAATGAGCCTTGAAGTCATATTTCCCAAATATGGATCATGGCTTCACCATGCACTAGCTATGTGGCTCTGGGTAAATTCAATGAGCCTCGATTTTCCTTTCTAAGATAAGATTAGTAAGGGTTGTTATGAGAACTAAATGAAATAATGCCTATAAAGTACTTAGCATAAGGCATGACATAAATTAAGCACTCAGTAAGTGCTAAGTACTATTAATAGTGTTAAATTAGATAGTCTTCATTGAGTTCTTGACCACTCCTTGATCAAAAACATTAGTCTGTGATTTCAAATATTCTATCCACTTGACTCTACCCACAACTTCATATCAAAGATAATCTACTTTATATTGGAATTAGATTTCAACCATTTTCCCAGAATGCCTACATATTCAATAACCAACATGACATTTCTCTGAAATTGACCTCAATCATCCATTACTGCCTAGACATTGAGGAAAAAATTCTTCAGCTTTGTGCAATGTCAAGCTCAGTGCATGTCCTAGTTTTAAAAATAAGATAATTATGCAGATGGAGGGAACAGATGGATTGGATCGGTGAGTGTTTATCATTTTTTAATATTTTGAAACCAGATGTGCTACATACACATTGCTGGTTGCCTTCTAAGGAAGCTTCATTGGTGGGTTACTAATCTTTAATAAGAAATTACAACATTTTCATGCAGCTTAAATCAACTATTTTTAATATACAATTGGACAACCACTGCTGCAATCCTTTAGAAAATAGAAAACAGATGCTTAATAGAAGGAATACTATCAGCCAAGAAATTCCTGATGATCTTTTTATAGAATGTAAACTTACATATTTTATGGGTCTTTTAATGAACTGCTATAGAACAACTTCAGCAGTCAAAACATTTCATGAAAATAAACGTGAACAATTTGTCACTTGTTACCGTGTTCACAGAAAATCCTTCAGTTGCACTCCTGGGAAAATGGGCATATTTGTGGCTCTCATTAACAACATCTGCTATTTACCGTAGATTTGATTGGATACATTGGAGAAAGGAGGAGTTAGGATAAACAAACGGAGATGCCTCTATTTCTGTAGGTGTTTCTGCTAGACCTGGCAAAGATCCTTTGCTAGATATGAATATGCTGTGCTGTGCTATGCTTAGTTGCTCAGTCATGTCCGACTCTTTGTGAACTCATGGACTGTAGCCCAGTAGGCTCCTCTGTCCATGGGGATTCTCCAGGCAAGAATACTAGATTGGGTTGCCATGCACTCCTCCACAGGATCTTCCCAAGCCAGGGATCAAACCCAGGTCTCCTGCATTGCAGGCAGATTCTTTACCATCTGAGATTGAAAACTTCTGTGCTAACAACTGTGTTCATGGGGGAATGCCACAGTAGAGTAAGACCAGAGACTGTGTTCTGTTTCATAGATGACTTTAGTAGAGAAAAAATTAATAGCAATGTGGATCCTAATGTATAAGACTGGGGATTAAAAGAGTCTAAAAAGAACCTACCCTTCATCCATTGGGGCAACATGTTAACCAGCCTTCCACTGGCTCAGTCCAGCTATGAAACTGATGAAAGGAGGTAGCAAGCAATCGGAGAAGGCAATGGCACCCCACTCCAGTACTCTTGCCTTGAAAATCCCATGGACGGAGGAGCCTGGTAGGCTGCACTCCATAGGGTCGATAAAAGTTGGACACGACTGAACGACTTCACTTTCATACTTTCCTGCATTGGAGAAGGAAATGGCAACCCACTCCAGTGTTCTTGCCTGGAGAATCCCAGGGACGGGGGAGCCTGGTGGGCTGCCGTCTATGGGGTTGCACAGTCGGACACGACTGAAGTGACTTAGCTGCAGCAGCAAGCAATAGTCACATACTTTTGTTTCTGAATTCACTTCTTCTGGATGTCCCCTGAACCTTCATAAGGTGGGACATAGAAGAAAGGGCTGAGAGAGTGGGAATTTACCCCTCCCATATCTCTACTCCATCACTTTTGTTTATCTCATATATACTTTGCCATCCTTTGTGATTTCTAATGCTGGTTTAGAGTAAGAGGGATTCGGATGTAGAAAAGGAAAAGGGAAAAGTAAAAGAGATGATAGAAAATGTAAGTGACAGTGTAAACATTCTGTCCTCAGTATAATCCCAAAAGAAGAGGGTAGGTTTTTAAATAAAGCAAAATAAGACAAAATAATGTAGTATCTTACCCACTCCATCTCACCACGGTCCATGGGAAAATGTGAAGGCTAATTGTCTGATAGGGCTCAAGTCATCAAGTTTAGAATAGAAATGTGTGCAGACACTATTTCCTCTCCTAGAAATATATGAAAACTATTTCCCTTGTTTTTTTTTTTTTTTTTAATTGCTCTTACAATCTTTTGGGAGCTTAAAAAATCTGTCAGAATGGTCATCACCAAAAAGACTCCCAAATATTACAGATGCTGGTGAGGATGTTAAGAAAATGGAACCCTCGTACACTACCAGTAGGGATGTAAATTGGTGTAGCCACTGTGGAAAACAGCATGGTGATTTCTCAAAAAACTAAAAATAGAACTACCATATGATGCAGCAATTCCACTCCTGGGTATACAAAAATAAACCCCCAAAACAGAAATTTAAAAAATAGATGCACCCCAAGGTGTATAACAGCATTATTTACAATTGCCAAAATATGTAACCAATCTAAGTGTTCATTAATAGATGATTGGATAAAGAAAATAATATTCTATATACAATGGAATCTTGGTCAGCCATAAAAGGGAATGAAATTTTGCTATTTGCAGCAACGTGGATGGACTTGGAGGTTAATACTGAATGACAGCACTCATATGTGGAATCTAAAAAATACAACAAACTTGTGAATATCACACACACAAAAAGCAGACTCACAGATATAGAGGACAGTGGAAAGGAAGGAAAGGCAGAGTAAGAAAGGGGAAGAGGATTAAAAGGTACAAACTACTATCTATAAAATAAACATGCTACAATATATAACAGAGCACAGAGAGGTGGTGCTGGTGGGAAAGAACCTACCTGCCAGTGCAAGAGACATAAAGGCACCATTTCGACCCTTGGGTGGGGAAGGTCCCTGGAGGAGGGCATGGCAACCTATCCCCAGTATTCTTGCCTGGAGAATCCTATGAACAGAGAAATCTGGTGGGCCGCAGTTCATAAGGTCACAAAGATTTGGACAGATAATTAGATTTTGGTTAACGGAATGTATGCCAAGTGCTGTTAGGAATTTCTGAAAGCCTTCATAAGGGGAGCTGGCTCTGCCAAGAGGTGAGTCCTTTGCCCCTTTCCTTCTCCTGCCCTCTTTCCTGTGTCCTGGAACACATATGGCTTGAGCTTTTGCAACTATCTTGAACAATCTGGTGACATTCAGAATGGAAACAGCAGAGAGAAAAAATTAAAGGAAAAGACAAGACTGAATCTTTTGAGCAATGAGTCTGCAAACCAGACTTAAACTGCCCTCATCCCACTGCTTTTACTTTAGGGAAAAATTAAGTGTTTCTATTAACTTATACACTAAATTATTGTAATTAGTGCCAGAAATTGGTAAATAATATAGTACAGATACAAATAAAATGCCATAAGAATAGAGGAGGGAAAATGGTGATGATCACAGAGAATTTGTAGAAGAGGTAGTGTATTAGTCAATTTGAGCTGCCATAACAAAATAGCACAGACTTGGTGGTTTAAACAACAGAAAGTTATTGTCTCACAGTTCTGGAGACCAGAAGTCCAAGAGCAAGGTGCTATCAGAGTTGCTTTGTGGTGCGGACTCTTTCCTGGCTTGCAGAGGATTGTCTTGTTGCTGTGTCCTCACATGGACTTTCCTCTGTGTGTGCTGAGAGAGAGAGAGAGATCTCTGTAGTCTCTCCTCTTATAAGGCCACAAATGCCATAGGATTAAGAACCTAGCCTTATGACTTCACATAAACTGCATTGCCTGCCTACATGTCTCATTGCTAAAAACAGTCATAGTGTGGGTGAAGACTTTATGCATTTTGAAGGGGCATATGATTCAATCTAAAGCATGTGGTATGTGAACTAGGCATGCAAATTTGGATAGAACTTAAATATACAACTGCCGTGCTAGAAACAAGGGAACTAAATAGTTAGATAGGAATATGCAGGGTGGACACATAAAATAAGAGTGGTTCCAGATGATAAGGCTCTAAGGGCCATAAAGGGAATGGAACTATAAAGACTGTAAAGTAGAAGACAGAATTGGAAAGCAAATTTGGAAATTGAATGGCTGGTTCAAGTCCGGACTTCATTGTTCAGAGTACGAGGAGTCATTGAAGGTTTATGAGCTGAGGAATGACATGATCAGAGTTGAACTTCAGAAAGATAATTTGTGGGTAGAGTGTAGGAGAGATTCGAGTGAGTGGAAGCTGGAAGCAGAGAGAATAGTAAAAAAAGACTATTATAGTCGTTCAGGGAAAATATAATCCCTTGAAAGTTATATCCAATTAAATGCAGTCATTGTTTTGCTTTAAAAGTGGACTTCTTAATATTTTTCTTATCTCTATTTTTCCATTTGGTTTTTGGCATTTTCATCCTGTGGTTTTTGTCTTGGCATTTTGTGTTCTGAAGACTTAATCTCATTATTGAGGAAGTCTTACAGGCGAGTTCATGGAATTCACACCCAGCAATTAGGGAATTTTGGGAAATTTCAAAGGCAGAATAAATTACCTGTCAGAGATTCATAATCTTCACTATGTAATGAATTCACCTACCCATAGGAAACCTTAGAGTTTCGGTTTTCGTAAAACATAAATATTTCCCAACAAAAATGTAACTGTTTCTAAAAAAACTGCTAAACTGTGCATTTGAAGTTTATAGAGACATCTTTTATTCAGCTACACAAATTGACTATGAAGCGAACACTCATGTTATCCATACCATTCAAAATAAACATCAGTGTTTATTATGTGAATGGGGATTTAAAACAAAACAAAAATTCTTAGCAAAAATGGCATATTTTGCTTGTGTTTTACAACCACGTTGTTTAGTTTTTCTTTTTTTTTTTTCCAGAACAACTTTATTTCTTCTCATGGTGGAATCCAGCACATGATAACCAGAACTTCAGTCCATTTGGCATTGACTCTGCTGAATCTTAGCTGAAACAATTTAATAATTTCTAAATAGTCCCTCTAATTGAGTTGCTATTTTCTTTCCCGACTAGAGGTGTGTTTATAACACACCCTTGCAGCTTCTCCCCAATGCCAGACTCACAATCCATTTCCCTACTTTGCAGAGCAATAAAATATATAATTAATTAATTAATAGCTCAGACTTACAGTCATGAGCAAGGCAGTGGGCTAGACACTGTTGGGAATACAAATGGAATCCCTGTTCACTGACTCATGAGCCTTGGCTCCAGATTTTATTAAACATTTCTTTTTTTCAGACTCTCTCCAACCAGAGAATTCCAGGAACTCTGGCCCATTTGAAAAGTCTCTGCAATAGCCTGGTCCTCCGTAGCTTGAGACTCATGCATGCCTCTGACTGGTGCTTCTCTTCTGCCATGTTTCGATGCATGCCCCTGTTCTACAGCTCCAGCTGCTGAACGATGCCTGTCTCCCATGCAATAATCTAACGCCTTCTTTTCCTCTGCCCCTGGGTGTTGGTTGACCTTCACCTATTCCCTGGACTGTGTGTACATTCGCGCTTCATCAGATTCCAATAAGCCCTCTTCACTAGATGTGCACTTCATAGATTATGAAATAGCAACCTCTGGTCTAGCAGATGTCCAATCCCAGTTTCTAACACACCACTGAAGCAACAGAAAATCAGGCTTCAAACATAGAGGTGTCTGGGTTTCAGTAATTAAAGGATAGATATTATAACCATCTCATATCTCTAGGATAAACTCTGCTTTGTTGTGCATTATCCTTTTAGATATTACTGGATTCAATTTGCTAAATTCTAAAAGAGACGGGGATACCAGACCACCTGACCTGCCTCTTGAAAACCTGTATGCAGGTCAGGAAGCAACAGTTAGAACTGGACAAGAAACAACAGACTGGCTCCAAATAGGAAAAGGAGTACGTCAAGGCTGTATATTGTCACCCTGCTTATTTAACTTATATGCAGAATACATCATGAGAAACACTGGGCTGGATGAAGCACAAGCTGGAATCAAAATTGCCGGGAGAAATATCAATAACCTCAGATATGTAGATGACACCACCCTACTGGCCGAAAGTGAAGAAGAACTAAAGAGCCTCTTGATGAAAGTGAAAGAGGAGAGTGAAAACGTTGGCTTAAAGCTCAACATTCAGAAAACAAAGATCATGGCATCTGGTCCCATCACTTCATGGGAAATAGATGGAGAAACAGTGGAAACAGTGGCTGACTTTATTTTTGGGGGCTCTAAAATCACTGCAGATGGTGATTGCAGCCATGAAATTCAAAGATGCTTACTCCTTGGAAGGAAAGCTATGACCAACCTAGACAGCATATTGAAAAGCAGAGACATTACTTTGCCAACAAAGGTCCGTCTAGTCAAGGCTATGGTTTTTCCTGTGGTCATGTATGGATGTGAGAGTTGGACTATAAAGAAAGCTGAGTGCGGAAGAATTGATGCTTTTGAACTGTGGTGTTGGAGAAGACTCTAGAGAGTCCCTTGGACTGCAAGGAGATCCAACCAGTCCATCCAAAAGGAGATCAGTCCTGGATGTTCATTGGAAGGACTGATGTTGAAGCTGAAACTCCAAAATTTTGGCCACCTGTTGTGAAGAGCTGACTCATTGGAAAAGACCCTGATGCTGGGAAAGATTGAGGGCAGGAGGAGAAGAGGATGATAGAGGATGAGATGGTTGGATGGCATCACCTACTCGATGGACATGGGTTTGGGTGGACTCCAGGAGTTGGTGATGGACAGGGAGGCCTGGCGTGCTGCTATTCATGGGGTCGCAAAGAGTTGGAAACGACTAAGCGATTGAACTGAACTGAACTGTTTCTTATAACATTTTTTCTTATTTAAAAGTTAGCTTGAATGCTAATTAATTTGTTTATTTTTAGAACAACTATAACTTCATATGTCATTGTAGGAAATTATTTAGAAAGTCCCTGTACACTTTATCTGGGACTTGCAAGTGGCTCAGTTGGTAAAGAACCCACCTGCCAATGCAGGAGACACAAGAGACCTGGGTTCAACCCCTGGGTAGAGAGATCCCCTGGAGGAGGAAATGGCAAGCCACTCCAATATTCTTGCCTGGAAAATTCCAGGGATAGAAAAACCTGGTGGGCTACAGTCTATGGGGTCTCAAAGAGTCGGACACAACTGAGTGATACACACAAGACAATACGGATACACTTTATCCCGTTTCCCCCAGTAGTCAGAGCTTGCAAAATTGTAATGAACTACAACCATGATACTGATATTGATAGAGTCAATATGCAGAACATTATCCTCACTACAAGGAGCCCTCATGTTGACCTTTTAAATGCACACTCGCCTACTTCACACCTCTTAAACTCTGTCAGCTGTTAAACTGGTTCTTCATTTTTATAAATTTATTATCTCAAGAATGTTATATAAATGGAATCATAGCTATGCAACATTCTGGGGTTGATATTTTTTCTTGCACTTTTTATTCCTAAAGTTTCCATCGAGTTTGTCTTTACATTTTCTACTTCTCTGTTGAGACTTCTATTTATTTATTTATTTTGGCTGATATTTCTATTTTTTCAAACACATTTATAAATGTACCTGAGAGGTGGGATGGGCACCCTGTTACTGCTTTTCAGGGATAAAAGATCTTGCTTCTCCTGTGGTCTCCAGGGACAAGGCTGTAAGGGGAGGCTTTGTGACTACTCATCAGGCATGGCATCAGAGTCTCAGCTCTCCATTCAGCCTCCAATGCCATCCCAGTGCGGGGAGAGCAGAGGTTAGGGGACACCTTCTTACAGCCTGGGAAGGGTGGAAAGTGTAGGTTCACCATTCAGCCTTGGCTGCCATGTGGGAGGCAATGTTCTGTATCTTGACTCTATAAATATCAATATCATGGTTGTGGTGGTGCTTTACAGTTTGTGTGTGTATATGTGTGTGGTGTTGAGAGACAGTGGAGTGGTCATTTTATAAAATTTTCTTTATCTTGCTAGGCTACCATTTCTCTGAGCCTTTGTCTAGGGCAAGCAGGCTATATTGGAGCTATTAAAGTCTTCGTCCCTCGGCATTTCTGGTTTCTCCAGCACCCAGTCTAAAGACTAGATGGCAAAAAGAAAACCTGCACACTCCCCAGCATGCCATTCTTTAGTTCTTGAGGTCTATAACTGATCTGCCTTCTTTCAGAATCTTATGTTTGTTTTTTTATATAATTTTCACCATTTTAGTTCTACTTCAGTTCAGTCGCTCAGTCATGTCTGACTCTTTGAGACCCCATGAACTGAGCCGCAGCATGCCAGGCCTCCCTGTTCATCACCAACTCCTGGAGTTTACTCAAACTCATGTCCATATTCTACTTAAAGGGAGAAATGGGGGCATCCCCAGTGGTTCAGTGGTAAAATATTTGCCTGCATTGCAGGAGACCTGGATTCGATCCTTGGGTGGAGAAGATCCTCTGGAGGAGAGCAACCCACTCCAGTATTCTTGCCTGGAGAATCCCATGGACAGGGAAGCCTGGAGGGCTATGGTTGACTGGATTGCAAGGAGTCAGACACGACTGTAGCAACTGAGCACAGTGGGAGAAACAGGAAAAAATACATCCACTTTGTCTTCTTGGAAGTGGAAGTTTTATTATCTTTTTAATTTTTATAGGATTCATAGACATGCTATTCTCATAGGAAAAAAGTAGCAAAACAGAGTACAGAAAACCAAACTTTTATCATCACTTGAACTAAAATTCCTACGTCCTACTCTCAAATACGATTGGGACTACACAGCCTTAGCATACCTCCTGCCTTCTATACTTCTTTCTAATTTCAGGTGCTCTGTCTTTGCAGATAATTATATCATGATGGCTGTTCCTGTGTGTCTAGGTTCAGGCAATGTTGCCCTGTGTGATATGTGTGGATCATCTTGGGGTATGATTTCCCATCACTCATTGTTTTCATGATGTAAGGACTTGCATTATCAGATATTCCTTAAATTTGTTTTAAATACAACAGACCAACTGTGTCTTAACACTTCTTTGGGGAAGTCATTCTCTCTTACTCATAAGGAGAAGGAACAGAAGAAAGATTTTTCTAGGTTAAAATCTTATTAAATCAATCCTTTAGTATTAACAAAGGGGGAGCAAAGATGATTCAAGGAACTACTCACAGCAGTAATAAAATCTTACAGTTAAAAAGCATTTTACAGGTTTCAAAGAATTTTTACATCTATTAGTTTGAAAATTTCAAACTCATTTGACCCCAGAATATTAATAATATTAATTAGAGTTATTTCAGTTCAGTTCAGTTCAGTTGCTCAGTGGTGTCTGACTCTTTGCGACCCCATGAATCGAAGCACGCCAGGCCTCCCTGTCCATCACCAACTCCCGGAGTTCACTCAGACTCACGTCCATCGAATCAGTGATGCCATCCGGCCATCTTATCCTCTGTCGTCCCCTTCTCCTCCTGCCCCCAATCCCTCCCAGCATCAGAGTCTTTTCCAATGAGTCAACTCTTCGCATGAGGTGGCCAAAGTACTGGAGTTTCAGCTTTAAGCATAGAGTTATTTAGGTTCATGTAAATAGTGAAAAAATCATCTCATAGGCTAATTTCCAAAAACAGTTTTTTAAAAACTGTATAGAATCCTCATAAAATGTAATTTGGGAAACATGAGATCTTTTTAAAGGAGTAATGGGTACAGCAAGCTCTATGATGTCAAGTATGAGAAAATTCTTTTTCTCAACTATTGATTATTTCCAATGACTGTAAAACTTTTGTGACAAAATAATGGGGAATACAACATAAAATATTGAATTCCTCTACCATTCTGATGTTCCCTTTACACTTTATATTTGTTTTTATTTTATATGCATGGAATATTATCAATGCTTTTTTAAAAATTCAGCAAATATTATATAAGAAACATTTTCCTAAGTGCTTTATTCATAATTCTCATTTTAATAGTTATATAGTTTTGTACAATAATGTTAAGCTAAAATTTAATGAATGCCTTTCCAATTATTGGACATTTAGATTATGTTCAGAGAATATCAGAAAATATGTATGTATAGACAGTTGTTTCCTTTCAATTCAAAGTAATACCAGACAACAAGCAATATGAAGACAGAGCCAATGTGTCACTGTAGGTTAGCCGCTGTGCTTCCTGCCAGCCCCTAAATCAGTGTATTGGAGGTACTTGGCAATTATTTTTTTTTGGTTCTCTGAATGAATAAAATCTTTCCTTTGAACTGTATCACAAATTGCTTTTCAAAATGACTGCTTTAACTCATTAAAACTGGCAATGTGTGAAGATATAATTTCATCACATCCTCATTAAAACTGGATATTTAATCAATTTAAAAATGTTTCATTATTTTACTGAAGCTGAATACATTTTCAGCTTGTTATTTGTTTCATGCTTGTTATTTGTTTCATGCTTGTTATTTAATAATATTTGTTTTTTCTAACTGCTGGTTTAGATTTGGAAAATGAGGTTCAGGAAAATTGTACATAAACAAGAAATATGCATTTGAATAAAAATTAGGCAAGTTTCAGACCTCTTACCTTCTGATACATTAAAAATGGTCTACCATGACACCCCAAATGCAGCCAAATTTTGAAGCCGCAATTTTGATTAATTTAGCTTGCAGGGTGTTATATATTGACATGAGACTCACTAGGTAAAATATTATTGTCTTGTCATCTCTAAAAATTATGAATATACTATTCCCAGATTCCAGATTTTAATAGAGTTAATTTAGTTGAAATTCCAGTGATTTTGCTAATATTAGTAATAACTTGGAATCACTATTTGAATTTAATACATTATTTTCTAAATTTTAAAATGTTTCAAAATCACTTAAAATGTCTGGGGGCTTAGTAGATTTCATTTACAGGCTAAAATCCCTTCCAGTATTTGTATATTTTGAGTCAACTGAATTTTGCACATCCATTGACTGCTGTTATATGGCAAGTCATAGAATGATTTCTGAATATTAAATGCAGTGTCACAGAAAATAAAACTGTAGGGTCTCGGAGAAAAGATAGCAGTCTTAACTTCTGTTTCAGAGAGGTTTTCAGGACTTCAGGGTCATACATTTTTGTGGAGAGATTACAAGAGGCCTAGAATTGGGCCAGGGATTGGGGTTGAGGGGGTGGGGGAGCAAATTACTAATCCAGTCAGTTTACTCTATCATTGTTGCGATATCAGGGGAATCAATATATTTTCATTAATGGATTGGGTGTTTGCCCAATACCAGAGATTTGATTTCTGGTATTTTTGAGCTGCTGCTGCTGCTAAGTCACTTCAGTCGTGTCCGACTCTGTGTGACCCCATAGACGGCAGCCCACCAGACTCCCCAGTCCCTGGGATCCTCCAGGCAAGAACACTGGAGTGGGTTGCCATTTCCTCCTCCAATGCATGAAAGTGAAAAGTGAAAGTGAAGTCGCTCAGTCGTGTCCGACTCTTAGCGACCCCATGGACTGCAGCCCACCAGGCTCCTCCATCCATGGGATTTTCCAGGCAAGAGTACTGGAGTGGGGTGCCATTGCCGTCTCCGATTTTTGAGCTAAGTTTCATTTATATGAAGCATATGTAAATCAGGTGTGCTAGAGTTAAAGCAACGTAGCCCAGTTTCAACTGGAAGGAGGGCTGAGATCACCACTCAGAGGGACCTGGTTTGAAACCCATTTCTCAGGATGACTAATTGCCACCACCCATCTGTGACATGCGCTTTTAGTCACCAAAGCCCTCCTCTCCATTCCCAATAAAAATGCTGTAGATCAATAGTCAGAGAATGCTGAAATGATATCTGTAACGTTAATACTTGAGAAATGCATAGATTTTTTAAAGGACTCAAACTTTGTACATATATACACAGGCATACACATATATATGTTCCACATATATGCATACTTCTTTTTATATGACACCATATTTTCTTCCTGTAATTCTTTTTGCTTTATCTAGATCTTTGTAATAATATCACACTGATCAAGGAGGTAGTTGCAGAAAAGAAGCTTATACCTGGCAGGGAAGCTAACAGAGGGTTAGCTTCAAATACTCTGTACTGGCCCCTTTTTAGACTTGGAATGAACTTCATACTGGTGCAGTTAGCACAAATTCTGTGTTAAATGAAATATTTGTATTTAAGGATAATGTAATAACTAACATTACAATTTCTCTGCAACTATGCTCCTTTTAGAGGGATTCTGAACCGTTAAAATGTATCGCCCTCTGGTGTTCCATTGAAGTATTGCCAGTCAGGAAACAAAAAGCATGCATGCATATTATTGAAGAGGAATAAAGAAAAGTTCTGGGGCTTCCCAAACTTTCCAACTGGCCCTAGTGGTAAGGAAACTGCCTGCCAATGCAGGAGACAAAAGAGACACGGGTTCGATCCCTGGGTTGGGAAGATCCCCTGGAGGAGGGCATGGCAACCCACTCCAGTATTCTTGCCTGGAAAATCCCATGGACAGAGGAGCCTGGTGGGCTACAGTCCATAGGGGTCACAAAGAGTCGGACACAACTGAAGTGACTTAGTACGGCACAAAGTAAAGATTAATGGAGTTTTTCCTCCTTTAAATGAAAAAAAAAATTGTAATAATTCTAAAGAAGCATCTGTGAGTTATTCTTGGGACTCACTGAAGGAATCTCTTTAATCTTCTCTCATTCTTTAGGCTCTGTTGACTTTATACTCCTGTTGTCTTCTCTCAACTTTAGCCAGTTTGTTTCCCCTCAAAGCTTTTGACCTATGTCTTTTGGCCTCTGAGAGTAGTAATTCTAATAATTGGTTAGTCTATGAACAAATATTCATTGAGCTTTCTATTCTTTGCCAGATACTGTGTTAAGTGGCTAAAAGAAAGATGGAGGGAGTACTTTAAATTTTCTCCTTTACCCTCAAATCTTTCCTGGCTTACCAGGTTTTCCTGATTATTTAGAGAAACTCACTAACTTGCAGGTCAACATCAGATCAGCTTCCTCTTGCTCTTTGGGAATTCCAGCCACCCTCGAATTCTTCCCTCACATTTCTGTGAATCCTCAAAGTTGTCTCAAATGTGCTTGAGAGTTATTCTCTTATACTCAAAAGTTAGCCAACCTTTCCCAGCAGAAATTGAATTCTGAGAGGATAAGGCGTTCATTCATATAGGAATCAAAGACTGCAAAAAGAAGGTTGAAAAGGTGGAACATTAAGGGCTGTTCAGAAAATGTTGGTTGTGAGGAAAGATTATGTGGGTAAAGCAGGGAGCAAGGAAACATCATGAAGACGCTGGCATGTGCAGTATGAATGAGAACATGCAAAATGTAAGGAGATGCACTGGAAAATGTATTATTAAGCTCTGTGTGCATTATGATTCAATCTAGAGGTTGGCCTAGAGAGAGGAGGTGGTGATGCTGCCATAATTTAGTGTCTCCCCTGTTCCTCCCCAGGAGATGAAGGACCAGAAGATTTGGGCTAGCAGTTTCCCCAGGCCTGCACTTGGCATTAGAGTATAATTGGAGTGGGTGATCCTAGAGGAAACGACCAGAGGCAATGACCCAGGGGTTTTAGCTAGCATTAAAAAAAGAAAAAGTTTAAAAAAAAATTCAGGACTGGATTATAAAATCCAAATCAAGAAAATCAAAAGGGGGCTGGAGATGTGAAGTAGAGTGGGTCAGATACTTAAAGAGAAGCTTCCTGAGAAATGCAAATAGTGGAAGGAATTTGTGGGGTCAGGGTAACATATCCCGCATGCTATATGTTGGTTTTCTGTTTTGTCTGCTTTGGACTCCTCATGGCCTATTCCATAATCTGCTGCTACTGCTAAGTCGCTTCAGTCGTGTCCGACTCTGTGCGACCCCATAGACGGCAGCCCACCAGGCTTCCCCGTCCCTGGGATTCTCCAGGCAAGAACACTGGAGTGGGTTGCCATTTCCTTCTCCAATGCATGAAAGTAGAAAGTGAAAGTGAAGTTGCTCAGTCGTGTCCGACTAGCGACCCCATGGACTGCAGCCTACCAGGCTCCTCCATCCATGGGATTTTCTAGGCAAAAGTACTGGAGTGGGGTGCCATTGCCTTCTCTGATTCCACAATCTAGGGAACTGATAAGCTACAAAGACAATGTCTCCAATTCATGTTGGTTCAAAGTCTGAAGAGCCCCAGAATTTTGTGTTGAATGACGAATCAAAGTCTTTTGAAAATTTATTTGCTCTTTTCACCTACATATATATTTCCTCTTTGAATCTGGGAGGTTGATTATTTGTACTTGTACAATTCCAGGATCCAGAAATTATTCATTTACGTGAGATGAAGTGGAGTCATAATCCATTGTCATCACTGAAACCGTGTCTTTTCACCTGTACTACAGCACTTAGCTGTTGGAGTTTTGTGAGTCATTTTCAGATCTACACATTCCATTTGTATTAGAGCCTCTTAAAAGCCGAGACTATGTCTTATTCATTTTTGTATTCTTAGCACCTAGCATGGAATGTGCTTGTTTCAAAAAATAAGATTTATAAATATTTTGCAGAGGAAATAAATTAATGGATGATAAAATTACATTCTAATAAATGGAGTTAGTATAGATAAATTGTCTATATTTGGATAACCATGTGTAAGGCCTTTACATTTCTGTATGGTATTGGGTCATCAGGATCTTGAACAAATGAAAAATAAAAACCAAATAAGCATAATAAAATGTTTCATATCATTTAGTATACAATATACAATTCAAAAGAGGCCTCTCTGACATCTTACAGAATTTAAATCATGCAATCTGTTTATTTTCCCCGTAAATATCAAATGTGACACAATTCATAAGTAGAACCAAGTTTTAATGGTCAGCACTGGGAATGATGACCGATTTCTGATGACTGTTTACCTAAGCTGAGAACAAGGTGAATGAAATAGAAAATCATAGATGTCACTACATGTCTTTCTGGAGACCCATCTTTCTTATCTTTATTAAAAAATGATCATTTTTCTGGAATTTGTAAACCCCAGAAATCCTTTTTAATTGAGCACAAGTAATTACAAAAGATTACAATTGTAATCTAGTCAAGTTAAAAAAAAATTTAAGTTTTTTTCCTTCTTCTTTTTTCCAATCTGGTGGATAATTTGAGTATTTTTTAATGGCTTTTCTGAGTCATGGGCCCTGGTCTTGGTTTACCTGTGTTCCATTTCCAAAAATTACAGACTTTTGCTTATTGGTGACATATTAGAATTTTAAATTGGTTTATTTCTTGACAGAATTGTAACCCTGGGTTTCTGAAACCAACATTTTACCTGAGGAATGAAACAGATTCCCACTCAGGTCTCCTGAAGTGCTTCTGTCATCCATAATCTTCCTTGGGGAGTATATGAGGAAGCACCCAAGACTGCTCCATTTGATGCTATTTTTATATGTTTGACTCTGTGCCTGGAAATCTACTGTGCACAAGCTGTTGGAAAGCAATAGATATTCTTGGTAACATGACTACTTGGCTGGGGGGCCTGCACCTTGATATTATTATAGGGGTTCCCAATGGGTAAACAAGACAACCTAAAAATTGAGACAACCCTTTTTAAGAAATAGGAAACTAAGTGTTGTTTTTCTGCATATTTTTTCCTTAAAAAAATGTACTTTCTTTTTAAAAGATGTTAATTCAATATTTACCAATATCTGATATGATTCACTTAAAATGTTTAAATATCAATGGAAAATTACAAATATTCACAAAAGTAGAGTGGACAGTACAGTGGAAACCTCAGATTCAACAGTTATCAACAGAATGCTACCTTTGCTTGACTATTTCTTTTCTTTCCTTTGTTTACTTTGACGAAATATTTTAATTTTGTAAATCTTACATCTTATTATTTTACCTCTGCTGCTGCTGCTGCTAAGTCACTTCAGTCGTGTCCGACTCTGTGCAACCCGTAGATGGCAGCCCACCAGGCTCCTGCGTCCATGGGATTCTCCAGGCAAGAGTACTGGAGTGGGTTGCCATTTCCTTCTCCAATGCATTAAAATGAAAAGTGAAAGTGAAGTCGCTCAGTAGTGTCCAACTCTTAGCGACCCCACGGACTGCCTCTACCAGGCTCCTGCATCCATGGGATTCTCCAGGCAAGAACACTGGAGTGGGTTGCCATTGCCTACCTCTAGGTATGTGCAAATCTCAAAAAGGACCTCTTTTTAAACATGCATGCTGTTACCACGTCTAACAAAATTAGCAGTGGTTCTTGGTGTCGTATGATATTTACTTCAGAATCAATTCCCAGATTGGTTTGGATACGACACCAAAAGCACAGAGAATAAGAGCAAAAATAGACAAATGGGACTACATCAAACTTAAAACCTTTGTGCATCAAATGATACTATCAATAAAATGAAGAGGCAACCTGTAGAAGAAAATATTTGAGAATTATAAATTTGATGTATTAATATCCAGAAAATAGGAAGAACTACAACTCAACGACAAAAAAAATTCAAATAACCAAACTGAAAAATGGGCAAAGGACTTGAATAAACATTTCCCCAAGGATGACATTCATGTGGTCAATAAGCACATGAGAGGATGACTCATCATTACTTATTATTGGAGGAATGCAAATCAAAACCACACTTAGATCTAACTTAACACTCACTATCATCAGATCAGATCAGTCACTCAGTCGTGTCCGACTCTTTGCGACCCCATGAATCGCAGCACGCCAGGCCTCCCTATCCCTCACCAACTCCTGAGGCCTCCCTATCCCTCACCAACTCCCGGAGTTCACTGAGACTCATATCCATTGAGTCAGTGATGCCATCCAGCCATCTCATCCTCTATCATCCCCTTCTCCTCTTGCCCCCAATCCCTCCCAGCATCAGAGTCTTTTCCAGTGAGTCAACCCTTCGCATGAGGTGGCCAAAGTACAGGAGTTTCAGCTTTAGCATCATTCCTTCCAAAGAAATCCCAGGGCTGATCTCCTTCAGAATGGACTGGTTGGATCTCCTTGCAGTCTAAGGGACTCTCAAGAGTCTTCTCCAACACCACAGTTCAAAAGCATCAATTCTTTGGAGCTCAGCCTTCTTCACAGTCCAAATCTCACATCCATACATGACCTCAGGAAAAACCATACCCTTGACTAGACGGACCTTTGTTGGCAAAGTTATGTCTCTGCTTTTGAATATGCTATCTAGGTTGGTCATAACTTTCCTTCCAAGGAGTAAGCGTCTTTTAATTTCATGGCCGCAGTCACCATCTATAGCTACTATTAAATAAAATGAACATAATAAAAATTATTGGCAAAAAAATGTGTTGACAAGGATGCGGAGAAATTGGAATCTTTGTGCAATGTTAGTGGGAATGCAAAATCATGCAGCCATTGTGGAAAACAGTATGGAGGTTACTCAAAAATTAAAAATAGAATTAAAAATAGAAGTGATCCTACTTCTGGGTACATATCCAAAAGAATTCAAAACCAAGTCTTGGGAAGGTATTTGTACATCCATGTTTAGCCAACAGATGAAAGCAAACTACCCATCATCATATGAATAAAGTGTGGTAAATACATACAATGGAGCATTATACAGCCTTTAAAAAGAAAGAAATCATATGATACAATATATGGTGGATGGTTACATGGGAAGATATATGTTTGAACCTTAAGGATGTTATGCTAAGTGAAATAAGCCAGTCACAGAAGGATAAATACTCCACTCATATGGAGTATCTAAAGGAGTAAAGTATTATAGAAAAAAATTTTCAAGGGTGATTGCCAAAGATAGGGGGGATGTTATAGAGTTTCAGTTTTACAGGATGAAAAAGTTGAGAGATCAGTTGCGCAACAATGTGAATATCCTTAACACCACTGAACCATATATTTAAAAATGATTAGGATGGTAAATTTAATGCTCTGTGTGTGTTTCAACCACATTTTTTTAAAAAGTGGTTAAAACACATTCCTTCTCATCAGTTTCCAAAGTTCAAAAGCACAGCTTTGCTCAGTGAGTTATTTAATCAATGAACTCTCTGGTTTTACTGAAAACATTGGTGATGACAAAAATGATAGCACTTAATACCACCAAAATTTCACACTTCTAGCCATCTGCTTTTCAGAGTAAGTGAATCTTGAAGACAAATTAACATGTGGCATATGAAAGAAAGGCAGAAAAATTGGGACTCTGCCCAGACCTTCAAAGACCAGCACTATCCATTTGGTTTCTTACATATGGGCAAGTCCTTCGCATTCCAGGCCAAGTTATTTCTTTATATAAACAATCTCCTGTAGTTCAATTCACTCCATGTTCTTCTGTTATAATCATTCAGCCTCAAGCACAGCAACCTGCATGCCTGATTGATTGCATCTCTGATCACACTCTTTTCAGATTTGGCTTTCAAACCCAGCTTATTCTTCTTATGGGAGGTAGAGGATAAGTTAGAATAAGCAATATAATGTAAATCTTCCTAGGGCCATAGAAGTTGAGTCCTTTTGTCAGGAAACTTTTAGGTAGGCAACACAGGGCATCCTGGGCATTTTAAAATAGATCAGTGACTGGATCTGAGAGTAGCTCTTTTGTTCCTTTCCAGTTCACCCATTTCTTTCCCCCCCTAACCTTAAAAGTTTATCTATAGGAATGAGATCACTAAACAATTGAACCTAACTCTTGACTTCTGCTGTCCTGAATACACACCATGCCTTAGCTAACCTGTTGATTCTTTTAGTTCAGTTGCTCAGTCGTGTCCGATTCTTTGCGACCCCATGGACTGCAGCACGCCAGGCTTCCCTGTCCATCAGCAACCCCCCAAGCCTGCTCAAATTCATGCCCATTGAGTTACTGATGCCATTCAACCATCTCTTCCTCCTTTGTCCCCTTCTCCTCCTGTCTTCAATCTTTCCAAGCATCAGAGTCTTTTCAAATGAGTCAGTTCTTTGCATCAGGGGGCCAAAGTATTGGAGTTTCAGATTCAGCTCAGTCCTTCCAGTGAATAGTCAGGATTGATTTCCTTTAGGATTGACTGGTTTGATCACCTTGCTGTCCAAGGGACTCTCAAGAGTCTTCTCCAACACCACAGTTCAAAAGCATCAATTCTTTAGTGCTCAGCTTTCTTTATGGTCCAACTCTTACCTCCATACATGACTACTGGAAAAACCTTAGCTTTGACTAGATGGACCTTTGGTTCTGTACCTAGATAAAATGAAGTAAGAATGAACACTTAAGTAGTTAAATAATGATTTATCTCCAACAGTCCCCCAAGGAACCCTGCAGGCAGTTCACATGGGCAAGATAATATCTAAAGAGAGGCAGTCAGCTTATACAAAAAGTAGAATGATGTAGATCCCAAGCTCCTGACTCGATGGTTTATTAAGATTCTTCCCCCATTTTTTTTTTTTCCTTTAAAAACTGACATGGCCCAGCAGAATCTTCAGAGTTTGTCTCTGGACACTGGCCCATCTTCTCCTCAGATTGTTGGATTTTCCTGATTAAAGTGACTTTCCTTTCTATTGACACTGCCTCTCAAATTATTGGCTTGTGAGCAAGAAACGGCTGAACCTGTGTTCAGTAAACAGACCGGCAGCAGCAGTACCTAGAAACCTAGTTAGAAACACAGATTCTCCAGCCTCATTCAGACCTATTGAATTACTGGGGCAGGGTCCAGTGATATATGCTGTTTTTAAAATTTTTTTGTATTTTTAATTGGAGGATTGTTACTCTATTGTGTTGGTTTCTGCCATACATCAACACAAATCAGCCTACATATACATATATCCCCTCCCTCTTAAATCTCCCACCCACCTCCAACCCCATCCCATCCCTCTGTGTTTTGTAACCTTCCAGGTGATTCTGACACCAGTTGAAATTTGGGAACTGCTGCTCTCTATGTATTCTGCCTCTATGAGACAGAGCTTGAATAAAACCTGTGTTTTAACAGTAAATGTGGAAAGAGTAACAGCAGGTGGCAGTGTTTGACTATTTCTGCTTTTTTTCTAGATAGCCTTACTCGTCATTCATGTGTGCTAAGTTGCTTAAGTAGTGTCCAATGCTGTGTGATCCCATGGACTGTAGCCTGTCAGGCTCCTCTCTCCATGGGATTCTCCAGGCAAGAATACTGGAGTGGGTTGCCATTTCCTTCTCCAGGGGTACTCACGATAGAGCAAATCAAATTGCACTGAAAGTGTATCAGAGATTACTGGCCATTTAGTAAAAAACAAACAAACAAACAAACAAAACAAATTTCATAGCTATTTTTCTTTCCAAAAAAGACGACCAAGCTTTATTTCTCTGAAAATACAGAACCAAGATTTAAAAATAAAATATAGTTTTTTTTTCCTTTTGGGAACTTTTGTGAAATTTAACTTGGAGGTAGTTTTTGAGTTGTGTTACACCAAGACATCAAGATAGTAAAGTGCATGGACTAGAACTTCTTGAGTGTATTCAACTAGAATCAATAGAATTTGTTTTCCACTTCCCCCCAAACCCAGCCACCCTGTACTTTTTAAAATTCTATCCTATGCAACCCTGACTTTGACCTGTCCAATTTACATGTGTGTCCCTGGTGTGAACACTGAGCTTAAGGATAATTTATATTTTGAAAGGGGATGATTACTGTGCAGAACAGAGCTTTAATCATAGGAAATGGATGGAGTTGGAAAAGAACTGTCGCTGCTTTAAGAGATCATATGACATATATGTGATTTCAAGAGATTCAGGCTTTCCAAAGTGAATGATTCTTTTTCCCATCACTGGATCCAGCACCAGCCACTTTCTGATCATCAGTGGCTACAGGGAATCAGTCCTGATCTTCCTTGAGCCTTCTAGAAGCCTGCCCTCCCAGTGACCCTACCTAGATCACCGAGACTCTGGCCCACTGCACTGAGCTTGCCCAAAGGCCATGTCCTGCACTCTAGCCACGGCCTGGTCCTACTCACCACACTCTTTGAGCACAAAGGGTTTTTTCTTTTAACATTATTGTACCCTGAAGGGCTTTTCTTGATAAATGGCCCCTTGAATGACATGTATAATAGCATGTAATGCCTTCTCAAAGACGAATGACTACTGCCAGTGACAGCAAATACAGTCAGGAGTACTGCAGCCTATTACTAGAGCTCTGTTTTCTTTGCTCTTTTATCTTCAACATCAATTTGTTCCTGTCAGCCATCATAAACTATAGAGGCAAGATTCTATGTACAAAGGCAATGTTTGAACTTTTCCAGCAGCAGCATGTTAAATATATTTTCCTGATGCCATGTTCCATTAACATTGTGCTGCTGGGGGAGGCAAATCCATCAGTACCTCTTCAGATCATAATCCTATCTTGTCTTGAGATCACGTTTCATTATGCCCCAAGCCAAGAATACATGAGGTCTGAGCCCCGGCCAAATAATGTGATTCTGGGACATAGATTGGGATTACTGAAGATAAAGTGGTCTGGCCATGAGGCATACTGTAAGAACACATGTGCTTATTAGATTGCATCCCATGTCTGCAGCAGCCGCCCTCCTGCCAAGACTGAACACTGCTAAGCGCATACCTCCCCTCAGCTCCCACGTGAGTCACAAGTTTGCTTTCAGTCCAAAAGCAAAACATAACAGTGAGAGAGGCCCAGTTCTGCTCAAGATCCACAAGCCGTCAGTTCGTCTGGGGACAGCGGCTGCCTCCCAGCTGATGCAGCACCCCAATAATGCCAAGTGGCACCTTCGGCATCCTCACAGGTGCAAGCTATTTCTTCCAGAATGAATCACCCACTCTCCTCTGAATTCCATGTGCTACTCACCGGTGCTTACGTCATACACACACTGAGGCTGCAGAGCCTCACCCTTTGCTCCAAACATGTAAAAGGAGAGTCTACCCTCAGTATCTCCTTCTTTATATGGTAATAACAGCTCTGAACCTCTGACAGAACAGGACCCTATCTTTGAAGGAACAAGGAATTCAGAGGCAGTATCAATAGCCAAAGACGTAGAGTAGCTTGTTTCTGTACCTGACAAAAAATGTATTTAAGGCAGTTATTCATGTATAGCCAACCACCTTTTAAATGGAATTTTGTGTACAGGAGAACAAAGAACAAGTCATGAGCCTTGGAAATCCTTCAGTGTTCATGACTGAAATCCATTTGGTCTTAAGTGAAAGAGGCGGAAATGATTGTCCTCTAATTTTATCCTTCTGTTTGTAGCTTCCCTTATATAAAGGGTGGGGGACACTCTCATAGCTTCTTAAAGTGTAGGATCCAGATCCTCTCCATCAAAATCATCTGCAGTGCTTGCTAAATTTTGATTCCTAGCCCTCACCATCAATACTGAATCAGAATCACTGAGTTGAGGGCCTTGGAAATCTGGATTCTAATGACATTCATGGATAATCTTCTTGGACACTGACTTTTGAGAACCCTTTATCCAAGATATTAAGAGACTTTCAGGTCAGTATTAACAGCTACATTTCCTGAAGAGTGATGGGGTCCAATGGGCTTCAACAATGCCTTCAATAAAACTTTTGTGAAGAATTGCCAAATGTAGGTGCTTGTTGTTACGATGTATGTATTATTCCAATATACAAATCTCTAGTGGCAAGAATAGGGTCTTTTACTTCCTTAATATTTTTAACAGTGGCAGTACAACTATATGGAAACAAGACATACAGTCTTGTGAAGCTAAACATAAAACAAGGCATCAAGGAAATCAAACAAAACCAAAAAAATTATATGAAATTGCTGTACAATAATTGAAAAAAGTCTCTCTGGTATTCAGTTGGGTGCAGAATAAGTCTTTGTTGATTACCTAGTTTCACTGAAGCCCACAAGGACATGGCAAGGTAGATGAGAGGGCTTAACTAGCTATTGGCAAAGTCCCACTAAGAAGACAGTGCTTACAAATTAAGTTGAAACTTTGGGTGATCCAGAGAAGGCTGAGTGTTAGAAAAGATTCTGGTACATACTAAGTGTTCAATAAACGTTTATGCATGAAAATGAGAGTCATGATTTCATTATTTCTCCCTTTTTACTGACTTATAGCTCTATCTAGTTATTTTATTCCTACTACCCCACATATTAGTTTTAATAATCAGAGCCTAACAAATAATAATAGTACTTTATTTGAAAACCTCCAGTGGTATAAATGAAGAGAAATGGTCACAGTGATTTTTATCAGACATTACTTGTTACATTTAGGCCACTTCAAGTATTAGATCTAAGCAGAAACTCTAAAGTGATTAAATTTTAGAGAAAATCAAAATGCTCAAACTTCTAAAAAGACCATTCTGAGAACATTTACTATTCCTTCTTTCTACTCATAAAAACTGTCTCAAATTTGTTCGTTGAAAAAGAATATTTTACATGTATTGTTACATGAAGTTCTAATGCCTCCCTCTATTTAGAATGCTGGCTCGGTGAAGACAGGAACTAAAAATATACTTAATACTTTTTATAGGCACAAATAGGTTACAGGGTTTAGGGTTTAGGCAGCTTGCAGGCAGTTAATAAATATATAAATACTGGGATGAATGACAGCCAGGATGCTGGCAATAATAATAATAATATTAATAACCAGGAAACAGTACTCATCGCAAGGAGGGGCTGCTGGATGGTAAGGAGGATGGTTTAGGGAGAGACTGGTGGTAAGTTCTTGCTCAAAAACAAAAAAATATTCAGAGCCAAATTATTATTAATTCCCAAGGACTAGCCTGACTCTGGACATGTTGTTCTTGGAAAAAAGAAAGAAAGAAAAGAAACTGTCAATAGAAGCAGGCAGATTTCAGACAAAGGTATTTTGCACATTCATCTAATTTCTCAGCCTTTCTCCCGTGCTTGCCACAAGCGAATGACCCTTTCCCATCCTTCCACTGGGAAACAGGTGTCTCCTGCCAATTAGGATTTAAGAATCAACAGGGGCTTCTTAAGAGAATGATGACAAGTCTAATTGCAAGAAGCAGCTGTAGAGCCCTTGGCTATACTGGGGCAGGGTTTATTAATCCCTGTTTCACTGGGTCCCTGGCACCAAGTTGGGGTCAGCTCTCCTGTCACAGGGCCAAAGCTGTAAAAATGTAGGGTGAGGATTTAATGACCTGAGCTCAGCAGGAGGGGTGAGAGCGCCCTGCACTGCTCCTGGGAGTTGGGTGCATACAAGTCAAGCGGACACAGAGGCACTGTCAACGGCAGCCTCAGTTCAAAGGGTCGTCACCGCTCTAGAACGTGAGCCGCATGTATACACGATGCTCTGTGAGTTATTCAATCTCACCGTTTTCCCTGGCCTGTTGTCAGGACCCCACCTCTCATCCAGGCTAAGAATCTGGAACTTCTCAGACTTCTATATTACATAACTCTTAGTTTGAAGATACCCATGAAGTGTGGTCATAGGGTACACTATAGTTTCAGACTTGGCAAAGCGAAACAAGCAATAAGCAAACAGAATGTAACAGAAATTTAAAATATCAATTACAAGTATTAACTTGAAAGAGCTTGCTAACATTTCCTAGTGGCAGAGCCTTCTTAGATTTTCCAGGACCCTTAAACTCATGTTTTCCAGGCAACCTATATGAAGATATAGGTAATATATGCTCATTTGCATATGCATACATGCTTGACACATATGTGAATATGCTTATATGCATATGCATATACAGACACATCTCAGGAAGCCCTCTCTCCTAGTCTTCCTGCCTGCTCCCAGAGCACATTCTTCAGGGATCAATGCTACATTTTCTTTGAGTGTTTTTATTATTTGCATGTAGACCTGGCTCATTTATAACAATCACGCAAATTTCTAAGGGCAGATATCTGCTTTAACAGCTTTTGTAGTCTCACCATCTAATTTTAGAACCTGCCATATAGTAAGAACTCATTAAATGTTTCTTTAAGCTCCCACCTCCCAAACCAGGAGGTGTGGAATCTATCTGCCAAAGTATCACTAACAACTGCCAAGGCAAACATAATACAGTCATGTGGTTCTGGTGCCATCTAAGAAGTCATGCCTTTAAAATGACAGTGAAGACAGGAAAGTCCAAGAAACATTCCTCCGGAAACACATGCAAACATTAATTCTGGAATGCCTTGGCATTCTCTCATAAGAATAGCTCAGTGAGAGCCCTGCAGAGACGAAAACGAAACCAGACACTAACATTTGCTCATAGAAACAGAGACCTTAAATATAGGCAGTGCTGAGAGGTCAGGGTCAAGTGGATTAACACGATGAAGAGTTTTCAGCAGGAAAATTCTACGAGTCTTATGAACCCATTAAACTCTGCTGCAGAAACTAGTCCATAAACGAATGAAGGTCTTTTAACTAACATTTACTGGAACATTATTCAGTATTACCTTTTTTTCTCACCCATAAAATCCAAAGAGAAAAGATTTTCCTTTTGTCTTAAGCTGCTTCCAGTAAGGGAGTAAAGCCCCGTACGATGAGCGTTAATGGACCGCAGAATGAATTGCAAAGCACAGGGAGATGATTTTAGTATGAGTGGTGAAAAATGACATTTTTTCTGCTGTATCAGTGAAAAAAGGATAACACAGTCATCAGCAGTTGCTGGCCTGCAGCCCTCCAATGTGAGCAGGTGAATCCTGTGGAAACTCAGGAAGAAACGAATACCTGCCATCTAGCAACCATCACACTGTACCGCACTCACCACTCCCTATGGTGAGCCCTGAGGAAGCTCAGGATGTGAAACATGGGATTTGGGCTCCAGATAGGTGAGGTGCATATCAAAGAAATGGTTTCAATGAGCCCAGACTCTTGCATCTTCCCCTACATAATTTTGATGTTCAGACTACCTACCTTTTGTTTCAAAGCTGTATATCTTAGCTTCCCCCTCACCTTCTAGGAGCAATTTTCTCAAGGTTCCTTGAGATGCTGCCTCCCAGACTTGGAAATCTTAAAACTTCTCGCCAAATAAAACATAACTCTCAACTTGTAGGTTGTGAATATTTTTAAGTCCACAGTGGGATTTTTTACCTCGTACAGAAGATAAAAAGGGGTTTCAGGAAGAGGAGAATTTTAGAAAGAGTTTTAGCAAGAGCAGCAAAAGTACAGGGTGTTTAAGGAAGAGCAAATGAGGTCCATGGGAAACTGAGTCCATAGGAGCAGAGAGGAGGGTGAATTTGGTAATGTTGTTGACATAGTGTCTTCAGTTCAGTCGCTCAGTCGTGTCCGACTCTTTGCGACCCCATGAATTGCAGCACGCCAGGCCTCCCTGTCCATCACTAACTCCCGGAGTCTACCCAAACTCATGTCCATCGAGTCGGTGATGCCATCCAGCCATCTCATTCTCTGTTGTCCCCTTCTATTCCTGCCCCCAATCCCTCCCAGCATCAGGGTCTTTTCCAATGAGTCAACTCTTCACATGAGGTGGACAAAGTATTGGAGTTTCAGCTTTAGCATCAGTCCTTCCAAGGAACACCCAGGACTGATCTCCTTCAGAATGGACTGGTTGGATCTCCTTGCAGTCCAAGGGACTCTCAAGAGTATTCTCCAACACCACAGTTCAAAACCATCAATTCTTCGGTGCTCAGCTTTCTTCACAGTCCAACTCTCACATCCATACATGACCACTGGAAGAACCATAGCCTTGACTAGATAGAACTTTGTTGGCAAAGTAATGTCTCTGCTTTTGAATATGCTATCTAGGTTGGTCATAACTTTCCTTCCAAGGAATAAGTGTCTTTTAATTTCATGGCTGCAATCACCATCTGCTGTGATTTTGGAGCCCAAAAAAATAAAGTCTGACACTGCTTCCAGTTTCCCATCTATTTCCCATGAAGTGATGAGACTGGATGCCATGATCTTCGTTTTCTGAATGTTGAGCTTTAAGCCAACTTTTTCACTCTCCTCTTTCACTTTCATCAAGAGGCTTTTTAGTTCCTCTTCACTTTCTGCCAGAAGGGTGGTATCATCTGCATATCTGAGGTTATTAATATTTCTCCCGGCAATCTTGGTTCCAGCTTGTGCTTCTTTCAGCCCAGAGTTTCTCATGATGTACTCTGCATAGAAGTTAAATAAGCAGACTGACAATATGCAGTGTCTTAGGAGTCTCCATTTAGTCCCTTAAGAGATAAGGTCTTCCCAGAAGACTTTCAAAGAGCAGAGACAAACTTAGTTTTGTTCTTTACTACCACAGTGAGCTGGCTTACAGGGGATGTACTAGAAGCTGAAGTGTTAGTTGTTTAGTCTTGTCCCGCTCTTTGTGACCCCAAGGACTGTAGCAGGCCAGGCTCTTCTGCCCATGAAATTCTCCAGGCAATAATACTAGAGTGGGTTGCCATTTCCCTCTTCAGGGGATCTTCCAGACTCAGGTATCAAACCCAGTTCTCCTGCATTGCAGGCAGATTCTTTACCATCTGAGCCACCAGAGAAGCCTGATTAGAAGCTGGGGGTGGGGGGACAGTTTTGGGTAGTAATTTATTGCTAATCATCCAGGCAGAAAGGAATTGAAATCTTTAATTAGGGCTTGGGCCAGAGGACTGAGGTGAGAAGGGATTTAAAGAACATTTCAGAAATAATATTGCTAAACCTGGAAAGGGCAAAGAGAAGGAAGGGTCATTACTAAGTCCAAGGCTTGGAGTTTGGAGAAGTCAGTGGACAATTATGACATAAACAAAGATAGGGAATCTAAGCTGCATGTTGGACAGATTAAATGAGGTTTTTGTAAGTAAAGATAAACTTGTAAAAGACAGATTTTACATAAAAGGGTGAATCTATACTTAATGAAGAATGTTTCCTAAATAAATTATTTTAACATCAAGCGTCATTATGTAGAAAAGCAAGGTTGCACAAAGTGATAAATAAGATTAGAGCCATTATATGACTTAAAATAATGTGTATATAGTGTAGAAAAAAGAAGGATCAACACATTGGATCCTCGAAAATATAAAGTTGAATTTATTGTTTAAGTAAGGGAGAACTCAGCTAGTTATACTGAGCAAAGGAAGGACTTACAAAGGATTTGGGGAAGAACTTGTTTTGAGTGGTGTTAGTTACCACAGTCTTGGAAGCAGGGTTTTGTGTTGGTGACTGGGTAAGAGTGGATTGATTTCAGCCCTAGGATCCGGTTCACTAGAGTATGTGTGCTGTCCAATGGCTAACTTTGAAAATTTAAGGCTGTCATTGATTGGTTGGTTTTCAGAATTGCTTCTTTGAAGCAAGTCCTCAATGACTGGTTGCTGCTGCTGCTGCTGCTAAATCACTTCAGTCATCTCCGACTCTGTGCGACCCCAGAGACGGCAGCCCACCAGGCTCCCCTGTCCCTGGGATTCTCCAGGCAAGAACACTGGAGTGGGTTGCCATTTCCTTCTCCAATTTGTGAAAGTGAAAAGTAATGACTGGTTAAGTAAGTTTAAAATCAGCTCTGGTGTTGGTTTGTCTCATCGTGTGTGCATGTGTGCTAAGTCACTTCAGTTGTGTCTAACTCTATGCGACCCTGTGGACTGTAACCTGCCATGCTACTTTGTCCTTGGGATTCCCCAGGCAAGAATACTGGAGTGAGTTGCCATGCCCTCCTCATGGCCCTTTAACTGAAATTTACTGGTTAAAAAGGTTTAAGAGGATTTCTCTGGCAGTCCAGAGGTTAAGACTGTTGGCTTCCAGGGCAAAGGATGCAAGTTCAATCCCTGGTCAAGGCACTAAGATCCCATATGATGCACAATATGGCCAAAATGATAAAAATTTAAAAGAAATTGAACAGGTTTAAAACAGTTTCTAGTCTTTAGTGATTAGCAAAGTTTCAGAACTTTCAGGATTTCTTGGGACCAGGGGGGAAATTTTGTTCTTCTTTAATTATTCTCAATAGATATGAGACCAATGCAGTGACAACCTAATAGTCCGTTCTGCTGCATTACTACCCTGAAAATCTAAAATAAATATAAAGCATCTTCAGTTTTGAAACTTTGCATAAAAATAGCAGACTATCAGGCAATCAGAGATTTCCAATATTATCAAGTGTTTTAGATTTGTGGAATCTCTCAACAATTAGTTAATCTACCATTATTTGGCTGGTATCTAATTTATCTTTTCTTTTGGGTTATATTCATGGTGTTATATGTTGTTCCACTCAGTGGAGAATATCCCCAACTCAGGACTAGAGTGAGACAGTTGAAATTCAGAATGTTCCTTACTGAACTCAGGGGCTACATATGTCTCTATGTTGTGGGTTTTTCTTTGTGAATCATTGGTTGTGCCTGTCACGCTGTTTGGATACTTTGAATTCTAAGATAATTTTGGGGAAGGCACCATTTGGTTCCCTTACAGCTGATGTCTGGGGCTATATGTGCTTCAGCTGTGGTCCTGGTCCCGCCAGGCTGACAGAATGCTTGCTAAGTGGACGTCTAAACAGATGTCTGAGCACATATGCTGTCTTTGCAGCAGATCAACAGAAGGCCTGCATTTTTGGGAATCCATTATACTGTTTATATTGTGATGTAAGATTTGGAAGCCATTTTAGTTTTAACACGGATGAAAAGTGGTTCCACTTCAAAAATTTTTAAATTGGAAATAGTATTCAATTCCAAATACCATCCCATACAGCTCTCATTAAAGCACTTAGCTCAGGCATTGTAGTTGTCTATGGTTCTAACTTTAGCCCTCTCCAAACTCCAAACAGATCTTGGGGACCAAGCCTCCTTCCTTTGCTGTTTTGGTCCAGTGCCTAATAGAGGGCTTGACACATAATAGCTGCTTAATAAGTTTTTGTTGAATAAATGAATCAGTAAGTTTTTAATGCCAGGTGCCAAAAATTTCCTAAATGTAAACAGAAGTCACATACTCCTTTTATTATGTTCATTTCCAAGCTTCAGTTGACTATAAATGCTTCAGTTCAGTTGCTCACTCATGTCCTACTCTTTGCGACCCCATGAATCATAGCACGCCAGGCCTCCCTGTCCATCACCAACTCCCGGAGTTCACTCAAACTCATGTCCATCGAGTCGGTGATGCCACCCTGCCATCTCATCCTCTGTCGTCCCCTTCTATTCCTGCCTCCAATCCCTCCCAGCATCAGGGTCTTTTCCAATGAGTCATCTCTTCACATGAGGTGGCCAAAGTATTGGAGTTTCAGCTTTAGCATCAGTCCTTCCAAGGAACACCCAGAACTGATCTCCTTTAGAATGGACTGGTTGGATCTCCTTGCAGTCCAAGGGACTCTCAAGAGTCTTCTCCAACACCACAGTTCAAAAGCATCAATTCTTCGGTGCTCAGCTTTCTTCACAGTCCAACTCTCACATCCATACATGACCATAGGAAAAACCATACCCTTGACTAGACGGACCTTTGTTGGCAAAGTAATGTCTCTGCTTTTGAATATGCTATCTAGGTTGGTCATAACTTTTCTTCCAAGGAGTAAGCATCTTTTAATTTCATGGCTGCAATCACCATCTGCCATGATTTTGGAGCCCCAAAAAATAAAGTCAGCTACTGTTTCCACTGTTTCCCCATCTATTTCCCATGAAGTGGTGGTGCCAGATGCCATGATCTTCGTTTTCTGAATTTTGAGCTTTAAGCCAACTTTTTCACTCTCCTCTTTCACTTTCATCAAGAGGCTTTTCAGTTCCTCTTCACTTTCTGTCATCTGCATACCTGAGGTTATTGATATTTCTCCCAGCAATCTTGATTCCAGCTTGTGTTTCTTCCAGTCCAGCGTTTCTCATGATGTACTCTGCATAGAAGTTAAATAAGCAGGGTGACAATATACAGCTTTGATGTACTCCTTTTCCTATTTGGAACCAGTTTGTTGTTCCATGTCCAGTTCTAACTGTTGCTTCCTGACCTGCATATAGGTTTTTCAAGAGGCAGGTCAGGTGGTCTGGTATTCCCATCTCTTACAGAATTTTCCACAGTTTCTTGTGATCCACATAGTCAAAGGCTTTGGCATAGTCAATAAAGCAGAAATAGATGTTTTTCTGGAACTCTCTTGCTTTTTCGATGATCCAGCAGATGTTGGCAATTTGCTCTCTGGTTCCTCTACCTTTTCTAAAACCAGCTTGAACATCTGGAAGTTCACCGTTCATGTATTGCTGAAGCCTGGTTTGGAGAATTTTGAGCATTACTTTACTAGCATGTGAGATGAGTGCAGGTGTGTGGTAGTTTGAGCATTCTTTGGCATTGCCTTTCTTTGGGATATAAATGCTTCTATAAATGCTTAGAATCCCCCAATAGGAAAAAATATTGTAAACAGTGATTTCCAATCCCCTTATTTTACTTTGTAAGTGTTCCTGAAAAACAGTGGGCAAAGAAGAGAATTTTTGTGCTGTGTAAAATAAGTCTAACAGAGAAAGACAAATACTGTATGATCTCATTTATACATGGAATCTAAAAACAAAGATAACAAGTCCCTCCACCAAAGTTACCAATCTAGAGAACAGATGAGTGGTTGTTAGAGGTGGATGGGGTGATGAGCAAGAGGAATGAAGGTGGTCAAAGGTACAAACTTCCAGTTATAAAATAAGTAAGTCTTGGGGATGTAATATACAACATGGTGACTGTAGTCAATACTGTATTGTATATTTGAAGGTTTCTAAAAGAGTAGATCTTAGAAGTTCTCATCACAAAAAAAGTTTGTAACTGTGAGGTGATGGATGTTAACTAGAGTTACTATGACCATCTTAAAATATATACAAATAGCAGTTTATTATGTTGTACACCTGAAATGAATATATTATATGTCAATTGTATGTCAATTAAGTGTAAAAAAAAAAAAAACCAACAAACCCTAAAAGTACGATCAGGAAATAAGTTTCTTGATTCTTAATCTTGTGCTTTTTCCATCATCACAACTTGGTCTTTGTAGGCATATTTAAAATTTTTTCCTATCAGTCCCAAACAACTTCTAAATATCATCTTTATATCAATTTTATTGGACTATTTAAATTTAGAGTTCATAGTTTCATTAAAATCAAATTCCAGAAAGCAGAGTTCTTTGCCAATTCTAAACCACTAAAACATCTCTTTGGGCTTCCCTGGTGGCTCAGATGGTAAAAGAATTGCCTGCAATGCAGGAAACCTGGGTTTGACCCCTGGGTTGAGAAGATCTCGTAGAAGAGAGGATGGCAACCCACTCCAGTATTCTTGCCTGGAGAATCCCCATGGACTGGCGGGCAACGGTCCATGGGGTCACAAAGAGTCATACATGACTGAGTGACTAAGCACAAAACATCTCAATGATTGTCACTGGATGCTTCAAGCTACTACTCTCAGCTTCTTTCTTTGTAGTCACTATATTACCAAAAGGGGGATCTGGTTGCTCACACTTCTAAAGCCAATAAAGAGGCAAAGTTGGTGGAAAGGAAAGTTTGCTTTATTTCACAGGTTGGCAACCTCTGAATAGGAAGGTCAGATAGGAAGGTCAGACTCACGTCTGGAAGGGCAGACTCTCATTCAAGGCCAATCCCTGAAACTGACAGTCAGTGGACAAGAGTTGTTTTTTTTCTTTTCTTTTTTTTAATAAGAAGAGGAAGAGGGTTACATGCAGAAACAGCACCGTCAACTCTGATAGTCATCTTGAAATTGTCATGCGGTGGTCTGATCAGTCTCATCTTGATTGTTTCAAGGACAGTCTTCAGTTCCAGACGCAGTTTGGTCCTATTTCTTTGAGGCCAATTCTTAGAATTGTGGCAGCTTACGTCATGCCAGGAGAAGGCAATGGCACCCCACTCCAGTACTCTTGCCTGGAAAATCCCATGGATGGAGGAGCCTGGTGGGCTGCATGCAGTCCATGGGGTCGCTAAGAGTCGGACACAACTGAGCGATGTCACTTTCAATTTTCACTTTCATACATGGAGAAGGAAATGGCAACCCACTCCAGTGTTCTTGCCTGGAGAATCCCAGGGACGGGGGAGCCTGGCGGGCTGCCGTCTGTGGGGTCACATAGAGTCGGACAAGACTGAAGTGACTTAGCAGCAGCAGCAGCATGTCATGCCAACAGTCTGGTCATCAGGTAGTTAACTTCTTCCACCTGGTGGGAGTGGTTTCAGAATCCACAAAACAGCTCATAGGATATGGCTCAGAATATCATCTACAGCCCTAGAAGGGAAATTAAACATCCGTGAGTTTGCCTAATGACTAAACTATTGTTAATTCATCCTGTCTGACTGCTTTTCTTTGCTTCTGTGTTTTCTCACTTCTCTGGAGGCTAAAGGTGTTCTATTTCTTTTTTTTCTTGGGGATGGTCTTGATTTCTGTCTCCTGTACAATGTCACAAACCTCCGTCCATAGTTCATCAGGCACTCTATCAGATCTAGTTCCTTAAATCTATTTCTCACTTCCACTGTATAGTCATAAGGGATTTGATTTAGGTCATACCTGAATGGTCTAGTGGTTTTCCATACTTTCTTCAATTTAAGTCTGAATTTGGCAATAAGGAGTGCATGATCTGAGCCACAGTCAGTTCCTGGTCTTGTTTTTGCTGACTGTATAGAGCTTCTCCATCTTTGGCTGCAAAGAATATAATCAATCTGATTTTGGTGTTGACCATCTGGTGATGTCTATGTGTAGAGTCTTCTCTTGTGCTGTTGGAAGAAGGTGTTTGCTATGACCAGTGTGTTCTCTTGGCAGAACTCTATTAGCCTTTGCCCTGCTTCATTCTGTACGCCAAGGCCAAATTTGCCTGTTACTCCAGGTGTTTCTTGACTTCCTACTTTTGCATTCCAGTCCCCTATAATGAAAAGGACATCTTTTTTGGGTGTTAGTTCTAAAAGGTCTTGAAGGTCTTCATAGAACTGTTAAACTTCAGCTTCTTCAGTGTTACTGGTCAGGCCATAGACTTGGATTACCGTGATATTGAATGGTTTGCTTTAGAAATGAACAGAGATCATTCTGTCATTTTTGGGATTGCATCCAAGTACTGCATTTTGGACTCTTTTTTTGACTATGATGGTTACTCCATTTCTTCTAAGGGATTCCTGCCCTCAGATATGCAGATGACACGACCCTTATAGCAGAAAGTGAAGAAGAACTAAGGAGCCTCTTGATGAAAATGAAAGAAGAGAGTGAAAAAGTTGGCTTAAAGCTCAACATTCAGAAAACTAAGATCATGGCATCCAATCCCATCACTTTATGGCAAATAGATGGGGAAACAGTGGAAACAGTGGCTGACTTTATTTTTGGGGGCTCCAAAATCACTGCAGATGGTGATTGCAGCCATGAAATTAAAAGATGCTTATTCCTTGGAAGGAAAGTTATGACCAACCTAGACAGCATATTAAAAAGCAGAGACATTACTTTGCCAACAAAGGTCCATCTAGTCAAGGCTATGGTTTTTCTAGTGGTCATGTATGGATGTGAGATTTGGACTATAAATAAAGCTGAGTGCCAAAGAATTGATGCTTTTGAACTGTGGTGTTGGAGAAGACTCTTGAGAGTCCCTTGGACTGCAAGGAGATTCAATCAGTCCATCCTAAAGGAGATCAGTCCTGGGTGTTCATTGGAAGGACTAATGTTGAAGCTGAAACTCCAATACTTTGGCCACCTGATGTGAAGAGCTGACTCATTTGAAAAGACCCTGATGCTGGGAAAGATTGAGGGCAGGAGGAGAAGGGGACGACAGAGGATGAGATGGTTGGATGGCATCACCGATTCAATGGACATGGGTTTGGGTGGACTCCGGGAGTTGGTGATGGACAGGGAAGCCTGGTGTGCTGCAGTTCATGGGGTCGCAAAGAGTCAGTCACAACTGAGCAACTGAACTGAACTGAAAGGTGTTCTATAGACAAAAGGCAGGTGAAGGACATGTGGGGAAGGACCAGAGGATCCAACTCTGTTTCAATCACACAACATATATCTATGAAGAAAGGAATTCTAATAACAAAGAGAAGACGGGAACAAATGATAAATCATATAATTTCAAGCAGATTCCAAGCTTGAGTCAACATCAAAACATCTGTAAACACATGGTGTGGTACACTGAAGAGGTGATCTCCTGATTTTCCTTGACTAGTTATAATCTAGCCTGTTCAAATTATTCATTTCACAAAAAGAAATTTCTTTAGATATTATCTCATTTAATTTTAAAAATAACCAAGTGAGATGAGTTGTTTAAGGGTTAGAGATGGGAAAATGTAGACTCAAGGAGGCAAGTAATTGCCAGCAGGTAGCACAGCACTCTAGAATTTGGATCCAGGTATGTATTACTTTCAGTTGTGCTCTTTCAAATAGACTATCCTGGTTTGTTTCACTTTTTAAATCTGTGCTTTGGATCAATGCCAGCTTCATCTAAGACTGAGGAAGCCAGGCTCCAAGGTGGCCCCCAATAACCCTCACTTCTTGATACTGACACCCTGTGTAGTTCTCGCCCCCTTGTCTCATGGTTGAGCTGCATGACTAATAGCACATGGCAAAAGTATGCCGCTTATGAGATGCAGAATAAAATACTGCAGCTTCTATTTAGGGCACTCTCTTGCTAGCTCACTTTTCCCTGGGGAATCTCTCATCATGAGGCAAACAAGCTGCCGTTCTGTGACTAATGTTATGGTGAAGTCTACGTGGCAAGGAACTGAAGCCTGCAGCCAAGAACCATGCAAGAACTGACCATTGACAACCATGATTTAAATGAGCTTAAAAGAAGAGTCTCTGGCCAGTTGAGCTAGGAGATGACTGTAGTCCTGGCTGAAAGCCAGATTACCTGACTGCAATCTGGTGAGAAACCCTGAGGCAGAAGCTACTCATTGATTACTGACCATCAGATACAGCGTGAGATGATGAATGTTTGATGTTTTGAGCAACTAAATTTTGGGGTAATTTGTTACAGAGCAAAGGTTAACTAATACATGGGGTAGACAGGTAAGTCTTTCTCCATCAGCTTTTCTGATATAGATGGGTAGAGGAAACTTAGTCTCCAAAATCACACCATTTAACCTAGTGCCTGCTTCAGCTCACGTGATGAATAAAGACCTCATCTCAGGCTAGAGCACTAGTGTCCAAATTTACTTCTAGTATGTCAAATATGAAGAGAAAATAGACCAATAACTCTCTTTTTCACAATTTAGCAATTCTTCAACCATTCCCTCTTAGGCCCTTGACTCTTCCCAAGGCTCTGAGTGGTGGTTATTTATAGCTGATTGAGTTATTACTGCATAACATCCCCACATGCAGTTTGCACAGTATTTATTGAGCAGCTTTTAATGATGAATAGAGTGAGAAACACCAGGCAAAGAATATGGTAATAACAGTACATAAATTTTATTTTCATTTAGCATGAAAACACCTGATTTCCTTAAACATTGTAAACATGTCATATTATTAGGCAGTGAAAGTCTGATGAATTTAAACATTAGTTTAGACATTGTTTTGAATGGAAAGGTACTTTAATTCCACTTGCTTCCACTACTCCATACTGCTTTATTTTTATTTGTTTTGTTTCACCTTGGTTAAATTAAAAAATATCCCAAGGAGAGAAAACAACTGCAAAGTTTTCTTGGGATGGGATTGGTTATTTTAAATATATTTCTCTTCTTATTCTCTTGAGAACACAGAGAGTCTCAAGAAAGAGCACTTTATGATCAGAGTTGGCAAATGTCTCATATTTTGTAGATAATAAATATGATTCAAACTAAGTGTTTAGAAGGAAACTCTGCTGGACCATTAAAAAAAACATTAAAAATGCACTAATTAATTATGTACAATTTGGTCATTAGTTAAAGGGAATTTCAGGCTTGGAAGGTGACTTACTCCTAGATATAATGTTAAGAAATAAGTACCTACAGGGTTAGATTACTGCCCTGTAAAAAGATGAACAGACAACAACCTCACAGCTGTTCAGGGTCACGAGTTGTTTCATTACCATGATGTGTTCCCTAGCACTAAGGTTCTGTCAGTTGCTGGAATAGAAATTTTAGGGTTTCTCATTCAGTTGTTAAAAACAAAAATCTGGTTGATCTGAAAACAAAGCAAATAAGCTCTCAGTGTGGTTGCCAGTATGGGTGCTTTGGATTACATGGGGAAGAGGAAAGAAGAGAAATCCTGTATAGTCCTAGCTACCACACTAGCTCTGATGACACAGAATGCTGGGGACTTGGCTGAACTTGGCAGTGCCCTTTTTATTGAATACACTGCATGCCTCTTGGTGGGACAGTCATGAGTCAGGGTGACAGTCCAAACAGTTTCCCAAAGAAATAAAAAGTATAAATAAAACGTGGTCACAGGATTTGGCATTTTGTTGACCAAGTTTGTTCCAAACTGCATTTCACAGATGATAAGGTGATGTGGCCATGGGGTTTAGGGTAGGGAGGATGAGAAAGGCAGATGGAACTCTGACCTTCTACGCCTACATATCTGTGTTATCAGTGTGTATGGCCCATTTACAGGGTAACATATAGTGAGGTTACAGGATTGATCCAGGGCACTTTAGAGGGGGGAAATATTTGAAGTGACAATTTAAAACTATTCTAAGATATTTTAGGTCCCTTTCTTTTAAACAAACAATTTCTTCCCTTTTACATTCCTGCTGATCCCATGTCTCTCGGTCACTGTGTAACTAGGAAGAGCAAGCCCAGAAAATCAGGAGTCCCAAACCACTTAATACACTTTGACCAATTCTAACCTCCTTTATTCTCTCAGACATTGGTTGGAGGGCATGCTTTGGAATGTTTGCTCCAGGAATCACCATTTCCAGTTGTGTATTTGTGCACACTCTTTTGATAAGCTTAAGGAACAAAAAGTAAATGAAAGTGAGATACAGTGCAAGGAACGTAATTCTGCACTATAGATGGTTCACCTGATAGATCTACGTTCCAGTTCTACTTGTGCCACCCACCAGTCATGTGACCTCTGGAAGTCACTTAAACTACAGAATAGGACTAATAATACCAACTCTCAGGGATATGATCATTAAATGGGGTCACACAGGATAAGCTCCTGACACATTATGTGTCTCCAAATGTTTGTTTCCTTCCTCTTCCTTCTCTGGCATACTCCCTTCTTTTAGAGTGGACTCCAAAGCTACCAGTTAAAGCAAAGCAAGATGGCCTCCTGCATGTTCCCATCACTCACTTAGCCTCAGTGGTTCCCACTGTCTCCAACTAGCTGCTGAGGTTGGAATAAGCAAAACTGTAACATCAATAAAGGCTTCACAGAGAGAGGAGGAAGAGCATGAATGAATATCCATGCTCTGTCTGCATAGACGGAAAGAAAATGTTCCCTTTTCTATTCTTAAAAAACAATTATTGAGCCAAGCCTGGTAACAATGCCTATTGCCAAAAGGAGTAATAATAATAGGTGGTAGTAGATTTCCTCTAGAAAAGCAGTGGGTCCTCAAAATTTGGAGAATGTACTTGTCATTTGTAAAATACTAAATGCAATTTTAAAAAATGATGTGTTAGACCATTCCTTTTTCAGAGCCCTTTTTAGTGTCTCCCCTACCTCCACCCCCTGCTGTTCTCATAACTGATGTAAAAGTAATTTCACGAGCCAAATAGGATGGTTTTACAGGTGTGTGTTTGGCATTAATTTTAATTTCTGTTCACATACATGCTATTACTGCCTACTCTCCTGAATAGCTTATTCAACCAAAATGTCTCTTAATGAAAGCCATGTTTTTGGGGAAAACATGAATCTATCTAAGAATAATTGATTGAGTCATCTGTCATTTTGCTACAGAGATTTTCTTTGTTTGGCAAATAATTTGAAACGTTATGCTGTTTCCAATCTAACATAAACTGGAGATGACTTGTACAAAAGTCACTGATGAAAGGCTCACAGAGGCACTTGGATTTCTCCGGGGTTGTAAATCCTGGGTTTATCTTTACTGGAAATTGGGGTAAGGCAGGACATGGAACAACAGACTTGATCTAAATAGGGAAAGGAATACGTCAAGGCTGTATATTGTCACCCTGCTTATTTTACTTATATACAGAGTACATCATGAGAAACGCTGGGCTGGATGAAGCACAAGCTGGAATCAAGATTGCCGGGAGAAATATCAATAACCTCAGATATGCAGATGACATCACCCTTTATGGCAGAAAGTGAAGAAGAACTAAAGAGCCTCTTGATGAAAGTGAAAGAGGAGAGTGAAAAAGTTGGCTTAAAACTCAACATTCAGAAAACTAAGATCATGGCATCTGGTCCCATCACTTTATGGCAAATAGATGGGGAAACAATGGAAAAAATGACAGAGTTTTTTTGGGGGGAGGGCTCCAAAAATCACTGCAGACAGTGACTGCAGCCATGAAATTAAAAGACACTTGCTCCTTGGAAGAAAAGTATGACCAACCTAGACAGCATATTTAAAAGCAGAGACATTACTTTGCCAACAAAGGTCCGTCTAGTCAAGGCTATGGTTTTTCCGTATGGATGTGAGTGAAGTGCAGTGAAGTTGTTCAGTCGTGTCCGACTCTTTGCAACCCCATGGACTTATAACCTACCAGGCTCCTCCATCCATGGGATTTTCCAGGCAAGAATATTGGAGTGGGTCACCATTTCCTTCTCCAGGAGATCTGCCCGACCCAGGGATTGAACCTGGGTCTCCGTGATTGTAGGCAGACCCTTTACTATCTGAGCTATGTGAGAGTTGGACTATAAAGAAAGCTGAGCCCCAAGGAATTGATGCTTTTGAACTGTGGTGTTGGAGAAGACTCTTGAGAGTCCCTTGGATAGCAAGGAGATCCAACCAGTCCATCCTAAAAGATGTCAGTCCTGAATATTCATTGGAAGGACTGATACTGAATCTGAAACTCCAATACTTTGGCCACCTGATGTAAAGAATTGGCTCATTGGAAAAGACCCTGATGCTAGGAAAGACTGAAGACGGGAGGAGAAGGGGATGACAGAGGATGAGATGGTTGGATAGCATCACCGATTCAATGGACATGAGTTTGAGTAAACTCCAGGAGTTGGTGATAGATAAGGAAGCCTAGCGTGCTGCAGTCCATGGGGTCACAAAGAGTCAGACAGGACTGAGTGACTGAACTGAACTGAACTGAAGATATTTGGAGCAGCATGTTTTTTCCAGTGTGCATGCTGCCTAGGAGAAGGCAATGGCAACCCACTCCAGTACTCTTGCCTGGAAAATCTCATGGATGGAGGAGCCTGGTGGGCTGCAGTCCATGGGGTTGCTAAGAGTCAGACATGACTGAGCGACTTCACTTTCACTTTTCACTTTCATGCATTGGAGAAGGCAATGGCAACCCACTCCAGTGTTCTTGCCTGGAGAATCTCAGAGACAGGGGAGCCTGGTGGGCTGCCATCTATGGGGTTGCACAGAGTTGAACATGACTGAGGTGACTTAGCAGCAGCACACTGCCTACACTTTTTACCTTATAGCCATCTTTCCCAGCTTTCACTCATATTGTCTCAAGGATTCACAAATGCTAAATGCTTCTTAAACGACTAACTGGTATGATCTGATGAAATTATTTAGGTTTTTGGGCTGTTTTCATAGTATCTCAGTTATGATGCAGAAAGGTGTTTAATGAACACCCAGGGAGTTGCTACAAATTTAGCTTCCCACTGAACAATTCTTCCAAATGAACACCTTCAAACACTAGACTCAGTACCCTCCTTCAATAACAACTGCCACCAACAGCAATAAAAACAGCTGCTGCTGCGGCTGCTAAGTCACTTCAGTCATGTCCGACTCTGTGTGACCCCATAGATGGCAGCCCACCAGGCTCCCCCATCCCTGAGATTCTCCAGGCAAGAACACTGGAGTGGGTTGCCATTTCCTTTTCCAATACATGAAAGTGAAAAGTGAACGTGAAGTCACTCAGTCGTGTCTGACTCTTAGCGACCCCATGGACTGCAGCCTACCAGGCTCCTCTGTCCATGGGATTTTCCAGGCAAGAGTACTGGAGTGGGATGCCATTGCCTTCTCCTATAAAAGCAGCTACCAGAAGCTTTTCCTTCTTTTGTGTTTCTGATTTTCTGTGAACTGCTCTGCCTCTACCAAACTTCCCAAATTGGAAATGGCAGGCTGGATTTACCTGAGAAGCAGCAACAATTACAAAATCTTCATTCTTCTTAGCATGTTAATCTCGTAACCTAATTCAGCAATCCATCAATAACTCTCCAGGATCCTTTTAGATCCCTTATCTCTAAAGAGTGGCCAGAGAAAGTGTTATCAGGAGCAAATCCTGACCCATAAATCCTCTGTATATAAAACTTTCACTGAATACCTAACTGATCTCAGGATAAAATAAAAACTGATCAAAACCTCATCATCTGACCCTTGTTTATTTTCCAGTTTCATTTCTTACCATTTCCTATCTTTACTCCATGCTCCAGAAATAAGAATTACTTGCAGTTCTCTGACTTCATCATTCTGCTTTTCTCTCTCTTACCTACCCTCTCATATATATTTTCCACTTTGTCTGGATGCTTCCTATCCCCCTTTCCCTGGCCTTCTCCATTTTGCCCACGGAGTTCCAGCTTGAGAATCATTTTGTCCAGGAATCCTCCCTTTGTGGGATGGTCAGATGAGTGTGCAAGTTGTTGGTCATGTACCATGTGCTTACCCATCCTCATGCCTTTCACACACTGTTTCACAGTCTCTTCCACTGAACTGAGGGTCAGAGCGTGATGAGTTCATGGTGAGCCCTACCAGCTGTGGTTCTGTGGAGACTGACTTGGTGGCTCTGCCATCTTCTCCAACACACGCTCTCATTCAGTTCAGTGCATTTCCCCGAAGGCTCCAGAGAGAACTAGATTGACATCATCACTGTAGGCACTGGGCACAAAAACCTGACTTTATGATGACAAAGTAGAATACAGTGCCCTTTAGCTGCAGAGACAGTGTCCATACAAGCCCCAATCAAAAAGTATTTCATGTGGAAGGAAAATGATTTTCTGGCTTGTATATATCTGGTTTGTCACAGGTTCATTAGCATATTCTGTCTTCGCATTTTTCAAACTCTGCTAACACAATCCTGGAAGGTCCTCTGGATGAGGGTCAGGCATTTAAAGTCAGAGCTTGGAACCATTCATGCTCTGTGCAAGCATCTTTCTTGGTCACAGTTCATCCTCAGGATTGACCTTGGCTGAGTCAGATTTGAGAGGGGTTTGAGAAGTGACCATTGAATGAGACTATATGGGATCACTACCTCCAATAATTGATTAAAAAAAAAAAAAAACAACCATGCAGATGTTAAACAACGGCTATCTTTTGCTACCTGAGGGAAATCATGCACTTTCCTTTTTGTTTCTAGGATTCAGAATCATGAACTATAGTTTGCAAATAGATTTGATTTTTATGTAATATTTTGTGGCTTTAAGTAATTTAAATCAACTAAACCTATTGATGTTTCATTTTTTTTAATAAAAGAGTAAAAGGAGAAGAAACAATTATTGATTCACTATGGACTTACTTTTTCCTCATGTATAACTTTTCAGCTCATGTATAACTTTTTTTCCAAATATACCTTTGCTTATGGCCATCCTTGTTCTTTATTCTCATGAATTATCAATATTAGGTCAGTAAACAATCCAGCTAAGTTGTAAAAATTCACATTGGTCCCATTCAAACTTTGTTGTTGTTCAGTCGCTAAGTCATGTCTGACTCTTTGTAACCCCATGGAAAACAGCATGCCAGGCTTCCCTGTCCTTCACTATCTCCTGGAGTTTGGTCAGACTCACGTCCATTGAGTTCACAATGTCATCCAATCATCTCATCCTCTGTTGTCCCCTTCTCCTTCTGTCCTCAGTGTTGCCCAGCATCAGGCTCTTAACTGTGTTTTCTTTTTCTTCTTTAAATCTAGCTCTACCATTGTAAATTTCTTTTAATTTCCGACAATGGTCATATTTTCCTATGGTTTATGCATGCATTGAACAAAGGTTTTTTGAATAACTACTATATGAAAGACACATTCTTAGATACTGGACATATAGCAATGAACAGGACAAAACAAATTCCTACCTTCATAGAATATACATTCTGATGGGTGAATCATCCAATACAAATTTAAATAAAATATATATAAAATATATGTCATGTTGGATAATTGTAAATGTAAGGACTAAGTATTATTTAACAGTAAAGCAGGGACATGACAGAAGTGTTGGATGAGCAGATGCAATTTTAGAGATGAGGACTTACTCAGCAATTTGGAGGTCGATGTTTTTAAAAGTTGTGAATGAAATTGGTCTCAAATTTCCCTTTGGTTTGCATTTGAATAACAGATTTGCAAATAAGTCAATACTATACACAAGATAATAAAAGAGCTGTTATATCTGTTTCAGGGGAAAAACGCTCCTTTATCACTCTCTGAAGATACTTATAATTCATATGCCATATTCATCTAAAGGGAACTTGCTTTAAATATTCTAAATGATATTATTTTAATCACCAATGAAGTGTGATTACATTATGCACTTTAATGTGACTACCTATACAGAGCTTGGGGCTTCCCATGTGGCAGCTAGTGGTAAGGAACCCACCTGCCAATGCAGGTTAGACATAGGAGATGCTGGTTCTATCCCAGGGTCAGGAAGATGCCCTGGAGGAGGGAATGGCAACCCGCTTCAGGATTCTTGCCTGGAGAATCCCATGGCCAGAGGAGCCTAACAGGCTGCAGCCATAGGGTCACAGAGTCAGACACGACTGAAGCATGACTATGGGGCTTCCCAGACGGCTCAGTGGTAAAGAATCTGCCTGCCAATGTAGGAGATGTGTGTTTGATCCCTGGGTTGGGAAGAGTCCCTGGGGAAGGAAATGGCAACCCACTCCAGTATTCTTGCCTGGAAAATCTCATGGGCAGAGGAGACTGCGGGTTACTGTCCACGCATCACAAAAAGTCAGACATGATTTAGCGACTGAGCACACACGCACAACTCTGTGTATGTAAAAAATTGCTCACATCTTTTAGAACGTGAGTCTTAATTAGTGGCGTTTTACTGTTTGCATCTTAGCTTGCTTTAACTGCAAACTGAAATTTAGGCATAAACAAGGGAAGGTAAGAACACAGCAAGGAACCTAAATACAAATTTCAGATTATTTAGAGTTGAGCTAAATACACACAACAGAAACTCAACAACATGGAGGGTGAAGAAAATGAAAACATTTCCAAAGGTATTTATTGAGAAAAAGTAAAGATGTACATATTTTTACAAGCTTTTAATATTAATTTACATTTCTTTAAATTATGTAGGCCCCAATAATCTATATTTTACTAATACATAACAGAAACCCTCTTCTTTGTTAGATTTCCATATGCTATCATAGTTGGGAGTCAAAATGCAACTTTGGCTCAAGACGCTTATTTGTTTTTAAAAGAAATACTAAATGCCATATTCACTGAGAATGTAGGCTTGTCATAACAAATGTGCATTAAAAAAAAAACCCCAAAACCTTCATACTGCAGCATGCTGTTGACACTATTTTGAATCAGTTCACCAGAGACTAAAGAAAAAACATTTTTAGAGTCTTATATCTACTATTTGTGTGCAAACTGCATAATACTAAAATATTCTTTTTGCCTCTGAATTTGACTTACAAATCTTTGCAGGGCATAGTACCTTAATCTCGTCTATGACATTACTATACCAGGCCACCTGTTTTACTACTTTTCAGGAGCAACACGAGGTGGTTACCTATCTTGGTGATAGCCCAAGTTTGTACATGTAGGAACCAAAAACCCATGTCTGAGACAGAACATTTTTCAAATTGGTTTATAATAAGGCACAATCTTCTAAATGTCAAAAGAATGTGGAAACTGCCATAGGGGGTGTTTTTTGTTTGTTGGTTGGTTTATTTTATGTTTTTCAGGTAAGAAAGGAAGAGGATCTTGAGTTCCTAAGTGGGGGAGAGAAGCATTCTAGTTTGAGCATGCTCAAAGTCGCAGAACAAACTGTGATGTAGGCTCACTGGCCTGCGGTCAGCCGAGTAGTTGTCCAACAGCCCAGCATTTAGGTTTTAGGCTGGCAGTCTCTTCTGGACATATCATTATCAGAGAAGAGGTTTGTAAGAAACAGCACTGCTGATGCAGTCCGCAACCTGCAGGGTTAGCAGTGTAAGAAGTCTTGCTTGTTCAATACGAAGAAGTGTGAAAACTTTTGATATAATGCCAAAATTCTATTAAAGAACCTGGCTATATAGTAAAGACAATTTTGATTTGTTCACAGTAATAAACATTTAAGGTTTAATGCACAAAATAGAATTATGTATTGATAATCAATGCAGCTCTTAATTTTTTAAACTACCATTTTCAAGCTAAAGGTCAATAGAAATGTAAAATTTATTATTATTATGCATTTGTCCTTAATCTGTCTGCAACAGTACTTGGTTGCAGAGGTAGCCATAAGCTACAGAATTTAAAGATTAAGGTGTATATGTGATGAAACCACAGTGTTAATATCTGCAGAACTTGATTTCAGTCTCTTTTTGCCTGATACAAACATGGCCTTAGCGTACAATAAAGAAATACAGGTTTATAGCTTGAAAAGCAAAATCACACTTCCACAGTGAATGCTGTGATCAATGTACAAAGCACAAACCTATTGGGAGCCACGGAAGCCTCAGATGATGAATTATCAAGGACCAGCTTCTGGTTAGGAGCACAGGTTAGTAGCTGGATGGCAGGTTCCACATTGTGACATTTTAAACACAGAACTGCAGGTGCAGACACCATTAAAACATTCCTAGATGTTGAAGTCTTAAATTTCCACAAGGGAAATCAGGTCACACAAAATGACAGGAGAACCTGTATCGTGTTCCTAACATGGGTTACACACCAAGAAGAAAAAAAAACAAAACATGCAAACACAACGATGACAGGCTCTCCTTGCAATGAATGAAATCCATTGTGCAGTAACGGTACAGGCAGAAACTAAGATATACAGGTCTGTAATGGACAGAAACTGGATGGATGTGTTAAGACAGAGAACCAGATACCATTTGACTGTTTAATTTTAGTAATGCTGCCAAGATCCGGCTCATTTGTAAATTTATTTTATGATGATAGGCTAGGAAAATTTTTCATTGATTCTCTTCTCTCCTTAGAAACTGTCTGGGGAATTTGCCTTCCACTACTGATGACATTTCATTTTTGCAACGGCATTGGGAATAAATGCACTTATCTTTATTTTTAGCCCTGTTCACCCAATGTGAATTTTAAGCCATGTTCATGCATAGTCTAAGAAAGTTTGGGTGATATTTGCCTATGATTTTCATCTGAATATCTTCTTCTACACAACTTATACATATGAAAAAGTCAAACTCCAAATTGTATAGGTCATCATGAATATGGCTTTTAGTTTTCTTCAGTAAAACTGTAGAAAGGGTACTCGAGGCTTCAACATACATTTCACTTTCTAAGTAAAGGTCCCACAGTCTTTCCCAAACCTTCTGCTTCTGGCTGGATGCATAAATAGTTGCCTCATACAATTACTGGAATTATTAAGAACCCAAATAAAACACAAGCTTTCCTTTATTATTATTATCATTTTCTTATTGCAACAAATGCTCAGTTTCTTGCTGAGGCATTATTCAGCTCTGATAGCTTGAATTTTAAATTTGGTCATCTGAAAAATGATCACAAAGGTTTTTGTTTTTCATTATCTACAGAGATTTTAACCAAAGTTACATTGTAACACACAAACGCTGTCTTGTCTTTAAGGCACAACACATCAGTATGAACATTCTGTTTGCCAAACTTAAAAAAACAGATATGATTAGATTCCCCTTTCCCCTCCCAAAGCCCTCCCCGACAAATGAAGGAAAAATTGCATCCACTTTCAAAGTCAGCTGCTAATAAAGTCACAGTAAATTATTTTCATCAATAATTTACACAAATTACAGGTCTAGATAGGATTGTCCTTACACAGTCTGAGTGCATTCCAATTCAGATTTTCTGGGTTAGGTAGGTTACAGTCAGATTCAAACCTCAGGGCTAAGAAGATCTCCCATTTTGAGGAATGTTGTTGAACCTTGTCAGATGGAGGCTGTGTTGGTGCTTTGCCAGGGTGAGTTCTTTGCTACAGTTGCTCATTCCAGTTAGGACTCCTTCGGTAGGTACCAGCAACCTCCACAGAATTTTTTTTTTTTAAACCATTAAAGTGTTGTAAATATAAGACCATAGAGCTTCCTTTCTGTAGCACTAAAGTTTAATTCCATTCAGCAATCTGAATTCTTCATTCTGGAATTCTCATTCCAAATATGATTTCATCCTTTAAGACAATTTATATGTGTAAAGCCAGAGGCATTGAATCACACATAAAAATTCAGTGTACTTGAAATATAAAAAAAAAAAACAAAAAACAACAACGGATCTCCAGCTAGAGAACACAGTTACAAATACTCTAATTCCAGTGCTTGATGTAGAGCCAAGAGGTCTGAGTGACTTGATATCCTCCAAAAGGGCATATTGTGCTGTGTGGTTAAGAGAAGGAGGGATGGGAGGGAGAAGGGGGAGGGATGGAGAGAGAGCATAACTATTATCTCAGTGAAGCAGCGGTCCACACAAGGACGGGCAGTTCCCCCAAGTTCAAGGGAGGGAGTTGAAAGGAGGAATGATCATATTTGAAGGCTTGGTAGCATCGATGTGGTACTGTCAAAATACTGGAGAAATAGATCTGAACTGAATTTTAATGATAATAACAGGAAGTAATGAGGCTTCTTAATCAAATTAATATTCATTTTGGAAAGTACCATTACTAATATCAGCATCCAGAAATGCAAGCTGAGCTCCTGTGTGGCTGAAGGAGAGCAAATTTTACCTACGTCATTCCTTAATGTCTGTCTCTCAGAAACAAAATGAAAAAATGATAAGCTTCCTAAATCCAAGGCTTATTGTCTATTTGAGAGAAAGAGGGTAAATTCCTTGAAATAACTTGAAACTGGACTGTATACGATAGGAAAAAAATGTGCGGATGATCAAGTTTCTTACTTGTCTGGAGCAAATAATAACTGAAGTCAGCAGAGTTGGCCTGATTCATTTCCTTGGTATAGGACCGAGGGAAAGCACATGCTCAAGGTGGGCGATATCACTCCCCGAAGGGGACAAAAATGAGTTCTTGTGGGGAAAACATTCTTAAATATTACAATGGTTTGTGGTTCTCCAAAGGTATACCAGTATACGGTATATGTGTGGTATTAAAATTACATGAAGGGTTGCAATTAAGAAAAAATGTCTAAAAGTACTTCATCATGGATGATTTAATGAAAAAAAGAAATACTGCACTATAGCAATGAAAAAAACCAAAACTTAATTTTTAACTTCAGGCTGATGACATCTTGTAGAATATATATTCATGTGTATAATAGAAATATATGTATTATAAATATAACATGGTAAAGACACTTTATTATAAAAAGTAGTAATTAAAACAATAATCACCATTGTTATACAGTTTTTACTGTCCAATATGGTAGCCATTAGTCCAATGTAGCTATTGAGTGAGACTTGAAATGTGGCAAGTCCAGTTCAAAATATATATTGAACTTCAAAGCCTTAGAACTTTTTAAAAATGTAAATATCACACGAATAGCTTTTATACTTATTAGGTATTTAAATAATAATATTTTGAGTATATGGGTATATGAAAGTATATTACCAGAATTAATTCTAGTGGGCTTCCCAGCAGGCGGTAGTGGTAAAGAACCCGCAGGAGTAAAGGTAGGAGGTAAAGAACTCCTACCAATGCAGGAGACATAAGAGACATGGGTTCGATTCCTGGGTTGGGAAGATCCACTGGAGGAGGGCATGAGAACTCACTCCAGTGTTCTCGCCTAGACAGAGGAGCCTGGTGGGGTACAATCCACAGGGTCACACAGAGTCAGACACAACTGAAGCGATTTAGCAGCAGCAGCAGAATTAATTCTACCTGTCTTTTTTTTAACTTTTTTTTAAATGCAGCTCCCACAAAATTTAAAATGACAAATATGGGTCATACCACATTTCTATAGGGGAGTTCAGTTGTAAACTTTGAAATTCTTCTTAAATTTACAAAAAAACCCCAAAAAAACCCTATACTTTCAGGTCAAATTAAAGCATGAAATTCATCTAGAAGTAATTTTTTAAAAAAAATTCAGCTCAGATCTATTTGTAGTAACAAAATAGTACTTTATATTTTTGCACATGCGATTACAGCTACATCCCAAGAAAAGCATGCATTCTGGATACTAGAGAAACCAGCCACCTGTGTTTTAAAACAGAATTATAAGCCTTCACCATCACCAAAACTGTACCGACATACACAACCATTTGGAAATAGCATTCTAAAGGTTCTTATCCATTGGAGTCATGCCTTTCCCCCCTGAAGTTGTAGGTTTAAAGCTGAAGGTGTAACAACTGGTATACCAAGTCTAGTTTTCATGCTATGTATAAGTGGGGTACACTTTATAAGTTTTAATTTTCAAAGGCATAAGCTGTTTTGGAAAAGTGAATTTTATCAGCCCTGACCTAGACATGTGTGAATTTCATATAGGTTAAAAGATATGTAAAATGCTTGCCACGGTGGCTGCATTGGCTGTTCTTTGTTAGGTGTAATTACGGTGTTAATATGAAAAATTAAAACAACAGGGACTCAGGGCACTGACAAAGTCCAGAAGATATTTCAACTGTGTGTGACCCAAAGTATTTCAGCGGTCATCAGCTGGGAAATTGTATTTCTTGAGGCTGCATCCCTGACCTCATACAGAACGTCCTTGGGGCCAGTGTGCTGTCTTGGGTCATTGACACCGCTAATTAGGACCGAGGAGGGGAGGGACTCTGTGGGAGGCTGAGACTAAAGCAACTCTCTTAATGTTATGGGAAATCATGGAGTATTTCAAGTATGGTTTCCGAGTGTCACCAAACCTTCAAAAGTGGAAGTTCTTTCTTTTTTCTTCATTTTGCTTGATTTGAATTGATTACAATCATAAATCATTTCTTTTAACTTTCTAATATCACTATAAACTTTTCTAGGACACTGTTAATATTAGGTTTTCGGGGGAGGGGCGAGGGTGAGGGTGGCGGGGAGAGAAATCAGATAAACACTTAAGCACATGCAAGTGTTTAGTTAAGGTTTTTTAAGATGATGCTATGAAATCTCTTCAGGAGAATAAGGACAATATTTTTTCCTATGGAAAACAATATATGCTGATATGTCATTGTTTAACAATACTTATGCATTACTTTTCTCTGTTTTGTAAATTACATCACTTTAATCCTCTCTAGATGACATTTCGCCATCAAGAAGTGAAGAAAGCAGTAGATCTCAATGTTGTGTTAACTTACAGTCTGGTATCTGGGGCCAAGCCAATGATACCATTCCCCTCTTGATGCTGGACCAACCATTTAAGGTTTTTTAACTTCCTTGATTTCTCTAGAAATGTGGGCCAGATGAAAAGGCTGATTTAAATACCTAGGGTCTATGAGATCTTCTGAATATATTCAAAGCCAGCTGCTTGGCTTCATGAAAGTACCAAGGATTTACCAGAAAGGTAACACTCTTTTAGAGGATGTCTATGAAAGGTACATTGCCTTTAAGTCTCTACAGTAAGTTGGCACCAAACGATCTGAATACTATATCTCATTCCAGTAGCATTTATTAGATTCTCTGGCAACAGTTTTTTCTTCAGCTATTAAAGCTATCATCAACATTTATCATCATGAGGCACAATTGATACTCGGCACTCACAGCACCAAATGGCACAGAGGCTGGATGGGAAAAGGGTAAGAACTGAGCCACTCACATGGTTTTCTATGGAGCTCATTAAGCATCTTTAAACTTGTTGAATTTCATGTGTTCAAAATGGTTATTTTTGCCCCATCTTTCTTATATCTGTGTGTATTACACACACACACACACACACACAAGCATACACACAGATAAATATAACTAAATGTTTCTATATTTCCTATGAAGTTTCAGGCAAAAAAAATGCTAGACTCCAAATGGTTTATTTGAATGTAAGTATTGACCTTCTCATGCTCTTACTGCTTTGCATCTATAAATTTAAATCATTTGTCAAGCTGCCATTGGGCCAAACTACAGGAATGCAAACAAAAAAGCTTGCATTTAGAAGTATCACACCAACATTGTTTGAAACAGGTTACCTTTTTTGCTGCCTGTTCTTCTTCTACACCATCCCCAATTACAACATATACTACTTTTCTGCCAAACCTTTGCATTATTCGTTCAAAGCAACTTTCTTTTCCTGGAAGATAAACAAGATAAAGTTCAGAGTGAAGTTACCTGGTTAGCGGCATGCTCCTCATCTCGGCCATCTCCAATCACAACATAAGTTATGTTAGTGCCAAATCTGGACACTATACGCTCAAAACAGCTTTCCTTGCCTGAAAAACAATGCACTGCTTATTCTTCCAGCCATTGGAATCATTAACTTAACGATTCATAAAGTGTTAAGTTATTTTCTCTTGAACATACATCACTTGAACTAGCTTGCAAACTCTGGGTTATGAAATCAACAAACATGGTTGAATATTCTAAATTTTTACTTGAGACTGATTATTAAACAAATGTATTCCAAGCTCCAAAAAATGTCAGAAAGGTTAAGCATCTGTCCCAAAGAAACATGTTTGTATCTTTGGTTCTACCTGAAGAATACAGGAACAACTTTACCAGCAACTATTCGTTTTTACATTTATTTGTATAACTATATATCAGTTTTATCTAGTTTGTCTTCAGTAGTATAGACAAATCAGCTAAAAACATTACTGTGAAATATTGAAGGTTCACCTAGAATGAAAGAGGAAATACTAAGATATGGGTTTACCGTGATAAAACAACTCCTTTCTTCAAGTGGCTGGAAACTAGTTTGCTGAGATTAATTGCACTAAGGCTGCTGTCTGGGCCACAGTACTGGTGACTCTAGCATCCTCTGACTGCACTATGGGAATTACATCACGAATTTCTACATGTTCTTTGTTTTTAAAACACTAGCCTTATGCTCTGAATTTCTTTCTCAGTATGTTCATGCAGTCATGGCTACCTCTGCATTTTTTTTTTTTCTTACTCTGATAGTTCAGAAGTCCAAAAAATACTGACTTAAAGGGAAAAATAAAAAATTTTTTTTCAGATTAAATATAAGGAACAACTTAGTCTTATTTAATAAGAAAGACTGTTGACCTTGCTAGAGGAGATGTTTACATCTGTGTAAAACTAATTTATCAAAAAGCAAAATCAGGTTCCATGTAGTAATCCTGCTAGCATAAATATACACATTTATATAAAAATGAGTGGTGTATGATTTCAATACCCTTAGACCATGAAATTTTTGCAAGTTGTTTTATGTCCTTGGATATGTTCCAGTGTCTCCGAGTTTATAGTCTATGGGAACTTGAATAGAATTTGTATCCTACTGTTGTATGAAAAATTGTATAAATCTTAATTATGTTGAATTGGCTCATGGTACTTTTCAGGTCTACTATATCCTTCTACTTATCTGTATATTCATGCTATCAATTTTTGAGAGTTCTATATTAAAACTCCAACTACAAAATCTTAATTCATCTATTTAAAAAAGCTATAATATATAGTGGAACTATTAATATATGTAACTTTGTTTTGTATTTTCCAAGTCTCCTGTAAATGTTTTCATAATTTAAAAAATAAAAAGGAGAAAAAATGATTGGATTAAAATAAATGTTAAAAAACAAACAACAAAAAAATGAATGGGATTGGTATCAGGGCTCTGAATTGCAATGCTCAGGAGAACCAGGAATTTATGCAAGCTTGGCCCTCTTTAACTATACTCCCCAAACAGCTGCAGCTGGGGGCTCTTCCTGCCTGTGCCAATATCAGAACTGTGCAAGGCCCAGGGAGGTTATTTTTGGTCGGGGATTTTAGGATTCTGAACTCTTGTCAAGCTGCCAAAGCCCAAGTTTGTTGACCTTCAAGGCACATTATACAACCCATCTATTTCCCCAGGCATTTCCTTGACAGACAACAGAATACATGAGTTGTTTTCTTTTAACTCTTTCAAGATGGCAGAAGTTGATGAGGTTTTGTTTCTGTAAGTCTATTAGAAGTCTCAGTGCCTGTGAAAGGCACTTAAAGATGGCTCCATAGATAGCTGTGATCTAAATAAACAAGGTGGTAGTTCTTTGATTGCTACTGAACGTTTTGAGAAATGTGTATTTTCAACCATTCACATGCTACAAATGTTCCAAATGTGTTTTCTGATTCATGAAACTTTTTTCTCTTGAATTAAGGATACTAGTTTAATTCATCTGATACTCCCATATAATGCTAAAATGGTATTTTTATCTTAGATCTAGATTACTGCATATGCAAGGATATAATACCACATATCATATTTATTAAAATATTAAACTCTATGGCTAAAGACACTATATATTATTTAAATAACGTGTGCCATAATGAATACAGATAAATAAGTGTCTATTTAAAGAGTCAGACACAGAGTTCAAAATTCATAGGCAACAGCTTTCAGAAAATTTACACATGCTTAAACAGTTGCAGAGAATTTTGTTATTTGAGCTCTACCAAATTTGTTTGATATTCTAATAGCAAAATGAAAGAAAGAGGGAATCATGCGAAGACACACATTAAGAAAATCCCCCACAGATCTGAACATACTTCACACAGCTAGAAATAATTCTCTTACCTATTTTAGTAGCACTGTAAATATTCTCAATGGGAAAAGCACCTCCTAAACTATAGAGTAGAACCTTCGCGAGCGCTGGGATCAGCTGGGTTGTTGTTACCAAGACATTTACGCAGTTACTCCTAAGATGGGGAGGAAATTGGCATATTTGTTTTCTAAAGTAACGTCTACCAGTGCAGATTTTAAATTATGCAATCTTTCAATTCCATAATAAACACCCCCTGATAACCCAACCTTTCAATGTTCAATGGTTGTTCACGGTGCCTATCACCTACTAGGCACAATGCCAGATGCTGGGAATAAACCCCAAAATGCAGTGAAGGAGCATTTGCTCTGATACATGATTCAGCAACGACTGGTATAAACATCTGCTTTCCTGATATATTTTGTGAAATTTACCAATAAGGTGAGGATGTGGATAATGTGACAAATTTCATGACAAATTTCAAAACCCTCATTGTATAATGACTTCTTTTCCCCCTTCCTTTCCTTGTTATTCATGTATTTATTTACTTACATACATTTATGTTTCATATGCATACATTTATTTATTTATATCATATACCCATGTGTTTAAAAATAATTTATATATACTTTGGGTAACACAGAGATAATCTAAACAATAGTGTAATAACATTTGTTTTTAATTATCTAGGAGACTTCTTTAAAAATAATGAAAGCACCTTCTATTGCATTTTACACAGGATTTCAGGCTGCAGTCCTCACATCCCAGCCTCCTTGACCTTTGGGTCTCCAGGTCACCATCACAGAGATCACAAGGCAGCAAATCCCATCTTAAAACAGCTTTAATTATTAGACGATTCTTCCTCCATGGAGCCAGAAGCTCCCTGCCTAGGATTCCTACTCACTGGGACCAACTCTCTCCTTCATAGATGGAGAGAGAAATGTAACTTGTTTCCAGCTCAACATCTCAAGCAGTTGACATCGGTAACCTTGTCCCACTCATGACTCTTCCTCAGACTAAACTCCTTGGTTTCTCCCTCTGACTGTTGCTCTTATGTAGTTTCCACAGCCTAAACACTTCTGGCCACTTTGTTGGACACAAGGTGCTTCAAATATGTCACAGTCCCTGTTGGAATGAGGTGCACAGAACTGAGCAATGTTCTCTGTTCTGCGTCCTTAACCTGACCCAGGAAATCTACTGCCCCCTCCCTTACCATGTAGCCTCTCTGCTCTTAGTGCAGTGGCTCGTCATAACACACGGCTCAAAGTCTCGAACAGGGTTGGGGGCACATCTGTCTACTTCTGCGTTCTGAATGCTAGACTCTCCTTTTATTTTGTTAAGGTTTCTCTGAATCTTGATTCAACCAGTCCAAATATTAGCTCTTCTCTGAATTTTGTTTTGCTAAGCACACTTGCTAAGCATAATTCTATTTATTCCTCCACACATTTGCTAAGCATAATTTTATTTATTCCTCCAACTCAGAAATAAAACTAAGGAATAGGATAGAACAAAGATTCTTCCCCACCCTATTTGGCTATCATGTTCCAGATTTATATTATTTTATTCATTAGTATTTATGGCAGATGGTATGCAACTCATTATGTCTACTCAATTCTATTATCTACACTAACAAAAGTCAGCATTTCACTGTTCTGTTCAAACAACACAAAGGTTACAAGTTATTTAGGAGCTTTCTGTTGCTTTTTGGATGTCATGAATTATAATGTTTGAATTATGTACATTATCTATAATGACCTAAAAGACTTAAAAACATGCACAGATTATAAAAACAATGTATATTTTTGCCACCATCTTCTGTATTTTGCCACCAACAGAGTGCTTTTTAAAAAAAATTTGGAAGTCAAATGACATTCCCATGGGATTTATCAAGGGTTATGAGGAGAAATGGATAAAAAGCAGCAACCTCCGTTCTCTATACCCCATCCCACCACACACACACACACACACACACACACAGAAGTGTTAGGTCCCTTCAACCTCTAAAACAAGGCTGGGAATTAAAATATTTTGATACATGCTAGACTACTAGAAGGACATCTTCAATACAATTAATACAGAAACTGCAACAATGTGGCTTACCTCGTACTAATAATTGATAAAGATTTAAGTGCATTTGTTAGCCAGGAGTCTGTCAGACCTTCAATCTCAGCCCTCAGCTGCAGCCATGCATCTCTCTTGGCGGGGCCAAGAAGTCCTGCAACATGGAAAAGCAGGGCAGAGTCAAGAGATCAACGTTTTTCAGGGATGCCTCGCTTGGTCTCCCTTCTGTCTACTATGGATAATCTTTATTCCCACCTATATCAAAAATAGAGACTTAAATCAACCCTGATCTTTCATGTCAGAATTGATTATCCATTCATTCATTCCACAAACATTTACTGAACAACTTCTACATGTAACAGTCTGGGTTAAAAACTAGGGATATAACAGTGAAGGGCGGGTCACAGTCTCTGCCTTCACTGATCCTAGAATCTGGCACGGACGACGTAGTCACCGGAGGGCCTCTGACAACTCCCCTGCTCGGGTCCCACGCCAGTAGACTGACAGAATTGGTCTAGCGGGGGAAGTAAGGGTCTACCAGCCTCGGGATATGAATCCCAAATACTGTGAGTGTCAGAAAATGTTTACTTTCTTAAAAATCACAGCTATTACCACTTTGAAATAATAATTACATTACCACATGTAGCTTTAGAATTTTTTAGAATTTGTTTCTAATATTAATGTTGAAGCTATTAGAAATACTTTGCTTTGTAAAAAGGAGTTGAGAATTTGAAAATCCTAAAGCCTGTGACAGAGCTACAGATGATGGCTGAACGTTACAATGGTATTAGGACAAGAAAAGAAGTAGTTAAACTAATTTTACAGAGAAAGCTTTTGCTTTCATGATAAAATAAGAATATGTAAATTGACTAAAAAATAGAGTTTCTTATTTAAATCCTATTTCAGAATACTGAGTACATATATATAGGTGGATATTTTTAAAGTCAAGATTTCTAGTTTCTATCAAATCTCATTTGTCTTTATTTCAATAAAGAGATGCTAACATATCACAGAATGGACTCATATCTCATTGTTTAAACTTCTTCAGCTATAAGATTATTTACTAGCAAGCTTGTTAATTTTTATATAATTTTAATAATAATAAAGATTGAGGGCAGGAGGAGAAGGGGACGACAGAGGATGAGATGGTTGGATGGCATCATCGACTCAATGGATTTGGGTAAACTCAATGAGTTTGGGTAAACTCCGGGAGTTGGTGATGGACAGGGAGGCCTGGTGTGCTGCGGCTCATGGGGTCGCAAAGAGTTGGACACGACTGAGTGACTGAACTGAATAATACCCTTTAAGAGGGAAATAATAGCATGTTTTAATGAAAAAAGTTAATTCAGATTTCCCAAAGGGATATTTATTTTAAAGTTGAACTTATTACCCTCAGTTGCTTTTAAACAGAATATCTATTTATTTGGTTTTGCAAAAAATGTCTTATATAGAATGTTAGAGTGAATTAGGAAACATGCATTTCTGAGTTGTCTGCCTAAACCGCTGGGCAAGTCAGTAGACTGCAGGAGCCTGGTTCTCACTTGGAAATGAAGAACATCCATACCTAAGCTTCACTTTGATTTTAACATTTTATTATTATTCATGGTTTTCCATGTTTTTGTTCTCCTGTAGTTACAGAATATCTACTGAACATCTTATGTGCTTCAAGCTAGCTAGGCACCGAGGCACCGATGCAAGGCCAACAGACACACAGCCCACCCTCATGATGTGTGTGGTGTGATATACACTAGAGATGAAAATTTTATTTATTATATTGTATTCTATGACATATATGTGAACATACACATGTAGAGCATTCACAAATATATTTAACTGTCTTCTTCAATTTTAGATTCTGGTTTATACTCCTCAATCATCTCTCTGTTTAAAAAGTGAAACAAACAAAAAGCCCTAAGAGAAAAACCTTAAATGACCTCATAACTAATCCCTAGGATTTGCCCCCCCTAGGATTTTGGTCACCTAAAACTGATCCTAATAACAGAGATCATTAAAGTTTATTATACCAAGAAGCACATCCAGGATCTTAGTTTTGATATCACAGGTTTTGATATTACCTGTAATTTATGAATGAGTATAAAATGGTTTAGTTACTACCCATAGAACATTTGAACTCTTAAAAACTATGATATACATGGCAAAGATATATTGACAGATAATATGCAATTTTTGAAAGGATAGGTTTAGTCGATGTCTTTGGAACAACATAAAGCGCTGCTTGTGTTTATTTCTGATAGGATTCCAGAAAGGTAATGCCTGCTAACAACTCTGCTTCAATGACTGGGGCTCTTGTCTTTAGATAGGTCTTCTTTCCATGGCCTCCATCAGGTCCTCTGTCTGGTTTTCACTGGGAGAGTCCCAGCTGAAGAAGGGTCAAACAAATGTCCTGCTATATGTCTTGACCAAACATCTGGGCACAAAGAATTCCCAAGTCATCTGACAGTGCTGTACACTTCACTGTGCAGTCAGACTTTTTCCCACCAACTCCAAGAAACTAAAAATTCTGGCTTACTCTCATCCATCATGAGTCCTTGGTAATTTATTTTACAGAAGGATCATCCTTAATACGAAACTTGAAACTGTAGTTCAAATTGTACCTCTATCTGCAGACCTTTTTAAATGTTAAAAGCCACACATACCTCCCACGTTGTTCTTGTAGGTGTTGTATAATTCTTTCACTCTTCTGTAACGAAAAGCCAACTTCCTCATCCAGTCAACCCCTCCTCTTACACCTGTTGGCAAACAAAGGTTTGCACTACTTGCAGCTGCATGGAAGCCATCAGTTGCAAAACTGTAGGTACTGCAACACCCAAAATACATTAAAAAGAAATAAAAGAAATAATTACATGTGCAAAACTTCACAGCTGAATTTCTGTAGGAAAGAGCAGACTGAAAGGCGTGGCTTACCTTAAGTCCTGCCCATTGTCATCAGAGGAAACATCATCTATGTGAACTTGATCACACTCCTGTTAAAAACATTGGAAGAGTTGTTTTTCAAAGGATGCTAGTCACCATGTTTGAAGCTTTTTCCATCTTTCCACTTGATCAGGCTATGGCCAGAAGAGGGCAGCATTTGCCTACCCTTCTCGCCCTCTCATGCTGGGAAATGGCACTATTTCCAATCTATAAGATCTAAACCCAGAGGAGGGCCTTAAAGCCTGAAGTCACAGGGCACACGGGTTTCTTTAGAACAAACAAAAAATTAATTTTAACCTTAAAATGACTGATAAGGAATTTTCTTTTGAATCTTTACAATCACCATTATGTTACGTTAGTCGCTCAGTCATGTCCGACTCTTTGCTACCCCAAAAATAATATTGGTGATCACTTCCAGTCATTTCTGTTATGCACACATAAATATGAAGGCAAAGCTAATCTGAAGGTACTCAAAACTTATTTGAGCTGGACACCCCAATGGTGTTCCCTGGTAGCTCAGTCAGTAGAGAATCTGCTTGTAGTGCAGGAGACCCGGGTTTGATCCCTGGATCTGGAAGATCCACTGGAGAAGGAAATAGCAAACCACTCCAGTATCCTTGCCTGGAAATTCCCATGAACAGAGGAGCCTGGGGTGCTGCTGTCCATGGGATTGAAAAGAGTCAGATACAACCGAGTGACTAATACTAACCCCAGTGGTTACCATTAAGTATTATTTGTTGGGCAGCAACAGAGGGGCTTGATGATTATGGTGCTCTGTGAGATTTCTATGACTTCCTGCTTTTTTGCAGGGTGAGTGATACCACGAAAGAACCATGGTGATGTTATTTTAAAAGTCCTGGTCTTTCAATACAGCAAAAAGCTAACAACCATAGAAGCTGGTGGGTTTTTTTTTTTTTTTCTTTTTCTTTTTATAGCTTGTTTTTAAATCTTTAAGCTGAAAAGAATACTGCAAGTAAAAGGGAAATAATGAAGATTTACCATCTTCAGTGTGCTACAAATTCAGAGGAAAACAGACTTTAGGTATGTACATCCACATAATTGACCTGTTATAGCATACTCAAATGGCAACTTTTTGGAAAAAGAATTCAATTCTTCTTTGCTGTTCTAAGACTCTTTTTCTATCTTCAAATAATCTGCAAAGCTCCAGTGAAGTAGTACATGATATGAAGGTGAAATCTGGCTAAGGCATTTCAACACTGGGAATTTATTAATACTTCAGGGTGGCTCAGATGGTAAAGAGTCTGCCTGCAGTGCCAGAGACCTGGGTTCGATCCTGGGTTGGGAAGATCCTCTGGAGAAGGAAACAGCAACCCACTCCACTATTCTTGCCTGGAAAATCCCACGGACAGAGGAGGCTGGAAGGCTACAGTCCATGGGGTCGTAAAGAGTCAGACACGACTGAGTGACTTCACTTTCACTTTTCACTTTCAGAATAAGTATGGTTTAGTCTTTCAGACCTCATTTTTTTCTCATCAAATTATTCCAGTCAAACTCACAGAAACTGACTATATATATTAAGTGTTTATCTTTCAAAATCAACTCTAAAAAATCATTACATTTGAAGATAAGATGCCATACTGAAGACTTTTCAGCTACTATTTATAATTATTATAGGACTTGGAAGTATCCGACAGTGAAACATTTAATATCTCATCTCCAGCTTTCTACACTTGAGTATATTAGATCCTGCTGCGGTGTGAGGATAAATTAGCTGGCTCAGGCTTCTTTTAAAATATGAAACTTAGTGAGTACCTCAATCAATACAATTTTAGTAGATAATTTGAAAATCCAGGTAAATTAATCTTAAAGATTCACATGAGGAACATAAATTATGGGTTTAACTTTTGAATAAATACATTCACAGATAAGGGAGGGCCTTAAAAGTTAATCTGACTGGAAGCTCCCTGAGGGGGCTGTTTGGGCCACCTGGATAAAACCACATTTAAAGCACAATCTGGCACAAAGCAATCACTCAACAATTCTTTGTTGACTAAATAGCAGAAGTCTAGACAAATGTAATTCAACACAGAATTACCACAATCATTTAAATGTTCTGACATAAGTTATGGTGATATAAAATATTCTAGATGGTAAGGGCTGTAAGAAGACGTATTAAGAGTGAAGGAAAGGGCAAAAGAACAGAGTGTGGGCTGAGGCTGCAGGACAGGCATTTTTAAAAAGGTTCTTTCCCATTCTGACTGAGTAGTTGTTGAAAAGGGCACAGCTCAAACTTTAACCCAAGAAAGCATTAGGTTTCCAGAAAATTCTCAGGGAAAAGTGTTACACCAACCATAATAGCTGTTAGACTGAGCTCTAAAGGAAAGGGTGAGATGTAACCAGAAAGCATGAAAGTTGGAAATAAAAGTTCTTCCAGAATACTGAGGTAGCAAAGCAGTTCTAGATGACAAGAATTATTTCTTGAGTTGGTGACATTCCTGTTAAGTATGAAGCCCAAATTAAACCACCACTGAAATGGAATCATGCAAAGTTGCTCATTCCACCGAGGTTCTGAAATCTTTCATCATGTAAACAATTTCCACAATTTTACCATAAGCTAATTATATTAAAAATCAGGGTTCTTATGAATTACATTGGCAATTGTAAGTCATTTCTTTATCTAATACTCTCTCATCTAATTTTTAGAGAAATTCCTCTGACATTTCAAGTATTAACTCACATGATTAATTTGTACATTTTGCCCTCAAATTTATTTTTTACTCTTGAGGACATCAGTATATCAAACTTATTGGACCGTGCGTTCCATATTTGAAGTTATGTTTGAGGTTTTTCCAAATGGAACTTTTCTTTAAATTTATGCCTAGTTAACTATGCTTGTTGACTCTGGACCTGTGCCTGAGGATTACAGTCCAGTGAAAGAAACCTGAACTTCAATCACTTACATTTTTAGAAAAATCTAAATAATTGTTCTTCAATTAGCATTCACTTAGAGGAACTTTACAAGAATTATTTTGACTAAAACCTAAAATACTAAAAAGAGTTTCATGCTTTGGCTTTAACAAACTTTAGTGTAAGAACGCAAGCATCTGGAATAATTCTGGCACTGATCTTAAATTCTTTAATTTCAGAAGGTCTTAGAAGGTGACCGCAAAGTTGTCACTGATCTTTATCAGTTATAATCCATAGCAGTCTTCTCTCACTTTTGTGAGCCAAACTCCTTGGTGCCTTCTCTTCTGGAAGTTATTTTAACTGAAATAACATATTATTTAAATGGAGAGCATCCACTTCTTAGGGGCAGCAGAGTGAGCATCTGCCTTCTCTACAGTTGGAAAGGATGTAGTGAAGTTTCTATTAAGAGGATTTAAATGTGCATCTTTCAAGGAATTATGTGAGAGCAGCTGTTACTACACATGTTGCAGTTTCTATTGAAGGGTTTGTCTCACATAGATTTTTAGGTTAAAAAAAGGAATCCCCAGAGATTAAATGCACAAGGGGGAAAAAACATAATAAGCAAAACATGGAGTTATTCTCTTAAGGAATTCTCTTTAAGTCTCTTTAACATACTCTATGTCAGTAGAAGCATATATAGAGTAATACCAGTCATGAAGCGCATGCCAAGGTTTGCTTGTAAGAGGTTTACTGAAATAAAAACCTGGGAGAAAGTAAAGTTTTAAAATCAGATGCAGAAGGATAGTGGGTATGTATGTAACTGGACTGAATGATTTTGAAAGCTATAGATTTGTTAGTTTTAGTATTTGTTTATCTCACTTAAGTTAGTATAAGCCTTTGAGTTTGCTTGGGCCACTTGGATGTGTGTGCATGTGTGTGTTTCTTGTCTGAGAACTCAATCAATTTATATGCAGAGACAAAATCATTTCTTTGATTCAGTAAGTTATTGTTGGATATTAAGTTTTAGTGGTTGAGTTGAATGGAATTTTTATCACATTCTAAAGCACAACTTAAAAGCTATAATCAGAGAAGAGAAAGTCAATACCAATATTTTCTCATTTACTATTTCTACCAGAGATCCTGCTGGGTATTTTAAAGATATAGTTTATACAGTATCTAATCCAAAATAAAAATTCTTAAAGCACGAGAGCCAACCATATGTTTCTGATATGCCAATATTCATGTCAAAATTGCTAAAGGTATATTTAAATTCATCGTACACTACTTTCAAATTCGCACTTTAGTGTTCTATTAGAAGTTGGGTGGTAAATTTATTCCATCTGGCTTCAAAAGTACCACTAAGAAACCTAAAGGGTCATTTATTCCATTTATGTCTAGTAAAAAATAATAATTGAAATAAACTTATAAACTTGGGTAAAATCACATTAAATTTCTTTTGTGTGTGTGTGTTTCACAGATTTGAGAGGAATGGTAATTTTAAGAATTCTTTTTCAGAATGAGACTCATCCATTTTACCCAACAGAAAAACCAGTAAGTTATATGTTATCACCATACATGTATAAAAAATTCAAGTTCCTAAAAGGTTAAAGTGTGTTTTCTATTATCTTGTATATAAAGAATCATTCTGTACACTAGACAGAAATAAGTAGCAAGGTTAATTTATATCAGGTTTCAGAGAGGTGATTATTATTTCTTATTATCTAAAACTGGAAGACTTGCCCAAGAATGCTGATCTTTCATACTGTCTATTAAAAAAAACAATAAAACCTCTCTAAACAGAATTTAAAATTTTATTATCCAGTAAAAACAGTGACTTAGTGAAGAAAGAATAAGAAAGAAAATGCTATTACACATATCTCCAGCCCATACTTTTATGGGATATGCTGAACCACATATCTTTTATTTGAGATGCCTTAAAACTGGGTTTAAGACCTTGTCAATTAAAAAAAAAAAAAAAAAAACTTATTTAATACACTGACTAACTTGGCCTCTCAGCTGTCTGTTAATTTCAGTGTGGTATGGGAGCCGAATATGTGTTTTGGAGCCTGGTAGATTCCAAAGTTTCAAATCCCAATTCTACCACTTAGCAGGTAAACTTAGATGTGATTTTTATGCTGATGAACCTTACAGTATCTTCTCTACAAAAATTATATGATAATGTATTTATTACAAAAGGTTGGTAACTAATTAGTGACAATGTCAAACACAAGGTGCAGATTCAGTAATAACGATTCCCATCTTCATTCACACTGTGATCGTCAGTAAACACTTTAATTTCATCGTGAAACCAGGAGATAAAAAAATTGAATGGATTTGAATGGATCATTTTAGAAAGAAAGAAAGTCTATTTCAGTCTAGCTGTGCCAATCTCTTCCCAGTGCCCACGCTACTCAGTTATTTCAAATTTCATCATCTAAATACCTAATGACTCAGACCATTAGCACTCAGATTATATACCCTATTACAGTACTTATTCAGCTATCCTGAGGCTATTTTTCTTGGGTTCTTTCAGTTTGTTGTTACTGCTTTTACTTTCTCTTCATTTAAGGTTGGAAATGAAAGGATAAATTAGGAAAAGAGAGAAAATAAATGCAATCAAACTGGTCAGAAGTACTACATAAATAGTTCTCGCAAAGTTTTACCCAGAAGAGGAATACATAGGGAATGATAATGACTAGAATTAGGTTTCAAATTATCTATAAAATTTAATGATCCACCAGGAGCAGTATCTGTGACTATTGTGCAGTCATTAACCTAAATTACATCCTGGTTAATAATCTGGAAAAGCTAATGTTGATTCCAAAGATAAAATGAATTGTGGCTGAGACACTAAAAGAACCAGGAGCAGCGGATAGGGGTGTATTGTATGGGACAGCAAGGCAAGAGCTCCTTTTTGAAGACGTTTCTATTCTCAGTGTATGCCAGTAAATATATACCTTTCATGAACACAATTTAGCTTTTGTTTATTTTGCATACACAATGTCTCCCTTGACAGAAACTTTACTTTTCTCTTGAGCTAAATTTCTATCTTTCCAGGTTTTTTTCGAGGTTATCTGCATGTATCTAGAAAAGATATGAGTTTTAATAGCTGGATACAACAATTTTTACCTTTTAACATTCTTACCTCTAAATCATTAAAAAATAAATGTGTATCAGCAAGATTAAAAATCATTTCCTCCATTCGAAGTCCAAGGGTTACAGCCATGGGGGGATCCTGAAAAGGAAATGCACACAGTATGAAGTAATTTTTAATAATAACTGTGGTTAGTGAAAATTATCTTAAGTGCATATGGTTGTGGGGATGGGGAGACTGTAGGGATTTTTAACCTAAGAATGCAAAAGATTTTCCTGATTAACAGAAAAGGTGCCTTTCTAAAGTGTTATCTAAAATATGCTAGATATACTGATACATCTGTGAATTTACAGGAATTGACATGCACAGAAAGATGACTTAGATATGCTTTCACATAAAGCTATATATTCATGAGAAGAGGAGGAAGGAAGCAAGCTGGTTCATTGGAGTTTACATATACTCCACAAAGTCCTTTGGAGAAAGGTAATTCTCCACTGAAGAATGGAGTGGATCTGTTAAAAAAAGTAAAGGACACCCTTTTAAGAATGACAACCACTAAGAAGTGGAAAAGAGAGAGAAAGGTAGATTTATTGGATGTTTGTGGGACCTGAGCAGGCAGTGCTGTCTGGAGTGGGATAGGAAGAGCTGGTAGAGATTGATGGGACAACACCTTCATTATTAATTGCATTCTGATCAACAAACAATATTTATCTGAATCTTTATAAAGTATGATCTCACCTGCATTTGACTAGGGATGAAGAGGGAAGGGTGGAGGATGACTAAGAAACATTAATTCAGTAAATGTAATACATAAATGTATAAAAATAAAATATATACATCTAGAAGTTTAATGAAAGTAAGGGGATTAGCAAAAAGTCAAAGTGACTTAATTTTTGTTTACAGAAACCAAGAGATTATACAGCAGCGAGGAGTTGAGAATGAAAATCAGAGTTGGTACTTTACCACAATTAATTACAGTTGAAAGCCTGGCACAGAGGTGTAAAACTTTATTTTTAAAAGTAAGGAGAGTTTAGGGCTGGAGCTAGGGCAATAATTCATGCACAAACCTTGTGTTTAAAATTTCAAAGTTGGAAAGATCTCTAAAAGAGAACTGCTCTGGATGTGATTCTGGAGATGAGAAAATAGAAAGCCTGGAAAGGACGAATCTTCAGAATCTGAGACCAGAATGGGTGTTAGCAGGGAGGAAAAAATGGTTTCAGATGCAGCTGACAGGTCTAGAGGATACTATTGGTTTTGGCTGAGAAGTTATTTTGGAAGACCTTGGAGGCTGATTTGGGTTGAGTGGCTGGGCTAGGAGCCAGATTGTAGGGATCTGAGGACAGAGAACCACACTTGTGTTTTCAGTGATCTAATAAATGACATTTCAAGAAATGTATTTAAACTTGGGGAACTGTAATGCTAACTTCAGTTCATTTTATGATAAGCATACACAACCCAGGTCAGGACTAGCATTGTTTATATAGACTCCCAAACTTACTCTACTTAGCAAGCAGAAGACTCTCTTCATTTCACACCTATATACCAAGAATCATTCTTTTCCCTTTTACTTCTAATATTCTTTGAGGGGGGGAAACCTTAGAGTGTACGCATATTTGAAGTATCATTCTCCTATTCTGTAGTGATGAAAATGTACAGAATAGGAATTGAGTGCTTAGAAGGAAAGAGGTCACTGAGATGTTGGGCAAAGATGACTTGATGTGGGAGAAGATGAAGAGAAGACAATCATATGTTGGGTGTCAATCTTATAACTGCTTATGTCTCTTTCTTGGAGATTTCTGTGATTTCATAGCTAGACATTCTCTCTTCTCAAAAACAGAGATTCGTTGTTCACATATTTGATGGCATCTTGGTATTGCGTCCTCCGGTCAGTATTACTCTACTGATAAATTCATCTTTCTTCCAGTGACAGGATCATTTGGAGCACCCAAGTGCTCCACACACCCACACACCCAAAGTGACAGTGAAAGTCGCTCAGTCGTGTCTGACTCTGTGACTCCATGGACTATACAGTCCATGGAATTCTCCAGGCCAGAATACTGGAGTGGGTAGCCTTTCCCTTCTCCAGGGTATCTTCCCAACCCAGGGATCGAACCCAGGTCTCCCACACTGCAGGCAGATTCTTTACCAGCTGAGCTACCAGGCAAGCAAGATCAAATAAATTCCATTTCATCCAACAAGTATTCATTCAAGATCAAGAACAAAAAGATTAAGTGCCCATTTTGTGTCTCAAAGAGTTTCAAAACTCAGAGTGCTCTCTTGCTCTATTTCCTTCAAGTATAAAATTCTTCTTATTTCTTTTTGTTGTTGTTTGTGTTTTGTTGCTGATGTTGACAGGTAATCTCTGAAGGTAAAAATTTTTTTAAAAAAAGGTCTTTTTTCTATTAAAAAGTCCTATTTCTAGTCTCTTTTATTATGAGGGGGATGGGTGTGGGGATTGAATAGGCTAATGACACAAAAAAAGTTGTAAATATTCTGTCTAGTCAAGGGACCATGAACAAAAAGCCTACAGAAATATCAGGAAAAATCAAATGTAATTATAGCATGAAAACATATAATTCCATTAGTGACACTCTATGCTTTTGAGGAATGTTCACTGATGCAAGACAATAAAACCGAGCTCCACAGGACTCCGTTATGTTTCTGATGATTACTGCTCCAGAGATGTATATTTCAGACGGGGGTTCAGAAATGTCTTTACAGGAAAGGTTTTCTTTCTCAAGACTAGATTGCTTACAGTCTTATCCTATTATTTGCCAATTTTCCTTTTTTAAGTTTTAGATACAATTTTTAAATTTCTTATGTTCATGGCTCCCATTCTTTGCATTTACAGATCTGATTTATGGGAAGGGGGGAAAACATACTGTTCCTCTTTGATTGTTACTTTCATCGATGCCATGCTTCTGTAGTATGTAACTCTCCATGCAACCCAAGCAGTGATAGGAAAATCCATAAAGAATGCATTTTGGGCAGCCAGTGGACATGCAAACAAATATAATTTTTAAAAAACGAACAGGAATTCTCCAACAAGGAACTCTAGCATAGGATATGATGAAAGCTGTTCTTGAGAATCGCACTGGAATGCAATCCCATGGCAATGAAGGGGCCGTTGGTTTATTTCTTGAGCTATGGCAATCCCACATCACACGGTCTCCTAGAGCCAGGACTCAGTTAAGCATTTTGGCAAAACATCATTTGTTAACTGGGAGAGTTTCGGTTTGAGGTCTGCCTGAGTGTGAACTAGCTGTATTTTGCTAAGGTTTCGAGAGAGCCAGGCCTGTTGAAAGCTATGTTGAAGGCCTGGCACAGAAGGGCTACGAACAGCCATCCCACAAGCCAAGGAAAACCATGCTTGTAAGAGGTGCTGGTCTTGTCTCTAAGAGAAGGTCGAGTGAGGGCTTACTTTCATATATCTAATATTACTCCTCTTCCCTCCAGTTTACTAAGTCACTGGAATAGCTAACTCTAAGTAAGCAGACTCCAGTGCCCTGTTTTCCAACAGAAGGGCCCACAGATGTAAGAATCCAAAAAGATGAGCAGGAATTTGGTAGAGGTCACTCTCATGTTGGGCACCCTCTCCCTCGCCAGACCACCAGCCAAGAGTTGTCAGAGCCTACAATCCCACAGTTTTATCAGGAATTTGAGAGTTAAACATATTTCTGAACTGAACCCAAGTTTTATACAGAGATGTTTGCTCGTTTTCATTAGATGTTTGTAGAATTATGGGCACCTTATGAATCAAGGGTTACTGCCTTTTCTCAGTTTAACTGTAGTGAGTGTTGAGTTTAGGGTCTGGAATGAAGTGACAGTGAAAATTTGGATAGAGGGGGAAAGCGGGATAATAAAGGCAGTAACAGGGTTTTGTGGCAGCTCTGATGTGTATTATACATGTAGAACAGTTCCAATCAGCTCAAAGTTTCATGTGGGGCAAACTGAACCTCTGCCAATTGAAATTTACTCTGTGTACTGCTCTATGAAATACTGAACCTATTCCCAAGACATCTGTTGGAAAGAGAGAGAGAGAGACAAGAGCCCCAGAAACAGAGACAGAGAGGAGATGAAGAAAACAAGCAGCTCTTGGCCCTCAGCTGTGCTTCTCAGCCGGATGTGACCACTGTAGAACAAAGTCAGGATCAAGGACGGCGCTTCTCTACATCAAAATTCTAACGCCTATTAGCCGTGTTAGCACAGAGCATGAGTTGGAGCCAGACAGTCTGTCTAGGGGCCTCTGCCCTGCACTGGCCCATCAGCTGGAATTCCTCCTCCAGGGACACACTGTAAAAATATCTCAGGAGAGGCAGCAATTATGTATTTTTAAAGAAATGGGTTCTTTTTTTTTTCCCCTAAAGAACTCAAGCTCTTGGAACAGTTACTCCCTGGAGACCTGAGGCAAGTTTGTAGACATGTGCACACAGAGGCCAAAATGTGCCAGGTCATTACAGGAAAAGGAAGACAAACCAGCTCCACGAATCAAGGTGGAGACAGCTAGTGGGTTAGTTAGCATACATAAACTCTTTTCATCAGCGACAAGAAATGCCATTGACATTCAGTTATGAATCAGAAGGGAAATTTTGCAATTGAGTTGTTTGTCTCTAATGGACAGCCAGTGGGCTTACGCGTTCTCAGGGGGAATTGGAGAAAGGTTTCAGCAACATTCATGTATTTAGCATGTATTTATTGAGTGTCTACTACGTGTCAGACATGATCAAATTCTGGGCAGAGAGCAGAAAATTAAATAAGCGAAGTCCCAGCTCTTATGGGGTTTATTTTATTACTGGATGAGCCCTCTGATAAATTCATGGACAAAAGCCCAGGAAAATATTCCAGGTGGTGAAAAATCAGTCAGCAGACACAGAGGGTGTGGGGCTGGGTGGTGAAGACTCACGTAAAGAAAGTGCAGGGGAGGCCTTTCTCAGGAAATGAGGGATAGAGGCCCTGAGAAAAGGGAGGGTTCAGCCATGCACAGGTGAGGCAGTTGGGGATATCTGGAGAGGCAACACTGGGGCCAGTGTATGTGAGAGAGTGTGAGGCAGAGTGACCCAGGTGAGGGACATGACGTCGACCAAGAATTTTAATAAAGAGGGAGTGCTCCCTGGATCAAATGCAGGTGAGAGAGACCCCAGGAAGATAAACCCTGCATCTGGCATGCAGGTCACTTCTCAGACTTGAAGAGAGTTGTTGGACTTGCAAGTGAGAGAAGAGCAGAGAAAGTGGGCAGTGACTGGAAAATGGCTCAAAAGGCTTTGCTGGTGATGGGACTGTTACAGCACATAAAAGATGGCCTAGAAGGGTAGGGAGGCTGGGAGGGAGGTCTGAGAGGGATGGGATACATGTATACACATAATTATGGTTGATTTACATTGTACGGCAGAAACCAACACAACTTTGTTAAGCAGTAATCCTCCAATTAAAAATAAATTGTTAAAAAAGAGCGATGGAAATAATCCAGAAAAGTGGGACACTTAGGACTCAGGAGTGAAAGGGGTCTTTTCAGGAGGCGATTCACTGGATAAGTCAGAGGGCCTGGAGCCAGGGCATGGTGGGGGTGCAGAAAGCAGGAAAAGAATATGGTTATGATGCAAAGATAAAGTGATTCTTCCAGTTTGCTTTCTTATCTTAAAGTGATAGATGAGTTTTGTGCAGAATGGAGGGGGGCACTTAGAGGGGGTGAGAGAAGAGAAGGTTTGAAATAATAAGCTGGAAGAGTTAGACCAGCAGTGCTGGGACCCACTGGAGACTTGTGGCCACATTCAGCTGCTTGAGTTACAGGTAGGGTGTTGGGCAAGGTTTTTTGTTTCTTTTGGTGATGTTGTATGTGTAGTTTTTTTGTTTGCTTGTTTGTTTTTGCAAGGTGAGTCTGATGGAGAAAAAGAGGGATAAAGATGATGAGACTTAATGCAAAAGAGGGGTGAGAATCACATCCAAGGCTGGGATGATCACGTCTAAGGCTCAGGCTCTCCAGCTTGACCACACATGAGAAACAACTGAGGAACTTTGAAAAATCCTGCTTCCCAGGCCACTGCCTTATACCAGTTCAATCAGATATTCTCTATGGTAGGACTCATGCGCCAGCAATTTCAACGCTCTCCACTGATTCCAGTGTACACAAGACTGAGAATCAGCAGAGTAAGACCTTGCTACTCAAAGTGTGGCTCACAGACTGGCAGCACTGGCATCAGCTGTGTACTTCTTAGAAGGCAGACGCATAGAACTACCCCAGAGATCTACTGAAGCAGAATCTACAGTTTAACAAGATCACCTGGTGATTCATGCACATGTTAATATTTCAAAAGCGCGGATCTAAGAACTCTCCTTAATGTCTGGGACTGTTAGGGAAGACCAGAGCTAGCATGGCCTTCTGGCTTCCCAGGAGTTAAACCTCTGAGATACTCCCAAATCACTCTTAAGATGTGAGCCAGTTTGATGACTGAGTAGAATGATGATTCTGTATAATTTCTTAGGAATCAAGATTCCCTAGAAATAGCTTAAAGTTATGAATAAGAATGCACTGTCCCAGTTTCATCTCCATAAGGATCTTCTGTGGACTTAGGGACCAAGTGACTTGTGTTGCCCCTTTTCTTAGTCATATATCCAACTACTTGCTAGAGAGCAGGTAAACATGGAAAGCTAGCAAATTTTTCCTCTGTATTAAAACGATTTGTTCAAAATCCAAGTGTTTGATGTAAGCATCATATTTGTAATTAGACAGTAGTCAATATTAAGTAATCAGAAACTATGAAGGTGATATTACACAGCTTATCTACTACTACTAGCTTCTGTTGTTTAGATCAGAAGAGAATCCAATGAATAAAGCTCACCCACATTTATTAAACTAATAACAGATTAAATACACTTCGAGGGGAGTTCAGCAGTACTAATATGCTACAACTAGAACTGTTATACTATATACTATTGCTATTACAGAGACTTTGGATTGATGGAACTTGCTTCCAGCCTATAATATGTCACAAATACTTTAAAATGCAAAAATAGCATAGTATTACGTTTATACAATACATAATTTATAGCATAGCACTTGGATAGAAAGGGACAAGTTAAGACAATGTCAAGAAAGACCATGGGAGGATGACCTAGAAAGCACAGGACTGAAACAAAAATGATGGAGATGGCAAATGACAGCCAGCCTCAGGACTTGGACAAAGGTGGATGAGTATCTTAGTGAAAGACTGTAGTAAAGATAAGTGAGACATGAATTTAGAGAAAGGAGAGTTGATGATGAGTTATGTAAATTTAATAATCTAATCTGCCCCTCCAACTTCCCAAGATATGAGGCTGAATGTTCATTAGCCGAGATCAATAAACTGAGACTGAAACTTTAGGGACGGTTATAAAAGGTGCCTCTAGAAGTTGTGTTTTTTAAGAAACGAATTACCGCTTATCTTTCTCGTGTATTAGTTTCAAGTTTTGCCATCTCTCAAACTCCCTCTAAGGATTTGAGAAATGTCACTATCTTTGATTTAGCTTTACTTTTACATACGTATGTACAGTTGACCCTTGAGCAACAAAGCTTTGAACCATGTAGGTCCATTTATATGTGGAGTTTTTTTCAATGAATATCTGGAACTTTTTTTGAGATTTGCGATAATTTGAAAAAACTTGCAGGCCAACCACATAGCCTAGAAATATGGAAAAAAATATTCTTTAGTTAGGTATATCATGAATGCATAAAGTATAAATAGATACTAGTCTATTTTACCATTTAATACCATAAGATACACACAAATCTATTAAGACAAGTTAAAATTTATCAAAACTTATGCACAGACCATTCATGACACCATTCACACTCAAGAGTAATGTATACAAATATAAAGATGCAGTATTAAACTGTAACTGAAATAAATTAACTATAGTCCACATTGTACTACTGTAATAATTTTGTAGCTATCTCCTGTTACTATTCTGGTGAGCTCAAGTGTTGCGAGTATCTGCCTGAAATGCTGAGTGATGCTAATCATCTCCTTGTGAGCAGTTCATTTCTCCAGTAAATCACATACTACAGTAAAAAGTGATCTCTTGCGGTTCTCGTATATTTTGTGTTGTGTTTACTGCAATGCCATAAACCTTAAATAACTCCAGGGGACCCAGACGAAGTGCCCCTAGTGATGCTAGAAGTGCACTCAAGAAGCAGAATCATCACATGAACAACAAAAAACCCCGAATTACTTGGTATGTACCACAGCTTGAAGTTTGCAGCTGTGCCTGCCCTCCATTTCAAGATAAATAAATCCAGCGTAAGGACTATTGCCAAAAAAAAAAAAAAAAGGAAATTTTTGAAGCCATGGTTGCAGCTACACCAGCAGGCTCAAAACCCTTGTTCTTTTTCAGAAATACCTGTCTATCTCACAAGGAAAATCCAGCTTTGACATGGGTGCAGGATTCCTTTAAGAAAGGCATACCTACAGACACCAGTATGATTGGAGAAAAGGTGAAGCCATTATTTGGCAACTTAAGAATCTGCCTACAAGGCAGGAGTCCTGGGTTCAATCTCTGAGTTGGGAAGATTCCCTGGAGAAGGTAATGGCAACCCACTCCTGTATTCTTTCAACTAATTCTTTCATTTTCAAACCCGAAGGAAGGTGAAGGAGCTAAAGCTGGAGAAACTAATGCCAGCAACGATGGTGTGATAGTTTTAGAAAGAGGCTTGGCTTTAAAAATGTCATGATAGCAGGAGAGAAGATTCATCCACCACGAGGCAGCAGATGAATTCCGAGGCACCATTAAGAAAATCACAGACAAAGAGAATATCTGCTGAACAGATTTCTAATATAGATGGAAGTGCCCGATTCTGGAAAAAAAGATGTCATCAAGGACGCTTGGTAATAAGAAGCAAGGACCAGGACTTCAGGCAGGAAAGGACAGTCTAATATCACTGTTTTGTGCAAATGCAGCTGAGTTTATGATCAGGATCACCCGTACATATAAAGCTGCTAACCCCAAGCCTTGAAGCAAAGGATAAACACCAGCTACCAGTCTTCTGACTGTACAACAAGAAGGCCTGACAATGAAAACACTTTTGCTGGATTGGTTCTACTGATGCTCTGTCCCTGAAGTCAGAAAGTAACTTCTTAGTAAGGGACTGCCTTTTAAAGTTCTTTGGATATCTGACAATGCCCCTAGCTACCCAGACCCCATGAGTTCAACACCGAAGGCACCGTAAAGTATTCTACTTTCTCCTAAACACAACATCTCTAATTCAGTGTCTAGAACAGGGGGTCAGGGGGCCCTTGAAGGCTCATTATACAGGATAATCTATGGCAAGGATTGTCAGTGCTATGGAAGAGAACCTCAACACAGAACATCATGAACATCTTGAAGGATTATGTCATTAAAAATGCCATCACTGGTACAGAAAAAGCCCTAAAAGCCATCAAGCCAGTAACAATAAACTCCTACTGGGGAAACTTGTGTCCAGATTTTGTGCATGATGTTACAGGATTTAAAAAAGAGCCAATCAAGAAAATCATGAAAGAGATGGTGGATACAGCAAAGAAAGGTGGGGATAAAAGGTTTCAAGATATAGATCACAGAGAAATTCATGTCCTAATAAACACCACACCAGAGCAATTAACAGGGGACAACTTGATGGAGGTGAGTGCTTCTGAACCAAAGCTAGATGGTGAGTAAGAAGAAGCAGTATCAGAAAACAAGCTGTACACTCTTTGATATACATCACAGGAAGACGCTCTGTGATCCACTTATAGTAATGGAAACAAAAACAAAAATAAACAAATGGGACTGATTAAACTGAAAAGATTTTGACAGCAAAGGAAACAATAAACAAGATTAAAAGACAACCTTCAGAATGGGAGGAAATAATTGCAAATTAAACAACTGACAAAGGATTCAGTTCAGTTCAGTCGTTCAGTCCTGTCCGACTTTGCGACCCCATGAATTGCAGCACGCCAGGCTTCCCTATGCATCACCAACTCCCAGAGTTCACTCAAACTCATGTCCATTGAGTAGGTGATGCCATCCAGCCATCTCATCCTCTGCTGTCCCCTTCTCTTCCTGCCCCCAATCCCTCCCAGCATCAGAGTCTTTTCCAATGAGTCAACTCTTCACATGAGGTGGACAAAGTACTGGAGTTTCAGCTTTAGCATCATTCCTTCCAAAGAAATCCCAGGGCTGATCTCCTTCAGAATGGACTGATTGGATCTCCTTGCAGTCCAAGGGACTCTCAAGAGTCTTCTCCAACACCACAGTTCAAAAGCATCAATTCTTCAGTGCTCAGCTTTCTTCACAGTCCAACTCTCACATCCATACATGACTACTGGAAAAACCATAGCCTTGACTAGATGGACCTTTGTTGGCAAAGTAATGTCTCTGCTTTTGAATATGCTATCTAGGTTTGTCATAACTTTCCTTCCAAGGAGTAAGTGTCTTTTAATTTCATGACTGCAGTCACCATCTGCAGTGATTTTGGAGCCCAGAAAAATAAAGTCTGACACTGTTTCCACTGTTTCCTCATCTATTTCCACTGTTTCCCCATCTATTTCCCATGAAGTGATGGGACAAAATGCCATGATCTTCGTTTTCTGAATGTTGAGCTTTAAGCCAACTTTTTCACTCTCCTCTTTTACTTTCATCAAGAGGCTTTTGAGTTCCTCTTCACTTTCTGCCATAAGGGTGGTGTCATTGGCATATCTGAGGTTATTGATATTTCTCCTGGCAATCTTGATTCCAGCTTGTGCTTCTTCCAGCCCAGCGTTTCTCATGATGTACTCTGCATAGAAGTTAAATAAGCAGGGTGACAATATGCAGCCTTGACGTACTTCTTTTCCTATTTGGAACCAGTCTGTTGTTCCATGTCCAGCTGTAACTGTTGCTTCCTGAACTGCATATAGGTTTCTCAAGAGGCAGGTCAGGTGGTCTGGGATTCCCATCTCTTTCTCAGTTTTCCACAGTTTATTGTGATCCACACAGTCAAAGGCTTTGGCAGAGTCAATAAAGCAGAAATAGATGTTTTTATGGAACTCTCTTGCTTTTTCCATTATCCAGTGGATGTTGGCAATTTGATTTTGGTTCCTCTGCCTTTTCTAAAACCAGCTTGAACATCTGGAAGTTCACGGTTCACGTATTGCTGAAGCCTGGCTTGGAGAATTTTGAGCATTACTTTACTAGTGTGTGAGATGAGTGCAATTGTGTGGTAGTTTGAGCATTCTTTGGCATTGCCTTTCTTTGGGATTGGAATGAAAACTGACCTTTTCCAGTCCTGTGGCCACTGCTGAGTTTTCCAAATTTGCTGGCATACTGAGTGCAGCACTTTCACAGCATCATCTTTCAGGATTTGAAATAGCTCAACTGGAATTCCATCACCTCCACTAACTTTGTTCATAGTGATGCTTTCTAAGGCCCACTTGACTTCACATTCCAGGATGTCTGGCTCTAGGTGAGTGATCACACCATCGTGCTTATCTGGGTCGTGAAGATCTTTTTTGTACAGTTCTTCTGTGTATTCTTGCCATCTCTTCTTAATACCTTCTGCTTCTGTTAGGTCCATACCATTTCTGTCCTTTATTGAGCCCATCTTTGCATGAAATGTTCCTTTGGTATCTCTAATTTTCTTGAAGAGCTCTCTAGTCTTTCCCATTCTGTTGTTTTCCTCTATTTCTTTGCATTGATCACTGAGGAAGGCTTTCTTATCTCTTCTTGCTATTCTTTGAAACTCTGCATTCAGATGCTTATATCTTTCCTTTTCTCCTTTGCTTTTTGCTTCTCTTCTTTTCACAGCTATTTGTAAAGCCTCCCCAGACAGCCATTTTGCTTTTTTTGCATTTCTTTTCCATGGGGATGGTCTTGATCCCTGTGTCCTGTTCAGTGTCATGAATCTCCGTCCATAGTTCATCAGGTACTCTATCAGGTCTAGTCCCTTAAATCTGTTTCTCGCCTCCACTGTATAATTATAAGGGATTTGATTTAGGTCATACTTGAAGGTCTAGTGGACGAGAGGAGATACCACTCGCCCAAAGTAAGGAGCAGCGGCTGCACTTTGATGGAGCAGCCATGAAGAGATATCCCACGTCCAAGAGAAACCCAAGGAAGACGGTAGGTGTTGCAAGAGGGTATCAGAGGGCAGACACATTGAAACCATAATCACAGAAAACTAGTCAATCTAATCACACGGACCACAGCCTTGTCTAACTCAGTGAAACTAAGCCATGCCCGTGGGGCAACCCAAGGTGGGCGGGTCATGGAGAGATCTGACAGAATGTGGTCCACTGGAGAAGGGAATGGCAAACCACTTCAGTATTCTTGCCTTAAGAACCCCGTGAACAGTATGAAAAGGCAAAATGATAGGATACTGAAAGAGGAACTCCCCAGGTCAGTAGGTGCCCAATATGCTACTGGAGATCAGTGGAGAAATAACTCCAGAAAGAATGAAGGGATGGAGTCAAAGCAAAAACAATACCAAATTGTGGATGTGACTGGTGATATAAGCAAGGTCCGATGCTGTAAAGAGCAATATTGCATAGGAACTTGGAATGTTAGGTCCATGCTGCTGCTGCTGAGTCACTTCAGTTGTGTCCAACTCTGTGCAACCCCATAGACGGCAGCCCACCAGGATGCCCCGTCCCTGGGATTCTCCAGGCAAGAACCTTGGAGTGGGTTGCCATTTCCTTCTCCAATCCATGAAAGTGAAAAGTGAAAGTGAAGTCACTCAGTCATGTCCGACCCTCAGAGACGCATGGACTGCAGCCTTTCAGGCTCCTCCATCCATGGGATTTTCCAGGCAAGGGTACTGGAGTGGGGTGCCATTGCCTTCTCTGTTAGGTCCATGGATCAAGGCAAATTGGAAGTGGTCAAACAGGAGATGGCAAGAATGAAATTCAACATTCTAGGGATCAGCAAACTAAAATGGACTGGAGTGGGTGAATTTAATTCAGATAACCATTATATCTACTACTGTGGGCAGGAATCCCGTAGAAGAAATGGAATAGCCATCATGGTCAACAAAAGAGTCCAAAATGTAGTACTTGGATGCAATCTGAAAAACGACAGAATGATCTCTATTCATTTCCAAGGCAAACCATTCAATATCACAGTAATCCTAGCCTATGCCCCAACCAGTAATGCTGAAGAAGCTGAAGTTGAATGGTTCTATGAAGACCTACAAGACCTTTTAGAACTAACACCCCCAAAAAAAGATGTCCTTTTCATTACAGGGGACTGGAATGCAAAGTAGGAAATCAAGAAACACCTGGAGTAACAGGCAAATTTGGCCTTGGAGTACAGAATGAAGTAGGGCAAAGGCTAATAGAGTTTTGCCAAGAGAATGCACTGGTCATAACAAACACCCTCTTACAACAACACAAGAGAAGACTCTATACATGGACATCACCAGAAAGTCAACACCGAAGTCAGATTGATTATATTCTTTGCAGCCAAAGATGGAGAAGCTCTATACAGTCACCAAAAACAAGACTGGGAGCTGACTGTGGTTCAGATCATGAACTCCTTATTGCCAAATTCAGACAAAGGATTAATCGCCAGAATATATAAATGGGTCATACAAGTCAATATTAGGAAAATAAACAATCCAATCACACACAAAAAAAGGCAGACTATCTAAACAGACATTTCTTCAAAGAAGACATACAGATGGCCAATAAACACAAGAAAATATGCTCAATATCACTAAGTATTAGAGACAGGCAAGCCACAACTACTATGAGGTATCGCCTCACACCAGTCAGAATAGCCATCATTAAAAAATCTACAAACAATAAATGCCAGAGGGGATGTGGAGAAAAGTGAACCCTCCTACACTGTTAGCAGGAATGTAGACTGATACAGTCCTTACGGAGAACCGTATGGAGATTACTGAAAAAGCTAGGAATAAATCTACCATATGATCCAGCAACCCCACTACTGGGAATATACCCTGAAGCGAAGTGAAGTGAAGTCGCTCAGTCGTGTCCGACTCTTTGCGACCCCATGGACTGTAGCCTATAAGGCTCCTCTGTCCATGGAATTTTCCAGGCAAGTGTACTGGAGTGGGTTGCCAAAAGACACACATACCCCAATGTTCATAGCAGCACTGTTTACAATAGCTAGGACATGGAAGCAACCTAGATGTCCATCAAAAGATGAATGGATAAAGAAGATGTGGTACATATATACCATGGAATATCACTCAGTCCTAAGAAGGAATGAATTTGAGTCAGTTTCAGTGAGGTAGATGAACCTAGAGTCTGTTATACTGAGTGAAGTAAGTAAGTAAAGAGAAGGCTGAGCGCTGAAGAACTGATGCTTTTGAATTGTGGTGTTGGAGAAGACTATTTAGAGTCCCTTGGACAGCAAGGGGATCAAACCAGTCCATCCTAAAGGAAATCAACCCTGACTATTCATTGGAAAGACTGATGCTGAAGCTGAAGCTCTAATACTTTGGCCACCTGATGCAAAGAGCTGACTCATTGGAAAACACCCTATGCTGGGGAAGACTGAAAGCAAAAGGCAAAGAGGGCAGCAGAGGATGATGGCTAGATAGCACCCCTTACTCAATGGACATGAATCTGAGCAAACTCCGGGAGATACTGAAGGACAGGGAATCCTGGTGTGCTGAAGTCCACGGGGTCACAGATAGTTGGACACGACTTAACGACTGAACAACAAGAGCAACACAGAATCTAGAAAAATGATACTGATGAACCTAGTTGCAAGGAAGGGAGACACAGCTGTAGATAATGGACTTGCAGACACAACGGGGGAGGGACAAACTGGGACGAAAGGAGAAAGTGGCATCACCATATGTCAACCCCAGGTGTAGGACGGAGCTGGTGAGAAGCTGCTGTGTAGCGCAGGGAGCCCAGCCTGCTGCTCCGTGATGACCCGGAGGGGTGAGATGAGGGGAGAAGAGGGAAACTAGGGAGGGAGGGATGTGTGTATAATTATGAATGATCTGAGTTGTTGTATGGCAGAAACCAACACAGCATTGTAAAGTTTTTTTAAATACTTAAATTAAAAAATTAATAAAACAAACTGATGTTAGACAATCTGGCAGAAGCATTCTGTTGTTCAAAGTGGTTTTCGATTTCTTTTATGACACGGACCCTTCTACGATATGGGAACTGAAACTAAAGCAAAGAGTGGAAGGATTGGGCCATATAGAAACATTTATAGAGAAATAAAAAAGCCAGAGGCAGACAGAAATTGTGATGTATTTGTGTAAAGTTACACTGAGTATGCCTGCAGTTCTGTCTCCCCTTCTACCTCCTCCTATTCTTCCAGCTCTACCACCTGGTGAGACCTCAAGACCAACCCCTCCTATTCCTCCTCCTCTCTAGCCTACCCACTGTGAAGAGGATGAAGGAAAAGACCTTATGAATAGTAATCATCATGACAGTTAATAAGCTTATCTGTTGTGTATGTGTGTTGAGTGTCTTCGTATATAAACCCAATCAATGTAAGTCAAGGACCATATGACACGTTTTTGTCCCATAATCATCACTACTTAAGTTATCTGTCGTGTAGAACATGGTGTGCAAAGACTTGTATTGAAGTGTACAGCTTATCCTTACATGTGCATAAGGTGCTGCTGCTAAGTCACTTCAGTTGTGTCTGACTCTGTGCCACCCCATGGACGGCAGCCCATGAGGCTCCCCCATCCCTGGGATTCTCCAGGCAAGAACACTGGAGTGGGTGTGCATAAGATGAGAGATATGTAAAATTAAGAATGTGTTAGTTTCCCTGTTTTATAACTTTTCTTTGAAAGAATTACATGACTGTCCAGTACAGCCCTCTCTCTAGTAATTGGAAAAACTTCATATCAGCTTATCATCACAGGTGCTATTTTCTTTTTTAATGTGACAACGCCTCCAATACTGTATTATGAATATGACTGTAATACTGTGTGGCATAAACATTTTAGAATGGTTCATTCATTGGTGTATAGGCTAAAGCAATCACATTGCTGCTCTGTTATTAATGCATGAATCATTGTGCCTGTAAATAAATGTTTTTCTTTTTCACATTATCTTTTTATTTTTGATGCCTACTGTTAGTAGTATCTATCACATCCCCAGTGTTTTGTACCATGTCTTACATACTGACACAGATACTGACAGGTAATTCATCTTATAAACAGATTACAAATTTCTGTTATTGATAAATACAGTGCGTGTGTGTTTTTGCTAAGTTGCTTCACTTGTGTCTGACTCTTTGCAACCCCATGGACTATAGCCCTCCAGGCACCTCTGTTCATAGGATTCTCCAGGCAGGAATACTGGAGTGGATTTCCAATTTCTCCTCCAAGGGATCTTCCCAACCCAGGGATTGAACCCATGTCTCCTGCATTAGCACGTGGATTCTTTACCACTGAGCCACCAGGGAAGCCCCACTTACCTTCATGACAATCTTATCATTTAAAATCTAGTTCATGCTATTTTGGGAGCCTTTCGAGGTAAGTGTGTGGGGATTGTTTCACATAAAAGTATCCAGTGGATTTATCCTGATGAGCATATCATTTCTCCAGCACTGCTCTTATGTAAGAGGTTGTCTAAAGTGGGGAGGTAGTATTGGGAGCTTGAATTTCAGTTTCACAGTACAACTGTTCACTTTTCTTTCAGTCTTTCCCCTGACTTGGGCTATGGGCTTTACATCCTTCCTGTGGAATAACTTTACAGAGAATCACAGCCTCATAGCCCATGATGTATTAGTGCTCCAAAACAGATTAAATCCCTGGAGCACAATTTATTTAGCTTCCTTCATGCCTCCCTCTAACCAGAGGAATTACTGCAACTTCTCGGGTAAAATACTATATGTAATTAATCGGGGAACAGGAATAATCTTCATAAACTATAACAGATGAGGGATGATTCCTGGTCTGTGTCCTGCCAATTTACAAACTCTTATTTGAGAGCTGTGTGGTGCTGAAAGGTATACATGCCAACTGGTGCTCAGTCAGTTCCACAGGCAGCAGACCTCAAATACCAACATCCTTCATTTGCCATCACGGTAAATACCCAGCAACAGCTCTGTTGACACTGAACAGAGTCCAAAATGATCGCATCTTAGGGAGATCCTTGGAAAATTCATAGTATTATTTATTTATACATTGAAGCAGGATTTTTCTAAAGTTTTTTTTTTTTATTAAAACATAAAAGTTAGCTATACAGAGCAATTTATGAATAAAAATGGCATTCCTAAATGATTATGTTCCATGGGTTTTATTTTTATCGGTGGTGGGGAAAGACAATAGACCAAAAGAGTGTAGAGATTAAGAGCAGGTGGAAGAGTTGTGGGTGCTGGTTGGCCGAACCACTTGTGAGCTGGGTGACACGGTATCCATCACATAGGGTGGGGGTGGGGTGGTGGGGGTGGTGGTGAAAGCCAAGGAGATAGTAAAGCATTTAATAAGACCTTCAGCAACCTTATTGAAATTCATTCCAAAGACAAAATGTCTCAGGCTCCTAGCCCTCAGACCTACAGGATCAGACACTCTGATGGTGGGACCAGCCATTTCTGTTTTACAAACTCTGAGGCTCACTATGGCTCACATTTGTTCGAGAAGCCCTATTTCAGTCAGCAGCCTTCAAAATGGTCTCCTGGGGTTCACCTGGGTTCCTCTGAACTCTTTCCTCCACACAGCAGTTGATATTAAACCACCAGGTCCCAAGTCAATCTAAAACCCTTCCACTGCTTCTAAAGCTTCCACTGCACCTAAATAAATCCCACACGCCTTACGGGGGAGCTGCTGCAGCCCCCTGCCTGCCTCTCTGCTTTTATCTTGTGTTTCTCCCCCTTGTTTATACCCTTCCAGTCACACTGCTCCTTTATATTCCTGGAACACTGGAAGATTGTTCCCGCCTCAGGGCCCTTCTGTGTCCTCTGCCTGGAACTTGCCCCTCCACGCTTTTCCCCCGCCTAATCTGTAGGCAGCGCCTTCTTGTAATTCAGGTCTCAGTATCAATGTCACCTCCCCAGTCACCTCCCTTCCCCCATCAATTTCTATCTGACCTAGTTTTTATTGTCTTCAAAGCAGCTACCACAATCTGAAATAATTTCACTTGCTTGTAAGCTCCCTGAGAGCAGGAAGCATGTCTGCCTCTGTTGAGTAAATATTTGTTGATAAGTAAATATTTGTTAGATGAACACAGTTGTTCTTGGAGCTCTAGTATGTGGTAGAGTTGAGATGACCCAATGTCCTCTCTGTCCCCTTCAAATGTGTCCTGAGTGCATGTGGTCCCCAGCTTCAGAAGTTGGGTCTGATAAAACAACATTCCTTATTAAGCCACTTCTTAATATGCCAAGATATTCATGTCTTACTAGCTAGACTACACCAATTTCCTTACTGATATTAAGAAAAATATCAATGATTATGATATGACATCAATTCTGTATGGAATCTAAAAAGAAAGGATACAAATGAACTTACTTACAAAGCAGAAATAGATTCACAGACTTAGAGAACCAACTTATGGTCCCCACTTGCCCAGGGGGGTAAGGGTGTGGGGGATAGATTGGGAATTTGGGATTGACATGTACACATTGCTATATTTAAAATAGATAACCACCAAGAACCTACTGCAAAAAAAAGTAAAATTAAAAAAAAAAATGTCAACGACCAAATTACTTTTAAAAATAAATAAGCAATAATTCAATAAACAAAGTCATCTAAGTTGTTTTTCATGGAACTCAATGAAGGTACTTTCATTTTGATTTGAAAATATTAAGCCTAAAAATATTTTCACTCTAATTTTTTCAAATTTCCTTGAGTAAACCATTATTCAACATGGTCAGCTACAGCAGGTCCCCTTCCTGTAGCAGAGAACAGTATTAAGGACAAAGCTGTGTTATGAGAAGGACCTAGTTTCCAATATTTGTACCAGCATTTAACATTCTGTGACCTTGGTTGATTTTTTCAAACCCTAAAAACCCAGTTTCCTCATCCACAGAACTTGGCTCACAATAAATTACAGCAGAGTGGGTTATGAGCATTAAGTTGGGTAACATTTGTGAAAATGACTAATCACAGTTACAATTTTTAGAGCAACAATTCACATCAAATGTTCTGCTAGGCTGTTAACATGTTAGCACTTTCTCATTCACTATAAGACAATATTATTCCCATTTTACAGAAATTGAGAATGAAGAATTAATTTTCCCAAGATCAGAAAGCTGTAAGTATCAGCACTGGGCTTTCAAATTTAGGTCTGTCCAACTCAAAGGCTCTTGTCATTAGCCCCAGTCCCTACTGCTTGTGAAATACCAAACACAGGTGCTACCATGTGGCAGGCAGAAATGTAGGCTCATCTTCCCACACCTTTCCAACATGCCCCTGATCCTTCTGCTGTTCTGTACCACTGTACGGATATCTGTCTGGACGTTCTGTTTCACTGAATATTTCTTAAGTTTTTTCCTTTTGATGGAAAACGATCCCAGTGATCTGAGAGAAGATATTTAGAATTATTCCAACTTAAAGGAGAACTCACACAACTGCCTATACATACTTAATTGCCCATCCTTGTTTCAGGAAATGTCACTGATATATTGTGTTCATGGTAGCTTACTTGTCTATGCCATGTGATGTTCTATTAGCAGAAACAACAGGGGGTTTGGGTCAAATGTCCAGGGCCCGAGAATTCATCTCCGCCATTGTCTAGCTCTGTGACTTTGCACACATCTTATTCCCTCTCTGAGCGTTTTTCCTCATGTACAGACTGGGGAGAACAACCCACCCCTTAAAATGTTTGCGACGCTTAACCCCTGGCACATCATGGGTATTAAATAAACAGTAGAGCCCTTCTTTCCGTCGCTTTGCCCTGCCCACTCTGCAAGCTCTGCTGCTTCAAGCCTCTGTAGGCATACAGAATGTCTCTGTTTTCTATGTGAACACAGCATTTTGATAATACTTTAAAATAATGGAATTTGTTTGTGAAATGAATGCTGCATGACCAGGGGGCTATCCCAGGAGGTGATGGTTATTTCAGTGACAGGTCACTGATGAAGGAAGCAGGAGAAGGCTTTTTGGAACTGCTCTTAGAGCCATTTTCTGAGTCATGCAAAAGCGGCCTCATGATTTGATGTTCTTTTTTTTCAAATGATGTTATTTTTTTTTTTGCTACTTTATTGGAGCTCCTCCTTATCCCAAATGTAAGTCTGTGCTCAGTTCTGGCATGGTAAAAATTTTAAAATATTTTTGACAAAAAGAAAACAAAATCACACACACACACACACACACATATATATATATATAGAGAGAGAGAGAGAGAGAGAGAGAGGGAGGGAGAGATTTTAACTGTGTTCTTTGTTTATTGCCTTGGGTTCAAAATTATTCTTCTATTTCTAAAGATCATGATTACCACAAAAGGATAAAGGTTTGAAATCAGGAAATATTTTAACAATCTAAAGATAATTCCCAAAGACAAGTTCCACCACTGATGTGGCACAATGGAAGCAATGCAGATATTTAGGTATAGCCTCTAATGGTGACTATTTTGAAGGGAACTTTATTTGAATTTGTGTGTTCAAGTTAGACTGTTAATTGTAAAAATTTATCTAATATGAAACTCAGCATATAAATAGTGCAATCAATTCAACAGGATTTATTGCATATGCCACACAAGCTAAAATTATTGCAGAAGAAAATGCTTTCAATTGCTGTCTGGAAACTTTTTACACTATATGTTCTATCAGTAATAGAATTTGAGTGTGTACCCCAAATTCATATACAGTTAATTTATTTATAAATCACATACATATTTTTAAAGTTGTAATCATTTACACGTATTTATCATGTACCTGCAGTGTGAAACAGACAACAGTAGAAATTGTGGGGCATAAATGTGTGTGTATACATACACACATGTCAATATATTTTCTCTTTATCTCAATGAAACACCTTGTGTGTATGTGACATGTAAGCATCCATCCTGGAGACCACTGAATTAAGATAATAATGATTGTGATAAAGGGGCTAAGACTCCTTTTGCTTTTTTGTTTTGCATATAGAGTCTGTTTTTTTTTTTTAACATTTTATTGTATTGGGGTATAGCCAATTAACAAACAATGCTGTGATAGTTTCAATTAAACAGCAAAGGGGACTAAGCCACACATATACATGTATCCATTTCCCCGCAAACTCCCCTCCCACCCTGGCTGCCACATAAACAGAGTTCCCTGTGCTATACAGTAGGTCCTTCTAGGTTATCCATTAAATGCAGCAGTGTGTACTGGCCATCTTCAACTCCCTAACTATCCTTTCCCCTTATTCTTCCCCCCCAGCAACCACAAGTTCATTCTCGACTATAACTCTGTGGAAGACTCCCTTTTCGAAATGCTCATTATACGAAATTGTTATCTTTCATCTGTTTAGCAACTTTCATTCAGTTCAATTTAGTCGCTCAGTCACGTCCAACTGCTTGTGACACCACGGACTGCAGCACGCCAGGCTTCCCTGTCCTTCACTATCTCCTGGAGCTTGCTCAAACTCATGTCCATTAAGTTGGATATGCCATCCAACCATCTCATCCTCTGTCATCCCCTTCTCCTCCCACCTTCAATCTTTCCCAGCATCAGGGTCTTTTCAAATAAGTCGGTTCTTCATGTCAGGTGGCCAAAGGATTGGAGTTTCAGCTTTGGCATCAGTCCTTCCAATGAATATTCAGGACCGATTTCCTTTAGAATGGACTGGTTGGATCTCCTTGCAGTCCAAGGGACTCTCAAGAGTCTTCTCCAATACCACAGTTCAAAAGCATCAATTCTTCGGCTCTCAGCTTTCTTTATGGTTCAACTCTCACATCCATACATGACTACTGGAAAAACCATAGCTTTGACTAGATGGACCTTTGTTGGCAAAGTAATGTCTTTGTTTTTTAATATGCTGTTTAGGTTGGTCATAGCTTTTCTTCCAAAGAGCAAGTGTCTTTTATAGCTGCAGTCACCATCTGCAGTGATTTTGGAGCCCCTCAAAAATAAAATCTCTCACTGTTTCCATTGTTTCCCCATCTATCTGCCATGAACTGATGGGACCAGATGCCATGGTTTTCATTTTTTGAATGCTGAGTTTTAATTCAGCTTTTCCACTCTCCTCTTTCATTTTCATCAAGATGTTCTTTAGTTCTTCTTCACTTTATGCCATAAGGATGGTGTCATTCTCGTATCTGAGGTCATTGATATTTCTCCCAGCAATCGTGATTCCAGTTTGCACTTCATCCAGCCTGGCATTTCGCATGATGTACTCTGCATATCAGTTAAATAAGCAGGGTGACAATATACAGCCTTGACGTCACGTACTCCTTTCCGGATTTGGAACCAGTCTGTTGTTCCATGTCCAGTTCTAACTGTTGCTTCTTGACCTGCATACAGACTTCTCAGAAGGCAGGTCAGGTGGTCTGATATTCTCATCTCTTGAAGAATTTTCCAGGTTGTTGTGATCTACACAGTCAAAGGCTTTGGTGTAATCAATAAAGCAGAAGATGTTTTTCTGGAATTTTCTTGCTTTTTCTATGAACCAATAGAAGCTGGCAATTTGATCTGTGGTTCCTCTGTTTTTTCTAAATCCAGCTTGAACATCTGGAAGTTCACAGTTAACGTACTGTTGAAGCCTGGCTTGGAGAATTTTGAACATCTTTGCTAGCTTGTGAGATGAGTGCAATTGTGCAGCAGTTTGAACATTCTTTGGCATTGCCCTTCTTCGGGATTGGAATGAAAACTGACCTTTCCCAGTCCTATGGCCACTGCTGAGTTTTCCAAATTTGCTGGCATACTGAGTGTAGCACTTTAACAGCATCATCTTTTAGAATTTGAAATAGCTCAACTGGAACTCCATCCCCTCCATTAGCTTTGTGCATAGTGATGCTTCCTAAGGCCCACTTGACTTTGCATTCCAGGATGCCTGGCTATAGGTGAATGATCACACCATCATGGTTCTCTGGGTTGTGAAGCTCTTTTTTGTACAGTTCTTCTGTGTATTCTTGCCACCTCTTCTTAATATCTTCTGTTTCTGTGAGGTCCATACCATTTCAGTCCTTTTTTGTGCCCATCTTTGCATGAAATGCTCTGTTGGTATCCTTAATTTTCTTGAAGAGATCCCATTCTATTGTTTTCCTCTATTTCTTTGCATTGATCACTGAGGAAGGCTTTCTTATCTCTCCTTGCTATTCTTTGGAACTCTGCATTCAATGGGGTATATCTTTCCTTTTCTCCTTTGTTTGCTTCTCTTCTTTTCTCAGCTCTTTGTAAGGCCTCCTCAGACCACCATTTTGTCTTTTACATTTCTTTTTCTTGGGGACAGTCTTGATCAATGCCTCCTGTACAATGTCACGAACCTCCATCCATAGTTCTTCAGGAACTTTTTAAGATCTAATCCCTTGAATCTATTTGTCACTTCAACTGTATAATCATAAGGGATTTGATTTAAGTCATACCTGCATGGTCTAGTGGTTTTCCCTCCTTTCTTCACTTTAAGATCTGAATTTTGCAATAAGGAGTTCATGATCTGAGCCAGAGTCAGCTCCTGGTCTTATTTTCTGCTGATTGTATAGAGCTCCTCTAGCTTTGGCTGCAAAGAATATAATCAGTCTGGTTTCAGTACTGACCATTTGCCAATGTCCATGTGTAGAGTCTTCTCTTGTGTTGTTGGAAGAGGGTGTTTGCTATGACAATGCATTCTCTTGGCAAAACTCTGTTAGCCTTTGCACTGCTTTATTTTGTACTCCAAGGCCAAATTTGCCTGCTACTCTAGGTATTTCTTGACTTCCTACTTTTGCACTCCAGTCCCTATGATGAAAAGGACATCTTTTGGGGCTGTTAGTTCTAGAAGGTCTTGTATGTCTTCATAGAACCATTCAACTTCAGCTTTCAGCCTTACTACTTGGGGCATAGGCTTGGATTACTGTGATATTGAATGGTTTGCCTTGGAAACGAACATAGATCATTCTGTCATTTTTGAGACTGCATCCAATAACTGCATTTCAGACTCTTTTGTTGACTATGAGGGCTACTCCATTTCTTCTAAGAGATTCTTGCCTTATAGTAGATATAATATAGTACATTATGTCTACTGTAGTAGATATAATGGTCATCTGAATTAAATTTACCCATTCCAGTCCATTTTAGTTCACTGATTCCTAAAATGTTGATGTTCACTCTTGCCATCTCCTGTTTGAGCACTTCTAACTTACCTTGATTCATGGACCTAACATTCCCGATTCCTATGCAATGTTGCTCTTTACAGCATAGGACCTTGCTTCTATCAACAGTCACATCCACAACACATGTTGTTTTTGCTTTGGCTCCATCCTTTCATTCTTTCTGGAGTTAGTTCTCCACTGATCTCCAGTAGCATATTGGGCACCTACCAGCCTGGGGAATTCATCTTTCAGTGTCATATCTTTTTGCCTTTTCATACTGTTCATGGGGTTCTCAAGGCAAGAATACTGAAGTGGTTTGCCATTCTCTTCTTCAGTGGACCACGTTTTGTCAGAACTCTCCACCAGGACCTGTCTGTCTTGGGTGGCCCTACACAGCATGGCGCATAGTTTCATTGAGTTAGACAAGGCTGTGGTCCATGTGATCAGTTTGATTAGTTTTCTGAGATTGTGGTTTTCATTCTACCCTCTGATGGAGAAGGATAAGAGGCTTATGGAAGCTTCCTGATCGGAGAGACTGACTGTGGGGGCAACTTTCATTACCTATACTATAATTCACAGAAGATTCACTAAGAGTGCAATTTAGGAGGTAATGCTTTAGTGAAATTAATTTATCACTAGAAGTTGGCATCACAGACTCAATGGACATGAGTTTGAGCAAGGTCCAGGAGATGGTGATGGACAGGGAAGCCTGGCATAAAGCAGTCCATGGGGTCACAAAGAGTTGAACATGACTAAGTGACTGAACAGCAACAACAACAAGAAGACAAAGCTTAACAAAGTTGTAAACACTGCATGTTGAGCTGACATGAGACCCTATAAAATAGTGTGACACTGTAAAGATTTAAGGGGACACTTCCGCATCATATGAAAAGGGACCGGTCAGATACAACTTTGACTACAGTGATCAAAGGCAGGTCATGCTGTGAACTGACTCTTGTTAGACTATGAGTCCTACAGAAACAAAGACTCAAATGGTGTTTCCAGCCGAAAAGTCTGTTGTAGGTGCATCAGTCTTTGAAACAACCTCACATGCCTATAAAACAACACTGATACGAGAAGCAAGTGAACTATAAAAATAATGGCAAGAGACAAAGGAAAGTAATGTGACCATCTGTCTCAATATTTGTGTGTGAAGGCATATTACCCTCAGTCACTAAAATATGCTTCCTCAAAGTTACCAAAAGATAATTATATTCATAAATCCAAAGGATCTGAAAGACAAAAGATTACTTCTTACTTCAAATGCCATTTCATAGCAACATTTGGTGCAACAAGCTAATTCAAACAATTTCTTAAAGTTCCCGTATTAGAAGATAATACACATTTCATAATGTTTAAAGTCCATTTCAATTTATGAAAACATTTTCTAAAATAACTACGTCAGAGTAAGAAGCTTGGTTTCTTATATAAAAAACTAAAAGTTATAATGAAGAAGGAAAAAAGAATACAATTTTAAATTATGTTTTATAAAATTTTTCAGTTCACGCTGAATAACAATGAGCTACTAGAAATAAATAAGAGCAGATTTGATAGGCTGCAATAAAAACACTTCAATGCATTTTAAATGGCTTTTAAATTTATTCAAAATAAAATTTTAATTAATAAATTCTAATTTATTAGAATTAATAAAATTCTAAATTTTAAAATTCTAAAATTTGTTAGAATTTTATTCTAACAAATAAAATTCAAATTTCTTGAATCCTTACCTTGCCATATTTCTGGGCATAAGATCCTGTGAGCAGTGAGTGGAAAACAATGATGGTTTCATCCAAGTCCCAGACAAACACACGCTGGAGAAAAAGATAAAAACCAGAGAACCATTAAGTTCTAAGGAAAGAGAAATCTCTTTACGGGTAGAAAGCACCTTGCTTTATTGTTGGCTATAATCTTGACACTACCGTATAGAAAACTGAGTCCCTTGGACAGCAAGGAGATCAAATCAGTCAATCCTACAGGAAATCAACCTTGAATATTCATGGAAGGGCTGATGTTAAAGCTGAAGCTCCAATACTTTGGCCACAAGATGTAAAGAGCTGACTCTGGAAAAGACCCTGATGCTGGGAAAGATTGAGGGCAGGAGGAGAAGGGGCCAACAGAGGATGAGATGGTTGGTTGGTATCACTGTCTCAATGCACATGAGTTTGAGCAAACTCTGGGAGATAATGAAGGACAGGGAAGCCCGGAGTGCTGCAGTTCATGGGGTCACAAAAACTTGGACACAACTTAGTGGCTGAACAACAAATGCTACTCTATTATTTTTTTTCCCCCAAATTTGCCAGATTTATTTCCTGTAAAACCTAGAAGGAAGAGAGACAAATAAATATAATAAGCTTAATTCAGATGTCCTAATCTGAAAGAACTCATCCAAATGTTTACTTGCACTTAATTTCCAAAGAGACAAATTTGGATTTTATGATAAAAGTGTGCTTTTACAAAATTTTAGATGATGAAGTTTAGCAATTCATGCAAAGAATTAATTTTTTTTCTGATTAAAAAAGTAATAATCATGTTTTAAAAAAAGAATCAGGCACTCAGAAGGAAAAACAAAATGGAAATCATCTTTAGCTTACTATATTTAGGTAGTAACTACCATCACTGCATTTAGGTAGCTCTTTTTTCAGTATTGCAAATATACACTTGTGAAAACAGCATCAAACAATATACACTATTTTACTTTAAGAATTAAACTTTTAAAAATATTTAAAAGAATCAATGAGTAATCCCTAAATACAAATTGTAAAGTGTGGACCTTTGGGTCACATTAGGTGATAAGATATGTTGTTTGGCCTGCACACTGTTTTGAAAGATTTCAAATAATTGATCAACATTTTGAGATTAGACTTCTCGCAAAGTTCAGGGTTCTGACTGCAGTGGACAAACTTCTGATCTGTAGCAATGCTGGCTGACCTTCCATGGGACAGTGATGCAGGGGCCCCTTGAGACTGGCCAGTGCTTCCTCTTCTTCAAAATCTGCAGGCTCCCTAGCCCAGCTCACTCCAATCATCTCTGCCTTCCAGAAGGCATTTTAATATGCTACTGTTGTTGTTCACATTGTCAACTACAAATTGGCACTTACCAAGAGCACTGCCAATGACTGAACAACAAAAGCATTTGCCATCTGCCTCTACAGAGACTGAACCCCAGGCTGCTATAAGCTGTTGGTCTTCAACAACCTCTGAGGGAGTTAAGGTGGAATGAGGCACCCTATGCTCCAGGGAATCTGGTAGGACAGGTCTTTAGATAGTTGGATGTTTTTAGGAACAGATTTTATGGCCTCAGTCTTTGCATCTCTTCATGTTCAGTTCAGTTCAGTCGCTCAGTCATGTCTGACTCTCTGCAACCTGATGGACTGCAGCATGCCAGGCCTCCCTGTCCATCACCAACTCCCGGAATTTACCCAAACTCATGTCCATCGAGTCAGTGATGCCATCCAACCATCTTGTCCTCTGTCGTCCCCTTCTCCTCCCACCTTCAATCTTTCCCAGCAGCAGGGTCTTTTCCAAAGAGTCAGTTCTTCGCATCAGGTGGCCAAAGTATTGGAGTTTCAGCTTTAGCATCAGTCCTTCCAAAGAACACCCAGGACCGATCTCCTTTAGAATGGACTGGTTGGATCTCCTTGCAGTCCAAGGGACTCTCAAGAGTCTTCTCCAACACCACAGTTCAAAAGCATCAATTCTTCAGCACTCAACTTTCTTTATAGTCCAATTCTCACATCCATACATGACTACTGGAAAAACCATAGCTTTGACTAGACGGACCTTTGTTGGCAAAGTAATATCTCTGCTTTTCAGTATACTATCTAGGTTGGTCATAACTTTCCTTCCAAGGAGTAAGCGTCTTTTAATTTCATGGCTGCAATCACCATCTGCAGTGATTTTGGAGCCCCCCAAAATAAAGTCTGACACTGTTTCCACTGTTATCGCATCTATTTGCCATGAAGTGATGGGACCAGATGCCATGATCTTAATTTTCTGAATGTTGAGTTTTAAGCCAACTTTTTCACTCTCCTCTTTAACTTTCATCAAGAGGCTCTTTAGTTCTTCTTCACTTTCTGCCATAAGGGTGGTGTCATTGGCATATCTGAGGTTATTGATATTTCTCCTGGCAATCTTGATTCCAGCATGTGCTTCATCCAGTCCAGTGTTTCTCCTGATGTAGTCTGCATATAAGTTAAATAAGCAGGGTGACAATATACAGCCTTGAAGTACTCCTTTCCCAGTTTGGAACCAGTTGTTGTTCCTTGTCCAGTTCTAACTGTTGCTTCTTGACCTGTATATAGATTTCTCAGGAGGCAGGTCTCGTGGTCTGATATTTCCATCTTTTGTTGTGATCCATACAGTCAAAGGCTTTGGCATAGTCAATAAAGCAGAAGTAGATGTTTTTCTGGAACTCTTGCTTTTTTGATGATCCAACGGATGTTGGCAATTTGATCTCTGGTTCCTCTGCCTTTATCTAAATCCAGCTTCAACATCTGGAAGTTCACGGTTCACATACTGTTGAAGCCTGGCTTAGAGAATTTTGAGCATGTCTAGAGAAGCACTAAATCCCTTCATGGTGACATCAGATCCTTATGACCAACAAAAAACCTTTTGTAAAATGAGTGCTTAATGGTATTGAACTCCCCCTTCACCAAAACCTTATATATTGACCTTCCCCACTGCCGCTAAGGAGCAGTCTCTCAGAGCTCTCTGAGATGCTGCCTCCGGGGCAGCAGTCCTCATTTTGCTCCAAATAAAACTTAACTCGCAACTTTCAAGTCGTGCATCTTTTTTAGTTGAAAACATCAAGGAAGTGATGTCTTAGGAAGTGGTACAATGACTATTCCTTGACCTTACTAAATCTGAAGATTAAACTTTTTTTCATAATTAAAATACTCAGTTACATAAGAAGTAGCACATTATGGTTAAGAACAGTTTCTTCTGATTTTTGTAATAAAAATCAGCCTGCTTAGTATGAATATATTTCAAGAAATCCATCCCAACTTGAGAAAATGTCACAGATATAAACATTTTACCATATGTATCAAATGATTAGAATTTTTCTCATTATCCAACGACCACCTTTCCTTTCCATACAGATTAATTTTATCTTTTAAAATTTACTGACCTATGTGAACACTTTTCATTACCCTATTACTCCCAAATAGAGCGTTTCTTATCGCACAATGGCTTTATTTTTAAATAATAATTTTCTATTTGTGCCTTCTGTATCAAAAGATCCAACTATCTCCAGCCTGAAATTTGTAAAGCATCAATTTTAAGTTACTGTCTTCAATTTTGTATTATAATGGATGAAATCTCCAATTTTAGAGCTGTGAAATGCCAGCTTCCATGTAGGTCCACTCATTTCATGATACGTCTTTTTCTTTTAAGTTTGAAACTTCATGAAACTATAAAGTATAGAACATACCCAACAGAATAAAACACCTATTACGTCTGTTAAAGATAAGTCAGCATACCTCCAGGTCACTGTCAGGAGGCGGGGAGGGATTATTTTTCCGGCCTCTTCCTCGGGACTTTGACCCAGAACTCCTGCACGTTCTCTCATCAAGATCTTTGATGGGTGTGGAGGGGCTTTGAACAGTATCAAACTCTCCTGTAAATAACATAAATTGTTCAAGAATAGCACTTTATTTTTAGATCAGGTATAAGTCTTCATTATGAATTATCTTAACAAAAAGCTCCTTATGACCAAAAAAGAAAGAAAGAAAAGATATAATCCCAAATACACAAAAATCCTAATTTAGTAAAAAAATTTTGCAGGTCACATCACTTTCTCCTAGATTCGATATATGTGAGCTATTAAACCTGAACACCTTTTGTACTCCAGATGCTCTCAACTTGCGTGTCTCTATCCCCACCTACATGTTTATCTAAATTTAGATCTGTTCGCAACTCCTTATGTCAGAAGAGAAGATCCCATTCCTCCACATTCAAGTATGACTTCTGAGCCTCACCTACTGGGAAACCATGTTCCACTGCTCAAACTCTCTTATCTTCCCTTCAACCTCTCCCTTTCCTGGGGTGAGGGGGCGGTTCAGGCACAGACAAATTAAAAAGTCCTTCCCTTTAACCTTGCATCTATAGAAACTATTTACTGGCTATCTTTTCTTTTTAAAGGATCGTCTCTTAAAAGAACAGGGCATTCTAGTCCTGTCCAATAGAAATATAATGTGAGCCATGAATGTAACCACACAAAAAATTTTAAATGTTCTAGAAGCTGCATTTAAAAAAATGTAAAAAGCAACATGTAAAATTATTTTTTTTCTTACATGTTAATTGCTCTAATACATTCAAAACATTATCATTTCAACCTATACTAAACATGAATATGGTATGTTTTACATAATTTGTTTTGCACACTAAGTCTTCGAAATCCACTTAGAGCGGACTTGGATCTGGAGTAGCTACATGTGCCTACTAGGCCCCTGCAATGGAGTTAGTACAGACTGAAGTTGCTGGCTACAGAACTGAATCTCACATTTGTCTCTACTTTCTGACATCTCATTTGTCATAATCCAGCTTTAGTTTACCAAAACTCTAACAAAACTATTCTTAGCCACAGTCTCCAAAAGCCACTTAAATGACACACACAATAATAGATAGACCCAGTCTTTACCTTCCTGGATCTCTGTGCTACACATGATCAATCCTCTTAAACACCACCTCTTCAGAACCACTTAGTAGCTGATACTCTGCTAGAATCTTCTAGAATTTTTTCCATGAGTCCTTCTCTGTCTAGGAGACACGGACTCCTTTTCTTCCTACCATTCCTCACATGCTGGGATTTAGTAGTTCTATCTTTTGGTCATTTTCCCCACTCCACACCATGTGGGCAATCTAACCCTCTCATAGGTTAGTCACTTTCTACTCAAAGATGCATACATCATACTGGGTCAAATCCTATGTTTCGACTTTATGTTTGGGTTCTGCATGTCCCACAGATACCTGAAAGTTTGACATGTCTAAAGCTAAGTGATGGAGCACTTGATGAGTTGGAGAGCATGGAGCAGTGGCAGATCTGTGAGGAAGGTTTTAAGATAAACTGAGGCAACAGCGAGGTACAGTAAAACCTCACAAGTAACAAGAGTCCAACTTACCGTACGACTTCAAGTGTTTTATTCAATCTCCCTGAATCTTAGTTTCTTTGTATATTAAAACATCAGTAATAGCAGCTACCTTTTATTACCGAGGTAAATCTAATTTACACTTAATTTAAATCATATGCATAAAGTTAAAATGTCTAGGAGAATCCAACGGCAAACAATATCAAAGTTACACAGTTTTTAAATATAAAGATGTTATGACTCTCCTGTTGTTGTTTTTGTAGCTGTTTAGTTGCTGAGTCATGTCTGACTCTTTCTGATCCTATGGACTGTAGCCACCAGGCCTCTCTATCCATGGGATTTCCCAGGCAAGAATACTGGAGTGGGTGGCCATTTCCTTCTCCATGATTCTCATGCCTTACCATAAAAATCAAAGTAAAATAATTACAAGAACAGCCAAGCAGTTACTAATCTAAATAAACACATCTGAACAAACGAGATAAAACTTAAGTAATATTTTTTCCGAGAAATTCTAAGTAAATAATTTTTACAAAGCTAACCTCTAATAATTTCTAATGGTCAAATGTTTTCTTGGGAAACATCGTGCATGTCAAGGCAGCATCAAAGAAATGTCTGTGCTCCAAATACTATTTGCTCTTAAAACACTGCTAGCACAGTTTCTTGCATGGGTTTTTGTTATCGAATGTATGAGAGTAAATAACAAAACAAAAGATTCTTTAGCTATGAATGCTGACTACAGCCAGATATCATAGTAAATCCTGTTTCAGCTTCCTTGTGCAGACATTAAAGGAGGTTTGGGGTATTTAAACACACAACTAATTTTTTAAAAATCACACAAAATGTTTTCTATTTTCAGTTATTTTTATAAAATAAAAAGGTTACTATGTCCTAAAAATCAAATGTTCTTTTTCAAGTAAAATACTGATTCAAATTAACTCACGTATGTTAAGCTTATAATGTAAACCAATTTTTGGTTGACATTCTATAAAACCTGTCTTTCTATCCATTACAGATCAATTTTTTAGAAGTTAACTCTTATCAGGTAGTTTTGTTCCTGCAACAGTGCAAGAGGTGAAAGGACAAAATCTTGCAAAAGCCTAAAATTACTGTCATCAGTTATGGGTGGTTGATTGTTGACTGGATCCGTAACAACGGAATTTGGCAGGAACAACTCAGCTACTCAAAAGAACTGGAAGCCAGCAGCTATGACGACAAGGGAGTCAGAGAGTAGAAGGAGAAAGGAAAAAAACTGGTCATAGGAAGTGTCTCACTCTCAGCAGAAGGAGGACTTGATATCAATGATTCTAAGTTACTGAAAGATCTTAAAAGGACTCTAAGAATTTGGACAAAATATGGACAAAAGTGTTTCTGATGAAAGTAAAGGCACAGCCTTTGAAGAAAACTATGAAGAATGGCTCCACATTTATTAAACTCTTAGGATGTGTCATGCACTTTTTTCCCCCTATTTATTTATTTTTTGGCTGTGCTGGGTCTTTGTTGCTGTGTGGGCTTTTCTCTAGTTATGGTGAGCAGGGGCTACTTTCTAGTTGCTGTGTGAGGGCTTCCTATTGTGGTGGCTTCTCTTATTGTAGAGCACAGGCTCTGGGGCATGCAGGCTTCAACAGTTGTGGCCCGTGGGCTCAGTAGTTTCCGCTTCTAGGCTCCTGAGCACAGCCTCTATAGCTGTGGTGCATGGGCTTAGGTGCTCTGTGGCACATGGGATCTTCCCAGACCAGGGATATAACCAGTGTCTTCTGCATTGGCAGGCAGATTCTTTACCACTGAGCCACCAGGGAAGTCCCAGGCACTTTCTTTTTTAGAAAGTTTACTAGAATAAGTGTTTGGCTAAAGCACTGCTCATTGTATCTGAGATTCACCCACATTGTAGCCTGAAACAGTTTGTTTTTTCCTCAATATGGCTAGAACTTCATGATATACTATGCTTTATCCATTCTGTTGACAAATATTTGGGTTATTTGTAATTTTAGGCAACTATGAATAAAGCTGTTATTATACAAACTTTCTTGTTTGTATCTCTGGACATAAGCTCCCATTCCCAGCATATCCCTATATGTATGCCTAGCATATCCCTATATGTATATATTTGGCAACAGGACTGATGCGTCAGAGGGAAGGCATAGACACTGAGAACCTTTTTCCAAAGCGGTTGTATTAATTCACTCTCCTACCAGCAACGAGAGTTCTAGTTTCTCGACATCCCTGTCAATTCTTGGTTAGTCTTTTTTATTTCAGCAACTGTCGGGGTATAGTAGTATCTCACTGCCATTTTAATTAGCATTTTCTTGATGAGTAATGATGTAGAATACTTTTGTTTCTTGCTCAGTTAGTATCTTCTTTTTTACAAAGTAACTGTTTAAATCTCTGGATAATTAAAAAAAATTGGGTTGTCTTTCTTGCTGAGTTTTCCAGAGCTCTTTATTGTGAAATATTCTTTACACACACACATGACTAAATCTCACTTCAACCTAGTGAATTTGGTCTTTCATTATTCTCTTTTAATAGTGGGAAAACTGGAGACATGTGGAACTCAGTTAGCTAACCAAGATGAAATGGCTTGTATGTGAAATGCTGGTATGATTCCAGAATCCCTGCTTTAACCACTAGGTAATACCTCCTCCCCTAAATAGCAACAGACTGTTCAGACTACAAAGAGGTCAAACATGTATGTGTTTCTACTGATAAAAAGAATATATAGACTTTATACAATTTTTGTGAGACAGAGGGCAAGGTATTCATCGAAAGAGCATCAAAGTAAAAGGACAGATCCTAAAGGGGCATGTGCTATATTTGGCTCCTTCAGATGGAACTGAACTGACCTCCATATCTTCTCAAGGTTCTAGCCTTTCTTCTGATGAAGGTTAAAACCAGAAATTTGAACTCAATTGATCATTAAACATTTGTTGACTTTTTTTTTTAAAGGAGAAAGCTGTTAATTCCAGTGCCTCTGTCAATTTCACTCAGGTAATTGCATTAGGGTACAGTAACACTGTAGGTAGGAAAAATGCAAATTGGCAGAGAAGTTAAATGTGGTTAGTCCTTTCCATCTAAATCTTCTTGTTGGCTTCAATGAAATGAATTAGCACTTTGCTTTCCTTCCTGTCCTTATGTAAAATGCCATAAAACCTGGAAAGACTACTGGGTTCTGCTGAAGAAATTGGCTTTTCAAAGTGTGAAGGGATTTTACTATATCCTTTACTTTTCTGCAGCATTTGTAAAGTTTAACTAGCAAATGTACTATGTTTTCAAGGTCTCAGAGTACAGAATACTGTTACAAATTGCTAGTTATATTTAATTTAAAAAATGTTTAAAATTTTAAAAAGGAGCTATAAAACTATCAGTAAGCTTAATGTGCCAATCAGTCATCAAACATTCTGAATGCAAATACATAAGATAAACTTTATGGTAAAAGCAAAGAAATATCTTTTCAAAGAAAATAAACTAAAATATCTGTTCTTAATCAGCATGGTAATGTTTCTTTAAATACTTTGTCAAATTACCTCGTAAGGTAAAGTATTGATAAATAACTGAATGTTATTTGTAATTTTCAAATAACTCAGTCATTACCCATTGCCCTAGGCTTTTTCCTGAGCCAATACTGCACATGATTGAATAACTATCTTTTAATCAGTGCCATAATGAAGAACTGCACCTTCTAAGTTTTGGATATTCATATCCAACTTTGTTTCATTAGGTTTATCGCTAAATCAGAGCAACCAGCTGTCTCTTATAGAACATAACGTATGTTTCCATTTTAAACACAGGAGAAGTCAACAGGGAAAGATTTATGAAAAACTGTTTTCATAAATTTTAATTGTTAGGTCTCTGCTTTGAGTCCAAATGCAGAGCCAGTCAATGGAAAATACTCTTTATGCCCTTAAACAAAATATCTCAGATTTCATCAATAATAGAGAAAAATCCCATAGTTGTGAACTGTTTACTTTTCAGATGCATGCCAGTCTGCAAAGGCAAAATCAAACATAAAACTGTCTTGACAAAAGCTCTGAGGTCACAGAATTTCTTAAAGATCCAGACACGTGCATTGTTATGATTTTGGTTCAGAGAATGATAGGGTTACATATAGAAATACTTTCTTCTTTAAATTCAACAGAAAGTCTCGTAAGATCTGAAAATTATGTCAAACTATACTCTTTGGCATTAGCAACCAATGGGAAGCTGAAGAAATTGCAGAGTTCTGATAGTGAATATGAGAATGTCACATACATATGTGTTACATTCAAAGTCATACACTCAGAATACCTACATGTCTACATTTAGTATTTTTAATATAAATAAAAGAGTGATTCTGAACGTTGATTATTCTTTGGATAATAGAAAGTACCCATCTGTGTCTTTCCTGTGGAGAAACTCTTGTAGTCATATTGACATTAGATCATAGTCAATCTTCTATCCAAAGTTCTACTCAGCATAAAAAGTTTTTAGTGTATAAATAGTGTTCATTCCTGGTTGCTCAATTCTAGTAAATTCCAAAACACTTTGCTGGTCTTATCACTCAGTCTCTGATGTCTTGATCAAAGACTTCCTCTGTGGTTTTGCTTCTGAATAGTTATCCTACCTTGTTTTCCCCATGTATTCACCAGAGAGAAACACCTTTTACAGTGTGATGAGAGCATCAAACATCTCCTTACCTGAAGTGTTTCCACCATTTGTTAAGCAAGGATTCTGAAATCATTCATTCTTTAAATTAACGTAAGACTCTTAATGAAATGTTAAGTCACATTTACTCAAAAAGGATCAGGACAGAATTGGAACACAGGATTTAGGCTGGGTGGTGGTTAAGGCAAGTGTTAAACGTGTCAGCAAATACAGTTATAATAAGAATACAGATAAGCTTCTGGCAATGAAGAATATAATGGATTTTAAATATGTGTTCATCAGACAAAGGTATTAAATTACCTACCAAGGATCCTATGAATATCCTAAGATATATATAAAATCCTAAGAATATGGGAAATCTTCACTGGCTTGAGCTACTGATGACTCATAAGGTGAATAAGTCATACAGTTTCTCAAGCATAAAGGAAATATTATCAGTTTCACCCAAAGAAGATAATATTACTACTTTTCCATGTTGTTAAGATCTCCACAAAATAATTAGTCTGGAAAAAGATTCACTTACCTTTTTATCTTCATATTTATACATATTCTGTCATTTGAGATTAGAATTGCCTATCCCACATCTACTAATAAAAGAAGGGTTTTCTGAAATGCCAGAAAAGCCTCACCTAATACAGCAGTACTGGCACAGATTAAACACCAGCATAATTATCTGGGAGCTTTCAGTCCTTTTTAAAAAAGATTTTTTTAAAATGTCCATTTTCTCCATACTTTTAGATAAGCAAAACTTTCAATAAAACTTTAAATAAAAAATATTTCACCTGGATGAAGATCTGTACCTGGTTGGCTAGTCAGTCCTGGGAGAGATTCCTGCAACTGGTAGGTTGAGGTCGTGGAGGATGAGCCATCAGCTGTGTTATTTGATGTCATGTATGCGCCATACGTCGATGCAGAGTAATACTGTGCATACTGGTTTTGGCCAAAGGCTGTGTAGGATGGATAATCCTGAAATAACAATTGAGATGTGTGTGTGTGAAAGACAGACTGTCCTCTGGCATGCTCCACAGAAGAGCAATCACAAGGTAACGGAAAGAAGAGTATCTGGCTCCACTGGTTCTGGAGTCCACAGTTTTAAAGTGATCCTAAAAAGCAGAGACCATTCTGTGGGCATCTTATACATGCACACAGTAATGAAATAACCTAGGGGGTTTTGCAAACCAGGTCCAGTACACACATTTGAATCTACCTAAAGATCATATATGCTTCACTCCCCTACTCAGAATTATGCACCCAAGGGTGTACATTGTCAGATCTTATGCACTTGAAGAGGAGAGAAGGAGATGCTTGTTTTCAATCTCATCTTCTAAAATCACCAGCAAGAAGGAGGTGTGCCCTTCCTTCACTTCCATACAGACCCTGGGCTGCATTATTGTGGTATTTGTTCCCTTTATAGGCTGCCCTTGATAATTTTGTTTTCTTGGCAGGAGATAATTTTAATAAAATGATTAAAAGATTTTCTTACCCAGTTTCTCACAGGCTACATTCCACCTCAGACCTTGACTTAAATAAATCTTTAGTGAGGTTTTCAAATATTTAGTTTGCATCATTTGTTAAGGAAAAAGGAAAGCCATTGGATTAATTCCTCTTACTTGCTTTTTATTAAAAGTTTTTAATAACCCTAAAATGATCTAAATAGTCCTTCAAAATCCTTTTACATATTACATTTTTTGATCCTCCCAAGTAGAACAAAGCAGTCTTTTCCTTATGCTTCTACTCTGTCTAGTGTATATTTCTATTATTATATCAAAATATTCTACCCCTCATCCATATTATTTTCATATTTATGTCTTCAGGAGGATTGGATCCTTTCAGAGAGCAGGGAACACTGACTTATGATTCTCAAATCTTCAATGCATAGTCAAAAAATCTAATGGCTAACAGGTACTCAATAAATGTCCAGTGTATTAATAAATGAGTGACTCAAATTAAGCAACCTGGATTATCAAAAATTCTTAATGTTTTATAATAAAATACACATACTGGTCTTGATGTTTAGTGTTTTAAGAAACCATTTTTCAAACTAATGCCAAATTATGCAGTTTAATCTTGTCAAAAATATTAACATTATTCCATTGTTTAATCATTAAATTTTCCTCTTAGCCTCTTGTTGTCTTAATAAAAATTGACAGGAGAAGGCAATTAATATAATTCCTTCAGTAAATCCAAAGAGCAAATGCTTGTGCAGTAACTTTTATTTTAAAATATACAGAAGTCCAGCAAGTCTGTTAAGAGTAAAATAGTGTACTGCTTACCCATGAAATCAGCTATCCTTCCATCTCAACTACTCTGAATATGACTGAGAGGTAGAAAATAAGAAAGTATCTGAATATATCACAAATTCATCTCCCTCCATGCTGATTCACCCTTTCAGAGACATTGCCTCTTGCTCCACATATAATTCTAACATGATTCTAGAAACCATCGTAGGTTTCAAAACTCACAAAACGATTAAGCAAACATCACTAAGAGGGCTAAGGAATTCTAGGAGCAGAGATAGTGACAAAAGCAAAAAATTACAGTTCTCAGGAGAGTAGGAACTAAAGTTATCAAAAAATTCATAGAACCAAAAAATAAAAGCAGGATGGAGTCTGAGATGCATTTTGTTTTGGCAAATATGATTTGGGTTTGGACCAAGCATGTTCTATACTCTAATCATAATCTGATTATTGATTATAGTTCAACCTATCAATTTTCATAACTTTTTTATTAAGAAAAAATAAAATTAATTTAGTATGGTTCAAGATAATCAGAAAGGATGCAGTAGATTTTCTCATTTCCTTCCATGACTAAAACAATCATGGCTTACATGTTTAAAAGGTAAACCTTTAACAATCAGGAAACCTAAAATACCCATAATTATACATATCCCAAGAATCTACATAGCTAATCTTTACTACTCTGAAATGCTGTCTTAACTTTAAATAAATAACATTTATTAACCTGATACTATTCTTCAAAAATCTGATATATATAAAAAGCATAAATATAAAAAGCTACCATACCTGTTGTGAACCACTGAAATTCGTGGAATTTGAAACTGAATTATTTGCATAAATAGTAGAAGATGGTGCAAAACTAGAACCTAGAGATAAAAGAACAAATTGCATTTAAAAAGTATTTCTTGAAAAATATTAAAATATTTCACTTTGCAGAATTCAATGCAATATATTTTAAAATTTGTTGTTGATGCAGTGAGATTTGAAATGGAGAGATTTTCAAGGGAAATATGCTTGGCCTTTTCTTGTGACAACTGGTAAATTCCTTCCTTTAGAATTCTGTAGAGTTAAACAGAAGTTTGTGGGAACAGTCTTACCAAGGACTCAGCTAACTTCCAAGGGCCAATGTCTACGTGTACAGAAGTACTCAAGGAATAAAATAGCGATAGTGAGACTACTTCCAGGAAACAACTGCAACTTTCCAATGGTCATATCAACTGCATCTGCATACAAAAACTACTCAGGTTTAAACAATTGGCTGAGGCTAGTTTAGGAAATAAACATACAGAATCCGTTTAGAAATGAGGCTTCCAGCATCCCATCTTTTTGTTCCTTTATGTCCTTTCCTTAGAACAAAAAAGCTGTAGGCTAGGGCTCAGACCCAAGGGAGAACTGTTGAGTTCATACCACAGTCATCTAAGGTTCGATAACCTAAAATTTTATGACAAAGTGAGCAAGTTATTTAGTTATTTGAAATTAGGGCAAAAACAAGCAAACTATCAATCTATAGATTCAAAAAAATATGTTCTCATGGAATGCACTTGTTAAGGAATAAAAGGCAGCTGATTATTTTTTTTATCAACATGTTTTGAAAAGCAATAGTATTAGGTAATAATGCAAATTAATGTAGCCTGGAATATCCAATATAAAAGTGTTTTGGGAAATAAATGGAAATGTCTCTATGGCCTTTTCTACACTGCCAACTAAAGCTGAGCAGCTCACTGTGGCTGAGGCATGTATGCAAATATTTATCTACCAACATTATAAGGAAAAAAGACACCTGTCATTTCAGCCAAAAAAGGCCTAAGTAATTATTTCATTTTAGACAATCAACCAAAATGTCAATATTTGTTCATTTGAATAATGTTCATATAGCCCCCAAACTATGACTAATCATTAGAAAAAAATGACAGATTAAAAAATGCTTTTACCACGTCACTAAATTATTTTCAGCAATTATTATACAATGTTCAAAAATAATTTTTAATCAGAGATAAAAACAAAAAGAAAAATTAAATAATGATCATATATGGAGAAAAAAGTTTTAAGAGGGGAGGTACAAATTATTTAAATATTCCTATTTAAGAAATACAGTACTAACAAGGGGGGAGGTATTTTAGAAATGAACAAAAAAAGAAATCCTCAATCATTCAACAGTAAATATAGGACTTAGAAAAGTGCTAACTCAATTTTAAATTAAATCAAAACAGCATTACATACATACGGAATCCTGACAAGAAAATGCTGGATTTTGTCATGAATCTTTGAAATCCCTTAAGTAGATGCCAAACATGTGACTGGTGTGGTGACTGGCTTGGAGGTTGCTTTGCTTGGACTTAGTTTCCTGCCAATTTTATGCAACTTAAGCTTAAGTATTTAAATTTAATATGGGTCGTGTTTCTTGACATATGTTGAGCTCTTTTCATCATGTTCCCTCTTAGTTATCTTTTCCAATGGTATCGTCTGAGCAGTGGTAGCATTTAATACTGTCTTCATGACTATATATTCTTAGTCTGAAGCCAAGGAATCTCATTCAAAGAATTCTTTCTCATTTAACATGTTTCCTGGGTGGCTGCTTACCTGGCATCTGGTAAGAATAAGGTGTCTGGCCTGGCTGTGGGGTAGAGAAGCCTGGGCTGTAACTGAGGCACCCACTCTGTAATGGGGACTGAGTTTGTGAGAGTCCACTCTCTGTCTTGATGCCCGGTAACATCACGCCCAGATCTGTTTGGAAAGTGCATGTGCAAACCATTTTATTAGTAAAATGATCGTGTTGTAACATGAGTTGCAACTTATATTAGAATATAAGAGTCTATATAAGAATATTAGAATATACAGCTACTAGCCAGCAGGATTATCTGCTTGTAACCAAAGAAGGAGAAGAGAGAAGAAGTGAAATACCGTAAGTGGGCAGGCTGTAGGGCTGTCCTGTCTGTGAGTAGGCAGTGTAGACGGCTGGCTGCTGCATCCCCGAATACTGAGTCTGGCCTGCATAGGCGGACATTGTTTGAGCTGCTGGTGTAGAAAGAATGTGTGGATAGGGCCTAAATATCAGAAAAATAGCATTACTGTGGCAACAAAGACTGCATATTATTTCAGACAGCTTAGATTCACTGAAACCTGATAATAGCCAGGACGTAATCCTCTTCTTTATCCACAATATCATTTTAACAATATAGAAAAGGACAAAAGTCTGAATGTCAGGAGACCGGGCTCTGCTATAACCCAGGCTCAATACCTTGGACAAATAAACTTTCTGAGTCTACACCTCACCTGTGAAAAGAAAACTTTGGTTTAGAAATCATCCTGAAAGTCTCTTCCAGGTCTATATTGCTTACGTCCGAAATAGTATTCCAACTGACATGTAGATGAGGAAAGTGGAGTCCAGGTCAGTTAATTAATGAGCCCAGGTCAGTTAATTAATTAATTAACTCATGAGCCTTATTTCTTGTTACCATGCATGACCCAATGCCATGTAATGACTACAAAAGTCATTAAAAGCAGTAGGAAGAATTCCCTACAAGAACTAAAAATCTTACCAAAAAACTTCTTTAAAAAAGTACATAGCTTCTTGAAATGGAAAGCCATTCCTTTCATCTTGCCACATCTTACAGAATGTCCTCAAAATAGATATCCAATCTCTAGCCTATGCTTAAGGATAAACACTGTAGCTGCTGTAGAAAATAACTTTTAAATGTGCATGATCAGGAATCCCAAATCTTGACATATCTCCCTGATGGCAACCAAATTCAGATATACACCCAATATAGTTAAGCTTGAAATGTTTACCACTGTCCTCAAAATGACTACATTAGTTATACAAGCAATAGTGCATATTTTTCCAAAATGTTTATTAGAAGTTGAAATCCAATAAAAATATTATAAAGCTGGGACAAATTATGAAGTGTTGAGGTTTGAGTAAAATGTAATCTTTTCAGATTTTCTTTAAACTAGTAAGAGTTTTCAAAATTTTTATTTAAAAAATCAGTATATTCTGATCTGTGCTTGATGCTTTCTTCAAAATATATAAATGTTCAAGATTAAAGGAACTGTCTGGACAAAAGTGAATATATTCCTAGATTTGTGAAAGATGTTTATTTATAGGTCTAATGTATCCAATGAATCTATCTAAAAATCTATCTATTTAACTATCTATAACATTTATATCAGAGAAGCCAATGGCACCCCACTCCAGAACGCTTGCCTGGAAAATCCCATGGACGGAGGAGCCTGGTAGGCTGCAGTCCATGGGGTCGCTAGGAGTCGGACACGACTGAGCGACTTCACTTTCACTTTTCACTTTCATGCACTGGAGAAGGAAACGGCAACCCACTCCAGTGTTCTTGCCTGGAGAATCCCAGGGACGGGGGAGCCTGGTGGGCTGCCGTCTATGGGGTTGCACAGAGTCGGACATGACTAAAGCAACTTAGCAGCAGCAGCATTTATATATATAAATATATCCTGATTTAAAGTTATTATATTGTGTAAATATGATTAATCAGAATAATTCCAGAAAATTATTCTAACAAATCTGAAACTACTGACCACTTACTTGGAAGGATACAGCTGTGGGGAATATTGATGTGCGGATCTGGGGCTGTAGCCACTACTTGTTATTACTGTGAGACACAAAAAATAGAAAAAAGGTTGCTTCATAAATATGTTTCATTGGTTTCATTGGAGTAATCAAAACTAATTTAAAGAAATGACCATGTTAGAGAGGTATTTCACAAAATTCACTCTTTTCCTAAACAGAAAATTCATTCATTTTCTAAACAGAAACAGATGCCTAAACATTTTTTTCTAATTAAACTGTTCCATATTTGTTCTAGGAAAATGACATGATATCTTCTCACAAATCAATCCCCTTCATCATTCTTCCATTTTCTCAAATCAGTGGCATGCTTTTATGCATTAATATCCTATGAATAAATATCCTTGATTATAAGTAATTAAGCTTTCATGATATAAAAGTAAACCTTTTCATTTGCAAACTTCATGTTTTAAATTCCAAACATGATGACAAGATAGTGCTCTTCCTCTGCATTTACTCTAATAGAAATACAATATAAATTAAGAAAAATGCGATGTTTCAACCTTCATTTTCAAGTTATAAAATGATAATGCTTTCTATTTCCCTTCATTTTGTCAATCTGATGAGTAATTAAAATGCAGAGTCCAAATAATTCTCGTAATAACTGGAATATACACAGAAAGCGTGGATGCAACATGAAAAAAAACAGAACTATGACATCCAGCAGCAATCCTAATTACAAATGTATTTTGAACTCTCACAGACTAGACTTTTTTTGAGAAGATTTTAAAGGTGAAAATCAGGTCTTATCAACATTTCAGCCAAATATGCAGTCCCAAATTGGACTATTTCCAAAAGTTTGGAAGTTTCTTTTTCCTTTAACCATCTGCCTTGACTAAGACAGATGTATTGCAAATATATGGACCTAAAGTGTTAAGGCCGTCCCTTCAGAGCCAGTCCACACTGGGCAAGCACACAGAGTGTCTTTATTAGGCCATCTGCTGTTCATTCACTTTTCAAAAAGATTAAAGTAGTATACAATGCAGCACTGGAATTAGTTTAGCCTAATCAATCATAGTTATACTTCAAAGTACTGTGTCCTTTCTAAGTTGTTCATAATTCTGGAGCTAAACTTTTGGAATTGTAAAAGTGACAAATAGGTTTAGGTTGCTAACTATTTTATGAAACATGATATATTTCTATATCCAAAGGCTATTAAGTATCCTTGTGATCTATTGCTTCATAAACACATAGAATTTAATGTATTTAAAATGCTATTTGGACTGTACGCTAAGTATGGAGAGTGCATTATAGTTTTCATAGCAATAGTGCAGAAAGTACATTTTCAAGAATATTATGAATCAGTTTTGACAATCACTGGATATGATTTGAGGTGTAAAATCTTAAATGTTTTCAGCAACCAAAATTTAAGTGAATTTGCTTAGTATATTTAAAAATACATGGAGCAATGAGCCATTAATTTTCTACTTGTTTATTAAAAACATAGAAAATGTTCAAAACTTTCAAATCAATGCAATAAGAACAAGCCTTTTCTATCACACTATGGGGACTAAACATACATTGCATAATAGCAACAGTATATCGCATAGGAAATTCAGTCCGATTCATTAATTAACAATGATTAGCAGAAACATGATTAAGTAAGGCTTAATTCCACATTTTCATCTCATTTATAAAACTTCACTGTGGTACACGCAAGACTTAGACTATACTAATCAATTATTCTCAAGATTGTGAAGCACAAGGCTTTTCTAAAGTAATACCAAATAATGAAAAGAAATACTTAGCTTTTATTGAATTAGCCAAACAGTAGTATTTTTTAAAAAGCCTCACATATATGAACACAATTCTGAATATACAGGATGCTTCTTCCCTCTAATGAATGAATCTAGACATCATTAGAATAATGTACCCATAACAGTACAAAGGTTCAACTTTAAAAATTTTATATTAATGTCTATATGTTCATTTTTTAAGTAGAAAAAAAACCTGTGACTCAGAAAACTGTTTATATAAAACTTAGAAAATTTATACTTCTTGACTATACAGTATACATTTTATTCTAACTAATAAATCTGCAGATAACTAAAATAACAACAATACTGGATTAAAGTAAACTGAGATTACGCTGATCAAAGTAAAGACTGTTCCTACACAAAACAGCCTAATCTCTCCAGTATGATTTCTGGAACACCATGTACAAATTTAGGAGACCTTCCTTTTATTCCATATCAGCATTTAATTAATCAAGAAATGTACACAAAGCACTCAATGTATTATATTCCATCATTTCCTCATATAAAAGTAAGCAAACGTGTCTGTCTTCAGAATGTCTGAAAATTAGGTCAAACATATTTTTAATGAATATTATCAGATTCTCACAAGGTGGTATCAAGCAATCTTATTACTTATTACTGTAATACCTTAGATCACTGGCTCTCTAGGGGATGAGAGATGGGAGATGAGTAGCGGGGTGGGTGGAAATTTTGCCTGCCAGGGAGCATTAAAAATGCCAGGAGACATGGTACGCTGTCACAACGGAGGCATGCTACAGTCAACTTGCGATAGGTGCCAGGGATACTGATAAACACCTTCTATTGCAGAAGGCATATCTTCCACAAGAAACAAAAGGCCACGTTTTTAATAGCAGTGCTGTTGAGAATCCCTGACCTAAATCACTCTGTCCAGCTGAACTTGACTTCCCAGGTGGAGCAGTGGTAAAGAACCCATTAGCCAATGCAGGAGGTGAAAGATATGTGGGTTCAATCCCTGGGTCAGGAAGATCCCTTGGAGGAGGAAATGACAACCTTTCCAGGATTCTTGCCTGGAAAATCCCATGGACAGAGAAGCCTGGTGGGCTATAGTCCATGGAGTTGCAAAGAGTCAACCATGGCTGAGTGACTAAGTGCACGTGCATGTGTGCACGCGCACACACACACACATACACACACACACACGCACACAACTGGACTTGGTCCATGGAGCTGGAAATATTCTATATCTGAGTTGTCTAATATGGTAGCCATTAAAAACTATTAAACATACAACTATTAAACAAGCCACTATTAAAAAAAATCCCACATACAACTATTAAACACTTAGAATATTATTAATGTGACTAGATTAAAACATTTTTGCTTTTTAACCAAATAGTATTTAATTTAGACTTAAATAGCCACATATGGCCAGTGGCTACTTTTCTGGACAGCCCAACTCTAGATAATTCTTAAAAGAAAACTGGGAAACTATTTGTAAATATAATATGAGTAAATTCCAGACAGTAAAGTCCAGACAGCTTGACAGTTCACACATATTTCTTTTTACATCTCTATATTTTCCAATAAACTTTTAAAGAAAGGACTCTTGGACTGACCAGGACATTGTTCTAGACTCATTTACACCAGTGACCACCCGGGAGGCCCTGACTGTTTGGCCTTAACTATCTTTAACATCTCTGTGCCTCGATACTCTTGCTTCTTAAAATGGATCATCAGAAAGAAAGTGAAGTCGCTCAGTCGTGTCTGACTCTCTGCGATCCCGTGGACTGTAGTCCATCAGGCTCCTCCGTCCATGGGATTCTCCAGGCAAGAATACTGGAGTGGGTTACCATTTCCTTCTCCAGGGGATCTTCCCAACCCAGGGATCGAACCCAGGTCTCCCGCATTGCAGGCAGACGCTTTAACCTCTGAGCCACCACAATGCAGTACTGCAATTTCTTCTGGAGCTAACATCTTGTCATTTTTTCAGTCAGTTTTCATTAACTTTGTGGTATGCTATCTACGTATGTCAGCAAGTATTTAATTTCATTCTTAACCTTAAAAACTATGTTCATATATATATGCGTTTTGCAGAAAGTTTACAATAGTTATAGTAAGTTAGTAATACAAATGCTAGGGTAAGTTAGTACCTTATCTCCTGAACAGCAAGAGAATCGCTAGAAAGAATGTGAATCAGGACACAAGCTTCTCTATGCTGCTGCTGCTAAGTCGCTTCTGTCGTGTCTGACTCTGTGGGACCCCATAGACGGCAGCCCACCAGGCTCCTCCGTCCCTGGGGTTTTCCAGGCAAGAATGCTGGAGTGGGTTGCCATTTCCTTTTCCAATGCACTCATGCATGCTAAGTTGCTTCAGTCATGTCCGACTCTGTGCGACCCCATGGACAGCAGCCCACCATGGACAGAATGTCCACGGAATTCTCCAGGCAAGAGTACTGGAGTGAGTTGCCAGTTCCTTCTCCAAAGCTTCTCTATACAAAGTGTATAAATTATTATATCTTTATGTTTGGAGTACTAATATTTATGCGACTACATGGCAGCTGTTTCCAATCAGTGTGAACCAATGAAATGGGATCATCTGCATCTATAAAAATCAAATATATGCTATAATGACATTAGAGTTCAAGGCTTTACCTCCACTCTTTTTACATGAGAAGGATACCCACATCAAATTCTTGTATGTGAGAACATGAATAAGTATAAAATACATTAGAGTAGAATAACAGAACCAAGATTTAATAGCATGAATACTTTTCTAGGTTTAATGTTCATCTTTCTGCTATACAAATTCCTGCTCAGGTAAAAAAAAAAGTCCTCTCACCAGATAATCAACCAAACGAAATATTGTATTGGGGCAGGAGAGGGGGGGATCTTTAAGTCAACTCAATGAGTGTCCTTTGTGCCCACCTGGGAGTTATCAGGTATTTATATTTAAAGAGGATTGATGTTTAAAGAGACACTATTGTTCTCTTTGAAGCATTAGAGGGAAAGTCAGTGCTCTCAGAGGCTGGGTTCTAATGCGACCAGCATGTGCTCTCCTGCAGCCCATTAACCTTTAATACTTGTCACTCAGCTGCTTACACAGGAGGGTTTTTTTAAACCCAGAGAGGAAACAAGGTTATTTAGAAGGAATCAAATGGATAGTTTTACATCTCGAATGTTGGAGAGAAGGCAATTTTTAGTCATTTAAATGGGCAAGTTGAAGGAACAAACTTGACTATTACAACCTAATAACTGAATCAAGCACTGTATAAAATAATTATGAAAGAAGTGAGCTTTGCTTATTTCTAATGAGAAAGCTGGGGCATTGCTTGGTTGTCAACTGCAGATGCAGTAAAACGATTCCAAACGTTATTTCTAAAAAACACTGTTTTATGATAATACGTTTTCCCCAAAGTGAATTTATTGCTGAATTTATAAAAATCCAAATTCTCGATTACTCACTAGGAGGATGACATGGACCGCAATCTGTACAGAACAAGACACAAGCTTAAGGCTTTACCTGACCCAGTAAAAGTGTCAAGCGCTCCATCTCCAGTCGTGGCTGTGGTTTCACTGCTGTTCAAAGGCTCTGTTTTGACTGCAAGGAGAGACACTACGTAGAAGAATAAGTACATGTGAGTTATATTTCTAACTTTACATCAAAGATGCTGACTGTTCAACTAGTAGCTTTTCTAGCTACCATGGGCATGCAAGAGAAAATCTGAGAAGTCGATGAGGAGTTTTGTTAATTTAGCTTCTAAATGGACATGCATTTATAGAGGATTTAATCTAAAAATCTTCTGTCTAAGCTGCTTCTCTAGAATCTGGCTTTTCAAGGCAGTTAACCTGACACAGTGAAACAGCAGTATACATGTATTTGCATTTTTAACTCCCCTAAGCATACTCTGATATTATAGTCAAACGGCAGAAGAAAGGAATCATCAGTCAGCCTTTAGCACGCTGAATCCAAATCACAACAGAGATTTACTGCTTATGTTTTATTCTTCCCAAGGAGACATTAAAAGAAAAGACTGCTTAAGAACAACGGTGGCATATGCATATACAGAAACCTGGGTGTGTATTCATATAGTGGGTGGAAAATCAGGCACTCAAAAAATTTCTGCTCAACAAAAGACAAAAGAGCCATAAGGTATTGTTTTTTTTTTATTCTAATAGTATAATGATCTTTAATACATTATAGAGACAAGCATAGGAGATGGTTTTTACAGCAGGAAGTACAGCTTTTGAAAACTCTTTAATATATTATTTCTCCTTTGAGGTGGTATATCTTGGCAAAATCCTCTTTGGCAATGATGTCGCCACTGAGGTACACAATATTGCCATTAATAGATGCAACGAGTGTGGCGGGGGCTACGCAAAAGCCTCCACCCATTTTGTCACACCATATTTTCCCTTTGTGGGCAAAGCTCCATATATCACAGCAGCCAGGGAATACACTAAATTATTTTCTACTTGACACCTCTTATGTTTCCTAGTCATAAAAGGAATGATACAGTTAAAAACCTCAGAGGCAAGCAGAGAACTATAAAGAAAGCTGAAGACTAGCCAACTATGGACAAATACAGCCGAAAGAACAGTGGGCTCAGAGCACACCCACCAACCAAGCAAGTCAGCAACGTTACTCTGTTAGAAAAGCAATTAATGATGGAGAAACATGCAGTAATGACTACGTTCCCTTTCCACATGAACGGAATTGGCTGCACCCTCCCTCAGTGAGCTCTGGTGTTAATTTAGCATCCGTGATTTAACTATGTCATGAAGATTTGCTGGAAGATTCAAACTGCAAAGGTTGGAAAGAATCCAAACTCTAAACCATACTGCCTCACAGGCAGCACTAACTAACCAAGAATTCCTTTCATCTGTATAGAGATGATCCAGAGCAGGGTTTAGAAAGGTGTAACAGCTACTCTCAATGATGCAATGTCCTCATCTGACTTTTGACATATGACAGAAAGGAACCATCCAAAGCCTCCAGCAAAACTAAGGCAAGAGACAGTTTCTCAGAACCTCCAAATTCTAATTGTGGCTAAATTCCCATTTAAACATGTCTAAATCTATAAATGACATTTGTAAAATAGGTTTATTAATACTAAAGGTAATCTATATTGCACTTGTGAACCACGGAGAGTGGAGCAAAATGTCTAAAAAAACCCCCAAGCTAGACATGAGGTTTTAGTTCTGTTACTTTGAATCCCAACTTTGAGGTCTGATTTCAAAACCTTAATATTGGTGTTGATTATAATCTCCTCAATTTGAAAATTTCAGGTGGTCAAAAAGAGAAGGAAGGAAAGCTAGAGAATAAATGCAACCAGGTTGCATTCATTATCCTGGAAACATTTCTCATTAAAATTTTAAAGGTCTGCTGTTAGTCAAAGACAAAGGATGTTCATTTAACTGAAAAGAGGCATCTCTAGATAGAATATAAAGAGAAGCATACACACCAAGGTGCGTTCAGTGTACCAGAATGTAGGGATTTAAAATAATAAAGTGGATGCTAACATTTGGGGGAAAACAGTACACATTAATATGAACTTAATTTTCATATGTGGTAAGAGTTGAATAATAGGGAAAAGGGGGGGAATTAATCATGCTGCTTACAGAAAATAACTTTATGCTCACAGGAGGCCAGCATCAACAAACATCTCTTGAGTAAGATGCAAAGTTGTTTTGATTTTTAGAGAGAAAGTAAATGATATTAAGTAATAATATTTTTTTCTCAGGGAAAGAAAACTTAGAAGTGAAATAGACATTATATGATTCGCTGATTTATTAAAGATGGTAAAATACAAAGAAGTGTCTAAAAATGATAATCACAAAGTTTGACAAATGAAAGAAATTTTCAGTAAAAGTCTGAATATATTTGAAATGTATTTCATTTTCTTTTGTCTTGCTTTTATCTCTATACTTTAAATGAGATATACCATATACTTTTCTAGAGGCAGGAAACTTTGTTAATTTAGTATATGCAAGGCACTATTAGAAAGATGTTCATCAATGAAACAAGTCTAGTTCTATGCATCTATTTTCTAAAACTTATAAAAATCCTCATTCCAAAAGTTTATTGTGTGTATTCACTGACATATTCAAAAAAAATTTTTTTTTTACTGTATTCTATTTTTTTTAACACAGAAATTAAACAGGGCTTTTAACTTTTTCTCAGGACAATGTCCAATATGACTACAGTACAAGCTATAAAACAGAAATAATAATGTTCTATTGAAGAAAAGCATCTTCTTCATCACCAAAACTCAAACTTACAAAATAAACATTTTGATTTAAAAAGCAGAAGTCATATTTTAGTCCTTAGGTTAGAGAGTTTTGTGGTTTTATTCTTCTACATGCTGCATATATGTAATTCAAGGGTTCATTTCCCAAAAGGTGAGATGAAAAAGCTACATACATGTAGCATTTTATACAGAACCATTATTTCAAAAAATAATTGTATTGCCAGGCCCCCTCCACACTAGTTATCCACTTGCAACTTAGATGTTTTTCATAAAGCCAAATACTGAAAAAAAGTCAAAATAATTTTATTATACTGATAAAATTTAATTTTATTTTTAACTTTTAAAAATAATTGATTTCTATGGACTAAATCAAAATTGTATGTGATTATTGTCAGGTGTCAGCTATGGCTACTGAATCATTGATTTTCTCTCTTTTCATCCCAACCTCTTCCATAACCTCACGCAAGTACTTTCAAAGCAAACTTAATCTTGTCACCTCAGATTATCTTCAGAATTCAAGTACAAAATTAATATATATTAATTATTTTTAGGGGAAGTCTATTATCATAACTCAAGGCTCATGTTCATTTGTTACAATATAAGGCTTAATTAATCCTTAAAACAGAGGTGACCCAAGTAATTTACATTTCACATGTTATCCTCAGAAATCTGTGTTTAAAATAGACCACAAAATATTGCATAGCCACCTCTGATAGTTTAGATTCGGGAAAGAATTTCAGGAAAAGTTAGTTCAGGAAGGATAAAATTTACAATTCAACAGAGGGGAAAGAAGTGTTGCCTACCAGTTTCATGATTTATGTTTTTCTAAATCAATTTTTTCATTTCAAAACCTATGAGCATCAAGTGTCTTTCATTTTAAATATCCGTAAACTATTTAGCTTTATAAAATGATTTGATGATGCTTACAATTTATAGCTTTCATTGCAAAAAGAAAATCTAAAAGAGCAGAGCCACAACAGTAGGTGGTTCTACTGCACAGACATATAATATTCAGAAACAAATTCATCCCATGTGAGCCAATCATCTATATACTAAAAATTCTAGGAGATCCTTTTCTATGCTATATAGATTTCAAATATAGAAAATACCATAAACCTGATCAGAATGTCTGATCCTGGTTCCCCCAAATCTTCTCTTTGAAGTATTTTCTTAATCTCCATGTAGAATCAAATATTCCCTCCCTCTGCTGTGCACCCACCTTGAACACATTATGCACTCATTATTTTCAGTTCTGTTTCCCTCTGCTAGACTTTTGGTCCCTTGATGGCCAGTATCATGTTCTATAGGTCACTGGGTTCCCATTTCCTAGCACAGAGCCTGGCATATAACAGGAACTTGATATATTTTAAGTGAGAAAGTGAAAATTCACATTTAGACCGTATCCTAAGAACTTCCAATGAATCTAAGTATTTTGCATATAAAGTAAGCTAATCATGTATCTTAACGCTATTAGGGAAATTAGAATCTTATATATGGAAGTAACTTTTCACATGATTGGCATGCATTTACATACATATTCATGCAAACACATGAAGCATGACACATGAAATAACATACATGAATCTGTATCAGGATCAGCAAACTACACCTTAAATGCCAAATCTACCCAATGGCTTGCTTTGTATAGCTTGTAAGCTAAGAATGATCCTTATATTTTTAAATAGTTAAAAAATATCAAAGAGGAATAATATTTTGTGATATATGAAAATTCTATGAATTTCAAATTTCAGTGTTCACAGATGAAGTTTTATTTGAATATGGTCCTGCTCAGTTGTTTACATATTGTCTATGGCTGCTTTTGTGCAATGAAAGCAGAGTTGAGTTTCAACAGAGACATATGGCCTGCAAAGCTGAAAATATTTACTATTTGACTATTTACAGAAAAAAGTTTGTTGACCACTGATCTATATGCCAAGGTATGATTGTATTTACTCTATTTTTATTGACTGTTCTTCATTTTAACAATTTAACAAGTGACAAAGATTTGAAAGGAAAATCTAGGTTCCAATATAAATCTGCAGATATTATTATATAATTAGGATTAAGGTGATGAACCCTTATAAATTAAGGAATAATATAATATATTTATATAGCACCAAGGTAGTATGGTGGGATATTAAGGTGATACTATTGGTAGTCATATTAGTAAAAACTATTAAAATTATCTTTTTGAAAATCTAGAGTTAATGGAAAGATTTTGAAAAGCCACTAAATTAGCTTTTGCTTTTTGTTTTATTATAATAATTTTATAAAGTAATCTAATTCCATCAGTAAAATCCAGAATTATAAATAAAATAGTTTACTCTCAATGGGAAATGTGCACCACATGCTTAGCTATGTTACAAATACATGGCATAAAGAGTCATTTAAATTCTATTTCATATCATTATGCCACCAAGATATAATAAACTATATTATGTAATTAAAATTTATAAATAAATTATATTGTCAATGATATATACAAATAAATTAAATTTATAAAGTATACATGTATAAATAAATAAATAAAATTGTATTATCATTAATAAAGTATACTTAACATTTAATTACTAAAAGTTTGCCTCTGTGGCCAGTTTACATGTTTTAAATGAAGAAAATGTATTATTTGACTAAGCATTGGACGGTCTTTTAACACACTGCATGTTTACATTTTCCTTAAAAACTGTTGCCTAATTATCAATGAATTATTAATTAAAGAAAAGGGATTATACTGATTTGTGTGTGTGCATGCTCAGTCATGTCTAACTCTTTGCAACCCCATGGACTGTAGCCCACCAGGCTCCTCTGTCCATAGAATTTTCCAGACAAGAATACTGGAGTGGGTTGCTATTTCCTCCTCCAGGAGATTTTCACAACCCAGGGATCGAACCCATGTGTCCTGTGTCTCCTGCATTGGCAAGCGGATTCTTTACCACTGAGCCACCTGGGAAGCTGGTTTATATTACCAAAAATTTACATACGTTATATAATTTAAAACAAAAGCCTTGCCAGTGAAGTATTACTAGCTTCCTTTTATAGAAAAGAATTAAAACTCAGACAGGTTAAGTAACTTGTCTAAGAAGACACAGCTGGTAAATACATTACCACGTTTCACATCCATAGCCCTCCTGACACAGAAATCTTTGTTTTTCCCATATGGTCACACAACTCTTAAACATTAATACAAAGAACCAGGAAAACTTGATGTTTTACACTTAGAAAAATGTTTCTGTTGGAAATTAGATGTAAATTACTAAATATTGATTATATATATTCACTATTGTAAAGTTGTGTGTGTTATGTTAATAGTTTAGAATAGAATAACAGCTAAGTACGATTTTAAAATCTTAAATGTTTATAAAAACATGAAAATTAGAATATTTTGTTACATGATAATTTAATGAAATTTAAATTTCATAGTTGATAAATTAAGTTTTATTGGAACCTGACCACTCTTATTCATTTTTGTAGTGCCTATGGCTACTTCTGAGGCACAGTGATGGAGTTGCACAGATGAGACAGAGACAGCATAGTCTACAAAGCCTAAAACATTTCCTGTCTGGCTGTTTACAGGAAAAAACCCTTGAGTTATTATTAAGAGGAACTAAATTCTGGCAACATATTTTTACATATGAAAAGTATGTTTTAAGTGTGGAATTGAAAAAAAGAAACTAAAATTATAAAAATTTAAATAATGGGCATAACGGAGTTCTCTTTATTCACTGATCATACATCAAATTTAATCTACATACAGCAAGGTCCAGGCAAACTGTGGCTATTCCAGCTGCTTGCTTGTAATGCACATTTCTAACACGTCCTGAGCTCTTCTTTTTAATCCAAGAATTGGGAGATTCCACAGAAGCTTTATATGGTTTTAATTTTTAAATTTTGATAGTTTAACCTTTGGTTTTGGAGAAAGTGTATTATATTGGTGGTTGTTAAGTCACTAAGTCATGTCTGACTTTTTGTGACCCTATGGGCTGCAGCCCATCAAGCTTCCTCTGTCCATGGGATTCCCCAGGCAAGAATATTAGAGTAGAATGCCATTTCCTTCTCCAGGGGATCTTCCTGATCCAGGGATCAAACACGTCTCTTGCACTGCAGGCAGATTCTTTACCAACTGAGCCACCAGAGAAACCCATATTTATATCATATATATGTAAATAAAGGACTGTAGCTAACATCTATAGTTCAAAACATCTTAAGAGACAACTTATAATTTTAAAAACATAGCTTTCATTACTGGAAATTTTTTAAATGGTAAGTTTTATAAGTTATTATTACTTTAAGCATTTTAATCGTAATGTTTATTAAAGTCTACAAAATATAAAATATCTTTCTGCCATGCTATGAATTTAATTTATGAAAGTCTATAGGCTTCCCAGGTGGCTCTGTGGGTAAAGAATCCTCCTGCAGTGGAGGAGACACAGGAGACATGAGTTTGATCCCTGGGTCAGGAAGATCCCTTAGTGGAGGAAATAGCAAGCCATTCCAGTATTCTTGCCTGGGGGATCCCATGGACAGAGGAGCCTGGAGGGCTACAGTCCATGGGGTCACAAAGAGTCAGATACGACTGGGGCAACTGAGCATACACACTCACAGGCTATGGAGACTGAATTTATACATAGGCACAATCTGCTTCAACTGCTCTTATTAACGTGACAGTTGTGCTGAATTCTTACCATATAATGAACAGATAAGTAGTTAGAAAAGTAATAGATGCAGCCATTTGTGAAAATTATGAAAAACCTAAGAAAAGAACACCACTGACCAAAGATTAGAACACTAGTTGATATGAAAAATATAGCCAACTATCAATAAACAACTAAAAGGTGTGTTCATGTCTCCTTTTCTTTTTATAAGAACTGAATACAGAAAAGGGAGTGCAAACAGAAACAGCAACAGGAAGCAAACCAGAAGGGCAAATCCACACATCCAAACACATGCAGTGTACCATCATCTCTCATACTTGTTGCGGAGGAGGGGGTGTTGCAACTCAGCAACCAGTCTGCAGTGTTTAAAACAGTCATGTTGTCCCCTGAGAACAGGAACAGCATAGGGGTTCATTGTCGGAATGCCTGCTCAGTGTACGAGGACAGTCATCAGTTGCACTGATGCTTGTACTGCTTTCTGGCCCTCTTGCCACAATTACAACTGCATGGCGTAATTTTTACATTTTAGTGTATCAGGTCTGTTTAGTTCAGTTAAATATATATAGAACAATGATTAGTGACCTTCCAGGTCTGATTTCAGAGTGCATGGGATTTTTAAAAAATCTCTTATTTACATCCAAGTTAAGGTTTAAATATAAATGTTCTTACTCCACAAGTTATCACTAAAAAATCCTATAAATTTGCAATCCTACAATTAATTAGCTGAAATTACAGATGCATGTTTAGAGACAGATAAACACTATAAACAGGGAAAATGTTAATTTACAAAGGGTTTTGGGTAAAAAAATGATTAAATACAGGCAAGTTGCAATCCACACAACTCTACAAAGAAAATTTTAGAGTTCACAGTTATTCTAAAATAAGTGTAAAGAGGTGTATAAATTTCATAAATTTAAAAGAAAATATGATGTGGCAAATGCTTTGCTAATATCTAATAACATGAATAGCTTATAAATTAAAATAATTTTCAAATAATTTTTCACTCATTAATGAAAACAACTAAATCTACAAAACTTCAAAAGAACTGTGAATAATTTAAAATGCAGCTTATATATGTGTATGAAGTGAAGTGAAGTGAAGTGGCTCAGTCGTGTCTGACTCTTTGCGACCCCGTGGACTGTAGCTCACCAGGCTCCTCCATCCACGGGATTCTCCAGGCAAGAATACTGGAGTGAGTTGCCATTTCCTTCTCCAGGGGATCTTCCCGACCCACGGATCAAACCCAGGTCTCCCACATTGCAGGCAGACGCTTTAACCTCTGAGCCACCAGGGAAGCCCATATATGTGTATATATGTGCGTATATATGTATAGTGTTAGTCACTCAGTTGTGTCCATTTCTTTGCAACCCTGTGGACTGCAGCTGCCAGGCTCCTCTGTCCATTGTGATTCTCCAGGCAAGAAGACTAGAGTGGATTGCCATTCCCTTCTCCAGGGGATCTTCCCCATCCAGGGATCAAACCCAGGTCTCCTGCACTGCAGGCAGATTCTTTACCATCTGAGCCACCAGGGAAGCCCATATATATGTACAAGTGAAGTCGCTCAGTTGTATCTGACTCTTTGCAACCCCATGGACTGTAGCCTACCATGCTCCTCCATCCATGGGATTTTCCAGGCACGAGTACTGGAGTGGGTTGCCATTTCCTTCTCCAGAGGATCTTCCCAACCCAGGGATTGAAACTGGGTCTCCCGCATTGTAGGCAGACGCTTTACCATCTGAGCCATCAGGGAAGTCCGTATATATGTATAGGCTTTTGAAATATATATATATATATATATATATATATATATATACACACACACACATATATATATTCTGATGCAAATATCAGATCATATTTTCTTACAAGTTGAATGTATTTTATAATAGCAATAGGGTGGAATATTTTAAACAGTTGCTATTGTTGCCATATGCTGTGACATAATTATAAGCTAATCAAATGAGATGTCTGAAAAAAATTTCAATTTCTATTCTAAATACATGTTAGGTATTTCTCTCTTTGAAAAGAAAATGCAGCAGATATGGACATTTTTCTATTTCCAAAACCATTTTTAAGAACAATTTTGGAGCAGGCTTTCTCTTAAAATTCAAAATAAACCCCAAAACTAGCATAATTTCTTTTTTGAGGGGGGGTGTGTTAAGATCAGAATGTAAATCCTTTGGACACATTTTGTACATTTTAAAAAATATTTACAACGGCAAATACAAAAAGAAAGCCTTGCTAAAAACCTTTAAAATGTTGCTCAGGGCTATCTATTCTTTCTGAATATTTCCAGTTATAGAGGAGGAGCAAAAATATCAAGAAAATGAACAGAACAACAAATAATCCACTAAGTATATAATACTCTGATGTTATTGCTAATGAGATATTTACTTACTAGCATACTTCTACCATGTAAAATTACAACAAACATTGCAATGTGATTCAGGGTGTCTTCAGGGTTGTACACTTACCTCCTGTCCCATTTGTGGTGACCGAAGTGCTGCTGAGATTAGTTTTCTCCAATTTGGAGCTTCCAGGAGTATCACCACCTCCAACAAGAGGATGAGGACTTGCTAGGTCCTGCATTTCCATAGACCTATTAGAGATAAATTTGAAAATTTCAGCAGTGATTTCTTAACAAACTACATAAATCACTCTACTGAACATGCATGTGATCTCACAATAACAGGAATTGAAACCCATAGCTAAGGATTTTTTGTTAACTAGGTGAACATGGCAGTCCATCAAAAATGAATAAATAAGTAAAGCATCCATGATAGATTCATTGGTTATTTGTAATAACTGGGGGAAAAAAAAAACAACTCACATCTATAGGAAGAAATGAAGAGTGACAGAAAGGTAAATTTAAGTAAATACAAAAAAATTATCTTATATTTTTTTAATCCATGAAAGAGTGAACTGTCCAACTGATAATAGAAGATAAAAGTAAAATATATGACAACTACAGCATAAAAATAGTTGCCAGGAGTGGGACTGGGCAGAGATGAACAGCAGAGCATAGAGAATTTTCCGGACAGTGAAAATCACTCTGTATTATATTGTAATGAAAGATGAGTGTCATTATACAATATTCAAACCCACTGAATGTACAAAACTAAGAGTTAACCCCTAGGTAAACTATGTACAGTGTCGGTTCATCCTTGGTAACAAATGCACCATCCTGGCGAGTGAGGCTGGAATGGTAACAGGAGAGGTTACACGTGTAGGGTAAGAAGTAGATGGGACATCTTTGTACCTACTTCTCAATTTTGCTGTAAATGTTAAACTGCTCTAAAAAATAAAGTCTTAGGAAAAATCAGATCAAATTTTTTTGTATGCAAATAAAGCTGTGATTAGTGAGAAATGGTTGGTGGTGGTTTAGTAGCTAAGTCGTGTCTGACTCTTGTGACCCATGGACAGAGGAGCCAGACGGAGGAGTCCATGGGATTCTCCAGGTAAGAGTACTGAAGTGGGGTGCCATTTCCTTCTCCATTAGTGAGAAATATATACCTTTTAATGGTTACATAAGAAAAGGAGAAGGATTTAAAATCTAAGAACGATCTTCCCACCTTAAGAAAACTAAAAGAAAAGCAGTTGAACCCAAAGTAAGTCGAAGAAGGGAAACAATAAAAAGCAAAAATCGCTGAAACAAAATCTATGAACAATATAGACAACTTACAAATCCAGAGTTTGATCATTAGAGATACTAAAGATATTAAAAATGGTAAGATAATATTATAAACAACATTATGCCAAATAATTCAATAATTTAGATAAAATCAGACTTTCTTAAAAGAACATAAACTACAAAAATGGCTAACAACTTTTACAAGCTGTCCTACAATTAAATTGAATACATAATTAAACACTTGAAAAAATCTCCAGGTCCAAATGATTTCATTAGTGAATACTAGCAGACATTTAAGGAAAAATAACAACAATATTTTTTAAATTCTTTTGGAAAAAGTAGGAGTAACACTTTTTACTCTATTGTATGTGACCAGAATTACTCTGATCCAAAATCTGCCAAAGGCAATGCCAAGAAAAAAAAATTATGGATCTATATTTCTCATGATCATAGGTGAAAATATAGTTTTGACATATTGGACATATAATCAAATAAAATCCAGTACTAAAAAGAATAATATATGATGACCAGGTGTGTTTAATCCTAAGAATTCAAACTGAGTTAACACCTGAAAATCAAAAAATGCAATCCAATATATTAACAGAATATGTTTTCAATGGGTATAAAAACCACTTCACAATATTCATCATCCATTCATACAACTCTCAGCAAACTAGGAAAAGAAGCATTTTCCTCCCATATGATAAAGATCATTCTTGAAAAATCTACATCTTTTATTATATTTAATGATGAAATACTGAGTTACTTCTCACAGGTTCACTAATGATGAACCTGTATTTCATGCAGCTTCTGCATCACAGGAGGATTCTTTACTGCTGAGCCACCTGGGAAGCCAATATATTTTGTATATGCATATAATTATGAATTATATCTATAATATTATATTTATTATAACTATGTATTGCTTATAGAAAAGATATGAAAAGGCAAAGATATCTTTTTTCCACTTCAACACAACTTTATCAGCATTCTTTGTCAGTGGGAGAAAACAAGAATGAATAAATAAAAGGAGTAAAGCTTAGAAAAGTAAAAAAGGTTAATTCACAGAGCACATAATTGTTTATGTAAAAAATTCTGAGAAATCCATTAAAGAAAAACAAAACCCTATTAGAACTAATGATTGAATTTATCAAAATTACAGGTACAAGGGTGATACTAATACTGAATAAAAATATAGACCAAAAATGTCTGAAACGTCAGTGTCTCTCTAGTTCATATACTGAACTATCAAAAGAGGAGGTTGGAAGCTGGGCTATTCAGTCTCTCTTCAGCTCAACTCAACTCCAAGAGGAATCTGAATGCTCAGACCCTCACCTTCACTGCGAGCCAGAGCAAAGATTTAGACTTATTGAGAAATACAACAAAACAAATATCATGCTTCAGTCTCTACTGGCTTTTTGGACATAATCTTCAGAAGACTACACATACATAGTATTCAGAATACTATAAATATTTTGTACATAATGTGCAGATGACTTCTTGAGTCATAACAAGAAGCAGGACTATAGTACACATAACAGAGATAAAACACAGTAAAAAGAAGTAGATTTGCAAGTGACTTAGGTTTTGGAATGCACAAACAAGGATTGAAAAACTATTTTGTATGTATAAAAAAATTATAGGAAAAGATAAGCACACAAGGTATATACATATATATATATGCCATGTATATAAATACATATATGCATGAATACATATGTGTCATATATATTTTATGTGCATGTGTGCATGCTAAGTCACTTCAGTTGTGTCTGACTCTTTGTGACCCTATGGACTGTAGCCCGCCAGGCTCCTCTCTCTATGGGATTCTCCAAGCAAGAATACTGGAATGGATTGCCATGCCCTCCTCCAGGGGATCTTCCTGATTCAGGGATAGAACCTGTGTTTCATGCAGCTTCTGCATCACAGGGGGATTCTTTACTGCTGAGCCACCTGGGAAGCCCATATATTTTCTATATGCATATAATTATGAATTATATCTATAATATCGTATTTATTATATCTACGTATTGCTTATAGAAAATATATGAAAACACCAAGAAATACCCAAATGAAAGTTCTAGAATGAAAATTATAAAATAGAAAATAAATAAATATTAAATTAAAACATAGTCTTTGGATGGACTTATAAGGATACTGCAAAAGAAATCAGTAAATCTGAAACTGAGCCAGTAGAAATTATCCAAACTGAAGCAAAGAGGAAAAAAAGAAAGTGAAGAAAAACTAAAAAGCCTCTTGATGAGGTGAAAGAGGAGAATGAAAAACCTGGCTTAAAACTCAATATTCAAAAAACTAAGATCATGGCATCTGGTCCTATCCCTTCATGGCAAATAGACGGGGGAAAAGTGGAAACAGTGGCAGACTTTATTTTCTTGGGTTCTGAAATCACTACAGATGATGACTGAAGCCATGAAATTAAGACACTTTCTCCTTAAAAGAAAGGCTATAACAAACCTAGATAGTGTATTAAAAAACAGAGACATCACTTTGCCAACAAAAGTCCGTCTAGCCAAAGCTATGGTTTTTCCAGTAGTCACGTATGGATGTGAGAATTTAACTGTAAAGAAAGCTGAGCACCAAAGAATCGATGCTTTCGATTTGTGGTGTTGGAGAAGACTCTTGAGGGTCCCTTGAACAGCAAGGAGATCAAACCAGTCAATCCTAAAGGAAATCAGTCCTGAATATTCATTGGAAGGACTGATGCTAAAGCTGAAGCTCAGATACTTTGGCCACTTGATACAAAGAGCCGACTCACTGGAAACAACCCAGATGCAGGGAAAGTTTGAGGGCAGGAGGAGTAGGGGCAACAGAGGATGAGATAGTTGGATGGCATCACTGACTCAACGGACATGAGTTTAAGCAAATTCTGTCAGACAGTGAAGGAAAGACAGGAAGCCTGGCATGCTGCAGTCCAAGGGGTCGCAAAGAGTCCGAGACAACTTAGCAACTGAATAACAACAAAAAATAAGTAACTTGTGGGATATTATCAGAAAGCAAGGAAAGGAATGAAACAGAATAATTTCAGAATAAATAATGGCCAAATTTGATAATAAACAGCCACCCATAAAGCCTTGAAACACAACAAATGAGAAAAAGAAAACCAAACCTTCAGTACATTATAGTCAAATTCTTAAGATAAAGGGAAAGCTTTATAGCAACCAGATAAAAAAGACACAGAGGACAAGAGAATAGTGGGAACCCCCAAAAGTATCAGAGGTCTCATACTCCTGATAATGGGCTTAATTATAGTAAACAACTAATGCTTGTGATTTTATTTTCTCTGAATGAAACCAACATAAAGATTTTTTTATTAATTAACTTATTTTAATTGGAGGATAATTACTTTTCAATATTGTGATGGTTTTGCCATTTTTCAGCATGAATCTGCCATAGATATATATATGTGACCCCCATCCTGAAGCCCCCTTCCAGCAAACAAATGAATGATTGCTTATAATGTGCAAAGTACTGTTTCAAGTGTTAGGATTGCTGCGTGGAGAAACCATGGTCCTACTCTCAAGAAATTTATGGTATAAATTTAGACCTATTTCTAAATGAGAAAGCAGTTCCTGTGCATAGAAAACAACAGTACATTAAGAGCCCACCGAGTGGAACAGACAGAAATCAGTGTGAAGTTAGAGAGTCTGGAAAATTTTCTCAGAACTTGTTAGCTGGGTTTTGATGAATTCAAAGTGGGGGTTCTAGGGAAAGCATCTGGTCAGTGGTATTACTGAAGCTGCAAGGTAGTGTGGTGGCTCACAGCCAATGTGAACGACATGAAAGAGGAAGCGAGGAAAATCAGTCAGGAATGAAAGGATGAAGCCCACATCACAGAGAGGAGCAGGAAGAAGTCCCTCCTGCAAAGCAAAGCAAAAATTGCCTTTGTATCTTACATTCCAGTTTCCAGGAATCCAAAATGCAATTATCTGAATCTTTACAGTAAGTCCCCTTTGCTTGAATTCATTTTCATGGGTTTGAGATATCTTACAATTAATAGAGCTTTTAGAGAACAGGCATGCATTATTGTCATCAATTATACCATAAGAGTATTCCTGTGCTTTCTTTTGTATGTTAAACTTCAGATTCTTTTTAAGTCTAATTTGTTTACAAAGTAATATATAAAATATAAAGTTTACCTTAGAGTGCAACAGCAGAAAATTGATTACATGCTATTTTTACTGAGTCCATACTGTAAGACACAGCCTATGCTTGGTACTTCAAAAATACCCTCTCTATTAATCTTTACAGTAACACACTGATGTGCATATTATTTTCCATATTTTATAGATAAAGAAATTGAGGCTCAAGAAGGATATACAGCCTGCCTAAGACCTTGTAGATAGAAAGTAGTGGCAGTAAAATTGGAACTCAAATCTATTTGATGCCAGAGCACAGGTTCTTCCTGTCACATTGTATGTTTCCCATTTTTCTTTTAAGTGACTTTAATTCTTTCACATTGTGAAATCACTATCAGGAACGCATATTTCTGCAATGAAACATTTTGAGTGGTTTTCAAGGGTTATTAAACTCAATATAAGCATCCACTCTGCCAAATCTACATTACCGTATTTAAAGGTAATCCCTTTTTTAAAAGTACAGAGAACTATATTCAATATCCTGTTGTAAACCACAATGGAAAAGAATTTTTAAAGGAATGTATGTATGTATGTATAAAGGTGCCCCCTTTTTCCTTCCACGATACCATTTTCTACCCATGTCATAACGCTACGTGAATACTAGCATCTTTCTGGACAATAGGAAAACAACAACAACAATAAAACAAAAACTCTTTAAAAAAAAAGAAAAGAAAGAAGACTTGCCTATTACATGAAGCTGTCTTCTTGGTTCTTGTCTGCATTATCTGTAGCATAGGTGGAATTTGTTTCTAGCAGACTTAAACATTCTCTTCAAAACCCAAGAAGAGTATGCTTTATATTTGTGCATTTAGAGTTTACTGTAACTCAGAAACCATGATTCCTTCTGCACAGACCCTAGTAATGAGTCATAGCCTGTTTGTTTCCAGGCTGAGATTCCATCAATTCTTCATGACCCAAGAAACGCAAAAGCATCCTAGACTTTCAAAGGCATTCCCTCTCATGACAGCTTTTCTCTTGCACAAAGTGGACAGTATGTATGCAGGGCTCTGTGTCCTACACTCTCAAGGTCTACTTAACTAGCCAATTTTCATTTTGACCATCAGAAGCATTTATGGACAAGCGTTCAGGCATTTGCTTTTCTCATAACTTCCTATTTAAATGTTAAACAAACCTTTTCATTCTCCTTAGCTGAAAAAGGGCTTCCCTGATAGCTCAGATGGTAAAGAATCTGCCTGCAATGCGGGAGACCCGGGTTCAATCTCTGGGTTGGGAAGATCCCCTGGAGAAGAAAACAGTTAGCCAGGAAAATTCCTGGCCAGGAAAATTCCATGGACTATATAGTCCATGGGGTCGCAAAGAGTCAGACATGACTGAATGACTTACACTTCACTAGCTGAAAAAATTGTTGTTCAGTTGTCCAGTCGTGTCCGATTCTTTGCAACCCCATGACCTGTAGCCCACCAGGCACCTCTGTCCATGGGAATTCTCCATACGGAGAATACTGGAGTGGGTTGCCATGCCCTTTTCCAGGGAATCTTCCCAACCCAGGGATGGAATCCAGGTCTCTCAATTGCAGGCGGACTTTTTACAAGCTGAGCCAGCAGGAAAGCCCTCACCATCTCCCAGAGTTTGCCCAAGTTCATGTTCATTTCATTGGTGATGCTGTCCAGCCATCTCATTCTCTGATATCCTTTTCTCTTTCTGCCTTCTATCTTTCCCAGCAAAGTCCCAGCATCCCAGGGACTTTGCCAATGATGAGTCGTCTGTTCACATCATATAACCAAAATACTGGAGTTTCAGCTTCAGCATCAGTCCTTTCAGTGAATATTCAGAGTTGACCCTCCCTTAGCATTGGCTGGTTTGATCCCCTTGCTGTTCAATGGACTTTCAGGAGTCTTCTCCAGCACCACAGTTCAAAGGCATCAATTCTTTGGCATTCTGCCTTCTTTACAGTCCAGCTCTCACAACCATATGTGACCAATGGGAAGACCATAGCCTTAACTATGCAGATCTTTGCTGGCAGAGTAACGTCTCTGCTTTTCAACACACTGTCTAGGTTTGTCATTGCTTTCCTGCCAAGAAGCAATTGTCTTCTCATCTCATGGCTGCAGTCACCATCTGCAGTGATTTTGGAGCCCAAGAAGAGGAATTCTGTCACTACATCCACCTTTTCCCCTTTTATTTGCCATGAAGTAATGGGGCCGGATGCCATGATCTTAGTTTTTTTTTTTTTTTTTTAATATTTAGTCTTAAGCTGGCTCTTTCAGTCTCCTTCTTCACCCTCATCAACAGGCTCTTTAGTTCCTCTTCACTTTCTGCCATTAGAGTTGTCTCATCTGCATATCTGAGGTGGCTGATATTTCTTCCACCTATATTGATTCTGGCTTGTACTCATCCAGCCTGGCATTTCTCATGATGTGCTCAGCCTATAGGTTAAACAAACAGGGTGACAGAAGACAATCCTATTGTACTCCTTTCTCAATGTTGAACCAATCAGTTGTTCCATACAGGATGCTAACTGTTGCTTCTTGACCTGCATACAGGTTTCTCAGGAGACAGATAAGATGGTCTGGTATTCCCATCTCTCTAAGAGCTTTCCACAGTTTGTCATGATCCACACATTCAAAGGCTCTAGCATAGTCAATGAAACAGAGATAGATGTTTCTTTCTGAAATTCCTTTGCTTTCTCTATAATCCAGCAAATGTTGGCCATTTGATTTCTAGTTCTTCTTCCTTTTCTAAATCTAGCTTGGACATCTGGAAGCTCTTGGTTCACACAATGCTGAAGCCTAGCATGCAAGATTTTAAGTATGACCTTACTAGCATGGGAGATAAGTGTAATTGTCCAATAGCTAGCACATTCTTTGGCACTATCTTTCTTGGGAATTGGGATGAGCACTGACCTTTTCCAGTCCTGTGGCCACTGCTGGGTCTTCCAGATTTGTTGACATAATGAATGCAAAACCTTAATGGCATCATCCTTTAGGATCTGAATAGTTTTGCTAGAATTTCATTGCTTCCTCTAGCTTTATTAAGAGCAGTGCTTCTTAAGGCCCACTTGACTTCGCATTCCAGAATATCTGGCTCTGGGTGACTAACCAGACGATCGTAGTAATCTGGTTTATTAAGATCTTTTTTTACAGTTCCTCCATGTATTCTTTCCATCTCATCTTGATCTCTTCAGTATCTACTAGGTCTCTACCATTTTATCCTTTATTGTGCCCATCTTTGGGCAGAATGCTCCCTTGATGTTTCCAATTTTCCTGAAAAGATCCCTAGTCTTGCCCCTTTTGTTGTTTTCTTCTATTATTAAGCACTGCTCATTAAAGAAGGCCTTCTTTTCTCTTCTAGCTATTCTATGGAACTCCGCATTTCATTGGATATATCTTTCCCTCTCCCTTGCTTTTCGATTCTATTTGTTCTTCCGCTATTTGTAAAGCCTCCTCAGACAACCATTTTGCCTTGTGCTGTTCATTTTCTTTGGGATGGTTTTGTTCACCGCCTCCTGTACAGTTATTACGGACCTCTGTCCATAGTTCTTCAGGCACATTGTTAACTAGATCTAGTCCCTTGAATCTATTTGTTACCTCTACTACAAAGTCATACAAGATTTGATTTAAGTCATACCTGACTGGCCTAGTGTTTTTCCCAGTTTTCTTTAGTCTGAGGCTGAATTTTGCTATGAGAAGCTGATGACTGAGTCACAGTCAGCTCCAGATCTTGTTTACGCTGACTGTATACAGCTTCTCCATCTTCGGCTACAAAGAATGTAATTGACCTGATTTTGGTATTGAAAAAATAAGAATAACAAAATCAACTTCTATTTTAATGAGATTGTAGGTTAGCACAGGGGGTATTTTCTATTCATTGCTTTTCCTTCTACACTTAGAATTATGCTGGATACATAGTGAGTGCTAAGGATGAATAATGAAATAAGATGAAATGATTTGAATTACTTGGAGTCAAGTGTGCTCTAGTTTAGCAAACACTGCTTGAGCATCCAGCAAGTTCTAGGGACATATCTAGGAATCCAAAAGTATCTTTTGAGAGCTTGGAGGCCACTGGGAGAGAAAGCAGATAGGTGAAGGGAGATGGGAATTAGCACGGTGATGTCAATGTGTATGGAAGTTTTCATATCTGCATGTGCAATGTCAGAGCTCTCAAATGAGTGAAGGGTGTGTGTGCGTGTATATACACGTGTACATGCATGTGCAAGAGGGTGGGAAGGAAGGTGCTCTGCATGGGTACAGAAAACCACTGTGCAAGAAAACAATATGATAAGGCCATTTGGTCAACCTAGATCAGATGGAAGTCATAGGCATGTGACTACTGGGTACCAATTCCCACTGTCTGGAAAAAAGCACTTCTGGCCATCTTAAACCAACACATTTCAGATAAGCCAAGAAACGCTTGTCCCAGCTGCAGCCCAGAGCCAGTTTCTCTCCTGGCAGTTAGGATGGAAATGTGAACGCTCTGTGCTACACACTGTCTATGTCACTGATGGGATGGCCAGACCGTCCCAGAAGGAGGCCTTCACTAGCCCACTTGAGCAGACATCATTAAAAATGGGCTCTGCTGCAGAGAAAAAGATATGTAGGAGGGAGAAGACCCCTGTCAACGAGGATCAGGGAAGTGGGCCATGAATAATGGGAGCTGTTCTTGCAACTTGCCGGTGATCTCACACCTGTCCCCGAGGCCTGAATGCTTGCAGTGCAAGTGACCTGTCTGCCAGAGTGACCTCAGGCTGTGGAATAACAGCAAAGAAAGCCATGGACACACTGTTCTCTGGACACTTTTACAGTCCTTCCTTTCCAGGGCTTCCTTACAGCTCTTCCTTACTTGAGTCCTGCAGCTCCGGCCCTTTCTTCACTATGACGCTAACAGATTATTCAGATAAAACATGGTCTCCCCCAATCCATGAAATGTGAGCAAATATTTATAAAATGTACCTCTAAAGTATTTCTCTAAATTTAGGTTTTCATAACCCTCCTTCTTTACTCTGAAAACAAAGGAAAAACAAGCCCAATGAATTCTTCAACCATTATTTGAATAGTACAGGACTCAAGTTTCTGCTAGATCGGTTACAAACCATGGTTAGTGAAGCAGGAAATTATTTCCCTCTAGCAAGCAAAAGAATAAAGCCATAAGGCCACAATCAAAACATCTAATATCATTAATTACACCAAGAAATATACAGACTCTTTTTCTAAGGAAAAAAAAAAAAAACTCTACCAATAAGAATCAAACATTTTGCTAGATGAATAAATGAGGGCTTTCTAATGCTAGAATATTGACTTTAAAAGAGTAACTGATTAGAATAATATACAAAATAAAGACAACTCTCTATAAAAATGATGGAATTTCAGAGTCTCCAGGGAGAGCCAATGTCCTTGAATGCAAACATACCATCATTTTATGCACAAGGCTGTGAGTGTGGCGTTAAGGGCTTGCGCTACCAACTCAATGTGCATGTGCTCGGTTGTGTCTGATTCTTTGCATCCCATGGACTGTACCCTGCCAGTCTCCTCTGTCCATGGGATTTCCCAGGCAAGAATATTGGAGTGGGTTGCCATCCAGGGGATCTCCCCAACCCACACCTTCTGTGTCTCCTGCATTGCAGGTGGATTCTTTATCTGCTGAGCCTTTGGGGAAGCCCCCATAGGCTGAAACCTGAGTTTTAAACTCCATCTCTATCATTTACCAGTCGGTGGACTTTATGCTCAAAAATGGAGGTAATGATACCCCGGAGGATGACTGAGTGTCTTAAATAAGACATACATGCAAAGTACGTAGAATTCGGCACACAGTGTATCTTCATGAAGGTTCAGGTCAGTTCTGTTCAGTTCAGTTGCTTAGTCATGTCCGACTCTTTGCGACCCCATGGACTGCAGCATGCCAGGCCTCCCTGTCCATCACCAACTCCTGCAGTTTACTCAAACACATGTCCATTGAGTCAGTGATGCCATCCAACCACCTCATCCTCTGTCGTCCCCTTCTCTTCCTGCCCTCAATCTTTCCCAGCATCATGGTGTTTTCAAATGAGTCAGTTCTTCACATTAGGTGGCCAAAGGATTGGAGTTTCAGCTTCAGCATCAGTTCAGTTCACTTCAGTTCAGTCACTCAGTCATGTCCGACGCTTTGCAACCCCATGAATTGCAGCACGCCAGGCCTCCCTGTCCATCACCATCTCCCGGAGTTCACCCAAACTCTTGTCCATCGAGTCGGTGATGCCATCCAGCCATCTCGTCCTCTGTCATCCCCTTCTCCTCCTGCCCTCAATCCCTCCCAGCATCAGGGTCTTTTCCAATGAGTCAACTCTTTGCATAAGGTGGCCAAAGTATTGGAGTTTCAGCTGTAGCATCAGTCCTTCCAAAGCATCAGTCCTTCCAATGAATATTCAGGACTGATTTCCTTCAGGATGGACTGGTTGGATCTCCTTGCAGTTCAAGGGACCCTTAAGAGTATTCTCCAATACCACAGTTCAAAAGCATCAATTCTTCAGGGCTCCGCTTTCTTTATAGTCCCACTCTCACATCCATACACGACCACTGGAAAAACTGACTATGAAGGCTATGAAGTCATGAAGGTTAGCTATCACTACAGTTACTTCTACAACACCTTCAATAAATGCTAGATTTGAAAACCTATTTGAAAACCTGTAGTATCAAAAAAATCATTTTCTTAAGAGGCAACCCATTTCATTTTCAGCTCACTCTTATTATCAGAAAGTTTTTCGTACGTGGTTTTTCAGGCAACTTTGGTCCTGGAAGAAATGTAACCCATTAACATAGGGCAAGTCTAAACTTCCTTTCCCATTAGAAGAAAGAAAAGAAAGTGAAGTCGCTCAGTTGTGTCTGACTCTTTGCAACCCCATGGACTGCAGCCTTCCACGCTCCTCCGTCCATGGGATTTTCCAGGCAAGAGTACTGGAGTGGGTCGCCATTTCCTTCTCCAGGGGATCTTCCAGATCCAGGGATTGAACCCAGGTCTCCCACATTGCAGGCAAATGCTTTACCGTCTGAGCCACCAGGGAAGTCTTTTCCATTCGGTTCAGTTCAGTTCAGTTCAGTCGCTCAGTTGTGTCCGACTCTTTGCAACCCCATGAATCGCAGCATGCCAGGCCTCCCTGTCTATCACCAACTCCCTGAGCTTACTCAAACTTATGTCCACTGAGTTGGTGATGCCATCCTGCCATCTCATCCTCTGTCGTCCCCTTCTCCTCCTGCCCACAATCCCTCCCAGCATCAGAGTCTTTTCCAATGAGTCAACTCTTTGCATGACATGGCCAAAGTATTGGAATTTCAGCTTCAGCATCAGTCCTTCCAATGAACACCCAGGATTGATCTCCTTTAGGATGGACTGGCTAGATCTCCTTGCAGCCCAAGGGACTCTCAAGAGTCTTCTCCAACACCACAGTTCAAAAACATCAATTCTTCAGCGCTCAGCTTTCTTCACAGTCCAACTCTCACATCCATACATGACCACTGGAAAAACCATAGCCTTGACTAGACGGACCTTTGTTGGGAAAGTAATGTCTCTGCTTTTCAATATTCTATCTAGTTTGGTCATAACTTTTCTTCCAAGGAGTAAGTGTCTTTTAATTTCATGGCTGCAATCACCATCTGCAGTGATTTTGGAGCCCATTACTGCCCTTCAAATATCAGAGAGGAATGTCCCAACTCAGAACTTTTAAATGTACAAAATACAACAGGAAGATTACAACCATAACTCTGGACATATCAATGTAGCCTGAAGAGTACACTAGCTTTGCTATCAGACGACACTTTATGGTATGAACATACACTGAAACCCAGCCAACCAAACCCCTAGGATTTATCCCACACAATGCTTTACAGCCTTCTTTTCTCTCAACTACAACACCTGTAGCTGGCATTTGGAACTTAAGTGAATAGCTTTTCATGTGTTCTTCTTAAATGCTAGCTTGTTGGACTGAGTCCATTATTTCATCTTGTCCTGTTAGATTCCAAATTTGCTGTTCAAAGCACTCTTTCCTGTGCCATGACACCTATAAACTTTCTTAGCATGCATCGATTGCCAAATCACAATAAACATGTTGAACAGGCCAATATTAAGGACAGTTCTTAAAGAGGGCTATGGTAAGTCACTTCAGTCGTTTCCGACTCTGTGCAACCCCATAGACGGCAGCCCACCAGGCTCCCCCGTCCCCAGGATTCTCTGGGCAAGAACACTGGAGTGGGCTGCCATTTCCTTCTCCAATGCACTTAAAGAGGGCACTAGAGTTATATTTCTAGAGATACATCACTGGGAAATAGCTATTGCGCTACTAGCAGTACTATTTTTCAAGCTTCCCAGGTGGCACTATGGGTAAAGAACCTGCCTGCTAATGCAGGAGACATAATAGATGTGGGTTTGATCCCTGGGTCAGGAAGATTCCTCGGAGGAGAACATGACAACCCACTCCAGTATTCTCGCCTGGAGAATCCCATGGACAGAGGAGCTTGATGACCTGCAGTCCATAGGGTTGAACAGAACTGGACACAACAGAAGTGACTTAGCACGTATTTAGAGGCTTTAAGACACATATTGTTGAATAGCATGTATTAAGCATAAAACAGGCTTCTGTTCCTCTTTTCTGGTATTGCTGTCAGGCTATTCTGGTACAGCTTTTGCTTGGAGAACTTAAGCTGGGTTCTCATGATCACAGCCTGCTTTCTAATTATTTACATTTAAGTATCTAAAAATGTAATTTTATTTTTTGAGATTGATTTAGAATATTATTTTACTTTTTAATTTTCACTGAGTGAAAAATTTGGCTTAAACCTCAACATTCAGAAAACAAAGATCATGGCATCCGGTCCCATCACTTCATGGGAAATAGATGGGGAAACAGTGGAAACAGTGTCAGACTTTATTTTTTTGGGCTCCAAAATCACTGCAGATGGTGACTGCAGCCATGAAATTAAAAGACACTTACTCCTTGGAAGGAAAGTTATGACCAACCTAGATAGCATATTCAAAAGCAGAGACATTACTTTGCCAACAAAGGTCTGTCTAGTCAAGGCTATGGTTTTTCTTGTGGTCATGTATGGATGTGAGAGTTGGACTGTGAAGAAGGCTGAGCACCGAAGAATTGTGAACTGTGAACTGCTTTTGAACTGTGGTGTTGGAGAAGACTCTTGAGAGTCCCTTGGACTGCAAGGAGATCCAACCAGTCCATTCTGAAGGAGATCAGCCCTGGGATTTCTTTGGAAGGAATGATGCTAAAGCTGAAACTCCAGTATTTTGGCCACCTCATGAGAAGAGTTGACTCATTGGAAAAGACTCTGATGCAGGGAGGGACTGGAGGCAAGAGGAGAAGGGGACGACAGAGGATGAGATGGCTGGGTGGCATCACTGACTCGACGGACGTGAGTCTCAGTGAACTCCGGGAGATGGTGATGGACAGGGAGGCCTGGCGTGCTGTGATTCATGGGGTCGCAAAGAGTCGGACACGAATGAGCGACTGATCTGAACTGATCTGATCTGACGTATAATTGATTTACAATGCTGTGTTAGGTTCAGGTGTACAGCAAAGGTGTATATATACAGACATATGTATGCTGCTAAGTCACTTCAGTCGTGTCCAACTCTGTGCAACCCCATAGACGGCAGCCCACCAGGCTCCCCTGTCCCTGGGATTCTCCAGGCAAGAGACATATGTATATTCTTTTTCAAATTATTGCAAAATATTGAGTATAGTTTCCTGTGCTACACAGTAGGTCCTCATTGCTTCCATTTTATATATAGTACTGGGTATACACTAATATCAAATTCCTTATTTATCCCATTTATCTCTTCCCCTACCTTTCCCCTGTGGTAACCATAGTATGTTTTCTATGTTTCTGTTTTGTAAATAAGTTCATTTTTATCACTGGTTTAAAGTTTATTGCGTCATACAAGGAAACAAAGAAAAGTGACTTCTCTTAAGAAATCTGATGCTAAAATGCACATAAGGCACGTGCTTTATTAGATAACAATAAGGGAATCAGGAACAGGAATCTAAGTCTATGATCTACTACCTAGAAAAAGTTAATGGTTGTGTGTGTAGATGGTTTTCCAAATCTCTTCTCAGGTTTACAGGCCTCTTGAAATAACACTGCAAGTCTTCCACAGACAGGCATTCTGCACTCTTTCTATGCCAAGACATTCTGTATCTTTATGAGGTTACTCTACCCATTCAGTTTGAACGCAAGGAAGTTAGCACCTGCCACAGAGGATCAGAATTTGAAATGTGAGGAGGGAGCCCTGTGATAAGTGCCTGACCTTAGCAAACAAAAATAAAACCTCTAAGAAAATGATAAAGAAAATGCAGTAATATGCCCGTATCCCATCTGGGGGGTTGTGTGGTCTTGATACAATCAACTCTACTTCTGCTCTACAGAAAGCAGTGGTTGAGGCTATGCGTGATTCACAGCATATGAACAGCCAGAAGATGCCAGGGAACTCCCCCACTGCCCCAGTCCTCTGACCCCATAACATGATAGTCTCCATTAAAAAAAAAGTCAACCAGCCATCTTAGTGATAGGAACCTGGGACCCATTGCTCATCTGACGTAATACTTCACGGAGCAGGTCCAAACACAATGCAGGGCCCTTGAAATCAGCAGGAGCTCAGCGCTCTGATCCCTGCCAAAGAGCAAGATGAGAAATGGGGTTGGTATAAATATTCATTGGGAAGTTACAGCCAACCCCCTTGTGCTGGGTGTCTAGTGCAACTCAAAACTGCTCCACCTGGTCCCTTCTGGCTCCCTCATGTCTACCGGGGGCTGGCAGCTGGAAGGCAGGCTGAGCCTTTGAGATCTTTTAATTTGCTGTAGCACCAGAGGGGCAGGCAGGAGGGATGACAATGCATATGCTGGGATTCAATTACAGGGCTGTCTTTTTCCCAGGTGGGAGGTAACACTGACTGCAGAGAATTCAATGCCTCATCTGTTAAGGTCCCTGGGGAAACGATGGGTGGTTTGCAAAAGCTGGGGGTGTGGAATAATGCTCTACAGTCGCAAAAGACATCCGGCACATTGAATGGGATTTTGTTAGGCTTACGTGCAACCTTTCCTTTTTCTTGTTTTCCAAACCAAAATCACTCCATAACTTCTGCCTGGAAAACAGAGATGACTGCCCCTAAATTCTGAAGTCAGTTGTTGTGTAGCCTATAAAATATAGGTGAGAGGAGCTTTGAGATCACTGTGCTATGAGTCTCATTGCCAAAAAGGTTTTTCAATATTGCATAAAGTTAAATGTGTTCCAACCATGAACATTTAAGGGGAACACACAATGTTCTGAATTTAAAACATCAAACGGTTCCTAAAAGCTTGCCAAAAATACCTACTATGTCATTTTCTTTACAGTAAAATGGCACAATGTCATGACCTTTTAGGACACTAAATTCAATAATCTGTTGTAGTTTGTTGGTGTTAAAGGGGGAGAGTGTTCTTATTCTACCAGCTGCAAAGCAAGGTTTCCCAAATATGTACGACTGCGCATAGAATGGTTTACTAGTGTCTGTTGGAATAGTTCTGTATGAAGAGTTACTATCTTAATAACCACAAACCAAATACTATCTACTTTTTAGAGTAGATTTTTTTTTTGTCCTTTTCATTACTTAGACAAACTTCTTTAGATAAGTAGCTTAATTTTTATTCTGAATTTAAAAGGAAAAAAGAAAGCTGTGTTTGTTTTTATCTCTCAGTTTCACACTTGGCCGAGGACATCCTCTTCTCCCCATGGTAATTAGGGTAGAGGTTTGTAATAACCAACTCAAACCAAGTTCGACTTCTGCTCAGAACCCTCTAATGCCTTCCCATGCCTCCTGGAGAAATTCTCTAATTCCTCACCTGGCCTTTCAAGTCACTTCCTTACCTGATACACGGATGCCCCATTTCTCTGACCTTGGTTCCCAAGTGATTCCCTCACTCATAGAGCCCCTCCAGTCCACGGCACCCCCTTCTCCCCAGCCCTGACCCGCCCATCTTCAAACATACCCAACAAGCTCCCAATAGGGTCTTTGCCTCTGATGTTCCCTTTCCCTGGAGCTCAGTTCCCCAGCCATCCTCCTTGTCTTGTTCCTCTGTTCAGGTATCTCTTATTTCAGAGACCCATTCTGTGTCCTCCTCAGCAACAACCCCACCCAGTGATTACCAATTTATACCATAGATATAATTTATCCAATGTATACTATAATTATGCCATGTACAATACCGCTTTACTCTACTTCAAGGCACCTATCTCCCCTGATACAGTATATATTAATGTATTGTTTAATTGTCTCTGCCTCTAGAATGTATGCTCATGAGAGAAGAGGGCTGTAGCTCTAGGACCTAGAACTGTGCCTGGCACATAAGTGTTCAATTAATAGTTGTTGAATGTACGAATAGGCTTTCTAGTAATTTCAATGGACAGACCTACTCTTAGTTACCTAGGCTTGGTCACACGCCTCAATATCACTAATTTTCTGTGGCACAGTTCTATTGTTTTTTAGAATCAACTCTCTGATAATTAAAAAATACAGTTGAAATACAAAGAATTTTACAATCTGATTGACAGAATCGCTAGTATTTTTCAACTTTAAATTTGGAAGACTAGAGTAAATGAATAATTATGTAATGAGGGCTTCCCTGATAGCTCAGGTAAAGAATCCTCCTTCAATGTAGGAGAACTGGGTTTGATCCCTGGGTCAGGAAGATCCCCTGGAGTAGGAAATGACAACCTGTTCCAGTACTCTTGCCTGGAAAATCCTATGGATATTGGAGCCTGGCAGGCTACAGTCCATGGGTTTGCAAAGAGTTGGACATGACTGAGTGACTAACACTTCCCACACTTAGCACGTGTCAAGTACTGTGTTTTCTATATTTTAAGTAACAGTTTTACCTGAAATTAAACATTTTCTTATATTCTTTACAAAATTCAAATTTTAGCTTAAGATCAAATATCTTAGTATGTTCATGCTGCTATAACAAAATACCACAAAATGGCTAGTCTACAAACTACAGAAATGTATTGCTCTTAGGCTGGATGCTAGGAAGTCCACGATCAAGGAGCCAGTGGGGTTGATTTCCCTGGTTGGGCCACTTCCTGGTCCACGTTTTGTGCTTTCCCACTGTATCCTCATGTGGCGAAAGGGGCAAAGGAACTCTCTGGAGTCTCTTACAAGGGAACTAATTCCATCCATGAGGGTGCCACCCTCATGATCTAAGCTTCTCTTAAAGGCCCATCTCTTTGAGGGCTACGATTTTAACATATGAATTTTGAGGAGACACAAATATTCAGACCATAGCAGCAAATAATGAGGTTGAAAGAAAAACTGTTCTATTTTCTGTCCCCAAACAAGTATTTTTTGAAGCCTCAATGAACTACAGCATTTAAAATCTCTCCTAAATACACATATACACAATCACCTAAAATAAAAATTACATATTTTCTTTCTTAATATTTTTGAAATTTAACAACTCTGTGAGGTTAAAAACAAAGTACCACAGGTGTCTTTTTGTCCCTTCAAAGTGATGAGAACTCAAGAGAGCTCGACAAGTTGACTAAGTTCATACAACTGGTCACTGGACTAGCCTTCCACAGAATCTAATCAGAATCTGGACTTGACTTGAAACATTAATTGCTGGCTGCAAAACGCCACTCGTCTTACTATTTTCCCACCTAGCTGCTATATAATCACTATTCTTCCTTTCAAAACCCAGAATCTTCAAACCAGAGTCTGTGTTTCATATTTTCTTTCTCACCTCACAGTCATCTTCTCTCCAGTCAGTTTCCAGACTCTATTCAGATTCACTTCCTTGTAATTCCTAACCTAATGGGCTTTTTTCTTTAATTCTTGGTTTGGCCTCTTTGGCGTTTCACACTGGTAATGACTTCTCCTCAAAAATTCTTCCTCTTAGGCTGATCTAATACTTCTGTAGTGGTTCTGTTGCCTGGTTATGGGTTCACCACTTTCTATTCATTTCCTTTCACCCAAAAGAAAATTTTTGTTCAGGTATTCATTTTCTACGAACAAAGGTCAGCATATCAGGGAAAGCTAAGACTACTCTCGGTTTCAGGAGACAGCAGTCTAATCTTCCCAGTTAATGACTGTATCAGGAATTGTAATCGTCTATGGTGTCGCACAGAGTCGGACATGACTGAAGCGACTTAGCAGCAGCAGCAGCATACTGTGCCAATGGGACCTAAGGAATACTTTGCTGGAGACTTGTGTGACATTCCTCTTCACACTTATAGGAGAGCTTCCAGATTCAAACTGTGTCTTCAGCTGGATGTGAATGAGGGAGAGTAGACTGTTGATTTCTACCCTACTGCAATCCTGGCCTCCCGTCATTCTATCCCCAGGGGAGAAAAAGTCTTAGGACAAATTCGAAACTGTGGAAGGCAGAGCAAAAGGAGACAAAGTAAAGTGATTTCTTAAGTTATTGAGCACCTGGATCAACCAGTCTAATGCCAGTCAACCTCTGGAATTCCAGTTATGTGAACCAATAAATTACCTTATTGTTTAAAGCTTGGTGAGTCAGATTCTTTGTTACTTGCACTTGAAACCATCTTAACTGATACAACTACTCTCTCCTGGTTTCTTCACGTCACATCTGGCCATTAATGTTCAGACTGCTTTGTGGGTCATTCTTGTTCTCTTAACCTTTTGATGTCTGTGATCTTGCAGTCTCAGCCCTCATTTCATGTCACTCAGGTAAACACTGTTCCAGGGAATTTCCATACAGATTTATGTCTTCAACCACTATTTTTCATTAATTAATTCAAAATGACTTCCTCTAAAATCACAGCCTTCTAATCTCTTTTAAATACCAAATCTTATCTACAATACTATACTGGTCATCTCCACCAGGATCTCTTTCAGACTCTTCTAATGTTCTGTGTTCACAGCTAAACTCATCATCTTTCCTTTCACACTTATTCATATTCTTATCTCTTACTGTACTATTACATTGGTCACTCAAATCACAATATCCTTGAGGCAATATCCTCAAGCTCTCAGTCTTTACCAAGTTCACCAAATATTTTCAGTGCTTCTGCCTAAATAGATTCCAAAATATTCACTCCTTTTCATCCTTGTCAGTACTTAGCAGTTCATTCACTCTTAAGTGCATTCCAAGTAGTAGGAGCTCTGACCATACCTTGATGAATGAATAGACAGCTTCCTGATATTTCTATCTTACCTTTAAATCCCCCTCCATACAATAATCAATTATTTTCTCAAATACAACTATAACCACGTCACTTCCCTTGGAAAGGGAAGAAAAAAACAAAACAAAACAAAACAAAAAAACCACAAAAGGTTCTCCAGTGGTTTAAGTTCAAACATTTAACAAATATGTACTACACGTCAGATTCTGGGTTAAGAGCTTTGAAAGAGTGAGCTATTGATTTTCTTCCTTTTAACAATTGCATAAAATTAAGGAAGAGCTGGCAGATGACCATGGTGAAATAAAAGTATCATCATTCTATTCTGAATCCAAGAACCTGCATCTATTTTCTCTGAGGTGGAATATTCTCACATCATTTTTTATGTTCTATCTATCTAGACCTGTACTGGAATGATCTTGATCATTCATTTTGGTCTTTCATCTTATATTAAAATACAAGAATTCCAGCAAACATATGATTGACTGATTAACACTGTCAGGTACAGAAATCATTACTTTTCGGAAGCTGCTCTACAATTTATAATTCACGTGCTACATTTTTGAAAAATAAATATGGTGATTTTCTGCTTTTGTGATTCCACTTAAGAAATTACCTCCAATGTATCACATTCTCTAAAATTCAGAGATCACTCAAATTTTATTTCCTTTCAAGTTCTTCTTCTAAAGAAATGATTATTTGAATCCCCACCAGGTAGTAGACAATTTCATACCTTTGCTATTTGACAGGTATTTGGATGCCCAGGTGCCCTTGATTTTCCTTTATGAACAAACCAAATTCTCTGCTTTTGTGGAGCTTAAATTCTAGAGTGGGGTAGGGGAGAATAATATACATCCTCTTATACTGTAACCATTGTTCACTTTCAAATGTTGCAATGGGTTACTTCATCTATTATCAGACTGACTATGATACAATTAAGATTCTGGGTGCTATAGATCAGAAACACCAAAGGTGTCCATAGGAGATGTGGCTCAGCCACACCAGCTACAACTCTAACAAAACAAATGATTCGTAGAATTCAGACACATGGAGGTGAGAAGACAGGGTATTCTGGTGAGAGGACAGACTAGAACCCTGGAAAACTGCTAGAATGAACACAGTGTGGCATGGAGAAGTGAGAAGAATGGACAACTAAAATGGAGAATATGTGTTGGAGAAGAGAAAAAAGTTGGATTACCAGTACAGCTACTGCTGCTGCTGCTGCTGCTGCTAAGTCGCTTCAGTCGTGTCCGACTCTGTGCGACCCCATAGACGGCAGCCCACCAGGCTCCCCCGTCCCTGGGATTCTCCAGGCAAGAACACTGGAGTGGGTTGCCATTTCCTTCTCCAATGCATGAAAGTGAAAAGGGAAAGTGAAGTCGCTCAGTCGTGTCCGACCCCATGTGTTTGTGACCCCATGGACTGCAGCTCACCAGGCTCCTCCATCCATGGGATTTTCCAGGCAAGAGTACTGGAGTGGGGTGCCATTGCCTTCTCCAGCTAGAGCTTTTGAAAGGCAGGCAGTGGAATCTGGTGGGGGAGGGGTACTGTAAATAAAGCAGTCATTGTATGAGTTCAGTCTAGCTAATCTGCATTAGTATGGTTTAGAAAAGAGGGAGAAGTTATTGACACAGGCTTGTTTGGAAGCTGATGCCACAGTTCAGAAAGTTAAATGGTTTTTGGATGCTGATTCAATAGTTCAGGAAGTTAAATGGTTTTTGACTTAAGGGGGTGATGACAGGATTGAAAACAAGTGAAACGCATTAAACATTTTGGGCTGGAAAATTACAGCTTGATGATCAGACATTTAAGTCAGATATTCATTTATTCACATGTACTGAGTACCACAATCTGAGTTATTTATATTTCTTGAGCAATCAACATACTTACTGAGCACATGTGAGGTCCCTGCCTTTCTACCTGTTGCTAGAAAAATTAACGGACTTCACACTGTGACTGTGGTTAAAGTCCCGTAAGAAAGATGGAACAACAGCACAGCCTTTAAAGGCAGTGTTATGGATATTGGCAGCAGAGGAGAGGAGGGTTAACTTTGCTGGGTTTTGTGTAAATTAACGTGCATGTGTGTGCAGAGATAAAGGAAGGCTTCAAGACAGAGTTCTGAGTGATTTCCCCTGGTCAGAGTTGCTGAGGGAATTCAGAAGCAGGGAAGACAGGTTTATTCAAAGGCATGGGCATAGGAAATGATTTGGTGTGCTGAGATACCTGCAAGTAGTAAAATAGCTCTGCATCCTAGAGATTAGGCAGCAGGTCACATACAGCACAGGGTCCTTCACGTCTATGAGGAGGACTGAGTGGTATCCTGCTAGCAGGGAGGAGCAGAGAAGGCAGTGGCACCCCACTCCAGTACTCTTGCCTGGAAAATCCCATGGACGGAGGATCCTGGTGGGCTGCAGTCCATGGGGTCGCTAAGAGTTGGACATGACTGAGCGACTTCACTTTCACTTTTCACTTTTTACTTTCATGCATTGAAGAAGGAAATGGCAACCCACTCCAGTGTTCTTGCCTGGAGAATCCCAGGGACAGGGGAGCCTGTGGGCTGCAGTCCATGGGGTCACTAAGAGTTGGACACGACTGAGCGACTTCACTTTCACTTTTCACTTTTTTTTTAAAATTTTATTTTATTTTTAAACTTTACAATATTGTATTAGTTTTGCCAAATATCGAAATGAATCCACCACAGGTATACCTGTGTTCCCCATCCTGAACCCTCCTCCCTCCTCCCTCCCCATACCCTCCAGGAAATGGCAACCCACTCCAGTGTTCTTGCCTGGAGGATCCCAGGGACGGGGGAACCTGGTGGGCTGCAGTCCATGGGGTCACACAGAGTCAGACACGACTGAAGCGACTTACCAGCAGCAGCAGCAGCAGGGAGGAGCAGTGCAGTAATTCTAAAATTACATTTTAGAACATATTAAAAAAAAATGTGATGAGCACAAAGAGTCTGAATTAGACAAGGGAAAACTGGAGTAGTGGGGTGAAGGGGGGCAAGATTAGACCCTGTTGACCTGCTAAGGCAGAGGCGTGGGAAGAGACTGAACTCAAGCAAGACAGGGGCAATGCAATGACGGTCACACCAGATGCTGGGTTATCAGTACTTGGAAACTAAGTAGACATGAAGAGAGGGAAATTTCAGAGCTCATTCAGGCTTTGAACTCACTGTTTGAGAGAAGGATGGAACAAAAGAGGAACAAAGTGGAGAGAGTGTTTTCAGTGAAAGTGAGTTGATACGTTGCTTTGAAGGAAATATTTGCAAGTAAGCAGTGCAGGACCTCCTGACCTCGGGGTAAAGGAAAAAATATCTGAGTTTAGTTCAGTTCAACCGCCCCATACTCTTTTACTTAGGTTTGCCTGCTTTGTTTTCCTCATTAGCTTTCAGATTTGCCAATAGACATCTAACTCTTTCATCACATAATTGCTGAACACCTATACATGCCAGGTACTGCCCCAGGCTCTGATTAATAACAGGTATGATTTCATGTTTAATGTTTTGCTTATGAGAAAATTTATATATATATATATTCTCTAAAAAAGGTCAATCAATTCAATAACTGGAAACAACACAAATGTCCATCAAGAAGTGAATGGACAAATGATGGTACTGCTGACCAACAGAAGACAGCAGTACAAAGGAATGTCACCCTGACAGATGCTCACAGCATGGAGGAAAGTGAAAATAAATAGAAAGGAGATCTGTGGCTGTCAGAAAATGAGGGTGGGGGAAGTGGAAGGGAGATAAGAAAGATTATTAAGAGGCAGGCGCAAACTTTTGGGTGATGGATAAATTGATGGATAATTGTGGTGTTGGCTTCACTGGCATATACATGTCAAATTGTCAAATTGAACATGTAAAATATACGTGTTAAATATACCTCAATAAAGTTGTTTTTCAATAATAATAATAAGTATCTTTATATGTGGATTATGGGTTAATTTTTTCCCAATTCTCTTTTTATTATGTTTTATTTACTTCCTTTTATTAACTTTTTAACAGTATGTCTGTAGCCATGGAGCTATATTAACATATTCAGTAGCCATATGGAGGAGTCTTTCATTTGTATATCTCTTTTAAGACTTTCTTTACTAAATATATATATATATATATATATTCAATTTTATGCTAAGTACATAGTTTTATTTTACACATTTAGCTTAAATAATTCTGAGGAGTATGGAGGTTCCTTAAAAAAAACTAAAAGTAGAGTTACCATATGATCTGACAATCCCACTCCTGGGCATATATCCAGAGAGAACCATAATTTGAAAAGATACATGTACCTCAAAGTTCATAGGAGCATTATTTGCAATATTTACAATAGCTAAGACATGGAAGCAACCTAAATGTTCATTGACAGATGAATGGATAAAGTAGAGGTATACACACACACACACACACACACACAAAACACAGAATATTAGTCATAAAAAAGAATAAAATAATGCCACTTGCAGAACATGGATGGACCTAGAGATTATCATACAAAGTGAAGTCAGAGAATAACAAATATCATTTGATATTGTTTATATGCAGAATCTAAAAAATGATACAAATGACTTATTTACAAAATAGAGATAGACTCACAAACATAGAAAACAAACTTATGGTTACCAAAGGAAAAATATAGGGAAGGGATAAATTGGTGCTTTGAGGTTAAAATATACACACTACTATATATAAAATAGATGATAAACAAGGAACTACTATATAGCAAAAGGAACTATATATACACACACACACACATATACTCACACACATACATATTATATATAGCTGAATCACTCTGCTGTACACTTAAAACTAGGACAACTTATAAATCAGCTATATTTAAATAAAAATAAATAAATACATCTGAGGAAGGTTTTCTGTATACCTCAAAAGTGGACAGTTCACAAAAGAAGTTAATTTTAATTTTCTTATGTTGCTTTCTTAAATTTTAAATATGATGCTGTAAAAGTATATTAACCTGTAATAAATAAAATTGATTTCAAAAATTTTAAAAATTATAAAAAGCACATTGGCCAGGCACTGAATTACTCTTCTACTAATCAGAGAACTGCAACTTTCAACAACAAGGGAATACTGGATTAGGTTCATCAGACTGGAAAATATGACAAAATCCGATAAGGTCTAATGTTGGGTAGAGTATGGTAAAGGAGGTAAGTCTGATACTTCTGGTGGATATGTAAATTGGTACAGCACATTTGGAGAGAAATATGGCAAGATCTAATAAACTTGAAAACGTGTTTATAGCATTGATGGTTGCAGAACCAGTTTTCAATTTTCCATTATTTTAGCTACTGGTGCATTTAAAAATACTGGAATACTTTTTTTGGTGTATTTTGTGTACATATTCCACAGCTTAGTTCATCTTCCTAGATTTCTCTCAAATCCCTTTCTCCTGCCCATGTCCCTCCTCCTTGTCCTCTCTGACACCCTCAATGTAAACCCTCCAGTACATGACCACTCCTGGAGACACCTTGTCATGTAACTGTACCTTTTCTCTTCCCCATCCCAACCTTCCCACTGCAAGCCCTCCCTTACCACTCAAAAAAAGGCTGAGCAGGGCTCAGTTGGTAAAGAATCCATCGGCAGTGCAGGAGACCTGGGTTCGATCCCTGGGTTGGGAAGATCCCCTGGAAAAGGGAAAGGCTACCCACTCCAATATTCTTGCCTAGAGAATTCCATGGACTGTGTATAGTCCATGGGGTTGCAAAGATTTGGACACGACTGAGTGACTTTCACTTTCAGGGATCCGAAATACCACCTGAGGAAGACATATCTCTCCACTGGCATGGGGACAGTTTATGAATGGGCAAGGCAGGTGTAGGGAGGCCATGGTAACAAGAGAACCATGCAGGCAGGTCCTGAAGCCCTTATGGCGTGTCAGGAAAGACCACTCCAAGGGTATCTGGCTAAGGTAACAATACCCAGCATTACCCTCATGGTAATGATAATTTCCTAATTCAGGTAGTGTTTTCTCAAGGAGAGAGGGGATGGGTAGGTAGCTCAGTACATAAGGATCTTAAGCAATGTCTGTAGTGTTTATTTTTTTGTTCCAAAGTGACCACGGATTGATGTTAAGGTCTCACATAGAGTGTGGGTACAAATGTTTATAAGTGAGTGAAAATTAAAAAAATAGTCTTATTCTCTTTCAAACCAGAAAGACTGGTATTAAAACTATTTCATATTTTCTATTATGGTGTAAAAACAAAGACACAATCTTGTAGACTTTGTGATATATACAAGACTTTTAATGATGCCTTTAAAACCCCTTTATAATAGAAAATAGTGAACTATTAGGTCGTAACAGAGGTGATGAAGGCTGATTAGGTTTCACTGCCGAATTCACACTCATCTATGAATTTATGAACACAAGGAAAATGTCCTGGTTAAGCTGATCCTGTAAACAGCTTGGCTTTTGATGATGGGGATGTTCTTCTAGGAAAACATCTTCCAAAGCTGAGCTACTCTTGGGCAAATTTAACTTTAAGCAAAATAATAGATAAACATGGTTTCAATCCTCATTTCATGATGCCCAATTTCAGAAAACTCTGGATGTTCCAATTCAGTGACTCTCAGGGTCACCTCAAAGTGAGGTAGAACTTCAGGGATACCTACGGAAATATCTCCTAAAGACGAAAACATTAAGATGAATACTATCTGGGCTACTCCTGAGAACCCCTGCTAGAGAAACCTATTATAACCAAATTTCAGGCATGTGGAACACATTCCAAACATTGTGGCTTGCCACAAGCTCAGCGTATTAAGCCTTACCCCAAATGAGATGCTACTTGATTAATTTAGACTCCTTGGCATGTCTGGATTCATGGCTAGCAGTTTGAGCAGCTCTTCCTAGATTCTTAAAAGAATTCTTAGGTAGAAGAGCCAAGGCAATCTGAATGACATGTATATTGGAACCTGACTCCAGGAGCAATTACAGTCAGCATGTGGAGGAGGAGCTGCTGAGCACATCTTTGGGGGGTGGGGGTGGGGGGAGGAAGCAGATGGCTCACTCTGACCTGCCACTTGTATGGCTGCATGTAGCCTCATCTTCCCTGGAGAGGACAGACTGCCTGAGAATGAGGCAAATGGGAGAAAGAAGGGAAGGGTTTGCACGCACGTGTGTGTGTGTGTGTGTGTGTGTGTGTGTGTGTGTGTGTGTGTGTGTGTGTGTGCAAGCGCGCATGCGCATGTTTCCATCTCCTTTCTTCAGAGAAATTTAACTTAGAGGGCAGGCTGCAGTAACAGCAGTGAGAAGGATAAAAGGCTGTGCAACAGCAACTTCTTCTGTACGAAGGGTACAGCAACTTCTTGAATGACTGTGGGGCCTGCTCAGTTTGCACTAAATTGAGGGTCAGAGTTGAGAGAGCTGCTTGTTGGATTCCTCTGGCACACGCCATCACCGACGTTAGCTGGTGGGCCCTTCTACTTCCAGTCACCAATGGGTACATGCAGACAGGCTCTGAATCCAGCAGAGTGGATGTGGCTTGTGCTCACACAAGTGTTAAAACCCTCAGTGTCATCAAGGTCACTCCTCCTTCAAACACTGTATTCAGCGAAAGGTAAACTCATGAAGCTGGTTTCAGAGTTCTATTTCAAAAGTTCAACTGGCCTGGCAGGAAGAATGGCATGTCTGGAAGGCCTGGACTCCAGTCTCCACTCTTTTCCAGGGGGAGTGACATTACTTAGATGCCACTGCACCTCTATTTTCTCATGGAGAGAACCAGGAAAATAACACTTGTCCTGCCCAACAAGGTAGATGGTATAAAGACCATAAAATATGTTTGGGAAGATGCTCTTAAAATTGGAAATCATATGCAAATACAAGATTTGTTTTTAATAATGGCAAAAATACTCATCAGTAGAGAGAGAGGACTTATATTTACAAAGTTTTCCTTCTTTCCATAGTCTTACAGTGTTACATAATAAGCACTGGATGTTTATCAGCAGGCTATCAGCTCTGCCTACAATGGATGCTGAACAAATGTTGAAAGTGAAAGTGTTAGTCACTCAGTCATGTCCAACTCTTTGTGACGCAATAGACTCTAGCCCACCAGGCTCCTCTGTCCATGGAATTCTCCAGGTAAGAATACTGGAGTGGGTAGCGATTTCCTTCTCCAGGGGATCTTCTCAATCCAGGGCATCGAATCCAGGTTTCCTGCATTGTAGGCAGATTCTTTACTGTCTGCACCACAAGGGAATGTTAACAGACTTCATAGTGAATATGAAAACAAGTATGAAGATATGATTTTTCTGCTAAAAGAATGCCTCTCGAGAAATTCCTACATGCTAAGTTATGAATAATTTTTGATGATCTTCTAGACCAGAAATTATCTGCATGTGAACAAAACACTTCCATTTTGATCTAGAACGAATAATATTTGGGCAAACATTGCCTGTCCAAAAGTGTAAAGCTAACAGATAAACTCGTTCATGAATTTGTATAAATGGAAATAATGCTATTGGATATTTCCCCCCAAACTATCCTGTCTCCTTCATTTATAAAGCTATGAAAAGTCTGTACTTATTGAAATCACATCAGATATTAAAGAACTCAAGGAATTTCTGGAATGAATATTGACATACTAGTGCATAATCCATCCTCTATAAGAAAAGGCCATCCCGTGGTCTATGTGTAGATATGATTAGACAGCCCAGCCCTAATAGTGGCCCAGAAACAAGAGAGACAAACTCACAGAGAGAGAGCACAGGCTTGTGGTTGCCATGGTTGCCAACAGGGAGAGAGTGGGGGAGGGGTTAACTGGGGGTTTGGGATTAGCAGATCCAAACTGTTTTATGTAGAATGGATAAACAACAAGGTCCTACTATATAGCACAGGGAACTGTATTCAACATCCTGTGAAACCATAATGAGAAAGAATATGAAAAAGAATATATATAGCTGAATCACTTAGCTGTACAATAGAAATTAATACAACATTGTAAATCAACTCTACTTCAATAAAATAATTTTTTAAAAAGAAACAAGAGAGAGAAAACAGGAAATTACATCACTCTATTTATGTTTATTAATCACAGGAACAGAATGCCACAGCAGTAAGTCTTCATCAATTTAGAAATGATTGCTGCCGGCTTAGCTATTCCTCTATTTACAAGTATCTATCAGAGAAAGAAATATACAGTATTCTAACCTGGAAATGCCAAAATTGTAAACTTCATAAAACCATAATTTTTCTTTAGATCCAAGACTATTTGGTTAATCTGTTTATAGACTTATGCTGAGTTACTCAACCAACATTTCCCCAGCTAACCTGTCTAAAATATAAAGTACTCAGGCTGAATAAAACCTTAAGCTCATGTATCGGACTTCATGCAATCTATCTGTGTACTTTCTTAGCAATTACTATATTTGAAATAGTTTGAGAATAAACATGGATTGTATGTATTTATGTGCATGTGTATATATACATGTATAATGCATGTGTGTATATGTATAACAGTTTACATTTCAATGTTAAATGTCACAGTCAGGAAAAAAGTCCACAGTGTAATGACAGCAATAACTTTAATTAATTATGCATTTAACAAAGATTCTTGAGCAATTATTGTATGCAAGGTGCTATGCTGGGACGTGTGGGAAGAAGAGATTTATAAGACGTCTCACAGTCCAGTATATGCATAACAAAGCCCAAAGCTCAGCCACAGCTGTCATGTCGTCTTTGTGAAAAATGTGAGCTGTTAGCCTCCGCACAGAGAGGCAGGCTCTGGTGAACACTCCTTGCGTACAGTCAACCAGGACATAGACTCTACACATTGTTACTAGTTAGCACATAGGTTAACGATGTGTATTGCTTTCCCCCCAAATGCTGAAGGATGAAAACCTAAAGTGGGAAAACTGAAGATCACAAGCAAAACTAATGCCACGGTGCAGCACATCAGGTGAGCCGTCAAACACAGGGAAAAGCGGTAAAGGCAAACCGAATATGGAACATCAGAAAGGAGGATGTGGAGTATACATTCAAGCAGGAATACTATGCAGTACATACAACAACAAAAAAATAAAACGACATATTTGGTTTAAAGACCAGCCATGGCAGAAAAAAAAATAATAATAATGGAATACTGCCTATATATTTTGGGCAATTAAAAAGGCTCCTGTAGAAAGATCCAGATTATAATTCAAGAAATGTGTCATGAAGTCTCAACTCAGCTCTTCACAGTACTTTGTGATTTGGGGCAAACATTTAACCTTTCGGAGCCTTGAAGTGAAAGTAAAAGTATTGGTAGCTTAGCTGTATCCGGCTTTTTGTGACCCCATGGACTGTAGCCCAGCAGGCTCCTCTGTCCATGAAATTCTCCAGGCAAGAATACTGGAGTGAATTGTCATTCCCTTTCCCAGGGGATCTTCCCAGCCCAGGGACTGAACCCATGTCTCCTGCATTGCAGGCAGATTCTTTACCATTTGAGCCATGAGGGATGCCGCCAAGCATCTTGCAGCCTTATTTCTATCTATATAGTGGGAACAATATCTATTAGTATTATTGAAAAGATTAAAGGAACAAATTATTTTTTGGCTGTTGTTTTGTTTTCACTAATATGAATTAATATGAAGAAGGAAATGGCAACTCACTCCAGTATTCTTGCCTAGAGAATCCTGTGGACAGAGGAACCTGGTGGGCTGCTGTCCATAGGGTCACATAGAGTCGGACACGACTGAAGTGACTTAGCATGCATGCATGCATTGGAGAAGGAAATGGCAACCCACTCCAGTATTCTTGCCTGGAGAATCCCAGGGACAGAGGGACCTGGTGCGCTGCTGTCTATGGGGTCACACAGAGTCGGACATGACTGAAGCAACTTAGCAGCAGCAGCAGTATGAATTAATATACATTTTAGAGTGTATTTGTGATATGTACGCACAAATGCATACAGAGATAAATTCTTATTTACTCAATATTGCACAACATATATATTCTGTATACCATGTGCTAATGACTGTGCATTAACAAACTCATTACAAGTCCCATGAGCTTGAAAAGAGGCCCACATTTGCCTTTTATTTCTTGTTCCCGTTTACCTCACCCTAATCCTGACCCTCTCTGTTTTCAGGTCTGCCAGACCTTACTGCTTCAACCACAATTACTGACCCATCAAAAGATCCACCTTCCTAAAAGATGGCATTCCTTCTCCTGTTTAGGCGCCACATGGCTTACAGAGTGAAGTGGGAAGAGAACTGAAGGGTAATGTCTAGTCTTGGTTCTTCCTCCCAAATACTGAGCAAATCACTTGACCTCTCTGACCTTCAGTTTACCCCTCTATAAACTGAGAAACTAAGTTTGAGTTAACTGATTCCTGAGTCCCTTCCAACCCTAATGAATATTAGACTATGCTATAGACTATTAAGACTAGTTATCCTAACTTTAAATTTGATAGCCAAGTGACACATCAAAAGCCTCATTGTAAAAACCTATAGTCAAGACAACTGTCCCACTGTACACCTGTCAGAATGGCTATTGATAAAGACAAGAAATAAGTATTGGTGAGGATGTGGAGAAAAGGGAACTAACTCTCCTGCACTGTTGGCAGAAATGTAAACTGGTATAGCCACTATGGAAGACAGTCTGGAGGGTCCTCAAAAAATTAAAAAACAGAACTGCCATATGGCTTTGCAACTTCACTTCTGGGTATTTACCAAAGAAAATGAAAACACTAATTTGAAAAGATATATGCACCTTTATGCTCACTGCAGCATCATACACAATAGCCAAGATATGGAAGCAACCTAAGTATCTAAGGAATGAATGGATAAAGAAGATGTGGTATACACACACACACACACACACACACACACAGATGGATGCATGCACAATGGAATACTATTCAGCCAAGAAAAAGAATGAAATCTTGCCATTTGTGGTTACATGGATGGCTCTTGAGGGTATTAATCTAAGTGAAATAAATCAAACCAAAAAAATACTGTATGATTTCACTTTTATGTGGGGTCTAAAAAGCAAAACAAATGAAGAAACAAACAAAACATAACCAGACTCATAGATAGAGAGACCAGATTGGTGTTTACCGGAGGAAAAGGGGGTCAGAGGGTGGATGTAATGGGTGTAGGCAGCAGGTGTTAAACATAGTCCCACAACCGCCCTGGTACCCACGGTGCTATAACCACAGTCAGCTGGCCCCACCATCTCTACTCATTTTTGTGAAACTAGGTTGGATGCTGTGAGAGAGGTGGTACTTTGCCCTACTCTGCCATTCATGTGTGAGCCCTGGTATTTAAGTAGAGGGACATAGAACACAATTTATGGTTACCAAAGAGGAAAGGAAGAGGAGGGATAAATTAGTGGTTTGGGATTAAAATATATACACTACTACATATAAAGCAGATAACCAACAAGGACCTATTATATAGCATAGGGAACTATACTCAATATCTTGTAATAACCTATAATGAAAAAGAATGTAAAAAAATATATATGTATGTAAAAAATGGACTTTCAGCTGGTAAAGAATCTGCCTGCAATGCTGGAGACCCCGGTTCAATTCCTGGGTAGGGAAGATCCCCTGGAGAAGGGATAGGCTACCCACTCCAGTATTCTTGGGCTTCCTTGTGGCTCAGATGGTAAAGAATCCACCTGCAATGTGGGAGACCTGGGTTCAATCCCTTGGATGAGAAGATCCCCTGGAGGAGGGCATGGCAACTCACTCCAATATTCTTGCTTGGAGAATCCCCATGGACAGAGGAGCCTGGTGGGCTACAGTTCATGGGGTCTCAAAGAGTTGGACATGAATGACTAAGCACACAGCATAGGTAAAAAAGAACACATATATATATATATAGATACATAAAGTTTTATATATATAGATATATGAAACTGAATCATTTGGCTGTACATCTGAAACTAACACATTGTAAATCAACTATATTTTAATAAATTTTTTTAAAAAACAAAGGGACTAGAAAAAAAGAAGCTCAAAGGCTAGTGGGGATGCAGACACATACAACAGGGGAAAACACACAATCATTTGGGAATATATAAGAGGCATTCATGGCACCCCACTCCAGTACTCTTGCCTGGAAAATCCCATGGACGGAGGAGCCTGGTAGGCTACAGTCCATGCTGTTGCTAGGAGTCAGACACGACTGAGCGACTTCACGTTCACTTTTCACTTTCATGCATTGGAGAAGGAAATGGCAACCCACTCCGGTATTCTTGCCTGGGGAATCCCAGGGATGGGGGAGCCTAATGGGCTGCCATCTATGGAATTGCACAGAGTTGGACATGACTGAAGCGACTTAGCAGCAGCAGCAGCAAGAGGCATTCTTCAACAGTCCTTGGAAGGGGCATATCAGAGAAAGGTTCCTAGCAGAGGAAATCAAATGCTATGTTCTAAAACCCAAACAGGAGCTGAGTAAGGGAAGGTAGGGCAACTGAGGCAGAGTGGGGAACCTACTTAAAAGCTCAGACATGGAAAGAGCATTGAGGCAAGGAAATTACAAGGGGTGAAGAAAGAGAGAAAATATTGGAATGATCAGTAGGCACTAGATCATAAAGAGCCTTCCACGTCTGGCTAAGAAAAGTGAATTAATATATACTGAAGGTATTGGACAGAATCTATGGTTTAAAAAGAGAAATTAAATATATGTTTTGTATAAATCATTCTGCTTAATGTGTAAAGTAGATTGAAAGAGAAAACTAGATGCAGGGAAATTATTAGGAGACTGCTATTTAGGTGATGGATTATGGGTATGAACTAGAGCAGGAAGAGTAGAGATCAGTAAAAGTAAATAGATTCTAGAAATTCTAAGGAGACGGAATTACTGATCACCTATGGGAGGAGAGCATGAGAAAAGAATCAAAGAAGGATTTTCAGATTTCTGTGATAGAAAAGGCACGAGTCATTGAGATAGGAAGCAAAGAAACAGGAGAAATTTTAAAGACATTTGAGTTCAATTTTGGACATGTTGAGATGAAAGTGCCCAAAGGAGGTGCAAGTAGAGACATTCAGCAGTCAACAGGGAACTTGGAGGAGAGATCTGTGCTGGAAACAGATTGGAGATTCATCAGCCTAAATATTCATCAGCTCGGCTTGAGGAAAAAAATCACCCGATGAAACAGTGGTAAATTAGAAGGTAACAGTGGTAGTATCCCGGGAAGCAGCACTGCTTAAGGGATGGATCACAACAAAGGAACACAAAATAGACATCAGAAAAGAAGAAAGAATGAAGAAATGGAAGGAATGTCAGGAAGGAATGGTCTCAGGATAGTTAAAAATATTCATTGGATTAATACCAGAAGTTTTTAGTAACCTCCAGAACATATATGGGAGATTTGGCCTTTGAGAGCATAGGAGACAAGCAACGGAAGCAAAGAAAATTTCTTGCTTGCAGTTTTTGGTTTATCTGGAAAATAGGAAGCAATATATTCAAACATGGGAATGGGAAGATAAAATGGAATAAGGCTAAGGAGAGTGGAGAAAGTTTTGAATAAATACTACCATAAATGAGAAAGGGAGTTGATGTGAAACAGTATAACTTTCAGGCAGTACTGAAGTCCCAGGTGGAGAATGAAAGATGAATTGGTAGAGTTTTTTGGCATACTTGTAGTTATTCCTCAATATCTTGTAATTCCCTTCTTTCTTTGTAATAATATGATTTTAGTTGTGCTCATTCACACAACCAGACTTTCGCATGTCACAACCTCTCTTACATATGGGCTTGCACACTTAGTTGCATTCTAACTAATTGGATCAGGTGTCATTTCCATTTGGGCTATGGTCTTCCTTCTTTTTTTTTTTTCAGCTGCTGTGAAATGGTAATAACTACAACCACCACTTTGGATCCACCAAGGAAAATCAAGTGAAGAGGAAACCAACCTCCAGCTCTTGATCATCTACCAACCTTTGGAATGTTATGAGAGAAGAAACAGCTATCTTCTTTAATTGTGGGTGCTCCTAGATTTCTCTGTTAGTCTAAATATTATTTAAGGTAAGTCTTCAAACACTCAAAAGCCATGAGAATATGAGCTGAGAAGTCAGACAGTTTTGATTTTGCTAAAGGGCATGATAAAAAGAAAAAGGGATAGAAAACTAAGAGTCCATGAAGATGAGTGGTTGAAAAGGTGAACCATGAGAGATCTCAGCCAGACAGGTAGTGAAGATAAGATCATTCAGAGGTGACAGACGGGGTCAAGAGACTGGGTGTCTTAACGAGGTCTCACATATTAGGGTCACATAACAGAAATCAATGAAGACTAAAGCAAATATAGAACCACACACAGCAATATGGATGAATTTTTAAAAGTACAAAGTTAAGCAAAAGAAGCCAGACACAAAAAAGTATAAGTAGTACATACATCATTCCACTGATACAAAGCAAAAAACTGCATCAAACTATAATGTTAAAGGTAAGAAGAGAGGATTATGGCTGAAAAGGGAGATGAAGGAGGCTGCAGGGAGCTGGTTGTGCTCCTAGTCTTCTCTGGTACTGAATAAATACACTGGTGTGTCGGTTCTACAAAAATTCACAAAATTGCACATTTAATATATGTGTGCATTTCTGTATGTATATTATACTTAAAAACTACATTTTAAAGCTACTAAACTGAAAAAAATATACATGCCTTTTTAATTTATCAAAATAGCAAAAGTTATACTTAAAAAATACAGTAATTCTCATGGCTGGCAGGCATGAGACAAAAACTCCTATGCCCTGCTGGTTTGACTTCCAAATGGCACAAGCTTGTGGAAAGCTATCTGGCAAAATGTTCCAAGAACTTTAAAATATGCATGGCCCTTGACCTAGAACTCCATTTCTAGAAGTTCATTTTAAGAAAATTAGAAATATGAGGAGACTTACACATAAATATATTCAATGAATTATTTATAAGAGGGGAAACTTTGAAAGGAACACAAATGTCCTCAAATGGGAAAATGATTACATAAACTTTTATACCCTGTGATGTGATAATTATGTAAATAATTTTCAATTAATGGTGTAATAATCATAATGTAGAGTTTAAAAATGCAAGATAGAAAAAAATGAATATACAATATTACAATTCCAAATACACATAAAAAATATGTACCAAAGTGCTGTCATGTCTGAGTAGAGTGATTTTTATTTTCTTTTTATAAATTTTTTATTTCCTAGATATTCTAAGAAAAGTTTACAATATTTTGTAGATGACAGATTTAAAAATAATCATGTTGGTATTGCATTTTTTATTTGCTTTTCTCATGGAGTTTCACATTTTTATAACAACACAAGAAACAAATAGATTCTGTCCCATAATAACTGTATTATCTATTTGACTCTGAGCTGCCTGAAGGCAGGATGTATTTTATTCATCTTAAGATTCCTTCATGAAAGTCAAACTGAAAGTTGCTCAGTCCTGTCTGACTCTTTGTGATCCCATGGACTATACTGTCCATGGAATTCTCCAGGCATGAATACTGGAGTGGGTAGCCTTTCCCTTCTCCAGGGGATCTTCCCAACCCCAGAATTGAACCCAGGTCTCTCACACTGCAGGCAGATTCTTTACCAGCTGAGCCACAAGGGAAGATTCCTCTACAGTACTGTGTAAAAAATTCTATATGATCAAAAAAAAAAAAAAAAAAAACTGACTCAAACATATATTAAGACTGCATCTGCTACCTTCTATTTATACAGTTATACTCTACAATTATATAATCATCATACAGCATTAAATCTTTGCTGTCTACATTCAAAGTAAAAATAAAACACATCCAACTGACAGATTTATGGTTTAGCCACACGCCCCACTCTGTTTTCTGATTAGGCTCAGGAAGACAGAAAGTCCAGAGGTGGTGTGTGGGTAAGGTACAGAGGAGCAGAAGACAGGACTGAGCGTTCAACACCACCTCAAATGCTCCCATTAGAGCTCCAGAACTTTGATCTTCTAAATCCCCTTCCCTTTCCCCAGGACTCATGGCAGGGCAGCAATGCCAAGGGTGAACTAGCACCTGGGGGTAATCATTTAACTGGCCCAATGGGGAACCAGAGACTTGTTTGAAGTGGACTGCAGGGAGTCTTTGGAGAGGGAGACAGCCTGGTCAACAGGAGAGTAGGGAGCCTTCAAGGAGAAAGGGAAGACTCATGATTGATAGAAGAAATTAAGATCTTTGGTCCGTGAAAAAAAAAAAAAATGGAGAATATTATTCTTGAAGGATCTCCTTCATAGTCAAATTGTAATCTTTACTTTTGGAAGAAGTTGGTCATTTTTATATTAGGTGATAATTTTTGAAAATTTATGTCCTGAATACTAATTACCCAGTTAATTAAGCTATTAATTAAGCTGGATTCACACCAACTTAATATTTTTTCAAAATGTGTTTTTTCTTTTTTCTAAGCCTTCAGACACAGCTGTTCAGTCTAAAGTTTAGATCAAATTTGGAGGAAAAGCAGCATGTAATTTATATGTAAGAAACACCAATAACACTATTTTAAAAAATATATTCATATGAACATTTTACTCATATCACATTCCATAAGAAGCTTTCTAGGAAGCTGTTTTCCATTTACTTAGGCAAGTTGGAGTCAATATACACTGCTGAGCCAACATATCTCATTAAATCAATGAAAAAGATTTAATCAACAGATGTTAGCACATAGGATACCAAGGTCATGACTTGGCTTTGCAAATATTAATAAATTTGAACTGTAAACTTTTAATAAACAGGCTTTGGTTGAAGTTGTATTTGAATTGTTTCAAAAGCTTAATAGCCCTTTATTTGTTTTAAACTCCACTCAAACGACTCTGAAAAAAAATGAATATAAATTTTAAAGCTTTACTTTTGGTTGAGAGAGTAGATGTTTCCAAATTATCTTGCCAATCCAGCCTCAAATGTCATCTTTGACAGTCAAAACCCAAGCCTTTTCCATGTAAATGGCAACTAAAAACCCAGGACCTTAGAACCACTGACTCACCAACTACATGTTCACTTATAATAAAATCCAGATTCGAACAGGGGTTTTGTAAGATCAAAGTCTAGTTAGTGGAAGGTGAACTCTTTTTTCACTACTTAAAAAAGAACTTAAATTGCTCTCCATTAAATATGACCAAACATTGCCATGAGTCCCATCAAAAAAAAAAAAAAAGCCTGAAACCACTTCACAGTTAAGCCAAATTTAATCCTAAATCACATAAAACCAAGAACATGCTCTAGTCTCATGAATACCATAGACAGACCTCACATCACTACCAATATTCACAGAGTATTCAGTATACATCAGGCACTGTCCTAAAAGCTTTGAAGGGTAATCTGGTTTACCTTTCACAGAAACATCTGAGATGGGCATTGTTATAATCCTTCATGTTTGGATGGGGAAACTGAGGCTGATAAGGAACTTACCCAAAGCCTAACAGCTAACAAGTGGTAAATTGAGGTTTCAAATCAAGTCAATCTCCAGAATCTATACTTTCTACCAATTTACTAGATTATTGTAAGAACAACTTTTTAATTTTTTTTTCTGCTGAGATTTATTTGGTCTTGTGTGTAGATTCTAGAAATCAAAGACTTTTTTAAAACCTCCACACAAATCAATCAGGAGGACAAGACGATGCAGACAGTCCATCTGCAAGGTAACCACAAGAAAGATTTCCAGGCAAAGTCGAGCCCATTAACTAAAGTGCATGTCGGGCTCTGCCAAGGAGCCAGATGCTACCCTCGGAAGATGATTCTCTCTTCAAGATCATCACCCAGAACCTTAGCTGGGCAGTCACAAAGAAGAGATGAAGGAGGGAGGGATGGTCTTTTCATCATTTGAAGGATCCAAATGTAAAATGAATGATGTCTTAGTAAGAACCATTGTGTGTGTGTGTGTGTGTGTGTGTGTGTGTGTGTGTGTGCGCGCGCACATGTGTGTGCTCGGTCATGTCTAACTTTTAGCGACCCCATGGACAGTAGCCCACCAGGCTTCTTTGTCCATGTGATTTTCCAGGAAAGGATAATGTAGTAGGTTGCCATTTCCTACTCCAGGGGATCTTCCTGACCCGAAGGAGGAAACAGACAAAACAGGCTCCATCTTGAAAACAGAACTCCATTTTGGGCCAGACTGTGGACTTTGAGCTATATGCCCAGGATCTATGGAAACGACATATCAAGGGGAAAACCAGATCCACGCCCTCCCCCTGCCCCCCCCCAACCACCACCAATGGAAGAGCCCCAGGGCTCGTACCTAGATTTTCCATTGCCTAAAAGAATACCCTAATTATCTCGGTAACCAAATAGAATCATAAATTATATTATGCTTATTGGGGTATGACCACAGGCCTATTGATAATTGTCCACTGTTAACTACCTAGGCTTAAGGCATACAAATCATGGGTTTAAGGCATATGAATCACAGATTAACTTTGTATCTTTCTTTTCCTTTGTTCAGACTAGTTTCAGAGAATTGGGGAGGTGGGTTTGAGCATGTACACTTACGGTACATAAGGTTTTCAAAAAAACTGGTTGGGGGCCTTGGCTAAGAGGAGACTCTGCCTTGGGCCCGTTGGTGTAATAAACTGCACTCCACTATCTGCATTGCACTTCTGAGTGAGTTTGTTTCCCAGAACGTGTGGCTACAACATTTGGTACATTGGCTGGGAAACTCCTCACTTGGAGACAAGTCCCATTTGGGACCACTCCAAGGCATTGTGGTTCGAATGTTCTAGAAGGGGGAAGGGGCCTTGCTATCCTGGAAGGATTCTGCTTCTCAACACTCAGATCTTTCACGTTAGCAGGTAATGGACGGCAGCAGAGGAACTGAGTGCTCAGGTGAGGAGAAGTCCACCCAGCAGGGTGGAAGAGGGAGCCTGATCACCCCCCTGGAAGAGACTAGAAGGAGCACGGACTCACAAGAGCCTGGAATAGGCAGGTGGCAGCGATTGCTTGGTACACAAGCTGACGAGCGTGTTAGGGCTTAGGAAGGAAATTTGTGAAGGTCATTTAGGAGGTGGTGTCCACGCCGTCTTGGGGAAAATTATTACCAAGCAATCGCCAAAGGATTTTTAGGAGAAGAAACTTGGTCTTTGTGTGCTCGTATTCTGTCCTCCCCAAGGAGGTGTCCCATCTGCTGTGAAATTCTTGACCCTCTCGGAATTGTCAGGCTAAAAGGAGAAGGGTACATAACCGAGTACGAATTGACTTTTTCTGAGATGGCCTGGGACGTGGGATATTTAACCCATCTGTATTTTCATCTGCACTTGATCAAGCCCACCAAGGCAGAAAAGACTTTAAAAGTTAAGGGAGAAACATTCTTGGACTATGTGGTGTTCTGGTTCGGGCGTGCTGACTGGCAAGTGAAGACACTCTACTTTGATCCCCCTTCTCCCTCTGGGATCTGGCAGGAAAGGCTTTTCTTACCCTAATTAGGAAGGAGGCAGAATGGCAATTTAAGTGTTTTATTGAGTGGAAATATCAGAAGTACATAGGGTACCAGGAACTTCGTACACAGAACGAAAAGGAAAAGTAGAAGAAGGTCTGAGAAGGTAAGCAAGATGGGGGGAAGTGAATCTAAGGCAACTGTATTGGAGTGCATGATTAAAAATTTAAAGAAGGAATTTGGAGGAGAGGGCGGCGGCGGGGAGGAGCAAACCGCACGACCGAGGCCAGGGGCGGTGGCCGGGAGGACCAACCCCACGTCCAAGGAGCCGTGGCTGCGCGGGTGCAGGAGGGCCTAGAGGAGCTATCCCACATTGAAGGTCAGGAAGGGCGGCGGTGAGGAGATACCCCTCATCCAAGGTAAGGAGCAATGGCTGCGCTTTGCTGGAGCAGCCGTGAAGAGATACCCCACGCCCAAGGTAAGAGAAACCCAAGGAAGATGGTAGGTGTTGCAAGAGGGCATCAGAGGGCAATAACACTGAAACCATACTCAAAGAAAACTACTCAATCTAATCACACTAGGACCACAACCTTGTCTAACTCAATGAAACTAAGCCATGCCCGTGGGGCAACCCAAGACGGGCGGGTCATGGTGGAGAGATTTGACAGAATGTGGTCCACTGGAGAAGGGAATGGCAAACCACTTCAGTATTCTTGCCTTGAGAACCCCATGAACAGTATGAAAAGGCAAAATGATAGGATACTGAAAGATAAACTCCCCAGGTCAGTCGGTGCCCAATATGCTACTGGAGATCAGCCAAGAAATAACTCCAGAAAGAATGAAGGGATGGAGCCAAAGCAAAAACAATACCCAGCTGTGGATGTGACTGGTGATAGAAGCAAGGTCCAATGCTGTAAAGAGCAATATTGCATAGGAACCTGGAATGTCAGGTCCATGAATCAAGGCAAATTGGAAGTGGTCAAACAAGAGATGGCAAGAGTGAATGTCGACATTCTAGGAATCAGCGAACTAAAATGGACTGGAATGGGTGAATTTAACTCAGATGACCTTTATATCTACTACTGTGGACAGGAATCCCTCAGAAGAAATGGAGTAGCCATCATGGTCAACAAAAGAGTCCGAAAGGCAGTACTTGGATGCAATCTCAAAAACGACAGAATGATCTCTGTTCGTTTCCAAGGCACACCATTCAATATCACAGTAATCCAAGTCTATGCCCCAACCAGTAATGCTGAAGAAGCTGAAGTTGAATGGTTCTATGAAGACCTACAAGACCTTTTAGAACTAACACCCAAAAAAGATGTCCTTTTCATTATAGGGGACTGGAATGCAAAAGTAGGAAGTCAAGAAACACCTGGAGTAACAAGCAAATTTGGCCTTGGAATACGGAATGAAGCAGGGAAAAGACTAATAGAGTTTTGCCAAGAAAATGCACTGGTCATAGCAAACACCCTCTTCCAACAACACAAGAGAAGACTCTACACATGGACATCACCAGATGGTCAACACTGACATCAGATTGATTATATTCTTTGCAGCCAAAGATGAAGAAGTTCTATACAGTCAGCAAAAACAAGACCAGGAGCTGACTGTGGCTCAGACCATGAACTCCTTATTGCCAAATTCAGACTTAAATTGAAGAAAGTAGGGAAAACCACTAGACCATTCAGGTATGACCTAAATCAAATCCCTTATGATTATACAGTGGAAGTGAGAAAAAGATTTAAGGGCCTAGATCTGATAGATAGAGTGCCTGATGAACTATGGAATGAGGTTAGTGACATTGTATAGGAGACAGGGATCAAGACCATTCCCATAGAAAAGAAATGCAAAAAAGCAAAATGGCTGCCTGGGGAGGCCTTACAAATAGCTCTGAAAAGAAAAGAAGCTAAAAGCAAAGCAGAAAAGGAAAGATATAAGCATCTGAATGCAGAGTTCCAAAGAATAGCAAGAAGAGATAACAAAGCCTTCTTCAGCGATTGATGCAAAGAAATAGAGGAAAACAACAGAATGGGAAAGACTAGGGATCTCTTCAAGAAAATCAGAGATAACAAAGGAACATTTCATGCAAAGATGGGCTCGATAAAGGACAGAAATGGTATAGATCTAACAGAAGCAGAAGATATTAAGAAGAGGTGATACGAATACACAGAAAACTGTACAAAAAAGATCTTCACGACTCAGATAATCACGATGGTGTGATCACTGACCCAGACATCCTGCAAAGTGAAGTCAACTGGGCCTTAGAAAGCATCACTATGAACAAAGCTAGTGGAGGTGATGGAATTCCAGTTGAGCTATTCCAAATCCTGAAAGATGATGCTGTGAAAGTGCTACACTCAATATGCCAGCAAATTTGGAAAACTCAGCAGTGGCCACAGGACTGGAAAAAGTCAGTTTTCATTCCAATCCCAAAGAAAGGCAATGCCAAAGAATGCTCAAACTACCGCACAATTGCACTCATCTCACACGCTAGTAAAGTCATGCTCAAAATTCTCCAAGTTAGGCTTCAGCAATATGTGAACCGTGAACTTCCTGATGTTCAAGCTGGTTTTAGAAAAGGCAGAGGAACCAGAGATCAAATTGCCTACATCCGCTGGATCATAGAAAAAGCAAGAGAGTTCCAGAAAAACATCTATTTCTGCTTTATTGACTATGCCAAAGCCTTTGACTGTGTGGATCACAATAAACTGGAGAATTCTGAAAGAGATGGGAATACCAGACCACCTGATCTGTCTCTTGAGAAATTTGTATGCAGGTCAGGAAGCAACAGTTAGAACTGGACATGGAACAACAGACTGGTTCCAAATAGGAAAAGGAGTTCGTCAAGGCTGTATATTGTCACCCTGTTTATTTAACTTATATGCAGAGTACATCATGAGAAATGCTGGACTGGAAGAAACACTGGAATCAAGATTGCCGGAAGAAATGTCAATAACCTCAGATATGCAGATGACACCACCCTTATGGCAGAAAGTGAAGAGGAACTCAAAAGCCTCTTGATGAAAGTGAAAGTGGAGAGTGAAAAAGTTGGCTTAAAGCTCAACATTCAGAAAACGAAGATCAGGGCATCCGGTCCCACCACTTCATGGGAAATAGATGGGGAAACAGTGGAAACAGTGTCAGACTTTATTTTTTGGGGCTCCAAAATCACTGCAAATGGTGACTGCAGCCATGAAATTAAAAGACGCTTACTCCTTGGAAGGAAAGTTATGACCAACCTAGATAGCATATTCAAAAGCAGAGACATTACTTTGCCAACAAAGGTTCGTCTAGTCAAGGCTATGGTTTTTCTTGTGGTCATGTATGGATGTGAGAGTTGGACTGTGAAGAAGGCTGAGCGCCGAAGAATTGTGAACTGTGAACTGCTTTTGAACTGTGGTGTTGGAGAAGACTCTTGAGAGTCCTTTGGACTGCAAGGAGATCCAACCAGTCCATTCTGAAAGAGATCAGCCCTGGGATTTCTTTGGAAGGAATGATGCTAAAGCTGAAACTCCAGTACTTTGGCTACCTCCTGTGAAGAGTTGACTTATTGGAAAAGACTCTGAGGCTGGGAGGGTTTGGGGGCAGGAGGAGAAGGGGACGACAGAGGATGAGATGGCTGGATGGCATCACGACTCGATGGACGTGAGTCTGAGTGCACTCCGGGAGTTGGTGATGGACAGGGAGGCCTGGCGTGCTGAGATCATGGGGTTGCAAAGAGTCGGACACGACTGAGCGACTGATCTGATCTGATCTGATCTGATGGGGTGAAGATGAAGTCTAACCGCCTCTGCATATTCTGTGAGGTTATGGCCCCCTTGGGAGTAGGGTGGTGACCAGAGGACACCAAGAACTTAAAAATAGTGAAAGCAGTCTATATAGTAGTCACAGGAGAGCCAGGACACCCGGATCAATATCCATATATTGACTCATGGCTAGGGTTAGCTCAAGAATCTCCTACTTGGACAAAGTTCTGTATCCAGAAGGGAAAGGGAAAAATATTAATGGCACAAAAATTGACGGATGATAAAAAAGGAAATTCTACAGGATTTGGACGGGGATGACCTGACCACCCCCCGATACTGGATAATGACACACCGGCTTCCCAGTGTTCCACCAGGACTGGAGGCTGCCTTAATGCCCGATCCAGGGCCAGGTGAAGTTCCTGCAGCAGCTGCTGCTCTTCCGCCAGCTCTCCCGGAGATCATAGAGCCACTGTCTCAGGAGGCTCCTTTCCCATTAATGGAGACCTCTGGTCAACACCCCCAGAATTCCACCTCAGCCGGACCTCCTAGATTGAATCCACCTCTCCTGGTGAGTACTGATGGAAATGGGGAATAAAACGCAGGAATTAGACAGAGGCTGTGCTCTGCCAAGAAACAGGGGGAAAGAACCCCACTACAGATGCCCCTCAGAGAGCTACAACAGCCTCCGGTTCAGGACACATGTGGGCACTACCATCAGCCACCTATAGCCTATTATTACCAGACATTTTCCTCTACAGATATATTAAACTGGCAGAGACACGCTCCACCATACTCAGGGGAGCCACAAGCCATGATTAGGCTACTGGAGACTACTTTTCAAACCCACTGCCCTACATGGGATGACATAATCCAATTACTAGTCTCCCTTTTCAGCACTGAGGAAAAACACAGGATCCTAACTGAGGCCAGAGAATGGTTAAGAGAAATGGCCCCTGAGGGTACTGCAAACCTGCAGCAGTGGGCAGAACTAGCCACCCCGGATGAGAGGCCCAACTGGGACTGTAACACAGAGGAGGGAGGGGCCACCTGGAGAGATACTGGGTGGCTATTTTACAAGGTCTCAAGAGGGGAGTGAGACCGAAAACCTATTAGTATCGCCAAACCCTCCCAAATGATTCAAAGGGAAAGCGAATCACCCTCTGAGTTCTGCGAAAGACTGTGTGAGGCCTATAGACTTCATACACCAATAGACCCACCCCAGGGCTGCTGGGTCTCAGATGGTGATAAAGGCAGCCTTTGTGTCTCAAGCCTACCCCAAAAATGTCAAATGGGGGGACACCAAATGACTCATGAATTTTTATACAGCCCTTAATGCCCAGTACCTTTGCTGGGAAGAGACTTGCTGTCTAAATTGGGGGCACAAGTTACCTTCCCCCCCTACGAAAGACCCAATTTTCTAGTGGGTTCAACCACCTATTTATTCTTCCTCTCGGTAACCCCTCATGATAAATGGAGGTTGCACGATCTCCCAGAAGGGAAACTGGACAGGCTAAACAGTTCAGAGAGACAGTTAACTTAACAATTCCCTGAGGTTTGCGTGGAAGACAACCAGCCCCCTAGGCTTGCAAAACAAGTCCCACCAGTGATAGAACTCAAACCCAGTACAATTACATCAGCACCCACCTGGGGCCTGCCAGACCTTGCTAAGCCATTTACTCTTTATGTGACTGAAAAGGACTAGGTAGCTATGGGAATGTTGTCCCAGACTATGGTGACATGGGACAGACCTGTGGCTTATATCCCGAAATAGCTGGACAATGTTGCCAAGTGGCTGGGATGGTTATGGGCAGATGCCTTATTGGTCCGAGAGGCAACTAAGCTGACTTTGGGGCAAGATGTGATCCTAAAAGTCCCACATGAGGTCAATACTCTCCTGCGAGGGGACCCCCATAAATGGCTGTCAACATCCCAGATTACTCAATACCAGGGACTGTTAGGTGAGAACCCACATGTTACTATTGAGCCTTGTCAGGCTTTGAATCCGGCCACTCTCCTTCCTGTGGGAGAAGGTGGGCCCTCACATGATTGCAAGGAAATGTGTCAGCAGACCTGACTTAGAGACCAGCCAATCCCAGACCCAGATTTGGTCCTGTACACCAATGGCACCAGCCTGGTGAAACAAGGACGACTGTCAGGATATGCAGTTGTCACGGAAGAAACCATCACTGAGGATAGCTCTCTGCCATCACACTGGTCTGCTCAAGGGGCCGAACTATATGCTCTAATCTGGGCCCTCCATCTCTCAAGAGTTAAGAAGACAAACATTTACCCAGACTCCAGGTATACTTTTGCCACACTACATGTACACAGGGCTCTGTACAGCAGAGAGGACTTTTGAAAGGTAGTGAAAAGATATTAAAGAAGAAATTAAGACTCTATTAGATGCTGCCCGGGAACCAGAAAGGGTTGCAGTCATACATTGCTGAGGACATCAAAAAGAGGATACCCCCTGGGCTCGGGGAACAAACTGGCAGTTAAGACCACTAAACAAGCAGCTGAGGGCTTGGGGGTGACAAGTGAAGCCCCTATTAAAGCTCTCATATTGGCAGAACTGCTTGATCTATCGCTGGACTACCACGATACAATGAAGCCCAAAACCAACTAACCAAAGCAGAAGGGGCCATCAAGACTGAAAAGGGATGGTGGGAATTGTCAGGTGGCAAATTACTGGTACTGGAGGAGCTGGCACCCACTCTGGTAAGCCAAACACACCAAGTGACTCACGTAGGCCATGATAAACTGGAAGAGCTAATTTGAAAATATTTATTGGTTCCCCGCCTCTCTTCCCTATACAGGACAGAATCTCAGAACTGCACTGCCTGCTCACAGGTCAACGACGCTCTCAGCACAGACAAAAACCTCTGGGGATTCAGCTAAAAGGCACGCTGTCCTCTGAACACCTGGAAGTGGACTTAACTGAAATGAAACCTCACCGACACTACCATTACCTGCTGGTCATGGTATGTACATTCTCGGTATGGGTAGAAGCTTTTCCTACCCTGACTGAAAGAGCATCAGAAGTAGCCCGGTGCCTGCTTAGGGAGATAGTTCCTAGATTTGGATTTCCTACCAGCATTGTATCGGACAATGGCCCGGCTTTTGTAGCTGGTTTAGTATAACAAGTAAGCAAAACTTTAAACATCAAGTGGAAATTACATACAGCATATAGGCCCCAGAGTTCTGGGATGGTGGAAGGAACCAACTGGACACTTAAAGAGATACTCTCCAAGTGGATCATAGAGACTGACTGCGTTTCAGATGGCTCTGCTCAGACTCAGGATGACCCCATGGTCCCACAGCTATTCTCTGTATGAAATTGTGTCTGGGAGGGCCCCTCCTATAATAAAACAGGTGTCAACAAATTTGCCTCAGGTATGGGGAGATGAGATTTCACAGCAGATGGAACAACTGGGTAAAGCAATAAATCAGGTAACTAAGTTTGTACAAGAAAGGGTGCCATTCTCCCTTGGGGAACAGATTCACGTTTTGTGCCCAGGGATCAGGTGTGGGTCAAGGACTGGAAACATGACTCCTTGGCCCCACAGTGGAAGGCTCCATATACTGTGGTTCTAACCACCCCTATATCAGTTAAAGTTGAACCTTTCACTCCCTGGATCCACCACATGAGGATGAAGAGAACATACCATGCAGATCCAGAAAACGCTGATTGGACTGTGTAGAGGGACCCCACTGACCCTCAAGAGACTAAGATCATCCTTAAGAAGAAGAAGGAAAAGAAGATCCTGGACGAGCCCCTTCAGGATGAAGCCGCATAATCAACTCCTGCTGCTTGGCCTCATCAACATGATTTTGAATTTAACTTCCGTTTCAATTCAGGACAATGTTTTAATCTCATGGACACATTCCTATGCAGACTTCCACAACACCTCCAACTTCTGGGCATGTGCCGCTATGCCTCTGTCTGTGACGGATGGACTTCCTTGGTGGGTGTCACCTCTCCACCAAGGAGATTTTAAACCACTCTGCTCTTTTCTGGGACAACAACAAAAAAAACTTTCCTTTCTCTTGTCAGTCATAATCTCTCCCTGCTCTCTTGGTGTAAGCCAGACCTATAGTCAATAGACTTGGGTCATGGGGTTACATTTGATGTAAACACCAGTTTCACAGGAGTAACAAAAGCCTATACCTAATATTTGGAGAAGGCAATGGCACCCCACTCCAGTACTCTTGCCTGGAAAATCCCATGGACGGAGGAGCCTGGTGGGCTGCAGTCTGTGGGGTCGCTGAGGGTCAGACACGACTGAGCAACTTCACTTTCACTTTTCACTTTCACGCATTGGAGAAGGAAATGGCACCCACTCCAGTGTTCTTGCCTGGAGAATCCCAGGGACGGGGAAGCCTGGTGGGCGGCTGTCTATGGGGTCGCACAGAGTTGGACATGACTGAAGTGACTTAGCAGTAGCATACCTAATATTTAAAGAACAAAAAGGAAAAAAGCTCTCTGACTGGCAAGGGAGGACAGACCTCTAGGTATATTGAACAATTCTATCAAGTCTGGGATAAATATTTCTGGATGACCCCAGAAAAGGGTCAATTAATTACTCCTGCTGCTATATGCTGGGAACAAAAAGAACAAAGGGTAGGCTTTGGTGACCATTCATTAGACCCAAAAGAACTAAAATATATAGGGTACCTATCCCCTCAAAAATGTAAACGAACATTCGAGGTCGCATACCACCCCAGCCAGTCCATCCATTGGCCAGGCTCTGATTGGAAATATAACCTTGGAATCTGCTGGGTGGCGCCCAATGGAACCCAATGGCTTTGTGGACCTAAGCTTTGGCCTTTGTTACCAATCCACTGGGTAGGCCGCTGCACACTGGGATTCACTTTTGCCTATGGCAGCATAAAGCCTAACCTACAACAAGCCCTGGTAAATCTACCTTATTTACATGCTAGGTGGACAAGGTCTGTGTCAATGGTAGGAGTATATTGCTGCCTTATTCATACCTTCTATAGGGACAACAGATATTATGATTAAAGTGGAGGCCTGGACTAATTTCACAAAACAGGCCCTCCTAGATGGTGCTAAAGCCATCCAAGCCTTAAATGAAGAACAAATCCAAATGAGAAAAGCTATAATTCAAAATAGAATGGCTTTGGACATGCTCACAGCTGCTCAAGAAGGGACCTGTGCTGTAATTAAGGTTGAATGTTGTGTATATATTCCTGATTTATCTGGCAATGTATCAGCTGCTTTAGATGACATGAAAAACCAGGTAAAAGCAATGTCAAATGAAAACATTCCTTTCTGGACTTCAGTCCTATCTTGGGTGAAGGTTGATTGGCAGAAAATTATATTTACCATTGTTACAAGTTGCCCTGATAGTTCTGCTTTGTAGATCCTGCATTTTACAATGTATTATAAACTTTGTAACCCAAAGGTTGGTTTCATTCTCCTAAATTCTTGGTCAGATTGCCAGGGTGCAATATATCCCTATCAGTGTCGCTCCTATTATGAGTTAAAGCATCAAGAAGGGGGAATAAAGGAGGAAACAGACAGAACAGGCTCCATCTTGAAAGCAGGACTCCATATTGGGCCGGGCTGTGGACTTTGAGCTCTATGCCCAGTATCTATGGAAACAACATACCAACTGGAATACCAGACCAGCCCTCCGCCCCCACTCCCCTATGGAAGAGCCTTAGGGTTCATACCAAGACTCTCCATTGCCAAAAGCATACCTTAATTATCTGTGTAACCGAATAGAATCATAAATTGTATTATGCTTATTAGGTTATGACCATAGGCCTATTGATAATTGTCCACGGTTAACTACCTAGGCTTAAGGCATACGAATCACGAGTTTAAGGCATACAAATCACGGGTTAACTTTGATTGTATCTTTCTTTTTCTTTGTTCAGTCTAGTTTCAAAGAATTTGGGGAGGTGGGTTTGAGCATGTGCACTAGGATATATAAGGATTTCACAAAAATTGGTCAAGGTTGAGGCTAAGAGGAGACTCTGCCTTGGGCCCGCCAGTGTAATAAACTGCACTCCACTATCTGTATTGTTCTCCTGGGTGAGTTTGTTTCCAGGAACGTGTGTGGCTACAACAGCCTGAGGGATCGAACCCACATCTGCACTGGCAGGTAGATGCTTTACCACTGCACCATAAGGACCATTAAATCTTTACCAATAAATGTTCTTTAGGGCTTCCCAGGTGGCACAGTAGCAAAATATCCACCTGCCAGTGCAGGAAATGTGGGTTCGATTCCTTGGTTGGGAAGATTCCCCTGGAGTAGGAAATTGCAACCCACTCCAGTATTCTTGCCTGGGAAATCCCATGGATAGAGGAGCCTGGCGGATTAGCCCTTGGGGTAGGATAAAGCTGGACAGGACTGATGGACTGAGCATCCATACAATAAATGCTCTTTAGCAAAAACCAAACGCAGCACCTCCAGTAAAAGGTATACATTATAATTCTGGGAATGTTTGCATCATTAAATAAGTTAAAGCTCATCCTAAACCCCTTTTCATGTTTAGCTCTTAATATAGGTCACTTTTTTCTTTTCTTTTTTTTTTACCCCCTGCTTTAAATCCTCCAAAGAATGCTAGAGAAAATCAGGCAACCAAACAAACAGCTTTTGATTTTCTATCATTTGGAAAATAGCCTTGAATTGCATGATAGGTAATGGTCTAGGAATTTAAGAACCATGAATTTGGTTTCAATAAGAAATACATTTACAAGGAAGCTGAAAAATAAAAAACAGCAGCAGTGCTTTTTTTTTTTCTTTTTTTCCTGAAAAAGAAAATCGGTAGCAAGCATAGGAGCCCTAAGTTGGATTTGGATCTACAGAGAGTTCGCTATTTGAACAAATTCATACATGACTCAATTTGATTAAATTGAGACTAAAATCACTGGAGCTGAGAAGATTTATTACTGTATTTATCTGTGGTACACAGGGTTTTCGGGTTATTCAAGAGTCAGGGGAACTAGCACTCTATGAACTGCCTCTGTTAAGTTGGCTTTAATCAGTCAGCACTGGGGGGACAGCGGGAGAAAGTAATCTTCTAGAGCAAAGAAAGGAGTGAGCAAGAACAAAAGTTCTGGGGATTTGGGAGTATTTGGTACTGTGGGGTCTGTCTCCTTTCATCCTCATCACCCTCCTTTAACCTCTGTACAAACGTCTTCCAACTTAAAAAATACTAACAAATTCCCAACAAGATGAAATAGAAAGATCTAAATAGACCTCTTATGATGAATATCTTTCAATTTAAAAAAATGCCTGAACTAGGTCATTTAATGATATAACTTGATAAAACCACAAGATATAACGATTGATAAAACTAAACAAGCAATTAAACAATCAAGTTCAATTAAGTTCAATTAGAGTTCAATTACAAAATTTTAATCGTTTCCCTAATAAAAAAGTGATAGTTTTTGTTTCTTTCTAAATTCAAAGACATAGTGTATCATGTATTGTTTTGAGATTTTACACCAATTCTTACATGCAAAATCTACCAAAGAGAACAGACAATACATAGGAAAATTAAAAGTCAGATAAGTAAAGATAAATAAGTGATTTTGTTATCTTTATCTTCCAACTCTTGGAAAAACCATTGTTCTAGATATGATGTTTCTCTTGTGGGCTTTTCTCTATAAGTAAGTTTAATTTAAGTTTCTCTGTTTTCTTCCTAATTTACTCAGAAAATTTTAAGAGAAGTGAAATAATAAATGTTTCATATATTTCATGGGGTCATAGAGAGTTGCACTCTATTGAGCAAATAATACTATTCATAGATTTATCTTAGCTGATAATTAAATGCATAGAAAATTATTAGTCTCAAGTATTTTATATTAGGAAAAAACCTTTAATAGTTAAATCAACAAATAGAACTTTTCTTATCACTGGAAGACTGTGAGAGCTAGAAATATAGATGATTTTCATTTTATTTAAATATGACTGAATGTATTTCCTACCTAAAGGATCTATAATGTATTAACACTTGCAGTATGAAAAAAAATCAGCTCTGAGTGTTTTAGGAAAAATATTTAGCTAAGAACTACTACTTATCAAACCTATTAAAAGTCTATACTGTCTTTTCAGAAGGAGCACGGTGACTGGGATGAACATAAGTGAAAGTTGCTCAGTCATGTCCGACTCTTTGTGACTTCATGGACTGTAGCCCACCAGATTCCTCTGTCCTTGGAATTCTCCAGGCAAGAATACTGGAGTGGGTCACCATGCCCTTCTCCAGGGGATTTTCCCAACCCAGGGATCAAACCCAGGTCTCCCACACTGAAGGCAGATTCTTTACCATCTGAACCACCAAGAATACTGGAGTGGGTAGCTTATTCCTTCTTCAGGGGACCTTCCCAACCCAGGAATCGAACCAGGGTCTCCTGCGTTGCAGGCACATTCTTTACCAGCTGAGCTACTAGGGAAACCCAGGGATGAACATAGGTCCTCAATAAATTCTGGCTAAATGGGGAAACAGTGTCAGACTTTATTTTTTGGGCTCCAAAATCACTGCAGATGGTGACTGCAGCCATGAAATTCAAAGATGCGTACTCCTTGGAAGGAAAGTTATGACCAACCTAGATAGCATATTCAAAAGCAGAGACATTACTTTGCCAACAAAGGTCCGTCTCGTTGAGGCTATGGTTTTTCCAGTGGTCATGTATGGATTTGAGAGTTGGACTGTGAAGAAAGCTGAGTGCCAAAGAATTGATGCTTTTGAACTGTGGTGTTGAAGAAGACTCTTGAGAGTCCCTTGGACTGCAAGGAGATCCAACCAGTCCATTCTGAAGGAGATCAGCCCTGGGATTTCTTTGGAAGGAATGATGCTAAAGCTGAAACTCCAGTACTTTGGCCACCTCATGCGAAGAGCTGACTCATTGGAAAAGACTCTGAGGCTGGGAGGGATTGGGGGCAGGAGGAGAAGGGGACGAGAGAGGATGAGATGGCTGGATGGCATCACTGACTCGATGGACATGAGTCGGAGTGAACTTCGGGAGTTGGTGATGGACAGGGAGGCCTGGCATGCTGCAATTCATGAGGTCGCAAAGAGTTGGACACGACTGAGTGACTGAACTGAACTGAAATAGATATGAATATGTTAATGGAATAGTTATTCACTGCTTCAGTAACTAGGACTCTTATCTGTTCTGCCCTCATTATTAAATAACAACAAAATTAGAAAATAGGCCATGTGCTTTATTTTTTTTTTAATCCTAATCTATCTCTTTTTGGCAACATTTGGGATTTTAAAAAGTAAACAAAGGAAGCAGCCAAAAGAAATCAAGGTTTTAAATTCCCAAGATATTTTTATTATTAATATATGAAGGGGAAAGACATCTCCCAGTTCTGAAATACTGGTTGTAGAAGAGCTTCTTTTCTAAGATAGTATAAATTATGAACATGCAAAGACAAGGTTATTATCACTCAGATTTGAATAGACTGTTTTAAGGAGATGATCTCAGTCATAAAAAATAAATAGTTCTTGATATAAAGGAATATTATTGAAATCAAATATAATCTTAATAAATACCTTCATCAAACTGTCATTTTAATATGGAACTAACATTATACACTATACTGCTTTTGACTTAAACATACCAGAACAAAGTAGTATTTATTTCTTCACTTCAGCCATAAAAAGGCATTTTGGGGGAAATCAAAAGATTATATATTTTATATAGCTATGTGCTCTATGAAACACTGTTCATTTAGGCTGGGTCTTTAGGATTTACAAGCTATGGAAAATGTCAATAAAGCAAGGCAGTTAGCTGTTTCCTAGTTTTCTTTCTCTACCATACCAATTTCTGTATTTCTGTATAAACAAATTAAGATGGTCTAAAAAGACTTTTTTTTTTTTTAACTTTTCTGCTTCTAGAATCCCAGAATCTCACCTACCTCCAGGTATACTAAAACCACACGAATCCTAACTTGGCAAAATACTCCTGCCCTCTGCCCACCCCTTCTTTGGCCTGCACAATGCTAATGATTCCTTTCACATAAACACGTGCACACAATGGTTGTAACAGAAATAATAAAAATTTTAAAAAGCCACCTGATGCTGTTCTAAGTGCTACCTTCATTACCTAACTTCATCCTCCCAGGACCTCAGGAAGGAAGACATTGTTCTTATTCCCATGATAAAAGTGATGACTAAAAGGCACAGAGGTTAGGAGAAGAGCTCCCCAGGTGGGCTTGCAAATGCCAAGGTGCTGGGCTCCACCTAGACTGTCTCCAGGGCCTATGCCCTTCACTGCTACACAATACAATTTCTCAAATACTCCAAAAAAGCTATTTACTAGTAGTATTATCTTCACAATTAAAGGAAGCATTAAAGCTTCCCCCTCATTCTTACTGATCCTTGTTCCTACCCTCTTTCTTATTTCTCTACAAACATGAGATTTTATCATATTTTCAAATGGATTCACTCTATTATTCTTTGTGGTTTAAAGTCTAATCTTTCTGGCTTAATATGTATCTAACATAATCCTAATTATTACTGATTGGGCTAATACATAAAAGCCATACTTAGTGATGGCTTAGGATTTTTACACAAGGGGTTAATAGGGAGCAACAGAGCCTACAAGTCAGGCCTCAACAGCATCTTCATACTGCAGTGCTCCCTGAATCACCAGACTAAACAAAGAGGCCACGTACTGTTCTCAACTACAGTCTTAGATTCTCGCAGTGCTTCATCAAAATGAATTTGCTCAGGGAAAATCTGACCAAACTGTTCTAGTTCACATTTCAACATCTGTATTACTAACTAAATAGTCTGAGTTTAAGCTTCCAGACACTTAACTAGATTCTCACTTTGGAATGCTTTTTATATTATGTTTTATTCTATGAGTGTGATTTTTTCAGAAATCTGACAGGGGATTAAAACGATGGGTGGTGTTGTTAGCTGTTTACTAAATAATGAACAACTAATTAAACTATTGCTTCTCTGATAGCTTAGTAGTAAAGAATCCGCCTGCAATGCAGGAGACCTGGGTTTGATCCCTGGGTCAGGAAGATCCCCTGGAGAATGAAATGGCAACCCACTCCAGTATTCTTGCCTGGGGAATCTCATGGCCAGAGGGGCCTGGCGGGCTACAATCCATGGTGTCACAAAAGAGTTGGACATAACTGAGTGACTAAACAACAATAACAATGAATAAAGATAACATAAGAGCTTTTGAACTGTGGTGTTGGAGAAGACTCTTGAGAGTCCCTTGGACTGCAAGGAGATCCAACCAGTCCATTCTGAAGGAGATCAGCCCAGGGATTTCTTTGGAAGGAATGATGCTAAAGCTGAAACTCCAGTACTTGGGCCACCTCATGTGAAGAGTTGACTTTTTGGAAAAGAGGGATTGGGAGGCAGGAGGAGAAGGGGACGACAGAGGATGAGATGGCTGGATGGCATCACTGACTTGACGGACATGAGTCTGACTGAACTCCGGGAGTTGGTGATAGACAGGGAGGCCTGGCGTGCTGTGATTCATGGGGTCGCAAAGAGTCGGACACGACTGAGCGACTGAGCTGAACTGAAGAGTTTGTCACTCTACAATCTAAGAGATGCACCAAGTTACTTCGCCCTAATAAGAAGTTTTAAGAGTTATCACTAGACATACTTCTGTGTCATTATGCCATCTGCAGTTGGTCTGCCTTCTGGGTTCACAAAACTACAATTACATAAACAAGATATATCTGTGTGTGTTTCCATACACATATGTAAATCCCTCCTCCCAAGAATCATATAAATACTTTTGGGGGAAAAATGTATGCTTTGCTTGAAATTATCTAGACATCACTTGAGCAGAAAGATCAAGCAAAGTCCTCCCATAGGCAGTGAAGATAGCTGATCACAATAAGGTTGTAGGCAACTCCCCAGCTCTCTGTTCTTTTCCCCCTTAGTGCACTGTGGTTATTTCTCAAAGGACAGAAAAAGGGTATAATCTCCTGTAACATTGCTACTGTTGGTCATCTTTTTGCTGGGTCTGCTAAAATACTGTGATACGGGTATTAGAGAAAACTATGTAGAAAAAGACCCTCAATCCAAGGCTCCTTATTTCTAGGAAAGCTGAGCCCTGGATTCTGCCACATTTGAAACAGGTCAAGTCATAAGTCCCAGGTTCAGCTGTGTACACTTGGGAAGATAATAACTACCTTTCACTGAGGGTTTACTATGTGTCAAACATTAAACATAACATCATCTAATTTAGTCTTCATGAAAACAAGAGGAAGGTACCAGATTTCTAGGGTAAAAGAGGAAAGGAAATTTAAACATTAGTAAGTAGAATGATTATATTTGAACTCAGGTATTTTTGTGTCTTGTCTACATTTATTTGATATTATTTTTTAATTGAAGTATAATTGCTTTACAGTGTTAAGCTTCTGCTGTATAATGAAGTGAATCAGCTATATGTATACATGTACCCCCTCCCTCGTAGCTCTCCCTCCCCCCGCCCCCACCCTTCCCACCCATCCAGGTCATCATAGAGCACCGAGCTGAGCTCCCTGTGTTATACTGCAGGTTCCCACTAGCTATCTATTTAACACATGGTAATGTATTTACGTCAAACCTAATCTCCCAATTCATACCACCCTCCTCTTCCCCCAGCCCCTGGGTCCACACATCTGTTCTCTACATCTGCATCACTATTGCTGCCCTGGAACTAGGTTCATCTGTACCACTTTTCTAGATTCCACATGCATGCATGGATATATGATATTTGTTTTTCTCTGACTCACTTCACTGTGCATGACAGAGTCTAGGTCCATCCACATCTCTACAAATGACCCAATTTTGTTCCCTTTTAAGGCTGAGTAATATTTGATATTTTTTAAGAAGAGAATGATAGAACAAAGTAAAAAAAAAACAAAAACGAGCTGTTTTTAATTCCAAAAGCAAAGCTGACCAATATGAGTCATTTCAAACTCTTTTTCTCCATTCTTACAGAGAGGTTAGAATTGATTAGAATGCATGCCAAGTGAGTAAGAAAAAGTGTACAATTTAACATAAAAGGAGCAGATGCTAACTAACTGATGTTGGTTGGAAACCAGATCATAATTTAGAACACCTCAAAGGTATTTTGAAAAATAACACTGTTAAAAGAGAATGTAACCAATAAAACTTTGTATACTATATTACTATCCTTAAGTGTGGTAGCTTTGAATATGATGACCAAGGGCACAAAGTCAAAGTCAATTTTCATAAATTTTGCTAAATAAAGTCCTTATATTGGTGCAGACTGTTTATATAAGAAGGCTTGCGTGTAATTTTCTCACTTTTATCTAGATCAATTTTGGTAATGATGTTGTTTTGCACATATGCTTCATTTTTATATGAAACTTTTAACTAGAGAATAAATAAGTGCAAATAACCTAGAGATAAGTAGATAAACACACTGTTATTCTTATGTGTAAATCCAGAAACATAAAAAAATCAAGTAATGTCAGAGAATGCATGAAATCCTTATGGATATTATGAAATTTGGAAACTTGAGTTGTTATTTTTTTAGATCTAATTGTTTAACTGGTCGTTCCATCTATGTTTTTACAGTAATTATACAAAACTCTCTCTTTGTATTTTCTCTTATCCAATTTTGTTTTTACTGTGGCAAAATTTTATACACTGTCATTAAACAATTATCTTCCCATCAAAATTATTTTAAGAAATCTACTCGAATAAAATGGGCTTGTTGTCAATTTACCTATGTAATGTGGAGGAACAAAAAGGCTGTGAACATTTTTAAAAGTCAGGAGACTATTTTTAAGGCCATAAAAATACAAAATATTGTCATTTAATGAGAACTTTGTTTCATGTCACAGTATAAATTCCTGCTAGAATTCAGTGCTATATAACTAGTTATATTTTGATTTTCGGCAGATGTGGTCAAAGTTGACAACATTGTTCTGTGAATCATTAGAAAATATTTTCACTGAAAACATAGTCTTGATTTAAAACATAAGTACTCTCATTTGATTTTTGTCCTCAGCAGCCTGTATCAATCTGTTTTTAACTCCTTAATTTTTCCCACTTTTCTATACCACACACAGGAATCTTGATCTAGTGAACTAACCAGATAATGAGTAATACTGAATGCCAGTTTTGCATAGAAATCCTCTAGTTGAAAGAGGGAGAAAATATACCAAAGTACTTGTTTAACAAAAGTAATTTCCTTCTGTCCTTAATGCTTCATTAGCAATAATTTATATTTGCTCCAAATTAAGTGGTTTACCATCATAAAAAATAAATTATGACATAAACACACTTGGTCTGACACTAAAAAAAAATTGAGCATGTATAAATTATGCCCAGAAAATCCACGAGTAAAGCAAGCTGATTCCCTTCAGATACTGACCTGGATTTGGCATGACCTGAGCTGGCACTGCTCTAAACAGTGGAGTGAAAGACTGCAGGCCTTGGAAGGCACACACTAGCCAGAAGATGAATAACCACGTAGTGATGCTGTACCTTATACTTATTTAATTAACTTTCATCCACGTGCTTTATGATTAATCTTTCAACAATTCCAATCCTTCCGCATCATGGAGCAAAGATTGCATCAGCTATAGCAACCCTCTGCAGGTTTCTTGTTTATATACACATTTTACTAGTTAACAGTTAGGGGCAAGATTTTACTAAATACAATTTTAATTTGCAAATTGGTCTCTATTTAAAGAAGTCATTCTAGGACTTTCTTTAGGAAACTGCCTATCCCCCCTGTCTACAGTATGGACAATTTACCAAAAAAAAAAAAAAAAAAAAATCCAAAGTTTCATCGAAATTTTGGACTCTGCTATCTTAAACCAAAGATTTCAAAGGTTTCAAACAAATCTATAACATACATGCAAAAGGAGCAATTTTAGGAGAGAATATTCAAATAAGAAACACATGTCAGACTTAGACGTTTATCTCTTACTACTGACACTATCGACAAGCCCACTGGATAAAAGTAACATGAAAACTATGATTTTAAAAAATAGCAGCTGGATGAATCTGATTCCCTAAATAAGAAGAAATGGAAACCTGTCCTGACAGTCGTTCAGTTAGTGAGAGTTCAACCAACTGATGCAATTTCACTTCAGAGGTAAAAATTCAACTTAATGAAAGTCTATTGCATAAACTTTTTTCTTGTGGAAAAAAGAGAGATTATTCAAAAAGTTAAAAAAAAAAAACACCTCAAAGTCTTTCAAATAAACTAGTTTAAACAACCTCTCACCCTTCCCAAGACACACAGAATCAATTCACATGGTTTGTAAAACCAGTTTGGTTACTCTCTGGAGTCCCATGGTAGAAAACAAGCATGCATTCCTTTGCTAATCATCTGATTCTTGACTTGAACACAAACCTACATTTTGCATGTCTTATCTTTTTTCCAATTTGATTTAGCAGCCCCTCGACTTTAATTAAAAGGACCCTCAATGCATGACCATGGGAGAAAGGATGCACAAAAACATGCCACGTAAGGAATTTAGGAGTATATCATACATGCAAGTAAAATAAATCAATTCAAAAACTTTTCAACCCTGTTTAGAGCACTCCTAAATGAGAAATCAAAGACAGATTTGACCAAAGCCAATTATTCCTAATATTCCTCAAAGATCACTACTTCCCCCTGCATAAAGAAAAAAATTTCCACAAGTAAAATTCAATTAATATCAAGAATCTGTTAGATGAAATTGAATAGATTGGAAATGGAATGGAAAGAGTAAAAGAAGCATTGGCCATATTGAAATTTTGAAAATAATTGTGAAACCTTACATTGTTCTTTCCCATTGTCAGGAAAAGGCCTTGAGTTCTGACTTTGAAGCTTATTGACTGTCTAAGTAGCACCTACAGTCAAATGATGTTATTGGGACACCAACCTTGCTTTGTTTCGCTAAGTTATTGATAGTTGGAGCTTTGCTGTCTATACTCTCACACGGATGCCCTTGTTCCAATGTCAAGTGTCCGTGAGAGTCCTGGCTGAGGTTAACTACCAGAGGCTATAGAAGAGAGTGCTTTTCCCCAGCAAAGCTGAGTGACTTCTTCTGGGATTCTGGAAGGCTGGCTTCATTAGCATCATTTTCTAAGCTTTGTACTTCTCATGTTCTTAAAAACACCCATGAGACACATATGGATTCTTTAAGATACACAGTAGCCTCTCTGACTACAATCCATTGGGTACCTAGGAGGCACCTATTGGGAAAACACACTAGGGAATTTGGGGTTCTTCTCATAGAGACAAGGCCACTACTGAGAGCTGGAAGAAGTCAGTCCTGACAGTCCAGCAACATTCTGGGCAGTCTTGCTAACAGAGTTGACTCCTAAAATCCCCTCTTGGAGAAACACTGGTGGGTCACCCACACAATGGGTCTAGTCATGTACACACACCTCATTTTTTCTCTACATTATGGTAACCAGCATTGCTTCTCTTTTTTTAGTAAACAACAATACATAATGAGAAACGAAGAATAATAACTACACCAAGAGCACCTTTGAGACATTATGATTAAAACAGTACAAAAGTCAGTGTCTGAGCTACAGCAGCTGGTTCTGTCTCCTACTGGATCCCAGGCATGATGCTCCCACAGCAGCTGCTGCATGGAGGCGTGGCTGCTCCCATGGCTTTCTGCCAAACCACATTAATCATCTTTTCCCCAAGCTTGATAGCTAACATCCACATTAGATGGGACTCTGGATCTTCCATCAGAAGAATACTAGAAAATGAAAAAAATGGGTAACCTGTAGGAGATAAATAATACAGGATTATATTGAAAGAGGAAACAGACAGAACAGGCTTCATCTTGAAAGCAGGACTCCATCTTGGGCTGGACTGTGGATGTTGAGCTATAAGCCCAGGATCTATGGAAACGACACACCAACTGGAAAACCAGACAATCACCGCCCCCCCTCCGCTGCCCCCCGACCATGGAAGAGCCCCAGGGCTCGTACCTAGACTCTCCGTAGCCTAAAAGAATATCCTAATCATCTGTGTAACTGAATAAAATCATAAATTGTATTATGCTTATTGGGGTATGACCATAGGCCTATTGATAATTGTCCACTGTTAACTACCTAGGCCTAAAGCATACGGATCACGGGTTTAAGGCATATGAATTATGGTTAACTTGGACTGTATCTTTCTTTTCCTTTGTTCAGACTAGTTTCAGAGAATTTGTGGAGCTGAGTTTGAGCGTGTACACTTAGGGTATACAAGGTTTTCACAAAAACTGGTCAGGGTCCTTGGCTAAGAGGAGACTCTGCCTTGGACCCGCCAGAGTAATAAACTGCACTCCACTATCTGCATTGTCCTTCTGAGTGATTTTGTTTCCCAGAACGCGTGGGTACAACATTTGATGCATTGGCCGGGAAACTCCTCACTTCGAGGAGATAAGTCCCATTTGGGACTACTCCGAGGCCTTGCGGATCAAATCTTCTAGAAGGTGGAAGGTGCCTCGCCCTTCTGGAAGGATTCTGCTTCTCAGTGTCTGGACCTTTCATGTTAGCAGGTAGTGGATGGCAGCAGGGCAACTGAGCACTCAGGTGAGGAGGAACCCACCCAGTAGGGTGGAAGAGGGGGCCTGATCACCCCCCTGGGAGGGGCTAGCAGGGGCATGGACCCACAGGAGCCTGGAATAGGCAGGTAGCAACGATTGCCTGGTACACAGATTGACGAGCGTGTGTACCTAAGGCTTAGGCAGAAAATTTGTGAAGGTCATTTAGGAGGTGGTGTCCACGCCGTCTTGGGGAAAATTATTACCAAGCAATCAGCAGGAGATTGTTAGGAGAAGAAACTTGGTCTTTGTGTGCTCGTATTCTGCCCTCCCCAAGGAGGTGTCCTATCTCCTGTGAAATTCTTGACTGTCTCGGAATTATCAGGCCTGAAGGAGGAGGATATATAAGTAAGATTGGCTATTCCGGAGACGGCCTGGGACGTGGGATATTTAACCCATCTGTGTTTTCATCTGCACCTGATCAAGCCCACCAAGGCAGAATGGACTTTAAAAGTTAAGGAAGAAACAGTCTTGGACGACGAGGTGTTTTGATTTTGTCGTGCTGACCAGCAGGTGAAGACACGCTGATCCCCCTTCTCCCTCTGGGATCTGGCAGGTAAGGCTCTTCTCACCCCAATTAGGAAGGAGGCAGAATGGCAATTTAAGTGTTTCATTTAAAGGAAATATCAGAAGTACATAGGGTACCAAGAACTTCGTAGACAGAATGAAAAGGAAAAGTAGAAGAAGGTCTGAGAAGGTAAGCAAGATGGGGGGAAGTGAATCTAAGACAACTGTATTGGAGTACATGATTAAAAATTTAAAGAAGGGATTTGGAGGAGACTATGGGGTAAGAAAAGTTATGACCAACCTAGACAGCATGTTCAAAAGCAGAGACATTACTTTGCCAACAAAGGTCCGTCTAGTCAAGGCTATGGTTTTTCCAGTGGTCATGTATGGATGTGAGAGTTGGACTGTGAAGAAGGCTGAGCGCCGAAGAATTGATGCTTTTGAACTGTGGTGTTGGAGCAGACTTTTGAGAGCCCCTTGGACTGCAAGGAGATCCAACCAGTCCATTCTGAAGGAGATCAGCCCTGGGTGTTCTTTGGAAGAAATGATGCTAAAGCTGAAACTCCAGTACTTTGGCCACCTCAGGCGAAGAGTTGACTCATTGGAAAAGACTGATGCTGGGAGGGATCGGGGGCAGGAGGAGAAGGGGACGACAGAGGATGAGATGGCTGGATGGTATCACTGACTCGATAGACATGAGTCTGAGTGAACTCCGGGAGTTGGTGATAAACAGGGAGGCCTGGCATGCTGCGATTCACGGGGTCGCAAAGAGTCAGACACGACTGAGCAACTGAACTGAACTGATGGGGTAAAGATGATGCCAGACCAACTTCACATACTCTGTGAGGTCCAATGGCCCCCTGTGCGAGTAGGATGGCCACCAGAGAACACCATGAACTTAAAAATCGTGGAAGCAGTCTATACAGTAGTCACAGGAGAGCCAGGACACCCGGATCAATATACGTATATTGACTCATGGCTAGGGTTAGCTCAAGACGCTCCTATTTGGACAAGGTTCTGTATCCAGAAGGGAAAGGGAAAAATATTAATGGCACCAAAATTGACTGATGATAAAAAAGGAAATTCTATAGGATTTGGTTGGGGATGACCTAGCTCTTTCCCCATACTGGATAATGATGCGCCTGCCTCCCAGAGCTCCACCAGGACTAGAGGCTGCCTTAATGCCTGATCCAGGGCCAGGTGAAGTTCCTGCAGCAGCTGCTGCTCTTCCTCCAGCTCTCCGAAGATCATGGAGCCACCGTCTCGGGAGGCTCCTATCCCACTAATGGAGACCTCTAGTCAACACCCCCAGAATTCCACCTCAGCCGGAACTCCTAGATTGAATCCACCTCTCCCGGTGGGTACTGATGGGAAGGGGGAAGAAAACACAGGGATTAGACAGAGGCTGTGTTCTGCCAAGGAACAGGGGGAAAGAACCCCACTACAGATTCCCCTCAGAGAGCTACAACAGCCTCTGGTTCAGGACACATGTGGGCACTACCATCAGCCACCTGTAGCCTATTATTACCAGTCATTTCCCTCTACAGATATATTAAACTGGCAGAGATACACTCCACTGTACTCAGGGGAGCCACAAGCCATGATTAGGCTACTGGAGACTATTTTTCGAACCCACCACCCTACATGGGATGACTAATGGAACTACTAGTCTCCCTTTTCAGCACTGAGGAAAGACACAGGATCCTAACGGAGGCCAGAAAATGGTTAAGAGAAATGGCCCCTGAGGGTACTGCAAACCTACAGCAGTGGGCAGAACTAGCCACCCCCGATGAGAGCCGCATTTGGGACTGTAACACAGAGGAAGGGAGGGGCCACCTGGAGAGATATTGGGCCGCTATTTTACAAGGTCACAAGAGGGAACCCCGAAAACCTATGAGTATGGCAAAAACCTCCAAAGTTATTCAAAGGGAAAGTGAATCACCCTCTGAGTTCTGAGAAAGACTGTGTGAGCCCTGTAGACTTTATACACCAATAGATCCAGAGGCTGCTGGTTCTCAGATGGTGACAAATGCAGCCTTTGTGTCTCAAGCCTACCCTGAAAATGTCAGATGGGGGGACACCAAGTGACTCATGAACTTTTATACATCCCTGAATGCCCAGTACCTTTGTTGGGAAGAGACTTGCTGTTTAAATTGGGGGCACAAGTTACCTTTCCCCCCCGCGAACGACCCACTCTTCAAGTGGGCTCAACCACCTATTTACTCTTCCTCTCAGTAACTCCTCAGATGAATAGAGGTTGCACGGTCTGCTGGAAGGGAAACCAGACGGGCTAAACAGTCGAGAGAGAAAGTTAACTCAACAATTCCCTGAGGTCTGGGTGGAAGACAACCCACCCAGGCTTGCAAAACAAGTCCCATTGGTAATAGAACTCAAACCCAGTACAATTACATCAGCACCCACCTTGGGCCTGCCAGACCTTCCTAAGCCATTTACTCTTTACATGACTGAAAAGAACTAGGTAGCTATGGGAGTGTTGTCGCAGACTATGGGGACATGGGACAGACCCGTGGCTTATATCCTGCAATCACTGGACAATGTTGCCACTGGGTGGCTAGGATGCTTATGGGCAGTTGCTGCAGTTGCCTTACTGGTATGGGAGGCAACCAAGCTGTCTTTGGGCCAAGATTTGATCATAAAAGTCCTGCATGAGGTCAACAGTCTCCTGCGAGGGGACCCCCATAAATGGCTGTCAATATTCTGGATTACTCAATACCAGTGACTGTTATGTGAGAACCCACATGTTACTATTGAGCCTTGTCAGGCCTTGAATCCAGCCACTCTTCTTCCTATGGGAGAAGGTGGGCCCTCACATGATTGAAAAGAATGTGCCAGCAGACCTGACTTAGAGACCAGCCAATCCCAGACCCAGATTTGGTCCTGTACACCAATGGCACCAGCCTGGTGAAACAAGGACGACTGTCAGGATATGCAGTAGTCATGGAAGAAACCGTCACTGAGGCTAGCTCTCTGCCATCACACTGGTCCGCTCAAGGGGCAGAACTATATGCTCTAATCTGGGCCCTCCAGCTATCAAGAGTTAAAATCAAACATTTACACAGACTCTAGGTATGCTTTTGCCACACTACATGTACACAGGGATCTGTATAGGAGAGAGGCCTTTTGAGAGTTAGTGAAAAAGATATTAAAAATAAGGAAGAAATTAAGACCCTATTAGATGCTGCCTGGGAACCAGAAAGGGTTACAATCTTACACTGCCGAAAACATCAAAAAGAGGATAATCCCCTGGGCTCGGGGAACAGACTGGCAGTTAAGACCGCTAAACAAGCAGCCGAGGTATTGGGGGTGACAAGTGAAGCCCCTATTAAAGCTCTCGTATTGGCAGAGCTGCTTGAGCTAAGGCTGGACTCTCCAAAATACACTGAAGCCCAAAACCAACTAGCCAAAGCAGAAGAGGCTATCAAGACTGAAAAGGGATGGTGGGAATTGCCAGATGCCAAATTATTGGTACCAGAGGAACTGACACCCACTCTGGTAAGCCAAACACACCAAGTGACCTACCTAGGCCATGATAAACTGGAAGAGCTAATTTGAAAATATTTCTTGGTTCCCCGCCTCTCTTCCCTATGCAGGACAAAATCTCAGACTGCACAGCCTGCTCACAGGTCAATGCTGCCTCTTGGCACAGACAGAAACCTCCAGGGATTCAGCTAAAAGGCATGGTGCCCTCTGAACAACTGGAAGTGGACTTCCACAGACATGACCATTACCTGCTGGTCATGGTATGTACATTCTCGGTATGGGTAGAAGCTTTTCCTACCCTGACTGAAAGAGCATCAGAAGTAGACCAGTGCCTGCTTAGGGAGATAGTTTTCAGATTTGGATTTCCTACCAGCATTGGATCGGACAATGGCCCGGCTTTCGTAGCTGATTTAGTACAACAAGAAAGCAAAACTTCAAACATCAAGTTGAAATTACATACAGCATATAGGCCCCAGAGTTCTGGGATGGTGGAAGGAACCAACCGGACACTTAAAGAGACACTCTCCAAGTGGATCATAGAGACTGACTGCTCCTGGGTGGATTTGTTTCCAACGGCTCTGCTCAGACTCAGGATGACCCCATGGTCCCATGGCTATTCTCCCTATGAAACTGTGTATGGGAGGCCCCTTCCATAACAAAACAGGTATCAACAAAGGCAATGCCAAAGAATGCTCAAACTACCGCACAATTGCACTCATCTCATACGCTAGTAAAGTAATGCTTAAAATCCTCAAGCCAGGCTTCAGCAATACGTGAACTATGAACTTCCAGATGTTCAAGCTGGTTTTAGAAAAGGCAGAGGAACCAGATATTAAATGGCCAACATCCGCTGGATCATGGAAAAAGCAAGAGAGTTCCAGAAAAACATCTCTTTCTGCTTTATTGACTATGCCAAAGCCTTTGATTGTGTGGATCAGAACAAACTGTGGAAAATTCTGAAAGAGATGGGAATACCAGACCACCTGACCTGCCTCTTGAGAAACCTATATGCAGGTCAGGAAGCAACAGTTAGAACTGGACATGGAACAACAGATTGGTTCCAAATAGGAAAAGGAGTACGTCAAGGCTGTATATTGTCACCCTGCTTATTTAACTTCTATGTAGAGTACATCATCGGAGAAGGCAATGGCAACCTACTCCAGTACTCCTGCCTGGAGAATCCCATGGACAGAGGGGCCTGGTGAGCTGCAGTCCATGGGTTCGATAGGAGTTGGACACGACTGAGCAGCTTCACTTTCACTTTTCACTTTCATGCATTGGAGAAGGAAATGGCAACCCACTCCAGTATTCTTGCCTGGAGAATCCCAGGGACGGGGGAGCCTGGTGGGCTGCCATCTATGGGGACGCACAGAGTCGGACACGATTGAAGCGACTTAGCAGCAGCAACAGCAGCAGAGTACCTCATGAGAAACGCTGGGCTGGAAGAAGCACAAGCTGGAATCAAGATTGCTGGGAGAAATATCAGTAACCTCAGATGTGCAGATGACACCACCCTTATGGCAGAAAGTGAAGAAGAACTAAAGAGCCTCTTGATGAAAGTGAAAGAGAAGAGTGAAAAAGTTGGCTTAAAGCTCAACATTCAGAAAACTAAGATCATGGCATCCGGTCAAATCACTTCATGACAAATAGATGGGGAAACAGTGGAAACAGTGGCTGAGTTTATTTTTCTGGGCTCCACAATCACTGCAGATGGTAATTGCAGCCATAATATTAAAAGACGCTTACTCCTTGGAAGGAAGGTTATGGCCAACCTAGATAGCATATTACAAAGCAGAGATATTACTTTGCCAACAAAGGTCCATCTAGTCAAGGCTATGGTTTTTCCAGTGGTCATGTATGGATGTGAGAGTTGGACTGTGAAGAAAGCTGAGCGCTGAGGAATTGATGCTTTTGAACTGTGGTGTTGGAGAAGACTCTTGAGAGTCCCTTGGACTGCAAGCAGATCCAACCAGTTCATCCTAAAGGAGATCAGTCCTGGGTGTTCATTGGATGGACTGATGTTGAAGCTAAAACTCCAATACTTTGGCCACCTGATGTGAAGAGCTGACTCATTTGAAAAGACACTGATGCTGGGAAAGATTGAGGTCAGAAGCAGAAGGGGACGACAGAGGATGAGCTGGTTGGATGGCATCACCGACTCTATGGACACGGGTTTGGGTGAACTCCGGGAGTTGGTGATGGACAGGGAGGCCGGGAGTGCTGCAGTTAACGGGGTCGGAAAGAGTCGGATATGACTGAGTGACTGAACTGAACTGAACTGAAGGGGAGATGAGATTTCACAGCAGATGGAACAACTGGGTAAGGTAATAAATCAGGTAACTAAGTTTGTACAAGAAAGGGTTGCCATTCTCTCTTGGGGAACAGATTCACAAATTTGTGCCTGGGGATCAGGTGTGGGTCAATGACTGGAAACGACTCCTTGGCCCCACAGTGGAAGGCTCCATATACTGTGGTTTTAACCACCACTAGAGCAGTTAAGGAGAAGGCAATGGCAACCCACTCCAGTATTCTTGCCTGGAGAATCCCAGGGATGGGGGAGCCTGGTGGGCTGCCATCTCTGGGGTCGCACAGAGTTGGATACTACTGAAGCGACTTAGCAGCAGCAGCAGCAGCAGCAGAGCAGTTAAAGTTGAAGGTGTCACTCCCTGGATCTGCCATATGAGGATGAAAAGAACATACCATGCAGACCCAGAAAACGCTCAGTGGACTGCACAGAGGCACCCCACTGACCTTCAAGAGACTAAGATCATCCTTAAGAAGAAGAAGGAAAAGAAGATCCTGGATGAGCCCCTCAGGATGAAGCCGCATAATCAACTCCTGCTGCTTGGCTGCATCAACGTGATTTTGAATTTAACTTCCGTTTCAACTCAGAACAATGTTTTCATCTCATGGACACATTCCTACGCAGACTTCCACAACACCTCCAACTGCTGTGTTGTGGGGCTATGCCTCTGTCTGTGATGGACGGATTTCCTTGGTGGGTGTCACTGCCCCACCAAGGAGATTTTAAACCACTCTGCTCTTTTCTGGGACAACAAAAAAAGACTTTCCTTTCTCTTGTCAGTCATAATCTCTCCCTGCTCTCTTGGTGTAAGCCAGACCTACAGTCAATAGACTTGGGTCATGGGGTTACATTTGATGTAATCACCAGTTTCACAGGAGTAACAAAAGCCTATACCTAATATTTAAAGAACAAAAGGAAAAAAAAAAAAAACCCTGACTGGCAAGGAAGGACAGGCCTCTACGTATGTTGAACAATTCTACCAAGTCTGGGATGAATATTTCTGGATGACTCCAGAAAAGGGTCTATTAATTACTCCTGCCGCTATATGCTGGGAACAAAAAGAACAAAGGGTAGGGTTTGGTGACCTCCATTAGACCCAAAAGAACTAAAATAAAATATATCCCCCAAAAAATGTAAACGAACATTCGAGGTCACATACCACCCCAGCCAGTCCATCCATTGGCCAGGCTCTGATTGGAAATACAGCCCTGTAATCCGCTAGATGGCACCAAATGGAATCCAATGGCTTTGTGGGCCTAACCTTTGGCCTTGGTTACCAATCCACTGGGTAGGCCGCTGCACACTGGGATTCACTTTTGCCTATGGCAGCATAAAGCTTAACCTACAACAAGCCCTGGTAAATCTACCTTATTTACATGCTATGTGGACAAGATCTGTGTTTCAGTGGTATGAGTATATTGCTGCCTTATTTGTACCTTCTATAGGGACAACAGATATTATGATTAAAGTGGAGGCCTGGACTAATTTCACAAAACAGGCCCTCCTAGATGGTGCTAAAGCCATTCAAGCCTTAAATGAAGAACAAATCCAAATGAGAAAAGTGGTATTTCAAAATAGAATGGCTTTGGACATGCTCACAGCTGCTCAAGAAGGGACCTGTGCTATAATTAAGGTTGAATGTTGTGTATATTCCTGATTTATCTGGCAATGTATCAGCTGCTTTAGATGACATGAAAAACCAGGTAAAAGCAATGTCAAATGAAAATGAATTTTTCTGGACTTCGGTCCTATCTTGGGTGAAGGTTGATTGGCAGAAAACTATATTTACCATTGTTACCAGTTGCCTTGATAGTTCTGTTTTGTGGATCCTGCATTTTACAATGTATTATGAACTTTATAAGCCAAAGGTTGGTGTCGTTCTCCCAAACTGGTGGTCAGACAGCCACGGTGCAATATATCCCTATGAGTGATGCTCATAGTATGAGTTAAGAGCATCAAAAGTGGGGAATGAAGGAGGAAACAGACAGAACAAGGTCCATCTTTAAAGCAGGACTCCATCTTGGGCCGGACTGTGGACTTTGAGTCAGTATCTATGGAAACGACATACCAACTGGAAAAACAGACCCTCCCCCCAACCGCCCCCCTCTGCCGCCCCGCGCCGCCCCCCCCCACCGCCAATGGAAGAGCCCCAGGGCTCGTATCTAGACTCTCCGTCACCTAAAAGAATACCCTAATTATCTGTGTAACCGAATAAAATCATAAACTGTATTATGCTTATTGGGGTATGACCACAGGCTTATTGATAATTATCCACTGTTAACTACCTAGGTTTAAGGCATATGCATCACAGTTTTATCACGGGTTATCTTTGACTGTTCTTTCTTCTCCTTTGTTCAGACTAGTTTCAGAGAATTTGGGAGGCGGGTTTGAGCATGTACATTTAGGGTATATAAGGTTTTCACAAAAACTGGTCGGGGTTCTTGGCTAAGAGGAGACCCTGCCTTGGGCCCGCGGGTGTAATAGACTGCACTCTACTGTCTGCATTGTCCTTCTGAGTGAGTTTGTTTCCCGGCATGCATGGCTACAACAATATCACTTCATGTAATAAGGTTGTGTGTGTTCTTGAAAAGATGGTATTATTTTTGAGAAGTATGGAATTTCTACAAACTAACCACATGACAGAATGCAACAGACAAGCTCTTATTTACCTATAGAACAGAATATTTAAATCAACAGCACAATTAGAAGGAAGTCCCTTTGTATAGAAGTAATTCTAAAATGTGTTATGATGATAAACACAATTTAACTTTTACATAAAGAATCAAGGTGAGCAACTAATGAGAGTCATTAGACTGTACTAAGGGTTGCCCTCAGACATTTCTAATGCATACCGGGCTTCTAGCACTATGCCACAACATCCCACATGACTAAGCCTTTTGCATTCTTACATTTATGCTTCATTATTCTTCTGTTCTTTTTATGTCATACTGTCACTTGTCAATACTATCACTATGACTATTTGTAATAGGACCAGTTTAAATTCACCTAATATATAGTAGGTACTTCTTTAAGTGTCTTCCCTACATTGCTTCATTTAGTCCTTAAAAGAACCCCATGGGAGAATGGTATATTCCCATTTTACAGATAAGGATATCTGAGGCACAGAGAAGTAAAGTAGTTTGCAACAAGGCCAAACAGCTGGAATCTGAACTCAGACAGTCTACCATATTTGCTTAGTATATCAAGTGAGCAAGGCCACATCCACCTTATTATGGTATGAGTCTGAAAAAACCTGGGCTTCCCCAGTGGCACAGTGGTTAAAAATCCCCCTGCAACGCAGGAGACACAAGAGATGTGGGTTCGATCCCTTAATCAGGAAGATCCCCTGGAGTAGCAAATGGCAACCCATTCTGGTATTCTTTCCTGGAAAATCCCATGGACAGAGGAGCCTGGTGGGCTACAGTCCATAGGGCTGCAAAGAGTTGGACATGACTGAACAGAGCACACACTTGAAAACTAGAGATATATGTAGTATAAGAGAACATACACTCCAAGACAGCATCAGAGAGAAGCAAGCATGTGAGTTTGGGGGAATCAACTCTTGGACACCTAGCTCTGTCAACAGGCTTTTTTCTTTCTCTGTAGTTCACAAGTATGCCTGTGTAGGTCAAATCTGTTGGATAACTGAGTGTGGCAAGTTTGCTGAGCTTTGAAAATTAATTATAATTACAACAAAAACATTTTATAATATAAGCTTATTTATGTTTATCTGAGGTTGGATATTTTTCCATTAGAAATTTACTTTTTTAGGAAGAGCAGAGTTTAATTTTGGTTACATGAACGTTAAGAATATAAAGACAGTTATTTGGCACAGTAAGCATGCCAGAAAGACATCAAGTATCAGGTGATAGAAATTCATAAACACATGAACAAAGAATCCATTCATCCTTTGGCTTACTGAAAAGCAAATGAGAACATTGTGTAGGTTGCTAAGACAACTGAGATGTGATGATTAAATGTGAGATAATGAGCAGAATCTCTGTACCTTTACGACTCAAATTTTTAGAATCTTTACTAAGCTCTAATCTATATTTATGGCTGCAACTTTAACAGCATTTCTTAAACAAAAAAGAAAGAAAGAAAGAAAGAAACCAAACAGGCTTCAGGCTTTTGAAGACGCTTGAAGTCTTCCGATCAGAAGAGAGCGCTGGTATTAGAGAACGTGTGTGGTGTGGCAAAGAGAGGCGTTCCTGGCTGGGGATCAGCCCCACCTTGTAGCAATGATGGATGAGGTGCTTGCCAGAAACTATTACCGATGAGTCAAGAAAAAATATTTGCAACTGATTTATGTAAATTCCAAGTAAATATTTTCAAAAATACGGGAAAGACTAGAAATAGTTGCTTTTTTTAGAATGTGGCTATTTCAAATTTGAAACCCTGAGCTCTCTGTCTTGGCTACACTGTTCTAGCTGTTGCTTGAACATGCCAGACAGGCATCCATGGAAGGGCCTGTGCATTGCTCAACCCGAAGGGAGTGCACTTTCCCCCGCTTTCTTCTTGACTTAACTTCAAATCTTTACTTTTAAGTATCATCCAATTGAAAATCACAATCTACTCCCCCAATACTCCCCATCTCCCCTTTTATCACTAGAACTAATCGCTTTCTAAGATACTCCACTGTTACGTATGCTTCTATTTTGTTACTGAAGTATCTCAAACCTTCAAACCAGTGCCTGACACACAGTTGATACCCAATAAACGATAACTTGAAGAGCAAGAATAAATGTTCCTATAATTGAACTGCTGAAAAGAAAACTAAGGTCCTCTAGTTTGTTCTCATTTTAAGTTGAGAATATATATAAATATATTTATATTTATATAAATATAATATAAATTGAGGGTCCCCCAATATAAAACGGGACCCTCAATGCTTTTACTCACGTTGAATAACAATTTTAATTATTACTGTGATGCAAAGTAATGTCTTATCTTAGCTCCTCTGATCTTCTGGATAAAAGTCACTAAACAAATGCTACTTTATGTGATGTGTTACTCTGACCAAATAATTCAAAGCAGCTCACAGTCTCCAGAAAGGCTGCTTTAGATTATTAACCATAAAGACTTCAGAGGAACTCAGTTTACTGTAGAAGTGACTGGCCAGGAAGATAGCCATTCTCTGGAAGTCATCACTAATACATGCGGGGAAGTCAGGAGTTTTCTCATTTTTGGAGAATAATGCAGTTTGTTAGAAAGAAGAGCCAGATTCCTTCCACTGCTACCATGTCTATTTCAAGTCAAATCTATTATTTTATATTCTTAACACACATAAAAATACATGATGTAGAAAATTTAGAAAATGTGTTTAAACCATGAAAAAAATTGTGTATAATGTCTTCTCCGAAATAACCACAATTTGCTAAGTGTCTCTCAGGTCTTTTAAGTAAGTTTCACTTTTGCTTCCCTTGCCTCCACGTACCTGTGCCATGACTGATCTGTCATCGCAAGTACAATTTTAATAACATTATTACCTGATCAGAAATCCACTGGTGACCTCCTAATGCCTGAAAGGCAGGTGGCCAAAATTTCAAGTTTGGACTGCAACTGATTAATGGCTAGTGTATTTCTTTAGGTATGCTTGAGAGTTGGCTTCAAAAGAAAGAAGTCCAAACCTAGACAGTCATTTTGGCAAAATTGCCCTCTGAAAAATAATTTAATTTGCAGGATGAAGTGCATTCATCTATTATCTAACAACTGGATTAACCACACGAACTGGAGAAAGTGATTTATATTTGGATTGGTATTTGAGAGCAGAAAAGGAGATTGGGTTTAACTGGTCAACTTGAGGATAGGAGCAAGAAGGTTAAAAATTGGGAGCAGGGTTTATAAAAAGAGGTGAAAGGAGCTCATCTTACTTTGAAGTCTGGTTGCCATTCCACATAATGCTCTCTTAAGAGATCTCTGCTTTGCAGATCATAGTTGTAGATGTCTGATATAAAATTGAGCTCCAAATCTCCATACTAGTGAAATAGATAACCAGTGAGTTATATGTAATTAGAGAAATGATACGTGCTGGATTAAAATGAAGGACTTGGGACAAGGGTGCTGGATGAAGTAGGTGGGCAGGAAAGAGGTAGAAGGTTGAGGGCACTTGATCAAGTTAGCTGCTCAGCATCCTTTCCTTGGAAGTTGTTCTTACCACTGAGTCATATGCTCCCAGACATGGCTCTGGAAAGCCACTCAGGTATCACTCTCTTTCCTGGAAATTTGGAAGAGAAATAAAGAAAAAGAGAGAGATTCTATTATATGGGTACCTAAAGAGGTAAAAATTTAAAAATCAGAAAGAAGCAGTGTCACATGAATATTTTCCTCCTATTATAAGTCCAGGAGCAAAAATAAGACAGAGCAGCCAATGGGCATAAACAGAGAGAAAGACATTGAAGCAGCCAAGCAGTGAGGACACAGTGGATTAGAGATAAACAGAAAGTCAGTCCCTGGTTGCCAGACCTTATGAGATCCAGCAAGCCCTATCTTCTCAATTTATCTAAGATATTATACTCCTGTTTAAAATCAGAGCAAAACAACAAAAACCTCCCCTTTTCTACCTAAACTGGTTCACACTAATAGCTGCAACTAATAAAGGTCCTAACTAAAATAACTAGGAATCCAAGCCAACCACAATTTATGCAAATTTACCTATTTTCCAATCTCATCAACTATTTCTCCACACAAATCAAATCAAGACTAGTCACCAACCATCCATAAAAGATACCTTTCATTTCAGTTTCTAGTTCTTTCCCTCACTCTTAACCTTACTGTGGTTTCTCTTCCCCCATTTCTTCGAATCTTATCTGTCCTCTGATACCCAGCTGTTGCCCTAAATATTCCATTCAACTCTTCCTAAGCACTTTAGTCCACAGTGTTCAGCACTCAGGCTATACTCTGGTGTACCATTCTCAACCATTCCTCAGTGAAATGAGCTCATCTGTAGGATGAGCAGGGAAGTACTGTCCTACACAGATGCTCTCGGGTAAGTGCCTAGTACACAAATAGCATATTTTACTCTAATGTCTATGCAGGAAATGGTGACAGGAGAAAGGACTGAAAATCAAGGTACCTAAGCAACTGGCATATATATATATATATATTTTTTTTTTTTTTCTGGAATTTCATGTACTCATCTGTCAATCTGGAACTAAAGGATGAAAATTAAGTGGAATCAATGAATATCTAGCACACCAGAATAAGGGCACAAGGAAAGCGAGTAACAGGTAGCCCAGGTAATCCTTGACATCTTATGGACAGCAAATTGGCATGAATAGTATATGTCCTTATTTTTAACGTCTTGCCCACAATTTCACTTTGAAGGTTATTGGTTCATGCTTCTATGTATACTCTGAATATCTACTAAATACTGTCTGTCAGATTAATGACTAATGCCATATGGAAAGTGTATTATTTAAGAAGGGCTTGTCCAAAAATTCCACAGACTAGAAAGGCAAGGTTGATATCCAATGAAGCCACAGAGGATTTGTTGTGTTAGTTCAGAGGTGAGATGACAGAAGCTTGAACTTTCTTAGTGGCAGTGATCAGGGGCAGGGGCAGGGGCAGGGAAAAGTGAAGTTCAATACATAGTTTGATTTGGGAAAGGAAAGAAAGAAATAAGGCTTATTCTGAAGTTCTGAGGCAGGACAACTGAGAGCATTATCACTAAACAGAAAAGATGCTGGGGGAGGAAAAGTAAACATTATGATTCTGTTCAAAGGGAGTTTGAGATGGCTGGGAAAAATCCCTAATAAAATTGCATTAGGAGTTTGTATCTCTCCCAAGAGAGACTGCATGCTGATTGTGTATATTTGGAAGTTATCCAGGGGGGTGCTAGTGGTAAAGAAATTCGACTGCCAGTGCAGGAGACACAAGAGATGAGGGTTCAATCCCTGGGTCAGGAAGATCCCCTGGAGTAGGGAATAGCAACCCCCTCCAATATTCTTGCCTGGGAAATCCCATGGACAGAGGAGCCTGGTGGGTTACAGTCCATGAGGCTGCAGAGTCAGATAAGACTAAGCACTGAGCACATTCACTTAGCAGGTATGTATTGAAGATCTGCTATATGTCAGGCCCTGCACTGTACCCTAATGTTACGATGGGGAGCAAAAGAAAGCAGAGACGATCCCTCATTTTGTGGAGTTTATAGTGTAGTGCATGAGGCAGGCATTAATCAAAGTAGGCTACTTGGAAGGAGAAGCAGATGAGGCCATGAGGCCCTATGACAGTAGGACCAGAGGTAGCTGGTTGGCCAGCAAAGGCTTCCCTAAGAAAGCAGCAGTGCACAGAGAGAAACACCAGAAGGATGAGTTGAAATTCAGTAGGTGAGCAAAGCTGGGGGCAGGGGGTTCTAGTTAAAGAAGGGAAGAAATGATCCAGCCTCTGGAAGGAGAAGCTTGGCATCTGTAAATGTAGATCTTCTGACAGAGGAAGCCTGAATGACACTGAGACTAGAGTCACAGGAAGTGGCCAGAGCATTCTAGACATTGTGGGCTACGTCAAGAGTTGTCAACAGAGATTGTATGTGAAAAAAAATGAAATGGAAGGAAAGCAAAAAATGATCAAGAATAGAATCTCAAGATCTGAAGATAGTCAATAATGTAACTAAGTCCAAGAAATGGTTAAATAATTCCATGAACTATACAGCTAGTTGTGTTACTGCAAGAATCTAAGTTTACTGGAACTACATTATGAAAATTTGAGGAAATGCAACCTGGTATTAATAATTTTTGATGCTTCTTAGAGACAGAATATGAGGCTAGATGCCCCTCTGATTTGACACAGTGAAATACAATGTGCATATTCAGCAAAGAGCCCTCAGCTTTCCCTGCTATGAAAAAATATAACATTTAATTTTTTTGACAGGCAATTATATACAGATAAACATTTCAGACTTCTGGAATTATTGCAATAATTATTTTACTAGAACATAATCATGTATAACTTAATACCTTTAAATATAACATTGTCAAATCATAACTATTTACATAAGATGAATTAGTTGCAGTTTTTAAGCTTTTAAAACATAGGCATCGAATAGCTAAACTTCCTGAGGTTCACTTAAATATTATGATATTAAACTGAGACTAATTCTGAAGCTTTGTTGAAAGCTGGAGAGTTGTTCTGCCTTTCTCTTGATAATTGTAGTTAGTATTGACTAGGGAACCCTCCCCATTACACAGAGTCTTTTGTCATTCACCATGTGCAAAAACTATCATCTTAGCTATCCATACCATAAGTACTTCCTATGTATATACTTTAATATTCTCCTTTAGATCTCTTTACTATAATCTACTGGCAATACTGTAGCCATAATGAAAGCCAAAATAGGAAAAGAACTGGTATAATTCCTAGAAGTCACTTCAGAGCTCAATTTCACCAAAATTTTTATTTCCATGTATTCCTTAATTAACAAAACAAGTACATAACAACACTGCCTGATTTGAGTTTTATTTCCTTTCTAAGCTCTTGATCTCTTGAAAATGCTCTACTAGTTAGAGCCCAAAAAGGAAAAAGTGAAGAGAAACAGAAGTTCAACAGAGATATTATTTGGGAACTATTTTAACATAAAGGCAGTCTAAGATATTTGCCAACAATGAAATAAATTACTTCACCTCATATGACAAATGAAAGGTAGATGAGCTAAAAAACAGGTGAAGCTCATAGAGCATTCTAACTTCACTCATCTAGGTGATATCTATTACATTAAAATTAAACAAAAACCATGTATGTTTAGGGATGGCTCATGTAAGACACAAATCTGCAAAAAGTCACCATGAACATAGAAAAAAATCAACATAAAAATGACACATCAGATTTTGTTTTAAATGGTCTGTCTGCTGCCACCAAGTCGCTTCAGTCATGTCTGACTCTGTGCGACCCCACGGACTGCAGCCTACCAGGCTTCTCTGTCCATGGGATTCTCCAGGCAAGAACACTGGAGTGGGTTGACATTTCTTTCTCCAATGCTTGAAAGTGGAAAGTGTAAGTGAAGTCACTCAGTCGTGTCTGACTCTTAGGGACCCCATGGACTGCAGCCTACCAGGCTCCTCCATCCATGGGATTTTCCGGGCAAGAGCACTGGAGTGGGGTGCCATTGCCTTCTCCATGGTCTGTCTAGTTAAGACTTAATTTTAGGGTAAGATAAAGCATGAGAAATAAAACTTTTAGTTTTCTCAGTACCCATTTTAAGGTTAACATGAGTTTTAGGAACAAAGGCCAACAACACTACATTCTCAACATTGTTATGACACAGAGGAAAGTGAAAAAAAAAAAAAGTACATTTAAGGAATGTCAGTTCTTCTACGAAGCACATTCTATCGCTTTCCACGTACCACCAAGTTCTACACAGTATTATGAAACTGAACAAATACTGACCTCTGACTTCCAGTATACATACATAATGTTCTTTCTAAGAAGACATTTTACCTTCCTGATACTGCATGAGTTTGTAAACTCTCTTTTTACTAATCTACTAGTCACATTGGCAGCTCAAGACTCTCTTTCCAAAAGAGGAATTAAGGCCAAGCAAGACAAAGAATTTGCTGATACACATATGTCACTCCAAGAATTTCCCTGACAAAGTCTCCACGCCCAATTTAATTACTTCCCTACTGTAAAAACACTTTCCATCTGCATTTATTCTAATCTTTTCAAATCCAAAACCAACACACTATAAAGCTAGCTAAATAAATGAATGATATTAGCTTTAGGTTCCAAGACAGGGAGCATTTTATAAGGCAGTGGGTCTCCAGGTCCCATGCATTTTATGCTGATACAGTATTTCATTTTGAGCTCAGTTCTTTGTTTTAGATTTGTTTAGAATAGAATTACTTAGCCCCGGGCCTTAAATCTCTCTCTCTTTCTCTCTTTCACACACACACAGGGAAGGGAAGGAGTTGGGGGGAGAGAGAACATGAATGTCTGTGGTTCTTAATAAGCAAAAAGAATGTACCCGTACATGTATACACTAAAGTAATGCTGTCCAATGTCTATAATAAAAGCATTTTCATGTAGTTTTTTTTTTTTTTCAGTTGTTCATAAAAACTGAACCTCAGTACATGCATATACTGAATAATATTTTTGGCCTCCCTTGACTTGTTGACTGTTTGCAAGTTATTGTATCCTTTCTGTGCACAATGTTCTTTAGCTCTTCTTTATTCTCTGGCCTTTCCATCTTGGGTTTTTATAAATAAGATTTGTTTTACTTGTTTATTTTTTATATTACTAAGCTTTAGTGCCCTTAGAAATTGATTTGCCTTAGGTGGTGTGGTGGTGAAGAATCCACCTGCCAATGCAGGACACACAGGTTTGATCCCTCTAGAGTAGGACATGGCAACCCACTCCAATATTCTTGCCTGGAAAAACCCGATGGACAGAGGAGTCTGATGGGCTACAGCCCATGGGGGTCACAAAGAGTCAGGCACAAATGAACATGCATACATGGAAAGGATCCATATATTGCAGATTAGAAAACTTTTATGAGCAGCTAATCCATGGCAACTAAATAGTAGTTTATAAGAAGTCATTTTTCAATTAATATATATTGTATAATAATATATAATAAAATGTATTTAAAATAATCTATTAAACATAACTTATTTACCATAAATGTAAAATTGTATTTTTAAGGCTATATGGGCTGGGATTTCCTAGATAAGAGAATGATCTAGTTCCAGGTTTAAATACATTGAAATCTGAACTCTGTCTTCTTGAACTTATTGATATAAACTGTAAACACTGAATCAGTTTAGTGACTTTCTGCTTGTTTAAAATTTATTAACGTACAGCACTATTTGTTCAAAACTCTTGAGTGGCCTCAAAAATTAAAAAAAATTGATATACAGTATTAATAAAAATAATAATTATGTTGTTCTGTTTTCCCTACTACCCATCAAGACCAGCAGCTTGCAAAGACTATCTAATTAGCTAAATAACAAGTCATAGGTGGATTTCTCATAGATGTCAGCAAAATGGTCAGGAAGGAAACATCCACAAGCAATAGAGCTTGAGTTTCCTCTCTCCATATGTCCTGGAATTGCTCTACTTTGTAAGAAAAAATTTAATAGTTCACCCATTTCCCAATGTTCCAATAAACTAAAACTATTTGGTTCTATATTGATACCTAATCATAAAAGACAAAGATCAAATGTCAAAAATCCTATACCATATCATATATTAATACTTTTGATGATTCAAAAGAAAAAAAACACATACAATCATTTCACTATCTATCCATAATATATATAGGAATTAATTACAGGAATATCATATTACATAAGAACAAAGATTTACTCAAACTGTAAATGGACTATATATAGTATATATTTGCCTTCTAAAAGGAAAATACAATGGTCATTAACATTATACCTAGATCTGTATTGTTTTACTGTACCAAGAAAATCATTATATACATCATAGGCTGGAATGAGTAGAACAAAATAAACTAGACCCATTTCATCATTAAACACAAATTTGTTAACGCAATAAGTTGAGTTATACCATTAATATTAGGTTGGCCAAATATTTCGCTCAGGTTTTTCTGTGATGGTATGAAAGACCTGAACAGACTTTTTGGCCAACCCAATATTACTATATGAAGGGTGTGTGTGTGTACGTGTTCAGTCATGTTCAACTCTTTGTGACCCCATGGACTACAGCCTGCCAAGCTCCTCTGTCCATGGAATTTTCCAAGCAAGACTACTGGAGTGGGTTGCCATGCCCTCCTTCAGGGGATCTTCCTGACCCAGGAATCAAACCTGAATCTCTTGAGTCTCCAACACTGGCAGATGAATTCTTTACCGCTAGTGCCACCTGATTACTATTGTAATAGTATTTAAAATACTTTTACTGACTTTTAAAATTGAGGCCTGGATTTTTAGACAAAAACAGTGAAAAGGTATAGGCCTAAAAATGTCTGTTGTGCACCTGGTCCAGGCACAAACAATTAAATGGTGCCCAAGTCCTGTATGTAGTGGTCTGATCACTTTAATTCATCATTTCTTCAGGCTTTATATAAACATAAAAAGAATATCAGGGCTTCCCTGATAGCTCAGCTGGTAAAGAATTTGCCTCCAATGCAGGAGACCCCACTTCAATTCCTAGGTCAGGAAGATCCCCTAGAGAAGAGATAGACTACCCACTCCAATATTCTTGGGCTTCCCTGGTGGCTCAGGTGGTAAAGAATTCGCCTGCACTGTGGGAGACCTGAGTTTGATCCCTGGGTTGGGAAGATCCGCTGGAGGAGGGCATGGCAACCCACTCCAGTATTCTTGCCTGGAGAATTCCAATGGACAGAGGAATCTGGTGGGCTACAGTACACAGGGTCGCAAGGAGTCAGACATGAATGAAGTAACTAAGCACAAAGAGAATGCCCAGTTAGTTTTGGTTGTTCCAACTTGATGAAATTCTCAAAATCTAGCAACATTTGATTGAAAAAAAAAGGCAGATCTTCAATAAACAGATTTAAAAGGTATTAAGTTTCTGGAAAAATTTCAGATGTGAATACATTATAAGAAGAGAATAGAAAGAAAATTGAGGATGAACTTAATAAATAGTATGGGAATATATTTTCAAGTATTCCTAGAGATGTTTCCACTATTGTTCTTTAAAGTTAACTTCCATCAGTGTCCTTTTATTAAATATCACGGGTAATGACATCCCAGCCAGTCTAATGTATGATTTCCATACAGATAGGTTCTTAAACCCCATGTTTTACATCACAGTTGTATCTGGAGTATAACGTCATATTAGTTCTCCAAAGTTGCAATTTTTCTTAGTGAAGTCTTGGCCTCTGTTTTACTGTACCTGGAATTCTGGGCTTCGGGAACATCTGATTCTGTGCACGTTTTCTTTACCTGTAAGAAAAGAGTACTAGTTAGTCTCATATGAAAAAAGAACTTCCTCATTCAGTTTCACACACTTGCTAAACTTAAAGTGGATACAGCTCTACTCACCAGGATCTCTATAAAATACTCCCCACATTTTACAGCAGCAGCATGCAGTATTAAATAGTGTATTTCATTATTATCCCATGAACAGCTGCCAAAGTCACTTCCCTAGACTCCATTAGTATGTAAAATGTTCAGCTGAAATAGCTTGGGACTTGCTTAAGTCGAAACAAAGAAACCAAAGAACCAGGTTTCCCACTTAGGAATTGGAAAGCCATACAGTTCTCAATTCACTAAGAAATGTTTTTCCAATTGATACTGCTTCTGTCTCCTACTAAAGTGCACAATAATAAACACCAGGTTCTGGGGGCAAAGCATAGTGTTCGCTAAACCATTCACATATTAATTTTCATTTTCCCAATCCAGTGGCTGTATGTTTTATATATTTCTCAGCATATCAATTAAGTTTCGGCATTGCTCACACACTTCTCATATATATTTGAAGTATACTTTGCAGACTATATTTCAACTTTGTGGCTTTTAACACACACAAGGTAAAGGATGAGGAAAAAAAAAAAAACCTTTGCTTTTAGTATATGCTATCCAATTCTGGTCGAAAGTCTGTGGTATATCCTCTAAAATAAGGTAAAGCACACATCCATTGCCTTTCACACTTTAACTTCAAGCACAGATACTATGTCTGACTTATCATGGTTTTAATGGGTACATTATTTGCAAAGTAAAGGCCATTTCAAAACTTTCTTAGTTAATATGGAATGCAAACAAGATACATTAATTACCAAGTACCCAGTCACACAGTCTGGGTGTTTACATTCCCATGGCCTATTTATGCAGCCTATAGAATCCAAGGCACTTTAACTTCTAATATACAGCTTGGAAGTGAAAAAATATGCCATGAACATACAACATGAATGTGAGTTGACAAGTGGTATTTCTTAAGAGTAGGTTTTGAATTTTAAAGATACAGCATTTTCTTTCCAGCTCACAAATATTTTCAAGTATTCCTAGAGATGTTTCCACTATTGTTCTTTAAAGCTACCTTCTGTCAGTGTCCTTTTGTTAAATATGAATAATGACATCCCAGCCAGTCTAATGTGTGATTTCCATACAGATAAGTTCTTGAACTCCATGTTTTACATCACAGTTGTATCTGGCGTGTAACATCTTATTAGTTCTCCAAAGTTACAATTTTTTTCTTAGTGAAGTCTTGGCTCTTAGTGAAGTGAAATCTTATTTCCTCCCTCATCTCAGAAGAATGCGTTTAAAAAAAAAAAACAACAAAAACCTTACACTTTCAAAAACTGATGTCTTTGCTTTCAATTCTGGGTCTAGATATTTTATAATCAGGGGAATCAATTATTTGCTTGATTAACTTTACTCTCTTCTGCATCTGGAGTATACATCCACACAGTATGAAAATAAAAAACTGATCAGCAAAGAGATTATCATTCTTACCCTATTATGTAACATCTATGCTCTGAATACAGAGCTCAACATCATGAGATGGAAGGGCGAAGAAATATTTTTGAGCAATTAGTTTTAAAAAAAAAAAGAAAGAAAAAGGAACACCTTTCTTAAAAATGTAAATGTAACATTCACTATGAAACCCATGAAAGTCTTATGTCCATGAACAATTCCAAGAAAAATAAGAACCAAAAGGGAAGAACATGATATTAAAACCCTTCTTTCCTATGATTCATCTCCTGAAATTATATGAACTGCCCAATGAATATGTAGAAATCACATTGAAGTGAATTTTAGTTTTTGAAAGACTATGATAACTTGAGTTTGGGACTAATTAAAGAAGCTCCAGATCACACAAGCAAACTAGACAGACATTCTCACACAAGAGTTAGAATGAGACAACCTTCCTGTGGTTTAAAACAACAAAGCTTTTAAAGAAATATTTAAACCAATGGCTTTACAAAGCATCTTTATTTAAATAATTAACCAGAAAGTTAGCATTAATTTATTCTCAATGTATTAATTGTAATGCCAGAGAACACATCTACGATTACTATCTAGTATGCACAGTTCTAGTTGTTGTCATTGTTGTTTAGTCATTAAGTCATATCTGCCTCTTGTGACTCTATGGACTGCAACCCTACAGGCTCCTCTTTCCATGGGATTTTACAGGCAAGAATACTAAAGTGGGTAGCCATGCCCTTCTTCAGGGGATCTTCCTGACCCAGGGGTCAAAGTCCCATGTCTCATCTCCTATATTGCAAGTGGGTTCTTTACCACTGATCCACCAAGGAAACACAATAATTAATAAGTATGTGATGAAAGACTGAAGTCGATATATTCTTTTAGATACTATTAGAGTTTTGCACTCTTCAGAGTAATTCTTTTTATAGGCTTTATTCATTTGTTCATGGTGAAATGAGGGAAGAATAATATTTAGGATACCATGACTACTACAGGAGAGTTTATACAGTGTTATCCATGTTCAGAGGTCAATCTACCCCAGACAAAGGAAGAGAGGATGGTAACAAAGGATGTGATTTCTGAACTAAGTTTTAACATGTTATTGACTGTTTTGCAGAAACTAATGCCTATGGGCCACAATATGTAAGAAAGTAAAAGTGAAAGTTGCTCAGTCATGTACAACTCTTTGCGACCCCATGGACTATACAGTCCATGGAATTCTCCAGGCCAGAATACTGGAGTGGGTAGCCTTTCCCTTCTCCAGGGGATCTTCCCAACCCAGGGATTGAACCCAGGTCTCCCACACTGCAGGCGGATTCTCTACCAGCTGAGCCACAAGGGAAGCCCATATGTCTCCAGTCAATAATGTGTTAAAGGACATAGGTTTCAAAGACTAAATCTGGAAAAAGGTAGGTACTTCAACATCATGGGGTTTGTCAGAGAAATCATATTATGAAAGCCTTATAAATGATGAAGACTTTGGAATTTAATATTTGGACAATGAAGACCATTGAAGGATTTTAAAAAACAGACTGGGTAGAGATGGTTCATAAGACAGTGTAGAAGGGGTCAGGCTGAGGACTGAAAGACAGATATGAGTTTAATGCAACAAGAGAAAAAGTACACATTCCACAAAAGCAGATGCAGTATTGATGGTGTATATCACTAATCCCTAGCTTTGAACAGATGCTCCTTGCTTTGGTCTGAATGTTTGTGCCCGTTCAGAATTCACTTGCAAAATCCTAACCCCTCCAAATTAGGAAGTGAGCCATTTGGGAGGTGCTTAGATCCTGAAAATGAAGGCTTTCCAAATGCTATTAACTCTCTTAAGAAAGAGACTCCACAGAGCTTCCTATCCCTTCTACCATGTGATGAAACAATGAAAAGTCACTGGCTTTGAATCAGGAGGTGGGCTGTCATCACATAAAACCATGCTGGAGCCACCATCTTGGACTTCCCAGCCTCCAGAACTAAGAGAAACAAATATCTGTTTTTATAAACTGAAATATCTCATTATACCAGCCCAAATGGATTAAGACAGTCCCCAAATACTAGCTCAGTAAGTGAATCATAGGCTTGGATTACTGTGATATTGAATGGTTTGCCTTGGAAACGAACAGAGATCATTCTGTCATTTTTGAGATTGCATCCAAGTACTGCATTTCGGACTCTTTTGTTGACCATGATGGCTACTCCATTTCTTCTAAGGGATTCCTGCCCACAGTCGTAGATATAATGGTCATCTGAGTTAAATTCAGCCATTCCAGTCCATTTTAGTTCGCTGATTCCTAGAATGTCGAAGTTCACTCTTGCTATCTCCTGTTTGATCACTTCCAATTTGCCTTGATTCATGGACCTGACATTCCAGGTTCCTATGCAATATTGCTCTTTACAGCATTGAACCTTGCTTCTGTCACCAGTCACATCCACAACTGGGTATTGTTTTTGCTTTGGCTCCATCCCTTTATTCTTTCTGGAGTTATTTCTCCACTGATCTCCAGTAGTATATTGGGCACTTAACAACCTGAGGAGTTCCTCTTTCAGTATCCTATCATTTTGCCTTTTCATACTGTTCATTGGGTTCTCAAGGCAAGAATACTGAAGTGGTTTTCCATTCCTTTCTCCAGTGGACTACATTCTGTCAGACCTCTCCACCATGACCTGTCCGTCTTGGGTGACCCGACATGGCATAGCTTAGTTTCATTGAATTAGACAAGGCTGTGGTCCATGTGATCAGATTGGCTAGTTTTCTGTGATTACGGTTTCAGTGGGTCTGCCCTCTGATGCCCTCTCACAACACAGGACTGGAAAAGGTCAATTTTCATTCTAATCCCAAAGAAAAGCAATGCCGAAGAATGCTCAAACTACCATACAATAGTACTCAACTCACATGCTAGTAAAGTAATGCTCAAAATTCTCCAAGCCAGGCTTCAGCAATACGTGAACCATGAACTTCCAGATGTTCAAGCTGGTTTTAGAAAAGGCAGAGGAACCAGAGATCAAATGGCCAACATCCACTGGATCATTGAAAAACATCTATTTCTGCTTTATTGACTATGCCAAAGCCTTTGACTGTGTGGATCACAACAAACTGTGGAAAATTCTTTTTTTTTTTCTTTTTTTTAAATTTTATTTTATTTTTAAACTTTACAATATTGTATTGGTTTTGCCAAATATCGAAATGAATCCGCCACAGGTATACATGTGTTCCCCATCCTGAACCCTCCTCCCTCCTCCCTCCCCATACCATCCCTCTGGGTCATCTAAAAGAGATGGGAATACCAGACCACTTGACCTGCCTCTTGAGAAACCTATATGCAAATCAGGAAGCAACAGTTAGAACTGGACATTGAAAAACAGACTGGTTCCAAATAGGAAAAGGAGTATGTCAAGGCTGTATATTGTCACTCTGCTTATTTAACTTACATGCAGAGTACATCATGAGAAACGCTGGACTGGAAGAAGCACAAGCTGGAATCAAGATTGCTGGGAGAAATATCAATAACCTCAGATATGCAGATGATACCACCCTTATGGCAGAAAGCAAAGAAGAACTAAAGAGCCTCTTGATGAAAGTGAAAGTGGAGAGTGAAAAAGTTGGCTTAAAGCTCAACATTCAGAAAATGAAGATCATAGCATCTGGTCCCATCACTTGATGGGAAATAGATGGGGAAACAGTGGAAACAGTGTCAGACTTGATTTTTGGGGGCTCCAAAATCACTGCAGATGGTGACTGCAGCCATGAAATTAAAAGACGCTTACTCCTTGGAGGAAGAGTTATGACCAATCTAGATAGCATATTCAAAAGCAGAGACATTACTTTGCCGACAAAGGTCCATCTAGTCAAGGCTATGGTTTTTCCAGTGGTCATGTATGGATGTGAGAGTTGGACTGTGAAGAACGCTGAGCGCCAAAGAATTGATGCTTTTGAACTGTGGTGTTGGATAAGACTCTGGAGAGTCCCTTGGACTGCAAGGAGATCCAACCAGTCCATCCTAAAGGAGATCAAACCTGGGTGTTCACTGGAAGGACTGATGCTGAAGCTGAAACTCCAACACTTTGGCCACCTCATTCGAAGAGCTGACTCATTGGAAAAGACCCTGCTGCTTGGGAGGGACTGGGGGCAGGAGAAGAAGGGGACGACAGACGATGAGATGGCTGGATGGCATCACTGACTCGATGGACATGAGTTTGGGTAAACTCTGGGAGTTGGTGATGGACAGGGAGGCCTGGCATGCTGCAATTCAAGGGGTCACAAAGACTTGGATACGACTGAGCAACTGAACTGAACTGAACTGAATTGAATTAGTCTATCAATGAGAGATAATGAAGACGTAAATTAAGACAGGAGTTATGGGGAGAGTTGAGAAAATATTTTCGACAGATATTTCAAAGACAAAAAAATGGCAGCATATTGTTACTGACTAAAACAAAGTATAAAAGAGAATATGATCTGAATAAACACCACTGCTGACTCAATGGACACGAATCTGAGCAAACTCTGGGAGATAGTAAAGGACAGGGAAGCCACATGCTGCAGTCTATGGAGTCAAAAAGAGTCAGACACAACTCAGTGACTGAACAGCAACATGATGTGATCTTTTAATCTGTCCTTGAAAAAACTTTGGTAATAACAAAGATCAAAAATGTTAACTTACGACTTTATTAAAATACTTCAAAACCCTATCTTTTTTCTGAATTATTGAAGAAAAGTTAGATAAATTATTAAGAAACTTATTTTGCAAATCCCAATTATGCAGAGCCATTAATCATGACCCATAGGAGCTCCAATCATGAAGAAAATTAAAAACAGAACTACCATATGATCCAGCAATCCCACTCTGAGAAATATGCCCAGAAAAAAATTTAATTCAAAAGATGCATGCACCTTTATGTTCACAGCAGCATTGTTCACAATAGCCAAAACATGAAAACAACCTAAATGTCCATCAACAGATGAATGGATAAGAAGACATGTACGTATATCCAATAGAATACTACTCAGCCATAAAAAAGAATGAAATAATGCCATTTGTCCTTTCATGGATCACAGTCTTGTCATAGTGAAGGGGCTTGCATAACTCAATGAAGCTATGAGCCATGCCAATTAGGACCACTCAACATGGGCGGGTTATAGCAAAGTCTGGGAAACAGTTGTTTGAGCAAACTCCGAGAGACAGCAGAGGGGAGAGCAGCCTAGCGTGCTGCAGTCCATGAGGTTGGCAAAGAGTCAGATGTGACTTAGCAACTAAACAACCACAAAAATGCCATTTGCAGCAACATGGATATGACTAGAGATTATCATACTAAGTGAAGTAACTCAGAAGAGAAAGCCAAGTGTCCCACTTGGGGTGCAAAAAAAGAGAGAGACAATACCATATGATATTACTTATATGTGGAACTAAAATATGGCCCAAATGAACCTATCTACAAAGAAAAACAAATTCATAAACATGGAGAACAGACTTCTTGCCAAGGGGTAGGAAGGTAGGGAGCAGGATGGACTGGGAGTCTGGGATTGGTAGATGCAAACTATTACATTTAGAATGGATAAACAGCAAGGTCCTCCTGTATAGCATGGAACTATATTCAATATCCTGTGATAAACCATAATGGAAAAGAATACAAAAAAAGAACATATATGTGTGTATAACTGAGTCACTTTGCTGTACAGCAGAGATTGACACAACACACTATATCAACTATACTACAATAAACAATAAATTAATAAAAATAAATTAAAAAAAACTTATCTCAGTATCTCCATCATGGAATTAGAAGCCAAATAGATAGTTTTACCTAAATTTAAACACACTGTCCTATTTGAGAGATCAATACTTCATTAAATGGTGACTGCTGAGATATACACACTATTAAAGATAGACTACTCTTACAAAATACATAGTTTTGTCTTTAATGACTAATTTAGTTTCAAGTTTATTTTAAATAAAGTTGAAAACAAGCAGGCCAAGAAACAAGACAGAATTTCATGCCCATAATTTAAATCCAAATTTCAGATTTTATAAGACACAGTAGGAAGTGAACAAAAGAATATTCTAAGAGAAATAAGACAAATAATGTTAAATGCACTTAATTGATGGCAAAAATGTGAATTTTAACCTTACTTAATGTTATAAAAGTACATGCAGAAATCAAAGTAAGATGAAAAATACTTAAAAGTTTAACTATTTCAAGAATATAACTATCAGTATGTAATGAAGATACAAATATCAAACGCTGAAATTTTGAATGAATGAACAACAGCTAAAATATTTGAGTGTTTATTATATGCTGGGCAATGCTTAGGTTGTTACTAATTTTTACCCCAAGTCACAGATGATAATACTGAGAAATAGAAAGATTAATCTGCAAGCGAGTTATGTAGTAAATTTCAAATCCAGATCTCTGAGGGCATTTTAACCACTAAATGTTAAAAACCTAAAATTCATAAACACATAAACTATATTATTTCAAATGAAGATCAAAACATTTTGATATTTAAAAGTTCAATTTTTATTATATCATGCTGCTGCTAAGTCACTTCAGTTGTGTCCGACTCTGCGCGACACCATAGATGGCAGCCTACCAGGCCCCTCTGTCCCTGGGATTCTCCAGGCAAGAATACTGGAGTGGGTTGCCATTTCCTTCTCCAATGCATGAAAATGAAAAGTGAAAGTGAAGTCACTCAGTCGTGTCCGACTCTTCGTGACCTCATGGACTGCAGCCTACCAGGCTCCTCCGTCCATGGGATTTTCCAGGCAAGAGTACTGGAATGGGTTGCCATACTAATGATAATTGCTGCCATCTATTAAGCAAGTATTCTTTCAACTGGTATTGGACTATTGTTGCTGTTGTTTAGTCTGCCCATGGGATTTCCCAGGCAAGAATACTAGAGTGAGTTGGCATTTCCTTCTCCAGGGCTCTTTCCAACTTAGGGATCAAACCCACGTGTGTCATTTAATCTATGAAGACAGACATGATGCCCGAAATTCTCCTATTAAAAATGAGAAAACTAAGGCTCAAACAGGTTAAAAACCTAGCAATGTCTCACAGCTAACAGGGAGAGAATTAGAACCGAATGCTAATATAGCAAGCCTTTCTCTCTTATATTCCATTTGCCAGTTGCTTTTATTAGGTTGTTTTAAATTAAGAGTTGAAACTAACATTTTGTGGAAAATTTTTGAAGGAGATCTTACTAGCTACTTCTTGTGATATATCAACTAGTAAGTGAATTTTTTAAATTGGATGATGGAAGTAACCAGTTTTTAACCAAGAAATAGTAACATGTAAAGTCCATAAGCAAAGTAAGATGGAATTTTGAGCAAATTATCCAAATACCTTTCATGCCCACCACCACCGTTAATACTCTAACAAGTGCAAAGATAGTGTAATGTAAAAAACAATCTCTGTTTTGTTGTTGTTGTTGCTGTTGTATGTCTGAAGCATCAGGATTCATTCATTCAAAAGGCTTTACCAAATTTCTTGGGGTATATGAGGTACCATTCTAGGCATGGAGATGCACTAAACCTGAACAGTCCACCAACGTTGCCCCTAGCCATGCGTGGCTATTTAGAACTTGAAATATAGTTAGTCTAAATTGATATCTGCTGTAAGTATAAAAGGCACAAGGGATTTAAAAGACTCAGTATGTAAAAAAAGGGAAAGTATTTCAATATTTTTATATAATATTGATATATAACAAAACAATATTATATATAGAAATGAAATGAAATTTAGGTATATTCTGTTATAAACATTTCCTTTTATTTTTCTAACAAAGTGGCTCAGATTATACTTTTGTTGAACAGCACTGACTTAGATCAACAAAATCTGCCTGCATGGATCATGCATTCTAGTTGAGAAGATATACAATTAAAAAGTAAGCAGATAAGCAAAGAATATAATGTCAACAGCAGTGATTGCCAAGAGGAAATAAAGCAGAACAAGGAGGTAGAAAAGACTGGTCAACAACATCACATTAGCTAGTCAATTATAAAAAAAAATGATGCTTCTTTTTCATGAAACCATTCTTCAAATCTTTAGGCTGACATGAACAATATAAACTGTACTTTTTAAACGATTATAAAGAATGCGAGATCTGGTATTGAGAATAATGAATACTTTCAATATCTGGAAAATACATATAGAAAATATAATTTATAGGATATATTACACTATGAAAATTGTGTTCAATTATAAAGATCGCCTTGAAGTTTTTCACATTTTCTATCCACTAGATACTTTGAAAGGCTTATAATCTTTTGAGGAAAACAGAATTAGCTCATAAAAAAAATTGCAAAGAAAAACGTTTCTTTTATCCTATCCACCATCTTCTAAAAAAGCTGGAACCAATTATCCCAATTATTTTGTACTTAATCTTGCTGTTTATAAAGCCTGAAACAGTAATGATAAAAAAAAAATGTAAAGGATGGAATAATAGAAAAAGACATTTTGAAAGAGCTCTTTTGTAACTTTATTTTATTTTGAAATGAACTTTAACAATAAGGCCTTAGAACATACTATACAGTGATAATAAAAGATCAATTCGAAACTCTAAATTCAAAATAAAAACTTTAGAAATAAAAGATTTCTGTTATAAAGAGTAACATACAAATTCCTACAGGTGGTATGTAAGAAAGTCTTTATTTCCTCACTGAACCATGTAGAAATCTAATATAGATTTGAATGCATTACTGTTTAAGGAAAAGAATGGATCAAAATAGATATAAAAATAAAATTTGTTCCTTCAGTGCAAATTGATTGTAGGTTATCACATGAAATACTCTTTGTAAATACAGAAAGTGATACAGAATTACTGTCAACAATAATTGTCAGCTTTGATTCTATTTCAAATGTGAATACTACAAAATGTGAATCTGACTCATAAATAATATGTATACAAATACTGTAATTTATCAATGCCTAGAGTTTTGTATTAATACACACTATAAAATGCATTTTATGATTAGGTTAGATAAATTATTATAAATTATTGCTGATAAAGCAGAATGGGAAACTAACTTTAGTTACCATTAAGTTTTGATTTAGTAAAATAAAGAGAGAGAGACATACTGAGATATAAATTTTCATGTGCCGTTTTTTTCATATTTTCTAATAGAATTTGGCCATATTTGAATTTTAAATTACATATCAGAATTTAAAGGTTTTTCTTTTAATTATTGCAGCTTTACTCTAGAAATGTAAATTACCCTCTCATTTAATACATCTCCATTAGCTGATTCTTTTTAACACATTTAATTTTTTTTCAATTAGTTGAACCAAACTTAGAATTTAATGTGCTTCCACCCAGATCATCCTGTTCTGTAATTAATAGCATTAAATAAATATGAATTAAACTATGTCTTTTTCTATTTTACTTCAGAATGCATAAAATAACATAGTTAAAAAATATAAAAGTACAAATTAACAAATTATACAAATTAACTTTAAAATTGAGTTAAAAAATATAAAAGTACAAATTAACAAATTATACAAATTAACTTTAAAATCGAGTCAAAGTAATAATAGTTGGCATATTCAAGTAAATATATATTTTTTGCACTAGAGGCTTTTGTCAAAAATTATTGTTTATTTACTTAGAGTAATGAAAGAAAATGTATGTTTATTTTTTAAATATAATATTTACAAGTTAATACTCCTTTAGAATTTAGCACAGGATATACCCTTTAATGTGATAACCTATGATTACTTGGGCATCCAAGTAGTACAATTTATATTGAGATGAGCACAGAATTGCTACTTTACTAGCTCCACACAGATAAAATTCATACCTTCTAACCTATCTTCAGTGAAAATGTCTCCACATTTCTCAGGGAGATCTATTTTACATTTTAAAGGTATGTTACAATGGAGTACTTGACTTCTAAAAAAAAAATCTTTGGAACACAAAATTTGTCACACAGAACTTTAAAAAAGATAGATCTGTTTCAATATGCCCACACAAATTTGAGAAGTTTTTCAAAAAAAAGTAAATACCATGTCGCAAAATGGTGTTCAAAAAATTAAAGTTTTGTAACAGACTTTGTAAAAATCTAATCACTAATCTAATAAACCATTTTTATAAAGTGTCATTCTTCCTTAGAAACAAAATTTTGTGCTCTATAATTCACACATTTCTGAAATTCTTTTCATGGGGTTAGGGAAGTTTCTTTACTCCTCCCTTTTCTTAGTGTATTCCTCCTCAGTATCTTTATCGTTGCTTACCTGAGCTTCTCCCTGTAACACCAAGTATGGGTTTCCAAAAGCCCAAGTTCCACTTATTTATAGTAAAAGTGAGAGAACTCTGCTGCATAACTGGAAGCCTGCATCTACTTCAGTCTATAGAAAAATTCTTTAATGGATATTCATAGACAAAATATAAAGATACAAATGAATATTCTGTCATTAGCTGTAACAGTAAACAAAATAAACACACACACCTATAATAGTAGTGTTAGATGGTTAATAAAAACAAATCCACCCCAAAAACCTGAAGTGAAATTGTTTCACCCCTCTAGTATTGGACTGTCATGGCACTCTTACTTGATTTCTGGCCTTTAATGCAGGAACCTTCCAGGACTCAGGTTTGGGGGAGGGAGGTTATATAAAATTACACACTGGGGAGGAATTATGTTTTAAAGGTAAAAAATCCTATAGGCTATAACTCTTCATCAACTACAACTGTCACAATAGGGTTCAAATTATTTGAGAGTTCATTGCAAGGTTGGATATATTTAAAAAGCAACTTAGTAACAATGACTCAGGGAAACAAAGCATAATTATTCATGTACAGTGTATATGTATTAAATCAAATGTCAAACTACATGAGCTTTTAAGATTCTGGAGTACATTTTCTCCTTAGTTATGCCATAGTCTCTTGTCACCTGCCATAAACTCCACATATACTGTATAAAATATTCAGGAAAATTTCAACCTCTTTCTAACAGTATGATTTTTCATTATTACCCACCAGGGACTATATCAAAAGTAACACAGTACTTAAAATGCCACAAAAGGAACCATAAGATGCCTTAACATATCATGTTACAGCTCATATGAAAGTTGGTCCCCTCCTAAGTCTGGAAATGAGACTAGATTGCTATAATGCTTAGCATAAATATAAACAGACAAGTGTTAAAATGATTTCCTCAAAAATATGTGCTATAAATTCCTAAGAGATATTTACCTATATACATTGGTCTTTTTATACTTTTGAACATGTATCTTGGCAGTCCTGGGTGTCTCAAAACAGATACTATTAAAACAACAAGAAGGAAAATAGAATATGCAATTCTAAACTAAGAACTAAATACTCAATGAGCATAATGTTAATTTGGTAGAATCCACTCCAGTTAAATTTGAATTGCTGACTCTACACGTTCTCACTGAACCAGTAAAGAATAAATCCACCCATTTTAAACATGAAAATCTTTAGATTTCCCTCAATTTGAGTGAAGATTTATGAATTCACACCAACAACACTTTAAAAATAATCTTACAAACTGATCTTATTCCCCTAAACAGAGAAATCTTGCGAATGTTTTCAACAATGATTTTTATATCTTTGTTTTCTTTTCCTTTTTTAGATATTGGAATGTTTTGGCCACAAGGTTAAGAAAAACTTCCCCATTTATCATGACCTGCCAAGCACAACTGGCCCCTAGAAAACACAGTCCTCTACCACTTAACAAATTCAGCTCATCTTAGTCATGAAACTTCAAAAGCATTTGGCCACAGGCATAGGTTAACTATCATTTGTTTTAAAGCATAAATATCAATCACTGTGTAACATACTCTAGTGCACCTAGTATCATTTGTCTACTAGGTACAAGTACTAACCTTTTCAATTTGAACAATAATCAACATAGAGATAGTCTGGTTTATTAATATATAATTGTTGAATTTTAGTAAAAATTTCTGTTAAAATCTCTTAAGTTTGAATACATATATATAAATTTTAAAAAAATATTTTCAACAAATATAAAACCTAATGTGCTCAAAGGTATCACAATAACTGGTAAGGAAAACTGATAAAATCTTTAAAAACAAATTGATAGGTAGAATGTAAACAATAAAACATTAAAGGCAATTTTAAATTGAACAACATATACCTGTAGATTAATCTGAAGATGAATTTACATATGATATTAATATTTCTGGTACAACATATTGATTAAAAAGTATAAACAGACAGCTACGTTTTCAAGTTTTGTAAATTTTAAATTGTTTATCTTCCATTAAAATAACAATTTTTAAAGAGAAAATCCTGTGGTGTTGGCATCAAGTTCTTTATTTTTAAAATTAAACTATACACAATAAGCAAAAATGTATCTACAGCACACTGCATTTTAGTTTGGTTTTTAAATGATATTTAGATTTTGAAACTCAAAAGCAGCATTTTGAGTTTCAAAATCTAAAGTACTTTTATATTAAATCTATTTTGCATAATCATTGTTATAAATCATATTTCCTCAGGTTTTAATCCAAAAATGAAACTCTTCATCAGCAGAGTTAATAAAACACAGATTGTGGCATAATTTACACTCTAAAAAACACACAAGTTATGTGATTTCCATTTTAATAGATTTTCTATCTAATTAAAGTAACATTCTGAATTACCTGTAAGATAAGGGCAAAAGACAAAACAGTTCCATGTGAAACATATTTCACATGTACAAATATGTGGTCAGAAAAAATAGTCCCATTAACTATGTAACTCCAGGTAAAAACTAAGCAATTTATTATAAATATTTTCAAATGTACAAGTTTATTCTTTACATGGAAGTGAAATTTAGTCAGGTAATTTCAAAATTTCTGTGGTCCTAAATACTTGGTTATCATAAAGAATGAAGTACCCTCTGTAGTCTCAACGTAAAATAGATCCCCAGAGTGGTTAAACTCAAGGGTTAAAGAGTAAAGGAATTACAGATTAGGTTTATCTGTCGTGAGGGTCTCATTCTAGGTAAACAGAATAAATAATTGAGATATACTTACAACTTTTTCCTCTTTGACCTCAATTAAAATGGCTTTCTGAGAGCAGGTTCTAAAGACAATTTATCCTGGTTTCCTCAATACACACTTATGAAGTCATCTGGCTTTTGTATTTCTCCAACAGCTGTGTTACCTTCAAAATTGGTTTATAGTATTTCCCCAAAGCAAAATGTGAGACAGCCCTTGACACACACAACCACCTTCCTTCTGCGGGTGGCTGAGTTCAAAAAGTCAGATCATACAATTTCGAAAATTCTGACAACAATAATTTATAAAGAACTTCGAGGAGGAAAGAGAGAAATCAAAGGGATTTAAAAAACTGGCCTCTCTCTCTTCCTCTCTTCTTCCCTCTCCTCCCCGTCTCCCTAAGAAGTTATAACACAACACATCATATGATTATTCATATTTGCTTTTGTTGTCAGTTTGATAATATTTTAGTAGTTTAGGAAAGGTTAGGTGAAAGAACAAACAGGCAAAAAGTGAAATAAGGTAGTGCAACATCATTATTCAATTACACAGGATTCCAGAAAACAGTAACCACAAGTCAGGAAAGGGAGCAGGAAACTGGATAGTGCTGACTGATGCTCAGTAGACCCTGGAAACCAACCTGGCAAACTTACTGGCTGTGATAATTCATCCTCCTTTTCTTCAAACAGGTTCCCTAAACAATCTAACTCTGGCAGTAAATCAGTTTTCACAGACGCTTAGAATTAGAAGACATTTTCTCCTCCTGAATTATGCTTTTCTCAGAAGAAAATAAAACAGTACCAATAGAAAGCAAAACTTTCCTCAGTAATCTTGAATGAAAGAAATCTTTAAGATACTACAATTACTGGGACAATTCACCCACAGTTTGGTTCCTTGATGCAGCAAAAACACCAATTCACAATCTTTCTTCATGAGATTCAAAGATTTATACATATACATATAGTATATGTATATATATACATATATATTATATATACATATATATATTATACATAAATATATACATATACATATATATATATATATATGCGTGTAAGTAATTTAACCCAAAGCATTCCAAAGGCTTCCACCTCAAGGTTTTAAATCAAAGCAAGTGTTCAAGTGCATATTCAAATGAAGGTAAAGACCAACTGGAAACTTAAGGTATTGTTATGAAGCTAAAATTAAACTTAAGATCATAATTTTGGGGGAAAAAGTTCCATAAATGGAGGAAAATATTTGTTTTCATAGAAAATATAACATGCTTATTGAGATGACTACATCTGAAATCTAATGAAAATATCCAATTCAGCACAAGATTTCAAAACAAAAATTATCCAGAAAAAAAAAGCCTTTCATTTAAATAGCTGGTATTAATTTTTAAAATCCTACATCATGCATCTTATTAAAAGGGAAAAATCCCTCAAAGTCTACTACAGTTTTCTAAGGAGCACTAATCTGTTAATTATCAATTATTTTTATCACCTGCATTTCTTCTTAGCATTAATATAAATTATAGTAGTAATTTAATTTTGAATTAAAATTCAAAAGTATTTAATTTTATTAAGTAAAGACAAAAGGTATTTAACAGCTTCAGCATGGACCGACTAGGGATTTTCTCTATAATGACCTACTCACTCAAATTTTATGCACATATTTCTTCTATCATCCTTGTGCTAAAACTGAGAAAAATCCAAACTTATTTTACTTAATACTATTTGCTGACATAGAACTGCCTACACTTCAAGAATTTACCACATAACACAATAATTATAATGCCTCAATCAAACGCTAAATTCAACTTACCTTATTCAAAGTCCAAAAACCTGAAGCTAATTCCAGTTTTATTTGGAAGTTTTGTGTGTGCGTGCATGTGGGTGAAGTTCAACAGCCAATAAATTCCATTTTCCAGTGAGAGCAGAATGAAACCCGGTTCAAGGATTATAGAACAGTCTGCAGAGTTTATAGTCCCGAACCAACATCCAGGTAGCTTTAAAAACACCTTGCTCTGTCATGAACCTCTGTGCTCCAGAAGCAGTGCATTTATTTAGGTTAACCAGGAGACCTGGAGAGTAAACACTCTTGGCTCTGACCAATGGCTTTCTGCGCCTTTCTGTTTATAGTAAGATGACTTGCCATCAGAGGTCACCCCCATCAACAGCTCCCGTCTTTCACTGGGATCTAAAGTATTTATCCTGACTCCTAGGCTGTCAACCTGTTGTCATGGGGACACATTCATAACCCATTGGGGTATCTACTTGAAGAGTTTAAATCCCTGCATTACATTTTCTAAAAGCAAATTTTACTTGAGTTTCTTTTAAAGTGAAACATTTCTGCAGAAGAAATACTTCATGGCAAGTTAAGAATTAGTACACATTTAAATAAGGATTAAATAAGGATTGGTATTCTTTTAAAGTTCCAACTAGCATTTTATGGGTTTTGTTCTTTTTTTTTTTTTGATGAGGCAGAAGGCTTTTAATATTTCACTTTCACTATTACATCTCTCCAACAAGCACAAAATTGTCTTCTTCCCCTAAGCACACATATGTGCATGCTGACAAAGTGGAAAGATAATTATAGGCATTTTAATTTCATTCATCTTTAATGTAGTTTTATTTGAGGTAGAGGAAGGGGTGAACACAAAAGTGCTCACACAGCAGTTATCATTTTACGTAAAATATTTTCTAAAAGAAAACCCTTTGTGTTTTCAAAACAGAGATATGCTAAACTGTAAAGAAATGAAAAGGAAACAGAAGAGTTAAATTCAAGAGATAAGGCTAGTGCAAATAAGTCTATTCTCTGGCCCCGAGGTTCCCTTTCTTTCTAATGGTTTATAGCAAAAAAAGAATTGTTTTCTTTCAAGTAAATAATGTTATGAACTTTCCACATCTATCCCTTTAAAAATATGTCTCACAGATCTCAAAAAGAAAAACAAAAGGCTAAGCTCATGTCATAAATTCCTCCTACAATATTTCAATTTAGCATTTACAGGCATTATGGGGATTACTGCCTCCAATTTGTCTACATAATTCTGGGATGGTTTCTTCTCCTTTCACTTTTCTTGGTCTCTAGTGTGGCTCTATGATACAGTAAGGGAAAGGTCTCCAAATAAAGACCAACAGCCAAGGATCCAATATCTCATTCTGAGTAATTTGCAGCACAAGTGTTTCTTGAAGTCATTTTCATTTCTGAAGGTGGAAATGAGTGAAAAGCCACTACCTATCTGAGGTCTGCACTGCATACAGAAACCTCAGCGTCCTTAGGAACTGAAGACGGCGCTATCTCCCCAGAGTACTGGGCATGGATGCTGCTGCTGAGAAACTGCCTAAGGGTCTACATCTACATCCCACCGGCGGTGGATGTTTAGGCAGAGTTTTGATGCCACTACAATACATCTTTGACAGAGGACTGCCTCGTTCTATTAGAGTTAATAAAATGTGTTGATTAATTATTTTAGAGATCCTATTTTTGACAGATTCAGTTCTTTGATCTTCATATGGTCAGAATCACTAAAACGCAGTGTCTTCTTTGCAGCCAAGCTGTCTTAGGTAGTTAGAGCTGCTTTTTTATTTTTTAATTTTATTGAAGTATAGTTGATTTACAGTGTTAATTTCTTCTGTAAAGCAAGGTGACTAGGCTATACATATATGTGTATATATATATGTAATTTTTCATATTCTTTCCCATTATGGTTTGTCACAAAATATTGAATATAGTTCTCCATGCTCTATAATAGGATCTTACTGTTTATGTATCCTATAGTTTTGCCTCTACCTAGGGCTTCTTGAGTATTGTAGTATACATCAGAGTTTTTAAGTTCAACAGAATATGCTTTTGAATTGGCTACTTTTTTAAGGGATTATAAGTTATTCAATATTTCCTAAACTCTGAAGACCTCTAGAAACATTCACTGAAGCAAAATTCTATGTCTCTTTCTATCCCAACTGAAACCCAACAAACCATATCTAAAACTCTGAGGAGGGGAAAATAATTTCTTCATAAATTAAAGAAGGCTGCCTGGGTGATAAGTTTCTCTCCCAATCTTAGGGGACAGGGCGGGGTTGGGGCGGGGGGAGTGTAGAGAGGGCAATGAGCCACATGTGATGAAAACCCTGTAGATAAGGAAAATATAAACATGAAAATAAATGGCATTTGCAGTTTCAACTCTTAAAGAGCACAGATAACTACAACTTTTTTTCTGAGAAATATAATCATTATCTCAGCTTACATCAGGGCAACAAAGTGTTCCCAGAATCATAAAAGTAAATGTAAACTTTTACTTTATATTGTTATACTTAAGGATGAAAATTACACTAATGGTTTTTTAAATAACATTTTATGGACAAAGATCGTTAGGATGTCCTTCTAGACCCTGTGTACCACAATCAATTAATTAACTATGCGACCTAACAAATAGATAAACTATTCTTTCTGAGTATTTGTTTCCCCATCTGTAAAATAAAGGTCTCTACCTCAGAGTATCAATGATATAGCACTTGTTTTTCAACGCAAACCACAAAATTAAATACTCCATTCACAAAACAGATTTAAATTACCCATAATTGCTTTCATTAGCCATGCTTAAAATCAGGCATTATATCTGTCCATCACTGCTGCTAATTTTTATGACATAAGACTCTAAGAGCAAATAAGCTAATAAAATAGTCCAAATCAAAGGTACTAGATGTTTTTAGAAGTCAGTAGAGCCTTATTATGGAGAAGGCAATAGTACCCCACTCCAGTATTCTTGCCTGGAAAATCCCATGGACGGAGGAGCCTGGTAGGCTGCAGCATGGGGTTGGGAAGAGTCAGACACAACTGAGTGACTTCACTTTCACTTTTCACTTTCCTGCATTGGAGAAGGAAATGGCAACCCACTCCAGTGTTCTTGCCTGGAGAATCCCAGGGACGGGGGAGCCTGGTGGGCTGCCGTCTATGGGGTCGCACAGAGTGGGACACAACTGAAGTGACTTAGCAGCGGCAGAGCCTTATTATGAAGCCAAGTAAGTGCTTGGTTTTCCTTATATATTAAAATACATACTAATAAAATACATAAAATACTCACAGACACAGAAAACAAAATGGTTACAAAAGGGGAAGGGGGTGGGCTGCTGCTGCTGCTAAGTCGCTTCAGTCATGCCGACTTTGTGCAACCCCATAGACGGTAGCCCACCAGGGTCTCCCGTCCCTGGGATTCTCCAGGCAAGAACACTGGAGTGGGTTGTCATTTAGGGATAAATTAGGAGCCTGGGATTTACAAATAATATAGATAACCAACAAGAACCTACTGTATAGCACAGAGAACTACACTCAATATTTTGTAATAACCTATAAGGAGAAAGAATCTGAAAAAGAATCTCTCTATATATATAATACACATATACCATATATATATATATATATATATATATATATATATATATATATATCTGAATCTATGTGCTGTACACCTGAAACTTACATGATATTATAAATCAACTTTAATTTAAAATTTTTTTTAAATACTGGAAATGGCACTTTGCCTTCCAAACCCTCTATTTAGTCCCTTCAGTTCTACCTTTCAGTGATGTAAATGCCTTCAGTGGGGGCCTAACCCACATTCTGATAAAAAGCAAAGCCATTATGAACAGCTGGCTATTGGTACATTCCAGTAGTGACTTGCCTGGTGTCCATACTCCAGTGGTATTTGTTAAATGCAAAAGTATCCTTTCAAGCAACATACAAAACAAGATTAAGTTTAGTCAATCATGACAACTCTAAGGTTTAGCAGAAATCACATATTTTTTTTAAATCAAGATAATAAATCAGTCACTGCAGTGTCATGGGACACATCTTTCATATTCACCTTGACTACTCACCCTCCATAAACTTTGCATGGGGTGGGTGCATCTGTAACCACCGCTCTTTCTTTGTTCCTTCTCTGCTCAGTGGCATCATCTCCTCTTTTGTACACTGTCTAGTAATCTCTCAAGAACCCTCCATCTCCAGAGTTATAAAATACCTCCAGGCTCTTTTATAGCATTTCCTTCCATTTTTCATTATTGGCTTATTAGTTATAAAACAGTTTTGGGAAAATCCTAAAGATTGATACTAAAAATTAAGAAATAAGCAGAGCCAACATGAGAGGACAAAAGATCACCAAAAGTTCAATCAAATAATTCTAACAACTGAAAAATCATGGAGTAGGGAGAGAAAAACAATTTTAAATTTCTGTGTGTACAATAAGTACCCAAATTGCTGGTTTGAAAAAGGTCATATGGAATCAAAACTAAACAGCCTTATATAACTATAGCAGTCTTCTTAGCCAGGTTGTTGATGTGGTATCTATATTAGAATATAAGAAATATAAAATTTGAACCTAAGAGCCTATTTTAAACAAACATTGAGCAAATTAAGTCCATGACCTTGTGCAAAAAATACCACATAGTAATCAATGCAGTAATTACGGTCACCTTTTTTTTTTTTAACCTTTTTCCTTCTTTCTCTGATAAGACTGACAAACTCAAATATATTGAGAGGCCAAGTGTGTAATGTGAAGGAGAGAAGTGAACCAAGAAGAGGTGAGGCTACTGGCAAAATGCATGATCTGTCCCAAACCACTCAAATTTTATATTTGGTTGGCCAAAAAGTTCATTTGGATTTTTCCATAACAATTTACAAAAAACCCAAACGGACTTTTTGACCTACCCAATGTTTCCTCGCATCTAGTCCCACGTCTTAATACTATCTGTAGGTTGCAAATTCCCCAAGTTTTATCACTATTAAGATCCATCTCTTGAGTTCTAAACTCTCACTTTCTCCTAACTAATTTATATCTCTATGTGAATATCTCACAGCCATATCAAACTTTAACATGCCCAGTGTTATCCTTTATTAGTTTTCCACCAAGCTTATCTTTACTGTCCCACATTTTCCATAGAAATAAATCCAGAAGCCAGAATCATGGGCTCCTCCTTTTCTTCAAACTCTATATCTAAACTCACCTAATTAGCAGGATTAGACCAACCTGAAGAACAGACCTCAACCATGCCCCTCAGAGCACTAGACCAAATCAGCTAGGCAAATCTCAGAAACCATCAAAGTCAATCAGGTGGCGTTATCCTTAAGTTTCTGTATCAACCTTTTTACCTCATCTACAGACACCAACGTGCCCCACAAGAGGAACTCTAGGAAAATCCTGTCATCTACAACAGCCTGGCCAGTGAGTTGAGTCTGGTCTGAATGCATTCCAGGGCCAAATTCATGTCATTGATCACATCAGCTAAAATCACGAACAAACTTCGTATCACTTCTAACTGGTGTGTGTATGTCAGTCGCTCAGTTGTGTCTGACTCTTTGCAACCCCATAGACTGTAGCCTGTCAGGCTCCTCCACCCATTGAATTCTCCAGGCAAGAATACTGGAGTGGGTTCCCATTCCCTTCTTCAGGGGATCTTCCCAACCCAGGGATAGAACCCAGGTCTCCCACACTGCAGGTAGATTCATTACCATCTGAGGTGCCAAGGAAGTCCTTCTAACTGGAGACAGAGATAATGTCCCACAGGGCACACATAAATAATTTGTTTCTCCTCCATGAAACTCCCCTGAGTGACCAAGGGTGGGTTCATTTTAGATAGAGTTCCACTTTTGATGATATATGATCTATAATCCTTAAACATTTGAACGTCTCTTATGACAACTGTAACATAAAATTCTTCTAAATGGCAAGTACATTTGATGGGACACGACAGTGGAATGGGCATCAGTAGGAAAGGCGCAGGCAGATGGTACCTCCTATGTGGCTTCTAGGTCAACTGGTAAAGCTTAAGGTTCCCAGTGCAACTCCAATGGCTGAGTTTAGTCTTGTTTGGGGGACCAGTGAGTTCGATCTCCATTCGTTCATACCACTAACCAGTGGCATTTATTTGCCCTATGAAATGAATGAATAAGTTATGGGAATGACAAGGAAGACACTGAAATGTGTCCAGAGGCTTCCCGAATGAGAGGTGAAGGGGTTGGGCCACATTCTGCTTTTGCTGATGGACTATTTGGTAAGGTTAAGGGACAAGGTGTGCCACTTCTATTATCCGAGTCACAGATGTGATGAGTTCAAAACCCCAACTGGCACCTATGGGTGAAGAAGGCTGCTTCTTTTTGCTGGAAGTTTCACACAGCAAAGTCATAGAAACTTGAAGCTCTAAAGAAGTCACTAAGGTTGCAGGGTTCCAAAGGTACTGCCGCATCTCTCTATGCAGCTCTTTCAGATTAGGAGAATCCTCAGATTTATTAGCATTCATCAGATTTATTAGCATTCACAGAATAAGCATCTACATTCAGTAGTGGAAGCTCCAACAATGATACACAGAATTGACCAATAGGTCCCACTCACAAGGTCTGCTAGCTTCCTTCCCCCACTGCAAACCCAGCTCAAGACATGTTCACTAAATTGAGATACTCCCTCCCTCCAATGGATGGATAAGATGGAGAACTGGGCATGTCTATCTCACATGGCCAGGAAAGCTTAAGTCCCTCTCCTATCCAGAGTGTCCCAGCATATTACATATTTCTTACCCACCACCATCTGGATGGGTGCATTTTGGTCCTCCTTCAAGGCAGCCTCATTCCCAATCATCTTTCTCCTTAAAGAAGCTGAAGTTGGGGATCAGGGGGTGAAGGATCTAGGGGCAGTGAGGGAAAGAACAGCCCCTTGCTAGTAAACACAGTACATTCATTTTCAGTTTTGATTGGTAACTGGCTCAGAGCTTGGTCAAATGAACTTCTAATACCTTCAGTCCATGCAATGCTCTGTATTGGGCAGAAAGATCTCCATCACTGACATCATCTATTTCCACTTGGGGAACCTTCAGACTTAGTAGTCATAACAATTCTGATGTGGCAATGGTATTTGCTCCCTTTGGTTGACAAGGGTTTGATTTACACAGCTGGGATTGTTTCAAGAAGTCCTCTTTAACCTAAGGCATTTATTGCTCTAGTATTGTAACATATCTAACATTCTATCCCCATTTCAACTTAAGAATTACAGGAATTTTCCAAGGCAAAGAGGACAAATGCAAGAAGTTGTCTAGATTTCTTTGGGTCAGTTTCTCATTTTTCCAATAGATCATCTTTGGTAGAATTCCAGGGCAATAAGAAGAGCCCAAACAGTAGTCAATACCTCATCTATGGTTTTCCATGAAAGTTTTTTTTCGTTTGTTTCAGGGACAAGCCCTTACAATAGTCTAGCCACTGCAGGAACTCTAAGACCTTTCACTGCTATCTCCTAGTAAATCTAAGATTGGTAGGACAGACAGCAGGAGTGGCTAAGCCATAAAAGAGAGCAACTATTGCTCTTCCTTGGAGAAGGCAATGGCACCCCACTCCAGTACTCTTGCCTGGAAAATCCCATGGGCAGAGGAGCCTGGAAGGCTGCAGTCCATGGGGTCACTAAGAGTTGGACACGACTGAGCGACTTCACTTTCACTTTTCACTTTCATGCCTTGGAGAAGGAAATGGCAACCAACTCCAGTGCTCTTGCCTGGAGAATCCCAGGGATGGGGGAGCCTGATGGGCTTCCATCTCTGGGGTCGCACAGAGTCGGACACGACTGAAGTGACTTAGCAGCATTGCTATTCTTCCTTAACAAGTATTATATATACACCAAGCACCTTCATCTTCCAAATGAACCAAAGTTCTAGACATTTGTTTAGCTTCCACCCATTATGATTTCAAACTTTCCTCCTTTCCTACTTAGGGTGTGGAATTATAGCTGTTGTTTAGAGAGGGTCAGAACCTTCCTCCAGACCAAGATGAATCACTGTATGACTTGTCAAAATGGGGTGTCTTTGACATTGATTGGCAAAGAATTCCATGCCTGGAATATAGTTAGCAACAACCGTGGTACCTTTCAGACAGCTGACTTTGAACCTGCTTCTGAGTACTTACACTACAACTACATCCCCTACTTGTCTTCATTAACAGACAATAAATGAAGAATGATTATTCCAGACAATAAATGAAGAATGATTATTCCCTAACTGATCAGAAGAGTTGGTCAACACATTCACTAACGAAACCCATGAATTCCCCTCAAATCCTATGAATTGGGCCATGAGAGTCTCCTCATTCTTTCTCTTCCAGAAAGCCATGTCTTTTTCAGTATCCTGTGGTGGTTTAGTCACTAAGTTGTGTCCAACTCTTACAACCCCAAGGACTGTGGCCTGCCAGGCTCCTCTGTTCATGGGATTTCCCAAGCAAGAATGCTGGAATGGGTTGCCATTTCCTTCTCCAGGGGATCTTTCCAACCCAGGGATCGAACCTGCTTCTCCGGCATTGCAAGCAGATTTTTTACAGCTGAGTCACCAGGGAAGCCCTTTCAGCATGCTATCCTCATGATAAAATTGGCAAAGATTTTTATTTACATGCTAACAGATTAACATGTCACAATTTCCTATATGCTGGAAGAATACAGGAGACTTTGGGGTCATAGATAAAGGACTTTATTACTCACAGCAATAGCAGAAGCCAGAATATTAGCATTTCCTTGTGACCATTGCTGAGTTCCAATTCCCACAGAGTGACGTGACATCTGCACACGCTATGGGCTGCATTACAATAAAACTACTCTGACCTTAGGGAACTCATTTATTATTATTATCATCATCATCATCATCATCATCATCATGGGCAGTAAGCATGCTGCCTTTTGCTACAGATGATATGGGCAAATATTTCCAAAGTAAAACCCATTTTACAATTAAGAAGAATTATACACCCATGATGGACTACTGAGACAAAAAAGTATTAGGAGATACACAGTTTCATTCCCAAACACCAGGAATGCCTCACTTATGATGAACCCTCACGACCTCATCAGGAAAAGACCCAAATAAAGGCCAAACAAACTAGACTTATGAACAGTCGGAAATAATATCAAAGTACACACACCTGAATTCATGGACTATATTAATAGAACAGTCCAGTGGGCTCTTACTCAGAAGCTACTTGTTTATTATTACTTTACACATGCCTAAGAGACTGTACACATACCTAAGAAACCAACTACACTAATTTTCATGTCTGTGGCTCCTCAAAAAAAGAAAAGGGAAAGCATAACTGACAACAACTGAGGAGTAACTCAACAGCAGAGAAAACAAAAAATTATCATCCAAATCCAAGAATCCAACAGATTTTTACATAAGGGAAACTGACCTTCCATACTCCAACTGCCCTTCCGGGTTTCAGTTCATTAACTGTTTACAAAATGATGACCTTGGCCACTGGGAAAGTATGAAAATGTTCAGCCAGAGGATTTTCACAGGAGAAAGAGCCCAGGACTAAGTGTCAGAGACTGGAGCTCTCATCTAACCTAATGACAAGGTAACTTTAGGCAAGTCATCTCTTAACCTTCAGTGTATTTTTTTGTTAAAACAAAAATAACCAATGCCTTACATATCTCAACTGGTTGCGTGCTACATGCTTCAGTCAACTGGTGTGTGCTACATGCTTCAGTCACATCTGACTCTTTGCGACCCTATAGACTGTAGCCTGCCAGGCTCCTCTGTCCATGGGATTCTCCAGGCAAGAAAACTGGAGTTGGTTGCCATGCCCTCCTCCAGGGGATCTTTCCAACCCAGGGATCGAACCTATGTCTCTTATGTCTCCTACATTAGTAGGCAGGTTCTTTCCCACTAATGCCACCTGAGAAGCCCACATCAACTGGTTTCTATAAGCTATTTTTTAGACTGTGCTTTATAAATGTATAGGACTCTACATCTATGTCAGACAATTGTCCATGTCTCTGTGTTCCAGCCACCATGGTTTTCTGTCAGTTTCCTGAAAATAAAACAGGCCCTTTTTCTACCAAGGCTACTTGTCACCCTGTCCAGAGCCTGCAATGCTTTCCCCCATAGTCTGTAAGACTGGCTGTCTTTCATTCCTAAGATCTCAGCTAAAGTTTCACTTTCTTGGAGACACCTTTCTTGATCACTCAGTCTAAAGTAGTTCTCCTGCTCTTTCTTGCAGAGCCCTCTTGTTTCCCTTCTTAGCACTTTTCACAATTTTTATGCATTTATATGTTTGCTCTTACCTAATGCCTGTCTCCCTACTCATTCATACATTCTGTGAAAAATGGACCTATCTTTGTTTTTCTATCAGTTTATACTATTTTCTTGGGCTCCAAAATCACTGCAGATGGTGACTGCAGCCATGAAAATAAAAGACACTTGCTCCTTGGAGGAAAAGCTATGACCAACCTAAAGTGAAAGTCAATCAGTCGTGTCTGATTCTTTGCAACCCCATGGTCTATACATTCCATGGAATTCTCCAGGCCAGAATACTGGAGTGGGTAGCCTTTCCCTTCTCCAGGGGATCTTCCCAACTCAGGGATCGAACCCAGGTCTCCCACATTACAGGCAGATTCTTTACCAGCTAAGCTACAAGGGAACAACCTAAACAGCATATTAAAAAGCAGAGACATTACTTTGCCAACAAAGGTCCATCTAGTCAAAGCTATGGTTTCTCCAGTAGTCATGGACAGATGTGAGAGTTGGATCATAAAGAAGGCTGAGCACCGAAGAATTGATGCTTTTGAACTGTGGTGTCGGAGAAGACTCTTGAGAGCCCCTTGGACAGAAAAGAGATCAAACCAATCAATCCTAAAGGAATCAGTCCTGAATATTTATTGGAAGGACTGATGCTGAAGCGAAGCTCAAGCTCCAATACTTTGGCTACCTGATGCGAAGAACTGACTCACTGGAAAAGATCCTGATGCTGGGGAAGATTGAAGGCAGGAGGAGAAGGGGACGACAGAGAATGAGATGGTTGGATGGCATCACCAACTCAGTGGACATGTGCTTGAGCATACTCTGGGAGTTGGTGATAGACAGGGAAGCCTGGCGTGTGGCAGTCCATGGCGTCACAAAGAGTCGGATACACCTAAAAGACTGAACTGAACTGATACTCAAGGACTAGAAGGGAACCTGCCACAGAATAACACATCAAATTTTTGCTAATGATTTTTATGAATATGTAAATATATGGCTATACTAACCAGGCATTTTAAGGAAAAAATACATACGAAATAATGCTTAGAAAAATGCTCAATCAAAAGAGTTCAACTAGAAAAAAAGATTTGGTACTTTAAATGAGTAAAGCCTAGGATATCTGAAAAACCCAGCAAAAAATGGATGATTCCTTTTCACTATGAGTTTCTTGTGGGAAAGGTATGCTATGATGAAGTTTCAGTAGAAAAAAAAAACAAGGGTTTTTTAGACTCCCCTATTCATTTTCTCATTTGATCTGGAAAGATAGCTTATATCTCAATTTTACAGGGGAAAATAATTGAAAATTCATATATTTAGCACTTCCTCATGATCACAAAAATAATACTCGATAGTTGAGATTCAAATTCAGATCCTTTGCTGAAAATGTAGTACATTATACTTCTGCTTTAACGAGAAGGCTCTAATCAGAGGTTTGAGTAAGAATATTTCAGTTTCTTATATCAAATAAGTTTCAGGTCAGTGAGTTTTGCTATGTTGAAGTAAGAACTTAAAAGTCAACAGAAGCTGTGATGTTATCGGTGGGGTTCATGTAAGGGTTTGTTTTACTTTAACAATTGCTTTAATTCAAACTATATTGAAAGGAAAATATTATGTTATAGGATGACTTCAAGTAAACTGGGCCTAATGAAACATATAAAATAAATAACATTTACATAATTATTGTTCCTAAATTAAATATAGAATTATGTATAATTACTATTCCCCAAATGACAAGTATTCCCATAATGTGAAATCTATGCCCCCAAGAAAAACTGTCAAAAGACCACCAAATGTGCCCCTTAAATACAGAACAAACAACCCCAGTGATGGGGCATTCCTTTTTGTGTGAATACATTCTAAGAAAAATTAAGTATTAATAAGGAAACAATTGCTTCTGGATTATGGACTACTACAGTCTTTGAAAGCTACTGCAAAACAAACAGTTTTGACTTTTTGACATGACCTGGAAATGGGAGTGTTTGGATTTATGTCAAATTCTGAAATGTATGGTGTGAGAGTGAAAAAATATTTTAGGAATTTTTCCAAATGATTTCTTCAGTTTAAAAATTATCTTAAAAATAGATCAAGTACAATTATTTAACTAGACTTTAAAAATTTTTTAAACTTACCTTTATAAAATTCATTTTACTACTTTAGCAACACTTAGATATTTCTGCAAAATAGATTGTATAAGGAATATACAAACTACTGTTTCTGCTCTTACCTAATAAGAAGTAAACTTAAAATAAGGTTGCTTCAGTTCAGAAAGGCTCAGGTTAACCAAAAGGAAAAAAGTGAAGACTAAAAGACCATTCAGGGCCATTTTATATCCTGAATTAATAATTGTAAATATATTGGAAAAATAACCAATTTAATTTTAAATATATAAAGCTATTCTTAAACAAGTTTATCATGAATCATGAATGAAAATAGCAACTGGAGCCCAAATTCATGGTTTAAACAAATAATCGTTTCAACTGACAGAAGAATTCCCCCTAAGTTTAAATTAATTTTTCCTAAACTACTCTGTTACACATTAGTTATGATTATAGATATTTAAGATGATAACTATATAGATATGTACCATTTCTGTATTACATATTTTCCCGTTAGTTATTATGATGCTGTAATATGATAGAAGCTCTTGCATTTAAAAAGTTCACAGACTTTACCCATTGTCTTCACTCTCTCCTTATAATGAATATTGCCTTGATACTTTGAATACTAATAGATAGTAGACTAATCATTAGTAAGCTCATTCTCAAAACTCTTTCACATTCATGATCTCATTTGGCCCTCGTAATACCAAAATAGCTGGCTTCATAATAATAGCCGTCATTTCTAAATCTGTAACTGAGCAGACATCACCGTCACCTCATGAGCAGTCAACTTCTCCTATACTCTGCTTAACTTTCATAACAGCCAAGAACAACAAATAATAAACTCAGAAATAAAAAAGTTTCAGAGAAAGTACCATAGAGAGTTCTGGTCAAGCACTTTTTTATTTCCTTAACATCATCATAACAGCCATCAGAATGTGCATTATCAGTACAAGCTGGATAAAATATGCCAATTTTATTAATTCACATATGTTATTCCCTTCGAGTGAAAAACTGTAAACAAGGGACTCTTGACTCTATAGCTGATCATATGTGCTATGAACTAAATGTTTGTATCCCCCAAAATGCATATGCTGAAGCGCAACCTCCAATGTGAAGGTATTCAGACAGGAGGTTTTTGTGAGGTGATCAGGGTTAAATGAGGTCGTGAAGGCAGTGCCCTTATGATGAGGTTAGCGCTCTTACAAGAGACACCAGAGAGCTGGCTCCCTCACTCTCCGTCTGTATCTCTCCACCCAGTGAGGATACAGTGAGAAGGTGGCCTTCTACCCGTCAGGAAGAGACCCGTCACCAGCAGCAACCATGCTGGTACCTTGATCTTGGACTTCCCAGCCTTGAGAACTATAAGAAGCACAGTTCTGCAATTTAGGCCACCAGTCTATGATATTTTGTTTTGGCAGTCTGAGCTAAAACAATATGCAACCATATACTGTAACCCTATTGAGAATTATTTTTCAAAAAAGCCTGCTCTTAATTAATTGCTTAATTAGGTTTTCACATTTAAGATCCTGAATTCTTGAAGTACATAAATGTAAAACAGATTTTTCAATATAACAGACTGAACCTTTGAGCATAAATAATGACACAAAACTCTTAAGAGACCTTATTAAAATCCTTAATATAGCAACCATTGAGAAAAAGCCATTGTAAGTAAGCTTAGGACGGGGGTTCATTCCCAGGAAACTGTAAACATTTAAGAACTATTTTACATACCATTTATCTGAAACTTTGTTAAGATGTCTATGGACCAAAAATGTCTATTTGTTATTCTGTTCTCTAAAAGCTACTTCAGTAGTTTCAATGAAAAGCTGACCATGCTCTGGGGAAAATATAGGTTCCATAGACAGGCTCTGTTTATATGATCTCCCAGAAAGCTTCATGTGAAAAAAAATGCATCTCAACCTATTTTCAATGGATCTGAGTCATATCTTTATACGGAAGCAGAATGCCTTTATAAACAGAAATAAAGTTTTCCACATTTTTTTTTCCTGGCACAACTTTTAATAAACTGAAAAACTCTAGATCTTTTCTTCCCCTATAAACTATTCTTATTCCAGAAATGTGTCTAAAAATTTTTATAAGAATCCTTATAAAAGCTCTGACAAAAAATAAGCAGTCTAAGGCTGTGGAAATGAGTACATATTTGAGAATCTGAGTAAAGAATTTGCGTTCCATATCTGCTGCTTAAAAATTATGTAAGATTCTTAATCAGAATGTTTAAGATAAAATAACAGTAGCCAAGTCACTGTGTGACTGACTAAGGAGCTACAGCATAGAATAAATACTCAAGAAACATTAGCTAGTCTTTATGTAATTCCTGTATCATGATTATTAGTGTCGCTATGACTTTTAATCCAGCATGACTCCTATTACTTATAATAACAATAACTATCGTTATGATTGGTGGTAGGTTCACTGCTGATAGTGAAAGATTACCACTTCACCTCTCTGGAGGTTACTGTTATACAGGGTTCATGCAAGAATTCAGAGGACATTTTGCCATAGAAGCTGCAACCAAGGAATACCAATGCATTATCCAACCGTGCCCTTAATAGTACAAACCCCATGTAGTCATGATGTCTACAATTTTTCTTAAAATACTGTAGCATATTCAATGCCTTATTATGTGTGGGTTACTAAAATTAAGCTATCATTAGGTGCTTTAATCATTCCATTAAAAAATGTAAGAATAGAGGAGTGACATTTCATCAGGAACCCCACATTCCTTGGGGTGGGGGCTGCAAGTCTTCTGGTATCCTTATTCCCATCAATAATGAACATTTGGAAAATGAAAATGTTTACTATCAGAAATGGGTTTTCAGTGATGAAAACAGTGGCCTCTTGACTAGGACTATGAATGTCAGGAATGAGCTCACAATGATGAAGTTAAAAATATTCAAGATAAGTGGACTTCTAACATATTTTAGCAATACTTCCCAGCTTTGCATAAAATGAGTATAAAAATCAGAGCAGCCTACTGCCTTTATTTTTGAGATGATTTTGGCTAACCTTTTAGGCTGAGTCATCAACTATAGAAGATTCTGATTGTATAGCCATAAAGTGAGAGAATCCTGCTTTTGGAATTTTGACATTTGCCTTAATTGAAGTTTTCATAAAAGATGATGATCACAAAACCTAAGGAGTATTAAGTTTATAACACACAATCACAATACCTAAAAGGTATTAAGTTCACATTAAGCTAGAACTTCTATAAGCCTACAGAATAAACTCTAGGGCATCTTTTTGTGCTTGCTTTCTAATAAATGTTTAATACCTTCTAAATATAGAAGGCATAATTGGGTCTGAGCCTTTTAAAAATTTTTTAAACCTAGGAGCAATATTTGGAAGGGAAAATAGACAACCTTCTTTCATCTCAATATTAACTATCTAACAGAAACATGCACACAGAAGCACAGGCACACTCAAACATTAGTGCTGCTCACTGGCTATGATGTTAGAAGTGGAATACCGATTAATAGATAACTGAAAAACTTTATGTAAATTTAAATACAGGAATAACTCAATAATAATGATACATTATTCAGGAAAAATCTCTCCACTGTTAGAGAAATAAACATTATCAGCACAACTTAACAGTCATGACTTAAAAATGCATCTGCAGTTTATTCCCAAATACAGAAAATATTATCCACAGTGGGGATTTTTATTGCAATACATGTTTGTTTCCACTGATAATAAGCTATGAACTTATTAGCACTTGAATTTGTACATACTTGTTCAAAATACCTTCCGTTCTGGAACAACAGGATTATCAACTTTTCACAATTGCCAATCATGATATTTCAAGCTGTGACAAATGGAACTTAAATGGTATTAAACTTGTAGATTTAGATATGAATGATTGATTTCCCAACTTTTGTTATATTGCAAGACTCCTTTTATTGAACTTGCCTATGTATTTATTTTTTTTCTTCTAGAGCAGTTGCAATTTTAGCCTCATTATTATTGTTTTGTAAATTAAATCAGTTGGTTAAATTCATTAATCATAGGTCTTCAGTGAGTTTCTTTTCCATTTATTTTAATTTGTATTTATTGATAAAACAATATTAAATAAAATTTTAAAAGACAATTTCCACTAACTCATCAAAAAAAAAAACCTATTCACATTATTTATTGCTTCTAGATTCCTTTAAGATATCCATTACATTATATGTGTTATATCACTTTTATATGTACCTATATGTTTTAATTATTTATGTAAAAGATGTAGAATAATTACTATAAATTATAATGAAAATACATGAAAATATTTCATTAGTTTCTTTCACTTATATTAAGTATTATATTACTTTAAAATATTTCCATGTTGTTTCATTGCTTATCTTTTTAAACTCTGAATTATTTATCAACATAAAAACTCAAAACAAAGTTCCTCTCAAATAAGAGTTATGGGTTATTCCCACGGCAGTCATTGAATTGCAAGATTCTTGTGTTTTTATCAATTTTACCCAAATTACATCATATTTTGTAAGGAAGACAATGTTAAAGGTACGTAAAGTATTGAAACTCTTGGCCTAATTAACATCACAAAAATAGACACAAATCAAATGCTTATTTTAAAAGTATATTTAAGTATACTTTAAAAGTATATTTAAAAACATATATCTTAAAATATTTTAAAAGCTTTGGTGGTAATGACGTGTCACTGCAGGTTCATCAATTTTTATCAACTTTACCACTGTGATGTGGATAATGCAGAAGGTTATGCATTTGAGACAGGGACAATATGGGAATTCTCTGCATACACCATTCAATTCTGCTGTGAACTTGCTCTAAAAAATAAACTACTCGAAAAAGTGAAAGGGGTTAATTTAAAAAATTAACAGTCAAAAAAATTAAATTAAGATGTAAAGTTTCTGAGATTGGAAAAAATTAGATCTATAGTTCAAGAACAAGTACTAAATAAATGAGGTAGGGATTCAAAAAATATTGTTTTCTCTTCTGTTGCTTTTTGTCTTTAGCATAATAGTTAAGTTCTGCTATATCTTGCTCTAAATTCTTCCTCATGATTTGTTTAAAAATAACATAAGATGGATAAGGGGACCAGGAAGAGGGTATAGGTATACAAGTTTGGTTCTATTGCTAACTATTAAAAATGGATGGTGTGTATGAGCATTTATTAGGGTCCTTTCTCTACTTTTGTAAATGTTTGAAATTTTATATAATAAAAAAAAAAAACAATCTTTCTCATGGACATCTGTTCTTGACCATATTAAAGAAGGTATATCACAGACAAAAACCAAGGTCCTACTGTATAGCACCGGGAACCGTATTTAACATCCTGTGATGAATCACTATGGAAAATAATATGAAAAAGAATGTGTGTGTGTGTATATATATATATATATACATATTTTGTTGTTTAGTCACTCAGTTATGTCCAACTCTGTGACCCCATGAACAACAGCATGCCAGGCTTTCCTGTCCCTCATCGTCTCCCAGAATTTGCTCAAACTCATGTCCACTGAATCGGTGATGCCATCCAACCACCTCATCCTCTGTCATCCCCTTCTCCTCCTGCCTTCAATCTTTCCCAGCATCAGGATCTTTTCCAGTGAGTCAGCTCTTTGCATCAGGTAGCCAAAGTATTGGAGCTTCAGCTTCAGCATCAGTCCTTCTAATGAATATTCAGGATTGATTTCCTTTAGGTTTCACTGGTTTGATCTCCTTCCTGTCCAAGGGACTCTCAAGAGTCTTCTTCAGCACCACAGTTTGAAGGCATCAATTCAGTGCTTACCTTTTTTACTGTCCAGCTCTCACATCCATATATGACTACTAGAAAAACCATAGCTTTGACTATACGGACCTTTATAGGCAAAGTAATGTCTCTGCTTCTTAATATGCTGTCTAGGTTTGTCATTGCTTTTCTTTCAAGGAGCAAGTGTCTTTATATATACATATACATGATATATATATATATGTATACACACACATACATCATATATATATGAATCACTTTGCTGTATAGCAGAAATTAACACAACATTGTAAATCAACTATACTTCAATAAGACATACTAAAAAAATAAAAAACTTGCATCAGACTCTCCCCATGCATGTGTAATAAAACAACTAGAAATCCAGATAAAATATATGAGATGGTTAATTTTAGACACTTGACAAAGTCATCAGAGTAATCAGGAAAGCAGGGAAATAAAAAAGACAAGCTTTACAATTGTAACAGCTTTCTGTCTAGAGTCATTTTCTGGATTGTGATGCAGGGAGGGTATACACTTGGATGAGAAGTCAGACGTTAGCATTCTAGAGGGTTAAAAAGCCTGGAATACACGTGACAGAGCTAGCCAGATAAGTTGCTCAAGAAAACTACATGATACAGTTGCTAAAACCAAACTGTACACATATAGACTGAACTCCACATGACAGGCGCAAAAAAATGACCAACTGATGAACTCCAATCTCAACTAAGTCTTCCCACGTGGCTCAGCAAGCAAAGAATCCACTTACAATGCAGGAGACACAGGAGACATGGGCTCACCCTCTAGGTCAGGAAGATCCCCTGGAGGAGGGCATGGCAACCCACTCCGGCCTGGAGAATCCCATAGACAGAGGAGCCTGGCAGGCTACAGCATATAGGGTCCCAAAGAATTGGAAACAACTATGACCAGTACTCTTGCCTGGAAAATCCCATGGATGGAGGAGCCTGGTAGGCTGCAGTCCATGGGGTCGCTAGGAGTCAGACATGACTGAGCGACTTCACTTTCACTTTTCACTTTCATGCATTGGAGAAGAAAATGGCAACCCACTCCAGTGTTCTTGACTGGAAAATCCCAGGGACAGAGGAGCCTGGTGGGCTGCCGTCTATGGGGTCACACAGAGTCGGACACGACTGAAGCGACTTAGCAGCAGCAGCAGCATGACCAACCTAGATAGCATATTGAAAAGCAGAGACATTACTTTGCCAACAAAGGTCCATCTAGTCAAGGCTATGGTTTTTCCAGTGGTCATGTATGGATGTGAGAGTTGGACTGTGAAGAAAGCTGAGGGCTGAAGAATTGATGTTTTTGAATTGTGGTGTTGGAGAAGACTCTTGAGAGTCCCTTGGACTGCAAGGAGATCCAACCAGTCCATTCTAAAGGAGATCAGCCCTGGGATTTCTTTGGAAGGACTGATGCTGAAGCTGAAACTCCAGTGCTTTGGCCACCTCATGCGAAGAGCTGACTCATTGGAAAAGACTCTGATGATGGGAGGGATTGGGGGCAGGAGGAAAAGGGGACGACAGACGATGAAATGGCTGGATGGCATCACCAATTCAACAGTCATGAGTCTGAGTGAACTCCGGGAGTTGGTGATGGACAGGGAGGCCTGGCGTGCTGCGATTCATGGGGTCGCAAAGAGTTGGACATGACTGATCAACTGAACTGAACTGAACTGAAGCAACTAACCACGCAATCTTAACTAATGTAATCAATCCATGGTTCAGCGTTTACAGAGGAGATATTTGTGTTCCATTCAACTGGATGGAAAGACCTCATTGAATACCTGGGACATCCTGCTGAGACCCTCAAAGTTTACACCTTAATGGAATGCAAAACTCTCACACTAGATTAAAAGCTACAGTGGATTCACCCTAACAACACTTAAAAGGAAGCCTTTAAAATGCAAGTTCCTTAATGGGTTCCTAAAACACAGTTTAACACTCCATAAGGGAACACCATAAAATCTAGACACTCAACAACATAATATTCATTTTGTTCAGAATCTCCTAAAATGTTACTAGCCATGCAAAGAAAATATAACTAGGAGAAAAAGCACTCATTAGAAATATATATAGAAGTATTAAAGATAACATTGAATATAAGTTGGAGAAGTGAATATTAAAGTCATCATAATGTGCTTGAGAATTTAAATGAAAATGTGAATATAATAAAGAGAATAAAATGTACAAAAAAGAATGAAATGGAACTTCCTGAGCTAAAACATTGAATATTTGAAATAAAAATAAATTCAGTGGGTTAGATGAACAGCAGGTTTGACACTGAAATAGAAAGAACTTGGGGACACAGCAAATGAAAGCACAGAAGGAAAAAAGAGAGAAGGAAAAGTGATAGGGCCATAGGGACTTGTGGGACAACGTTAGACAATCAAACATACAATGGAATCTAGATGGAGGCAGCAGAGCATTGCATAAAAATGTTCAAAACTTGGGTGAAAATAAAAACCTAGAAAATAAAATTCTAGAATTTTAGAAAACTTTAAAAAATAAATTTTAAATGATACCTTGAGTCACAATGTGGGAGAAAATATTATCAGTACAAGTCCTGTTTGCTGCTTCATTAACATGGCAAGCTCCTTTCTGCTTTATGCATTTAATATTTCCATTATCTAGAAGCTCTGCCCAAGATCACTGAATGCTGCTTTTCTTGTCAGTTTGGTCTCTGCCCCAAATGTCACCATCTCAAAGACACCTTCATTAATACCCTGTAAATTAGCCTCCACCCCAGCCCCAGCACTCTCTATGGGAACATTTTGTTTTATGTCTTTTCAGCACTTAGGTCTATGTAAAATTAGGTTTTTCATTAGCTAATCTGATGACTGTCTGTCACCCTCTCACCTATTAAATGGACTGGAAGTCTCACTCAAAGATGTACTTTTTTGTCTTCACTCCTGTATCCCCAGCACCTAGAACAATGTGTGGCATGTAATGGACCACAGTCCTTTCTGTTTGCTTATTTCTTTACTCAGTTACACTGTCAACATCATAGACCAGGTCCTTGTCACTTTGAATAATAATCAACAGAAATGGTAAGAGGAATCAGAACACTTCAAAAGACTCTAGGCACTATTTTCTTTTAATCAAACATTCTTGATTTGATGAGTATTTACTGTCTTACGTATTTTCCATTCAAGTTATTTTACAGATATTTCTGATGGTATTTTATATAGATAAAGTTTGCTAAAATAGGTAGATTGCTGATATTTTTGCTTCTCTTACCAGAGCACCTAAATTGGCAGTCCCATATTGAATCCAACTAGAAGATATATTTTGTTTGACCCACATAAAATTTTGATCTTGAAGTCAAAAGAGAATTCTCTAATCTGGAATAAGGACTAGCTGCTGACTACTTATTGAACAAATACAAAGTTATGACTAGCTCATAAATTTTCGATTTCTCACAGAACTGAGAAGTGCCAATAAAGAAGGGAATACAGACGAGAATCAGACGTCCTCAGTCTGTTTTTCCTCTACTATGAGCTAAGCATGTGACGCTGGACAAGGTATTTTAACCACTGTGTGTTTCAGTCTCATCATCTCTAAAATGGGCAAAGTAATAGTTCACAACAAACTGTAGAAAATTCTTCAAGAGATGGGAATACCAGACCACCTAACCTGCCTCTTGAGAAATGTATATGAAGGTCAAGAAGCAACAGTTAGAACTGGACATGGAACAACAGACTGGTTCCGAATTGAGAAAGGAGTATGTCAAGGCTGTATGTTGTCATCCTGCTTATTTAACTTATATGAAGAGTAAATCATGAGAAATTCTGGGCTGGACGAAGCACAAACTGGAATCAAGACTCTGAGAGAAATATCAGTAACCTCAGATATGCAGATGACATCATTCTTATGGCAGAAAGCAAATAAGAACTAAAGAGTCTCTTGATGAAAGTGAAAAAGGAGAGTGAAAAAGTTGGCTTAAAGCTCAACATTCAGAAAACTAAGATGATGGCATCTGGTCCCATCACTTCATGGAAAACAGATGGGGAAAGAGTGGAAATGGTGACAGACTTTATTTTGGGGGCTCCAAAATCACTGCAGATGGTGACTGCAGCCATGAAATTAAAAGACGCTTATTCCTTGGAAGAAAATCTATGACCAACCTAGACAGCATATTAAAAAGCAGAGACATTATTTTGCCAACAAAAGTCCATCTAGTCAAAGCTATGGTTTTTCCAGTAGTCATGTATGGATGTGAGAGCTGGACTATAAAGAAAGCTGAGCACTGAAGAATTGATGCTTTTGAACTGTGATGTTGGAGAAGACTCTTGAGAGTCCCTTGGACAGCAAAGAGATCCAACCAGTCCATCCTAAAGGAAATCAGTCCTGAATATTCATTGGAAGGACTGATGCTAAAGCTGAAACCCCAATCCTTTGGCCACCTGATGTGAAGAACTGACTCATTCAAAAAGACCCTGATGCTGGGAAAGATCAAAGGTGGGAGGAAAAGGGGATGACAGAGGATGAGATGGTTGGATGGCATTACCAACTCAATGGACATGAGTTTGAATAAACTCCAGGAGACGGTGATGGACAGGGCAGCCTGGTGTGCTGCATTCCATGGGGTCACAAAGAATCAGACACAACTGAGACTGAACTGAACAGAATGGAGGACAAGATTGATAATCAACAAAGTTGATAGCATATCTCTGGAAGTTAAAAGTTGAGTATGCAGGTTTTAGATTTACATTTTTAATTGAAAATACTTTAGTAAATCCTCAATGACATGTGTGTATATATATGCAAATATATATCATATACATTGTACTTAGCATTCATATGCAAAGGTTTAGTCTGTTAAGAGACATTGACCAAATAACTCATGCCACAAAATAGAACTCTTCATAAGACATGTGTCAAAGTCCACATCTCATCACCTCTGCCACTTCACGTCCATGTAACAGCTGCAGTATCTAACAAACTGCATGTCAAGAGTGTGCTCGATGATTTTCTTTCTTCTACAGAATGACTTTACATATTTTTTTCTTTTCAACTGTTTCATTCTATTATTCATTTTTAAAAGCTTGATAAAATCACAACTCCATATATACAGATCACTATGAAAACAGCACATCAAGAGCTAGCAATCTTATCTAATTAAAGAACCTGGAAGGAATAGCTCTTTCCCTAAATAAGATTCTTTCTTTCTAAGCCACCATTTTAACCAGATTAAGCAGGGAGGAGAAAAACCCCAAGGCATTAATGGCATTTTTAGGAGATAAGCAAGTTTCTCAGTTCTAATGATACTGATATACACGTGCATGCATGCTAAGTCGCTTCAGTCATGTCTGACTGTTTGCAACCCCATGCACTGCAGCTTGCCAGGCTCCTCTGTCCATGACATTCTCCCTGATCTAGGGTCCTAGATCTACTCCATATGTGGTAATCAAAGAGCTGAGATAAGTTAGGTGTGTCACATAATTAAGGGCTTGGGTCTCCTGACTTTTAGTCCATATGACCCCACCTAACATGGCAACCCACTCCAGTGTTCTTGCCTGGAGAATCCCAGGGACAGGGAAGCCTGGTGGGCTGCTGTCTATGGGGTCACACAGAATCGGACACAACTGAAGTGACGCAGCAGCAGCAGCAACATGTAAGCATGTTACAACATGGAACAACAGACTGGTTCCAAATAGGAAAAGGAGTACGTCAAGGCTGTATATTGTCACCCTGCTTATTTAACTTATATGCAGAGTACTTCATGAGAAACGCTGGGCTGGAGGAAGCACAAACTGGAATCAAGATTGCTGGGAGAAATATCAATAACCTCAGATATGCAGATGACAACACCCTTCTGGCAGAAAGTGAAGAAGAACTAAAGAACCTCTTGATGAAAGTGAAAAAGGAGAGTGAATAAGTTGGCTTAAAGCTCAAAATTCAGAAAACTAAGATCAAGGCATCTGGTCCCATCACTTCATGGCAAATAGAAGGAGAAACAGTGGAAACAGTGTCAGACTTTATTTTTGGGGGGCTCCAAAATCACTGCAGATGGTGACTGCAGCCATGAAATTAAAAGACGCTTACTCCTTAAGAAAAAAAAAAAGTTATGACCAACCTATATAGCATGTTAAAAAGCAGAGATATTGCTTTGCCAACAAAGGTCCGTCTAGTCAAAGCTATGGTTTTTCCAGTAGTCATGTATGGATGTGAGAGCTGGACTATAAAGAAAGCTGAGTGCCGAAGAATTGATGCTTTTGAACTGTGGTGTTGGAGAAGACTCTTGAGAGTCCCTTGGACTGCAAGGAGATCCAACCAGTCCATCCTGAAGGAAATCAGTCCTGAATATTCATTGGAAGGACTGATGTTGAAGCTGAAACTCCAATACTTTGGCCACGTGATACAAAGAACTGACTTACTGAAAAAGACCCTGATGCTGGGAAAGATTGAAGGCAGGAGGAGAAGAGGACAAAAGAGGATGAGCTGGTTGGATGGCATCACCGACTCAATGGACATGGGTTTGGGTGGACTCCAGGAGCTGGCGATAGACAGGGAGGCCTGGCGTGCTGCAGTCCATGAGGTCGCAAAGAGTCAGACACGACTGAGCAACTGAACTGAACTGAACTGAACATGTAAGCATGTGTTAAACACTAGCTCATCTCTTTTCCTATTCACCCTGCTTTGCTACCATCATCTGTTCCCACCTCCTCCCAGTTGGCTCAGACAGTAAGGAGTAGCTCTGCAATGCAGAAGACCTGGGTTCGATTCCTGGGTTGAGAAGATCCCCTGGAGAAGGGAATGGCTAACCACTCCAGTGTTCCTGCCTAGAGAATTCCTTGAACAGAGGAAACTGGTGGGCAGGCTACAGTCCATGTGGTCACAAAGAGCCTAACAGAACTAAGCAACTAACACTTTCACTTTTCTGTTCCTATACCAAATAAAGAATCTACTGTCCTTCCTTCTCATTTTAAGAACAAGATGTCACTTTCATATTAGAGTCTGACAAACAAGGCCAAAGTATTGGCCAATTGTATCTGACAAACAATTTCTTAATAATGAAAAAAATTTGTAAAACTTCAGGGGCAATATTTTTCTGGTGAGCAAAGAAAATTTTGCACATAAAGAAAAGTCCATAATACTTGATTTCCCACTCTAATACAAGAACATGTTTATAGATAACCTAAGTGGACCCTTTCTTATGTATATGTGAAAATGTATAAATAGTTATGAAAAATGTGGCTCGCCTTTAACTCACAACGTTCTAACTTTTCTATTTTAGAATCACAATCATGATCTCAAATAAGAAAATGAATGTGTGGACACTTTGTAAATGGGAAAGTGTTATGTTATTTGTTATCAATAGTCTTCGTTAAATCTATTAAACTTGGGTTATCAGAATATAGTTTATGTGTGTGTACAGGGTCCGGGCAGAGGGAAGAGATGGTTGCTGGTGATGGTGGTGGAGGTGGAGAGATCATTGGGCTAGGATCAGGCTAGTTTATAGAGAACAAAATCAACACTGACAAAACCAAGCAGCTAAAACTGAGTTGAAATGTAGGATCGAGGCCTGTGTCAAACAAGCCAAAACAGAGGAAGCTAGGACTCAAGGATGGCACATTAGGGATAGAGTCAAACATTGTACAAGTGAGTAGGAAATATAAACCAGTAACACAGCCCTCCCAATAAATTCAGCTGAGGAGCCACAAGCAGGAATTGTATTTTCTAACATGTACAAATTTATTTTGATATCTCTTCACAACTAAGCTGTTGTTAGGCTAGTCCAAGGTCAAGCTGTGCTCAAAGAAGTCCACTCCTTCATTTCTCAACATATTTGCACATATTCTGGAATAGTCCATAAAGCATTTCAAAGAAAGTTAATTTACTATTCACCTCTTTCGCAGAAACCTTTACTGCTAAGAAATGAAATATCTCAAAATAGCCACCAATTGTAAACTTTCATATTTATGGCAACTGTTTACTTCTCTTTTTAACTCAAAAATATATTAAACACAATCCATTCCATCAAAATCATAAAGAGCAATAAGCCCATTATAGACACCTGTTCAGAATATAGAACTGTTAGTAAAGTACATCATTAGGAATCAGGCCTGTACAATTTATTAAAGAAATATTAGCATCAAAATATGAGGAAAATTTCACAATTAAAATAAATCAGTGCTGTTTATTTCAAGCCTACTTAATGGCTCAGATATATTAAATAAAGATTTCAAAAATCCCAAAATCTCGTCACTACCGCTTTACCCTAGCCAAACCCAGATATAAGAGTGCTAAAGAATTACAGTATGCAGAAGTTCAATGTGTGCCTTAAGCCAAATTCAGTTAGAAGAGTATTAGAAACTACATGTATTATAATTTGTGCCTTAAACTGGAGAGCAGCAAATATACCTTGTTATCAGAAAATCCCGGGCAACGAAGGACCTAAATTTAGATACTTAATATAAAACAGCCCTCCCTTACTCCTGGATTTGCCTGCTGACCTGTATCTGCCTCCTTTTCCTCAGATGGGCCCATATCATTGTCTTGAAATTAATTCCATTTGGCCAGACCCTGAAAATGTGTTCAGGCTTCTGTGAAACCCTTCTGGGGATTGGATCTGCCTGTATACACTACTTACCCGCTGGCTACAATTCATCCTTAGACTTATATCAGCCCAGATCCAAAATGACTTCATGGTACTACCCACCTGGCTTCACCCTGCCACAGAAGAAACCACAGGTGTTGGTTCCAATCTAGACTGGTCTCAATTTCAACTCACTTTCTGAGATTTTATGATCTAGATTTGGGGCTCAGTCCTACAGTCAGTAAATAGTCACTAAGCCCTGACTATTGTGGGTTAATATCCTTAGGTCAGTCAGCCCATTTAGGGTCCCAGCATGTTTCAAATAGCCCCACAAGATATCTTTGACAAGAATTCAATAGCATTAGACCACATACTGTCATATAATTAATCCTGAACTTGACTATGAGAAGGCATGCTACAAAATTAAACAGGTTGAAAAAATTTATTCAGTCACTTGGGAGACTGCTGAAAATCAAATTTCAAGAGACGCTATCCATTCCACACTAACTATTTCACTTGTTGAATGGTAAGCCTTTTTTTTTCCCTTAAGTGGTAGCTGGCTTGAAGCCACCATCCCCATTAGCTACATAGTTGGTGAGAAACAGTAGAAATTTTTTGTGCTGCTTATCTAGAAATCTTGCTCTCCCTTAGCTAGTCATTTGTGAGTCATTTTTTTTTTTAACTCAACTAATGCAAAAGTCCTTTGTTTCGATGATAGAAAAGAATTTTCTAAATTCTGTTGAATCTACACCTCTAAACTAGAATTTATTAGACTATTTTTTATTTGAAAGTCCATAAAGCTAAATCCAGGTGGAATTTACATTTTAATGTTCTGGTGGACCTACAAAAGGCTCCTCTGTTAATGCTTCATCCACATCTCTCAGGAAAGGACCCAGATTAGTTCACATGGTAAAGTAGAAAGAATAGTGGCTTTGACCAAAATGCGGCCTGAGTGTCAATCCTGGCTTTACTACTTACCTTTACAATTTAAATTACCATATACGTTAAATTCATCCACATGTTCATCCAATCTTTTATTTATTCAAGTAACATTTAATGGAGGCCTACCATGTTCCAGGCACTCTGAAGAAACTCAGGGCTAAAGCATGAATGAAACAGACAAAAATCTCTGCTTTTCTGGTGCTTGTGTTCTAGTGGAGTCAAACAGACATGTCAATGTGGCTTCCTTGGTGGCTCAGACAGTACAGAATCAATGAGGGAAACCTGGGTTCCATCCCTAGGTTGGGAAGATCCCCTGGAGAAAGGAATGGCTACCCACTCCAGTATTCTTGCCTGGAGAATTCCATGGACAGAGGAGCCTGGAGGGCTACAGTCCATGGGGTTGTGAAAGAGTCGGACATGACTGAGCAACTAACACTAACAGATGGTGATAAGGGCTATGAGAAATTGTAGATTAGAGAGGATCGGGGTGGAGGAAGCAAGTTCCACTGATAAGGTGATACTTGTAAAGCAACCTCACAAACATGAGAGAAAAAGTCTAGTAGAAATAGGAAACGAACATTCAGGGGCTGCGTGTGTACAAGTCCTAAAACAGAACAGTGCTTTGAGTGTCTGAAAACAGCAAAGAAGCCAAGTAGCTGTAGAGGAGAGAGACAGAGGGAAGGGATTTGAAGTTGAAGTCAGAGGGAGTGGTGAAACTGGTGCTATTGAACCCTGTGGGCCAATAAAGCTGTGGGCTTTTACTATAAATCATATGGGAAGTCACTGGAGGGCGAGAGCAGAAGAACTGCATAGCTGATGTCAGTTTTCACAAGAATCTCCCTGGCTGCTGTGTGAAGAAAGAAATATAGAGGGTCAGCAAACACACAGGAAGATCCCTTCACACCTGTGTCACTAGTTAGCATGAAACTGAAGGGGGGAGGGTGAGAAGTGACTTAAAAGTATGGATGGGTTTTGAAGTTCTGGTCAACACAACCTACTGATGGACTGGATTTTCCAACAGAAGTTACTTTCTTGGAACCAAAAACTCAGAAAATGACAAAGTTTCACACCTACATTTATATGTGCTCTGATACAGGCCACGGATAAAAACCCTGGATCTGTGAAACACACATTTTAAGAGAAGACCTTCCTCCTCTAAAAAAGACTTGAAAAACAAAGCAATAGATGAACACAGGGAAGAGATACGTAGGCTACCTGAAGGACCCACGTTGGGAAATGTGAAGAAAGGAACGAGGGTGACCTTGATAACACTCTAGGTCAAACACGGTCATGCCCCTTGGAGTGACAAAAGTCAGGAGTGAAGATGTGTGTGTTCAAAGGGACAAAGGCAGAAGAACTACTCTTTATCCAGAGGATTATACAACTGCTGCTCGGCTTTTAGACTCTGTTTGTCTGAGTCTATAACCACAATCCCTCCAGTAAACAGAAAGAGTGTGGAATAAACTTTTGCCCATGCTTGAACACATTAGGCTTTTGTACACTCTACACATTGGTGACAATTTTTTAATCCCACTTCAATGGCTATAACAAATCCTGATATTGTGATTAAATATCCGCTTCTCTTTCAAGTCTTTCCCACCACTTCATACTAGCCTCTACCCGCAATGGTTGCTAAATTTTACCAATCCCAGGATAAATGTTCCAAGTGTCCTTGTTGGTTTCAGGAACTATTTTACACACCTCTGTAATTCATCCTTGGTCTTCACCCCTGATGAGTCAATGTCAGGTTACTAACCTTTTCTGTCCTCTGGAAGCGTGCCCTTCACTGCCTCAAAGGCAGTGACCTCCCATTTCTTCTCCACTTTAAGTACTTTTAAGCACTTATCTGGACTTTCATCATAACTTGTTATTAACCAACCTATCAAAGCTTAAACTCTCTGTAGACCCTCTCTTAACTCTCAAACTTTTCTCTATTATCACTTAAAAAATCACATGTCTACTGAACATTCTGACCTAACTACAGGCTATAGGTTCCCCCTGGCTTTTGTGTTTATTAGACAGCCAAGAATGCATGATCTACTTTTCAGAGGATAATTTTCCCAATAAAGCAGGAATTATTTTCCCTCCTCATTTCTCTTGTATATTCTCATTTCCCAAATAATCATATTTCCTCACTTCTAAAAACACATAAATTTGATATATTCTTCCACTGATGATTCCATACCACCTCTGGTCATTTAATCCAATCTGATTTAACTGCAACTATCATATGCCTGCTGATCGCTAAGGCAGGAGGCAGGCAGCAAACACACTGTGTTCGCAACAACTGCTTCAATACTCTGAAGCTTCAGCTCCACTCATTCCACTGGCTCTTTTGACCAAACTTGTCTCCTTCCGGGAACTAACAAAATGGAAGTAAAGTTATCCTGATGGGCCTCACTACCTCATGCCGCTTCAGCAGGAATCTCGAAAAGGTCCTTTCTGCTGTTCACTTAGCCACATTGCTTAGACCATCCAAATTCTCACCAAATGATTTTGTCAACAATGACTTGTGCAAAGACATGTGAAAAGAGTGTGACACAATCTGCACAGAACCTGAGTCAATACTGGGCACAATGCTTTCCTTACCACATCTGGCATTTTCAGCACGGATTTCAGCACCTTGTAACATCTTCTAATAGTGATAAAAATGACTAAGACCATCAATTTTTAAAGAGACCAAAAATGATATCTTTTTCACAAAATTCTTAAGGATTTGCATTTTTAGTACCTAATACATCTGCCTATTTCTGAGATGATAAAAAAAGTAATTGATTATCATTTTCTAAATTTTCTCACATGTGTATGAGTTGATGAGCACATGCATATAGGCACACACAGAAGAGCTAGTCATTACCTCTTCTATAATCATCATGTGATAGTTAAGCTAAACACTTTCAAATGTGGCTGCTATAAGGTTTCCTAAGAAATTCTTTTACAACAAAGCTAGTGGAGGAGATGGAATTCCACCTGAGGTATTTCAAATCCTGAAAGATGATGCTGTGAAAGTGCTGCACTCAATATGCCAGCAAATTTGGAAAACTCAGCAGTGGCCACAGGACTGGAAAAGGGCAGTTTTCATTCCAATCCCAAAGAAAGGCAATGCCAAAGAATGCTCAAACTACCACACAATTGCACTCATCTCACACGCTAGTAAAGTAATGCTCAAAATTCTCCAAGCCAGGCTTCAGCAATACGTGAACCATGAACTTCCAGATGTTCAAGCTGGTTTTAGAAAAGGCAGAGGCACCAGAGATCAAATTGCCAGCATCCGCTGGATCATAGAAAAAGCAAGAGAGTTCCAGAAGAACATCTATTTCTGCTTTATTGACTATGCCAAAGCCTTTGACTGGGTGGATCATAATAAACTGTGGAAAATTCTGAAAGAGATGGGAATACCAGACCACCTGATCTGCCTCTTGAGAAACCTGTATGTAGGTCAGGAAGCAACAGTTAGAACTGGACATGGAACAACAGACTGGTTCCAAATAGGAAAAGGAGTATGTCAAGGCTGTATATTGTCACCCTGCTTATTTAACTTACATGCAGAGTACATCCTGAGAAACGCTGGTTTGGAAGAAGCACAAGCTGGAATCAAGATTGCCAGAAGAAATACCAATAACCTCAGATATGCAGATGACACCACCCTTATGGCAGAAAGTGAAGAGGAACTAAAAAGCCTCTTGATGAAAGTGAAAGTGGAGAGTGAAAAAGTTGGCTTAAAGCTCAACATTCAGAAAATGAAGATCATGGCATCCGGTCCCATCACTTGATGGGAAATAAATGGGGAAACTGTGGAAACTGTGTCAGACTTTATTTTTGGGGGCTCCAAAATCACTGCAGATGGTGATTGCAGCCATGAAATTAAAAGACGCTTACTCCTTGGAAGGGAAGTTATGACCAACCTAGACAGCATATTGAAAAGCAGAGACATTACTTTGCCAACAAAGGTCCGTCTAGTCAAGGCTATGGTTTTTCCAGTGGTCATGTATGGATGTGAGAGTTGGACTGTGAAGAAAGCTGAGGGCCGAAGAATTGATGCTTTTGAACTGTTGGAGAAGACACTTGAGAGTCCCTTGGACTGCAAGGAGATCCAACCAGTCCATTCTAAAGGAGATCAGCCCTGGGATTTCTTTGGAAGGACTGATGCTGAAGCTGAAACTCCAGTACTTTGGCCACCTCGTGTGAAGAGTTGACTCATTGGAAAAGACCCTGATGCTGGGAGGGATTGGGAGCAGAAGGAGAAGGGGACAACAGAGGATGAGATAGCTGGATGGCATCACTGACTTGATGGACATGAGTTTGGGTGATGGACAGGGAGGCCTGACATGTTGCAATTCATGGGGTCGCAAAGAGTCGGACACGACTGAGCGACTGAACTGAACTGAACTGAAGAAATTCTTTTAAGGCACAAGTCTGGCAGCGAGCAAAAGTACAACACAACCAAATTGTTATGTCAGGAGCCATGGTCTTTATGTTGAACTATTTGTCATTTGTTTACAGATAGACTTTTTTTTTTTCATTAATTTATTTTAATTGGAGGCTAATTACCTTACAATATTGTCGTGGTTTTTGCCATACATCAACATGAATCAGCCACGGTTGTATATGTGTCCCACCATCCTGAACCCGCTTCCCCACCTCCCTCCCCACCCCATCCCTCTGGGTTGTCCCAGAGCACCAGCTTTAGGTGCCCTGCTTCATGCATCGAATTTGCACTGGTCATCTATTTTACATACGGTAATATACATGTTTCAATGCTATTCTCTCATATTGTTCCACCCTCGCCTTTTCCTACACAGTCCAAAAGTATGTTCTTTACATCTGTGTCTTTTTTGCTGTCTTGCATATGGGGTCGTCGTTACTGTCTTTCTAAATTCCATAATATGCGCTAATATACTGTATTGATGCCTCTTTCTGCCTTACTTCACTCTGTATAATAGGTTCCAGTTTCATCCATCTCATTGGAATTGAATCAAATGTGTTCTTTTTTATAGCAGAGTAATTTAACTTCTATGCAGAGTACATCATGAGAAACGCTGGACTGGAAGAAACACAAGCTGGAATCAAGATTGCCGGGAGAAATATTGATAACCTCAGATATGCAGATGACACCACCATTATGGCAGAAAGTGAAGAGGAACTAAAAAGCCTCTTGATGAAAGTGAAAGTGGAGAGTGAAAAAGTTGGCTTAAATATAAGCTCAACATTCAGAAAACGAAGATCATGGCATCTGGTCCCATCACTTCATGGGAAATAGACGGGGAAACAGTGAAAACAGTGTCAGACTTTATTTTTGGGGGGCTCCAAAATCACTGCAGATGGTGACTGCAGCCATGAAATTAAAAGATGCTTACTCCTTGGAAGGGAAGTTATGTCCAACCTAGATAGCATATTGAAAAGCAGAGACATTACTTTGCCAACAAAGGTCCGTCTAGTCAAGGCTATGGTTTTTCCTGTGGTCATGTATGGATGTGAAAGTTGGACTGTGAAGAAGGCTGAGCGCCGAAGAATTGATGCTTTTGAACTGTGGTGTTGGAGAAGACTCTTGAGAGTCCCTTGGACTGCAAGGAGATCCAACCAGTCCATTCTAAAGGAGATCAGTCCTGGGATTTCTTTGGAAGGAATGATGCTAAAGCTGAAACTCCAGTACTTTGGCCACCTCATGCGAAGAGTTGACTCATTGGAGAAGACTCTGATACTGGGAGGGATTGGGGGCAGGAGGAGAAGGGGACAACAGAGGAGGAGATGGCTGGATGGCATCACTGACTCGATGGACATGAGTCTGAGTGAACTCCAGGAGTTGGTGATGGACAGGGGTGCCTGGCGTGCTGTGATTCATGGGGTCGCAGAGAGTCGGACATGACTGAGCGACCCAACTGAACTGAACTGAACTGACCAAGATAATCATGATGGTGTGATCACTCACCTAGAGCCAGACATCCTGGAATGTGAAGTCAAATGGGCCTTAGAAAGCATCACTACGAACAAAGCTAGTGGAGGTGATGGAATTCCAATTGAGCTATTTCAAATCCTGAAAGATTATGTTGTGAAAGTGCTGCACTCAATATGCCAGCAAATCTGAAAAACTCAGCAGTGGCCACAGGACTAGAAAAGGTCAGTTTTCATTCCAATCCCAAAGAAAGGCAATGCCAAAGAATGCTCAAACTACCGCACAATTGCACACATCTCACATGCTAGTAAAGTAAAGCTCAAAATTCTCCAAGCCAGGCTTCAACAGTATGTGAACTGTGAACTTCCAGGTGTTCAAGCTGGATTTAGAAAAGGCAGAGGAACCAGGGATCAAATTGCCAACATCTGCTGTATCATCTAAAAAACAAGAGAGTTCCACAAAAACATCTACTTTGCTTTATTGACTATGCCAAAGCCTTTGACTGTGTGGATCACAACAAACCGTGGAAAATTCTTCAAAAAATGGGAATACTAGACAACCTGATCTGCCTCCTAAGAAATCTGTATGCAGGTCAAGAAGCAACAGTTAGAACTGGACATGGAACAACAGACTGGTGCCAAATCGGGAAAGGAGTACGTCAAGGCTGTATACTGTCACTCTGCTTATTTAACTTATATGCGGAGTACATCATGCAAAATGCCAGGATGGATGAAGCACAAGCTGCAATCAAGATTGCCAGGAGAAATATCAATAACCTCAGATATGCAGATGACACCACCCTTATGGCAGAAAGCAAAGAGCTTCTTGATGAAAGTGAAAGAGGAGAGTGAGAAAGTTGGCTTAAAGCTCAACATTCAGAAAACTAAGATCACGGCATCTGGTCCCATTACTTCAGGCAAATAGATGGGGAAACAATGGAAACAGTGACAGACTTTATTTTAGAGGGCTCCAAAATCACTGCATATGGTGACTGCAGCCATGAAATTAAAAGATGCTTGCTCCTTGGAAGAAAAGCTATGACCAACCTAGATTGCTTATTAAAATGCAGTGACATTACTTTGCCAACAAAGGTCCATCTAGTCAAAGCTATAGTTTTTTCAGTAGTCATGTATGGATGTGAGAGTTGGACTATATAGAAAGCTGAGCACGAAAGAATTGATGCTTTTGAACTATGGTGTTGGAGAAGACTCTTGAGAGTCCTTTGGACTGCAAGGAGATCCAACCAGTCCATCCTAAAAGAAATCAGTCCTGAATATTCATTGGAAGGACTGATGCTGAAGCTGAAACTCCAAATCTTGGGCCACCTGTTACAAAGAACCAATTCATTGGAAAAGACCCTGTTTCTTGGAAGGAGTGAAGGTGGGAGGAGAAGGGGAAAACTGAGGGTAAGATGGTTGGATGGTATCACCAACATGATGGACATTAGGTTAGTAGGTTCTGGGAATTGGTGATGGACAGGGAAGCCTGATGTGCTGCAGTCCATGGGGTCACAAAGAGTCAGACACGACTGAGTGACTGAACTGAAACTGGAAAAAATAAGCATTATTTGTTGTAGTAATAATTTGGCAATTTTTTAGGGCTAATGATTAGACAGATCAGCCCACAAAGTTAGCCCTAAAGTATTTGACTTTTTGTAATCTGTGAAGAATTAATGTTAACTTTTATATTTGAAGAAATTATGAAATAATAGCTTATATAGTATTTTTACATGGTGTAGCTGCATAGAGAGTAAACAGTGGAGAAAAGTGATGTTTAAAATTTTACCACTAAAAAAAGTCATCATTTAGTTGTCTGAAAACCAGGTTAAGCAAGAACAATTAGAGAAATATACCAAATGAGTGCTATTTTGTGCAAAAGAAATGCACTATAGTAATTTCTAAAAATCTGCTTTCCCAACCAAACTTTTTAAGTACCCTATATAATCAAATGATACAGTTCCATTTATATTTCTTAAAATATCACAAATCCATTATGTGTAAAGTCAAACCAAGTGACCAAGTGGTGACCCTCCATTGGAAAATTATAATTTTTCTTCAGTAATTAGTACTCAAGTCTTGAAAATGATACTTTGCACCATATGAATATACTAATTTCCAACAGGCATTCATCTAGTGATTTTAGCTTTTGTTAATGATATACCTATCAGATATTATATTAGAAATTGCAAAAATGGTGACTTTCTATCATTCCTATACTTACAATAGCTGGCATCCTGTGAAGAAGAGTTTTTCTCCACTTCAACCCTACCCCAGAGAATCACTTCGGATTCAGAGAATCCAGAGAATCACTATGGATTTTCATGTCTTTGCTACTTTGAATCCTCTATTAATGCCTACAACCTATATTTTATAGTATAGCTGAAATCATCTTTTCTAAAAGCAAATCTTTTTCTCTCCTTCTCTCTCACACACACACATACACACATGTTCAGCACTACAAGGGCTTAGGATAAAGACAAAAATGGCCCCTACTCACCTGGTCAGCTTTTTGTCTGCACTTGAAGCTTACTTTGCTCTCTGGGTTCCATCTACAATACACCATGCATCTCCTCCTACACTGTGCAGGCTGTTCCCCCACTAGAATGTTCTACAACCACTTCTTCCTACTTAATACCTATTCATCAGTTTTAGTCTTCAATCAATCTTTTCCTCTGAGAAACCTCTTAACTATTTAATCTAACTTTGCAGTACTTAAGATTTGGATTTGGATCTTTAAATCTTAAGACTTTAAGATTTGGTTGGATTTTACATTTATCTCATGGTTATTTGCTTTAACTCTCTTTTACTAACTTGACTGCAAGCAACATGAGGGCAAGAACAGAATCCATTGTTTTACCAGACATTGGCTGCAACATAGTAAATGCTCAATAAACACCTGTTGAATAAGTGAATTGTTGTTGTTCAGTCAGTAAGTCATGTCCAACTCTGCAACCCTATGTACTGAAGCATGCCAGGCTCCCCCATCCTCCACTATCTTCTGTAGTTTGCTCAAATCCATGTCCATTGAGTCAGTGATACTATCTAACCATCTCATCCTCTGCTGACCCCTTCTCCTTTTGCCTTCAATCTTTCCCAGCTATCAGGGTCTTTTCCAATAAGTTGGTTCTTCACATCAGGTGGTCAAAGTATTGGAGTTTTAGCTTTAGCATCAGTCCTTCTCATGAATATTCAGGGTTGATTTTCTTTAGGATCAACTAATTTGATTTCCATGCAGTCCAAGGGACTTTCAAGAGTCTTCTCCAACACCACAATTCAAAAACATCAGTTCTTCGGCACTCAGCTTTCCTTATGGTCCAACTCTGACATCTGCACGTGACTACTGGACTAAGTAAATCTACTGCATAGTGTCACTTTTTATTTTTATTTATCTCTTGAACTATCTAGAGACAGAATGGAAGTGTCTGTAAAAATGTATAAACTATCAATCCAAGTCCCCAGGACTCATCATTGAGTCCACCTACAATTAGTTAAAAAAGAAAAGCAAAGCCTTAAGGATAACAAAGGCAAAGCTGCTGAACCACTGCTATGGTTTTTCTTTTTAAGTAAAAGTATTGTTAGTGATCTGGATCAATGAACTATCCTGAAAAAAAACAGAAGTGCAGAAAGGCCTTTAACATGTCATCGGTCATATCTAAAAATAACTTTCCTTTCTTCTGTAGAATAAAGAATTCTCTCTTATAACAAACACATTGTTTCATACCAATAGTGACATAAGATGATCCATCAGAACTCTACAACTTTCTTACTCTAAAATCAGTTAAAAACTATTATTTATTGGCTTGGTCTATAAGTAGTTGTTACCAACTGGACTTTGAAATTTCAGTAGTGAAAGCAAATTCTCAACAAAAGATCAATGGATGCTAAATTATCATTTATAAAAGTACTATTTCTGATATATATGCTAATACTTATCAAGCTCCAGACTAATAATAGAGCTTTAATAAAATGAACCTTAATAAAACAGACTATTTTATAAAGAATTTGGTGGAGGTCACTAGGGTGTTTTTTTTTCCTGGCTGAGAGTGATCAAATAGATAGATTGGCAAAGGCACAGTCATGTAGGAAAACTACTGAAACACAATACTACCTCTAGTTTGTGCTAAAATGTTCAGCTCTGGTGACACATGCCAACTAGACACGTGGTAGCAGAGCCTGCTCATCGCAATTACTAATACAATTTCCAGATACCACTTAAGAACAAAAAAATCCTGCTCTGAAAGTCTTTCTATTCCTACCAACCTGCAAGCACACAGATCATGCTGAAAGAAATGTTCCAGTCCAGGCTGGACTATTTTAAATCTCTGATTGCAAAACACTGCAGGCTTGAATCTCTTCTCTTAGACAAAAGGAGCATGAGGAAATAGTTATGTGAAGTCTGTCCCTATATGCCTTGAGGCCTATCATGGACAATTTATGCTTGTAAAACCAGAATAAAAAAAGATGCTTTGCTTTTAGCATGTGTATCTGCTAATTCAAATTTCAGTCATATTATAAGCCGAAAGCTATAAGGTGGAGTATAAGATATCCTTCCCAAAGACTGATCCATTATCACTGAGCAAAACAGTAAAATGGGTTAGAGAACTGTACACACAGAGGCTCAATGTTTCTTCTGTTCTATCTCTGTAATTATACTAAGTGGTCAAGATTGAGAGATAGCTGAGAGCAGTGGAATTTTACCAATTAAAAGAGTTACTTTGTGTGTGTGTGTGCACATGTGTGTGTGTGTGTGTATGCCCTACCAGTAAAGTTCCTAATCATAAAGAAGTTTTTTCAGAAGACAAGATAATTTTATTATCTGCAAAATTTTTTCCCTACGTAGTAATAACATTCAAAATGGACCTGTATGAAACAACTTAATCAGATTACATAATTGATAATACTCTATAGTTCTCATATGACTTATTTTCCTTTTTTCTATACATTCATTATGTTTTAATATATTAAGACAGTGATTCTTACTAATACAGTTGGTTGGAAATAAAGAGAAAAAAGAATCAGAGGGGATTATTTGATGTTGGATGCTGCTGCTATGGCTAAAATATTGAGCCAGTGGTTTCTGTTTTTACACAGTATTTTCAACAACTATGTAAAGAATGAATTAGAAAAAATATTCAATTTCTTTTATAAACGGAATATTGAGAGATTCTCACCAAGAAGTAATAATGTCTTAATCAATTAGTAAGTAATTACTTATTGAGTGTTTTCTATATACGAGAACCACCACTACACAGAAATAGAATAAAATTTTATGGTTATCTGTGTCAGTTTTTTTTTCTGTTGCTTAAATCCTCTTACCCTTTCGACTCTAACACAGAGTTATCCAGGTTCTTTTAAAATATTTCCAAGGATGGAAAGTGTATTGCCTCTTAGGTAAGCCCATTTTAGTGTGTATATTAAATTGTTAAGAAGTTCTCATCTCTGTTGTTCTTATTCATCAAGTATTCACTAAGGGAACACTATGTACCAGGCACTGAGCCAGGGCTTCAGCATGTTTCCTGCCTTTATGGGGCTTACAGTCTAGTGGGAAAGAGAAATAATCACAGAAAATGACTATACAATGCACCCAGTGGTAAGTTATAGGAATGAAAGCAAAAGCTGCTTAGCACATGGTAAGTCCAAATTAACACAATACTAAATGAATCATTGGAGAAGTGATGAGAGTCTACAAAATGGAAGAGAAATGATTCAGACTGGGGAATCTGGGACGACTTCCTGGAAGAAGTGAGATTTAAGCTAAGATCTGAAGGATAACTGGAAGTTAATCTGGAAAGGATCCAGATAGAGGTCTTGAAGTATGAAAAATCATCGCCCCTTCCATTCCTAAAATAATATGATTGGGAGTATACTGGAATGAGTATGCGTATATGGGGTGGGGCAAGGCATGGGGTGGACTGAAAAAAGTTGAAGAAGTTAAAGCTTTGTAGGCCTAGTAAGAATATTAGATTTTAGTCTAAATGAAATTGGGAATCTGTTGAAAGGGCTTTAGTCAAGTAGGATGAGACGGCCAGTTTGTGTGTGTGTTTCAGTCCCTTCCGTCTGCTTTCCTGTTAGTTTGACCCTCACCCTGATATCTATCCCTTCCCTGGTGACTCAGAAGGTGAAGAGTCTGCCTACAATGCAGGAGACCTGGATTGATCTCTGAGCTGGGAAGATCCCCTGGAGAAGGAAATGGCAACCCATGCCAGTATTCTTGACTGGAAAATTTCATGGACAGAGGAGAATCCCCATGGACAAAGGAGCCTGGCAGGCTACAGTCCATGGGGTCGCTAAGAGTCAGACACGACTGAGCAATTAACACTTTCACTTTCTGTTATCTGTTGCTGCAAAGAGTAGGTCTCATTTCTCTTTTTACAGTCATCCTCCATTCAGGAAACCAAGGTAAAGGGAAGTCATAAGACCTCAGCAAATGTGGCCAGAATCTCAGGGAAGGCTCTGTATGGTGATCATGCAAATGCTAAGCACTCCCAGGGCACTGCTGAGTCCCCAGTGAATTCTGATCCAGTCGACTGATCAACCTATAAGTCTGATCAGTCCTATAAGCCTGACCGGAGGCCACGATCCAACTACCCAACTTGGACAGATCTGTCAGGAATTGATGTATTGTTCTTAAGAGACCACAGTTTTATACCTAGAGCTGACAGCAAAGTGTGACTGCAATTAACTACTTAAACCATTAAAGGTGACATTTTCCAAAGGTACGTACTTTCTGTTATAAGATAATTAACTTCTAGGGATCTAGTATACAGCATGGTGACTGCAGTTAACAATAGGTTTATTATACATTTGAAAGTTTCAAGAAAGTAATTCTTTTTTTTAAATTTTATTTTTAAACTTTACAATGTTGTATTAGTTTTGCCAAATATCGAAATGAATAGTTCTCACCACAAACACATAAAAACCTAATTATGTAAGGTTATCAATGTGTTAACTAACCTTCCTCCAGTAACCACTTCACTATAGACATACATATATATGTGTGTATGTGCTATGGTCCATATATATATGTGCATCAAATTAGCACACTGTACACTGTAAACTTACACAACTTTATACATTAATTATATCTCAATCAAGCTGGGGGACAAGGTGACATTTTTATACCTGAATTATTAATTTAACTCATATTATTTTGTAAAGATATTTTCTATCTTTGACATACTCAACATGCTCTAAAGCCTAAAAATTGCTTCAACTAAAAAACATCAATGTGTACACTGAAAATGCATAAATTTGGAATTCAAATCTGAAAATACTAACCAGTTACCCTCTCTCTAGTTTCTGAAATAAAAATCAAGCCTGCTTCTTGGATGATTACATTGCAAGGACTCAGCAGGGCTGTATAACAAACACTGTAAAGTAGGTCCTTTCTTAGAAATGGAACAGACAAAGTCTTTCATTTATTATTCATGATGCCTTGTGCCCATGTCAACTCCTGATTAATAATTAAAATTAATCTCATTACAGAAGATTTCATTACAGGATAATTTAATTAAATGATGAATTGGCTCCCAGATGTTACCTTCTATGCCATCTTTTAAATAATGCTGATGATGACACAGGGATTCGCTAAGTATCGGTCAAGCCTTAAGAAGATAAATTATTTATAGGGTTTTGCCATTCTGCCGACAATAAATGATGCTGATCACACCTATGCATTATCCTTCTTCAAAGTCACATTTTCCCAAGATTTCTGTTATTTTCACAGAGTGTTTAATATCCACTGGGAATTTAGGGCCACTATTTTGTCGGTCATAAAAATGTGTTTGGTGAAAATTTTAAGTCACAGAATCTATTTGTTTTAAACGAGAAGTATACAAAGGAATCTCAGAATTTAAAATCTGAAAATTTGCCTTTGAAATAAACAATGAGGGGGAATGTATTAATTTTTGTACTTTAGCAGCAAAAAAATTCAATTATGAAAAATAATCAAACAGCATTAGGAATAAAACTTAAGAATTTTGTTTGATTTCATTATATAAACTACCTAGTAAGAAAAGAGTCTCCCAAAGTCACTGTATTTTTTTCAACTTGCCATGAACCAACATAAAGTACAATTTTAAGGGCTTCCAGTTACTATATACTTCACTGTCACACTGCTTTCATTTCACTTTGCAGAAGATAATGTGCTGATAGATCAGCATAAGAAGAAATGAAACTCATCAAACTAGACTTTTAGAGGATGAAAACACTTAAGAGACATTTCTTTATTAACTTGGGGTATATCTGAGCTTTTTGAAAGGCACAGGGTATGACAAAATCTAAGTCTTTAAAAAATTATCAGCCAAATATATAAGCTTTAATTGTTCTGTTTTTTTTTTTTTTTAAGAATTTTGATTCAAATAAAGGTATCTTATATTAAAATCTCAGTCTAAGACAGTTTTAGATTTTTTTTTTTTTTGGTTATTTACGCTGGTAGAAGGCAGATTTTTCTTAAATGCAATTTAGAAAATTACAGAATGTGACATAATCTTCCAATGAAAGAATGCATTGCTCAAAAAGATAATGTACTCCAAAATTCGTAGCAACACTATTTTAATAGCCAAAACATGGAAGCACCCTAAATGTCCATCAACAGGTGAGTGGATAAAGATGTGGTATATAGACATACGATGGAATATTACTCAGCCATAAAAAGAATGAAATATTGCCATCTGAAGCATCATGGATGGGCCTAGAGATATCATATTAAGTCAGAGAAAAACAAATATTATATGATATAACTTATATGTGGAACCTAAAAAATAGGACAAATGAACTTACTTACAAAATAGACACAGAATCACAGACACAGAAAACAAACTTATGGTTACCAAAGGGAAGGGAGTGAAGGGATAAGTTAGCTGCTTAGGATCAACAGAGACACACCATTATATATGAAATAGATGAACAACAGGGTCCTACTGTAGTACACAGGGAACTATATTCAATATCCTATAACAGCCTATAATAGAAAAGATGATATGTACGTATTACTGATTTACTTTGCTGTGCCCCTGAAACTAACACAACATTGTGGATCAACTATACTTCAATTTTAAACAATGGGATTTGCAATGGTTTAGAAGTATAACATATACATATAATGAAAAACATAAACCTTAAAAAAGGTATTGCTTCAGTAGTGTGTTTTTAAAAAAAAACTCATTGTAGTTAATAGAGGGGTTCATTTATAAGTACAGGGCAATCGATTGTCCTGTCATGTCTTTGAGATACTCTATTTGCTGGCTAATCAGCAATGTAAGTGCTATAATCACCGCGTCGCAGAGGTGGAGCATATCTCTAAAGGCTCCTTCTAGAAGCCTAACTTCCAACTGGTGTATGAATTCCCTCAACATCCAATGAGGAGACAGTCTCAACCTGAGTATCTCCACACTCACAATTTTTCAAGGCAGCCTGCTTCATTTTCAGTCAGATGATAGAATTAGAAGTTCTCATACAGGCCCTTTTAGAATGACTTGAGATTTTCCACTCTCCTTTTCTCCCTCTTTCTCTCCTTCCTATTGTACTTTTTTCATTCAAGAGGCATGTTCCCATCTCTGGCCAACCTGATCCATCTTCCTTGTATAGTTCTTGTTTATTCCTTTGCAACCCGAGCTCTTTCTCTGTCAAATCAGGTATTTTCTCCTTTAGGGTTAGGAGTGTTTGTTAGAGTTAGAAGTTGATCTCAAACAGCCCTTCAGAATTCTTTGATATCATGCCATCATTCATTTCCACATATTCCTTATTAACGTTCATGTAGTTGGTATCATGCAGATTTACATGCATGTATATATTCTACAACAATGTCAGGTCTCAAACAAATAAGACAGAAGATTGGTGGGGAAAATGTGGTCTTTTGAAAAGATTAAGTATTTAATTCTACCAATATGCAATGGGAATAGTGTTACAAGACATATGACTACATATGCAATGTAAAATAAGCTATGAGCATACACAGGTCTCACAAAATTAACTTAATAATTCAAGCAAGACTGGATGTTTTCAGGACTTTTTATTAATTGATTTTTGTGACTTCTCCTTCCATATTAAAAAGGCTAAGTTTTTCTAAAACTAAAAAAATTGGGGAAAATGATCATTTGTCCAATTAATTTCTAAGCTAGAATTTCACCCTCTCCTGAGGAGCTACATCGCAATTTTTTAGATTCCTCTCTAGTATCTGTAAATGTTTTGTAGTATTTACTCAATAGGTATGGGCTCTAGACTGGGAATGGACTTGCTAATACAGAATAAGACTCTTAGGGTAGATATTATTCATACTGGGAAACAGAAATGGGGAAAACCAACTCAAGTTTTAAAATTCTGAAAAGTTTGGATGGTATAAAAGTAAACCCCATCACTGAATTACAGTATACTAGAATTAATTGTCACCATTGCAAGAACTAGGAGAGGTTGTTGCTTAAAATACTTTTTAAAGATTTGGATAAATAAATGAAAGATACTTTGAGAGGTAAGATAGTATCATTGACTCAATGGACATGAGTTTGAACACACTCTGGGAGATAGTGGCCTGACCTACTGCAGTCCATGGGGTCACAAAGAGTCAGACATGACTTAGTAACTGAACAACAACAACAGTTTGGAAATTGCTGAGTAGAAAAATTTCTTACACTCAAGTGGTCCTCTATGTGTTGAACAGAATTAAATCTCCAAGTTTTTGTTTGAAGTTGATAACACATGAGACTCTTACATAAACATCCAGTATCATTTTTATAAGCCAAAATTATTTACCTTTAATGTTCTAGTGTTTTCTGCAAGCCTGTGGATTTATCAAGACAATCCATCCTCAAGATTTTAAAATTCATCAATACTAGGTCTTCTACATATACAGTTATCTGATGTTTCTCACCTATTTCTCCATACAAACAACTGAACTGGATTTAATTAGTGGCTACATTTTAAAGTTTTAAAAACTAGAAGCTAATTTTAAATAATGATATATAGGAGATAGATTTTATGTCTCTATGTATTTCATTTCCTCCCTAAAAGCAGATTATTTAAACCAGGTACTTCATCTCTTTGGAGAATGCTAATGGATGCTATCATTTATTGAGCATTTCAGTTCAGTTCAGTTCAGTCGCTCAGTCATGTCCGACTCTTTGCGACCCCATGAATCGCAGCACGCCAGGCCTCCCTGTCCATCACCAACTCCCGGAGTTCACTGAGACTCACGTCCATCGAGTTAGTGATGCCATCCAGCCATCTCATCCTCTGTCGTCCCCTTCTCCTCCTGCCCCCAATCCCTCTCAGCATCAGACTCTTTTCCTATGAGTCAACTCTTCACATGAGATGGCCAAAGTACTGGAGTTTCAGCTTCAGCATCATTCCCTCCAAAAAAAATCCCAGGGCTGATTTCTTTCAGAATGGATTGGTTGGATCTCCTTGCAGTCCAAGGGACTCTCAAGAGTCTTCTCCATCACCACAGTTCAAAAGCATCAATTCCTCGGTGCTCAGCTTTCTTCACAGTCCAACTCTCACATCCATACATGACCACTGGAAAAACCATAGCCTTGACTAGACAGACCTTTGTTGGCAAAGTAATGTCTCTGCTTTTGAATATGCTATCTAGGTTGGTCATAACTTTCCTTCCAAGGAGTAAGCGTCTTTTAATTTCATGGCTGCAGTCACCATCTGCAGTGATTTTGGAGCCCCAAAAAATAAAGTCTGACACTGTTTCCACTGTTTCCCCATCTATTTCCCATGAAGTGATGTGTTAAAAGATTACTACCTATATTTATCTAAATAAAGCCCTAAAACCATTCTATGAAATATATAAATTTCTCCCATAATAAATATAAAGATAGTTAAACAAAGGTAATTTAACTAATTTGCCAATAGTCATACAGGAGCAAGGATTAAAACCTGTTCCTATGTGACTCCATATAATAACAACAACTTTTAAAAGTTTTCATTTTTTAAAAACATCTTGTAAATGTTGTCATTTACATATATTATCTCACTAAATCTTTAAACCCTAGGAAACTGGCTACTCTTAATAGCACTAGTTCAGGGATGAGAAAACTAGGCATAAAAAGATAAAATAATTTCCACTATTAAGTGTAGAACTGGGCTATAATATCACAGAGTCTGATTCCTAGGTATTGCTCTTAACTTCTCTAATATCACCTTCTCAAAACCCTCTGTCTAACCTACGCTTTACATTGATTACCTATATGATCCTGATCTTTATTAAAAGTCTACAAGCTCAACCCATATGGAAGTGACATTAACTAGTTTGTAGTCTCTAGGAATTTTTTCCATTTCAGATCTCCCGAACCACTCAACCTATTATCTGGATGATTGCAGTGGCCTTGAATCTGGTCTTCAAGCATCTAGATTTTCCTCTCTCTAGGCCATGTACATATGAAAGAGACTCTATAGACTGATCTGTAAGAAAAGAATTACTATTACTCAATATCATTTCCAGAAGTTTTCTGAAATAAAAGAGCAGCATTGAAACATATAAATTACCATATGTAAAACAGATAGCCAGTGGGAATTTACTGTATGACACAGGGAACTCAAACCCAGTGCTCTATGACAACCTAGAGAGGTAAGATGGTGTGGGAGGTTCAAAAGGGAATGTATGTATGTATACCTATGACTGATTCATGTTGATTTATGGCAGAAACCAACACAATATTGTAAAACAATTACCCTCCAAGTAGAAACAATAATAAATAATCACTAGTCTCTTGTACATGCTAACTTACTGAACTGTATCAAGAATTTTGACTCTAAAATTGTAAAAGACAATTTAGAAGCCAAAAAACCTTCTAGCTTTTTTTTTTTTTTTAATCACTGAGGTAAAGCAATACTTTTAGCCTTTTCTTCCTTTTTTTTTATCTCCAATAAAACTCAAATTCCTCCCTATGCTGCTGCCAATGTATCATGACTAATATGAGATCCCACTGATCCTTTCACTGGTTTTAATTTATCTGTAATATCTTGCAGCACAAAATTGAAGGTTCTCTGAATAATAGATCTTAAAATCAATATTACTGTTTCATTTGTATTTAACTAATAAAAACTATAAAATGTAGGGGTTTAAACAAAAGATCAAATTACATATCACTACATTACTCCTTGGAAGGAAAGTTATGACCAACCTGCTGCTACTCCTAAGTCACTTCAGTCAGGTCTGACTCTATGCGACCCCATAGATGGCAGCTAACCAGGCTCCCCCGTCCCTGGGATTCTCCAGGCAAGAACACTGGAGTAGGTTGCCATTTCCTTCTCCAATGCATGAAAGTGAAATGTGAAAGTGAAGTCCCTCAGTTGTGTCCGACTCTTAGCGACCCCATGGACTGCAGCCCACCAGGCTCCTCCGTCTGCGGGATTTTCCAGGCAAGAGTACTGGAGTGGGGTGCCATAACCAACCTAGATAGCATACTGAAAAGCAGAGACATTACTTTGCCAACAAAGGTCTGTCTAGTCAAGGCTATGGTTTTTCCAGTGGTCATGTATGGATGTGAGAGTTGGACTGTGAAGAAAGCTGAGCGCCGAAGAATTGATGCTTTTGAACTGTGGTGCTGGAGAAGACTCTTGCAAGTCCCTTGGACTGCAAAGAGATCCAACCAGTTCATCCTAAAGGAGACCAGTCCTGGGTGTTCATTGGAAGGACTGATGCTGAGGCTGAAACTCCAATACTTTGGCCACCTCAATGTGAAGAGTTGACTCATTGGGGAAGGGTCTAATGCTGGGAGGGATTGGGGGCAGGAGGAGAAGGGGACGACAGAGGATGAGATGGCTGGATGGCATCACTGACTTGATGCACATGAGTTTGGGTGAACTCTGGGAGTTGGTGATGGACAAGGAGGCCTGGCGTACTGCGATTCATGGGGTTGCAAAGAGTCAGACACAACTGAGAAACTGAACTGAACTGAACTGACACTGAAAATTAGGAACATAATATCTACTTTGACATAACTCAGGCTGGGCCAATAGTGAGGCATGAATCTTCAGCAGCAGGTGCCCTTGAAGGTCAAGAAACAAGGAGTATGGGAACTAACGAGAGAGCTCAAGGAGGCTGGGTTTGGGCAGGTACTGAGACCCCTGAAAGGTCAAGTGACAGAACAGGCAGAGCCACAGGAGACCACGATGCCACCAGAGTTTAAAGAACAAAAGCAGTCATCTTGCTGCCCATTAAGCAGCACTTTGGCCACAATGAAGGAATAAAGAAGATAACTCAGATTCCTTGAGAAGAGTGGATCACCAGGTCCAGCCAAGCAGGCAAGATTCCAATCCAATAAAGAATCCAATAAAGCAACAGAGCCCTCTAAACACAAGAGGGGAAGAAGGGTCTAGTTCTGTGGGTGCAAAGTCCTGCCCAGTGTTGACCTGCCCTACCAGACACCACTGACAGCACAGAACTCATCCCACACATAAAAGCTTAAGGGGCTAATGTCTCCCAGCACATGTCCAGCTCTTGGAAAGACTGGTTCTGGATGGGGGCTGCTCTGCGCATCGCTGCCTCTACCTGTGAGGAGACAGAAAGGAAGGCAAAGACTTCACTCATCTTCCCAAGTCCGAATCCTCAAAGAGATATGGAAATACCCCCAGGGTCTTCCTAGGAAAGGATCTATAAAGAATAAGAGGCAAAGAGGCAGACCTTCAAACAGGAACTTGCAGATACAGTATTACAACAGAACAGTAAGGCAGGTGGGTGAGGCTAGAGAAGGTTCAGTTTATCACTTGTGAAAGGCTCATGAATGCTGGGGATATGAGAGGGGGAGGGTTTGAGGTCAGCAAATTTGCTTCCTGTTTTCCTACAGCTGAGCTAGCAGACAGCCACTCCATTCTCTTACCCACTGCCTACATCTGCTTTCTCCTACAATGGCAGACTGAATCATTGCAACAGGACAATATGGCCCAAAAGCCTAAACCATTTACTACCTGGCCCTTTACACAAAAAAGTCTGCTGATCCATGCCTTAGAGAAATACTAGTCTATCTAGATGCAAATGTATAAATGCAGATAATTGCACACAGTGAAAATTTAGAATTAAGATTTGAAAGGACAGACCATTTATGGTCAATCATAGTCAATCTTCACATAATCCACACTAATAAAGATGGATCACACAGAGATGGATTTAAACAATAATAATTCTGATCATGATAAAATGGTCTACACAAATAAGATATGTTATTTCATTTCTCTGTCTTTATGTATGTTTTTTCCCCACTTCATCAACATTTACCTTCCATAATATGCTTTATATGTTTCCAAGAAAAAACTAACAAAACTTGAAAGACTTACTAATTTAATTTTTGACAATTGGCTTATTTTCTAATAAAAAGCTTTTATTATTTTCATCATTATTATTATCAAGACCTATATTCAAGAAAGTCCATGCAATTTTTCATTCGGCAAGTACTTGTTGTTCAGTCACTAAGTCGTGTCTGACTCTTTGCGACCCCATGAACCACAGCACGCCAGGCTTCCCAGTCCTTCACTATCTCCCAGAGTTTGCTCAAACTCATGGCCACTGATTCAGTGATGCTACCCAACTATTTCATCTTCTGTCATTCCCTCTTCCTCCTTCTTTCAATCTTTTGCAGCATCAAGGTCTTTTCCAGTGAGTCGGAAACTAATATTTACTGAAAACTTACTCTCTGTCATTAGCTATGCTAGGATCCACGTTAGACCAGAAAAATAACCTAGTGTTGGTTTTCTATCTTCTCCCTTTCATAAGAAACCTCTTTCCCTAATAAAATAGAAGGATTGTATACATTTATTTTACATAAAATAATTCATAAAACAGTAAGTACAATTATATGAAAGAAGCATTTCTAAATTGAGTGCTTGAAAACAGCTGGTGGTTAAGTATTATTTGACACTTTTCTCACCACAAAAATATCAGAAACAAAAACCAAAAAGCCTTAGAATTTTAAATCTTCAAAAATTTTAGATTTCTCAATTTTCTTCAAAATTATAGAAACTGAAATGTTATTGTAAATAAAACTGACTATAGACACTGCTTAAAATTATTTTTTAGGGGGTAGAATACAGTATAAATTTTCTGTCATATGAAGAGACACACTGCAAAACAAATATTGCACTTTTTCAAATTTAAGGATTTAAACTATGTTTCTACTATGAAGTTACAGCAAGATCTGACAGCAGTCAAGAGGTTATATGAATTATATATGAACTGGTATCCAATTTTCAACTCGTCTTTGAAAACCTGAGGAGCTGATTTTCAGAATTAGAAAAATAAATCAATAATATTTGAACTTGTTCAGATGAAGGTGGAAATTTCTTTAAAAATTAATGGATGAGTTTTAACCTCAAAGATGTCCTTTTATTATCTGAGAAATAAGGGCAGCTACCCAGATAGATCTAGATACCCCACCAAACAGCTTCTTGTAGATGTGTTTGAGGCACTTCTTCCTGATTTGTGACTTATCACTTGAGGAGAGACTGCGAAACATCTCTAAGATCACAGAAACAATGGTGATGATTTTATTATTTAACACATAAAGCCTAGCTATTGAAAAATAAGTTTTCACAAGTATTGATCCCTGATACATTTACTCCTATTCATTTTGCTCTTTCTGTCACACACACACATGTGCACTAATAATCTTTGTTTATACACTAGAACCACATTATCAACCATTAACTTACTACATGTTAAAAATGCACATTTATACTGAGACATTTGGGGATACTAATAATTCCAATTTTCATAAGAAATGAAAGTACTTTCTTTGGATTTTATAACTCTTTCTAGTTAACCAAAGTTTATACAATTTTTCAGCCTCTATCTAATTCAGATGGATTACATTGCATCTTTATTTTTTAAAAATGGAAAGACCCAGTAGCAGGACCTTTTCACTATTGCTGAAATTCAAACTCAGAAACCTAGGCAACACTCGGCAGAACTCTCCTTGGAGTCACTTTAATTCTTAATGTCTTAATTACTTGCACTTATTAAATAATTGAAAATCTCTAGCAAACAAAAGATGAGATGGCTATCCTTCTCCCTGACTAATATGATGATTGGAGTTTATTCGAAAAAAAAGAAAACAAGAATTATGGTGGCTTGGGGAGATGTTGTAATGAGTAGAAAAATGTGAAATGTGCATTAATCATGGTTTTCTTTTTTTGAAACTTAACACATCATACACACACACACACTCATTCACACAGCTTTTGTACTGGCATTAGATATAAATATACAGAATGAAAATGTTCTGACTGATAATACACATACAAACAGGCTCACCTCTCAAATTCAGCAGGTTAATTAGAGATCAGTTCGTTGTATTTTATCAGTAACAGGCATGTGTAATATATATATAAATTCTATAAGGCATAGCAAGTCTAAAACATATTTGTAAAATATAATCATTTTATACTACTAGTTTTAAAGTTCTGTATATTGGTTCATTCATTGTTCATTTAGCATTTCCAAGGTATACGCCTTCCGAATTTCTTTTCTATATGTCTATTCACAAGATTCACTGGCAATTATAGTCATGTTATAATACTCAAGATGTAGTCACATCACATAATATGTATCATATAAAAGTCAGTGCAACTTTACCTCAGAATCAGCTCCTCCTACTTACATTGTGATATGGGTGCCTTTGAAAAACAGCCTCAACTATCATATGAGTTTGAGTTTTATAAATATTTTAAAGAGGGAATTGTAAGAATTAGCAAACTAAATTAATGAATAAAATTAGCTTCAGTTTTATTCAGTCCAAGTGTTCAAAATCTTCTGGCTTTTATAATTATAGTCTAACCATGTCTTTCTTTTAGAAAAAGCCATCTTATAATTCTGAATACAAACAACAATGGAAGATTATCTATGATACTAAGTCACAAATATTTATATAGAAAAATTAAAGGTGAACAGTCTTTTATAGAAGAATGACTGTACAATTCAATTTATCTGTAGTGACTTTGGTTTAGTTATTCTCCTATATTACTACTTGTAGTGCCTTTTTCTACTCTCAAAAGACTTCATTTAAAGAATAAATGAAAAAATAGACATTCAATATAAACAATCAACGTTGCTGTTGTTCAAACACTCAGGCGTGTCCAATGTTATGTGACCCCATGTGCTACTGCAGCACTCCAGGCTTCGTTGTCCTTCAATATCTCCCAGAGTTTGCTCAAACTCACGTCCATTGAGTCAATGACGTCATCCAACTGTCTAGTCCTCTGTGGCCCCTTTCTCTTCCTGCCCTCAATCCTTCCCAGCCTCTGGGTCTTTCCAATGAGTCAGCTCCTTTCATTAGGTTGCCAAAGGACTAGAGCTTCAGCTTCAGCCTCAGTTCTTCCAATGAATATTCAGGCTTGATTTCTTTTAAGATTGACTGGTTTGAGGTCCCTGTTGTCCAAGGGACTCTCAAGAGTTTTCTCCAGCACTACAGTTTGAAAGCATCAATTCTTCAGCACTCAGCCTTCTTTATGATCCAGCTCTCACATCCATACATGACTATTGGAAAAGCCATAGCTCTGAAAATATGGACCTCTGTCACCAAAGTGATGTTTCTATTCTTTTAATACACTGTCTAGGCTTGTCAGCTTTTCCTCCAAGGAACAAGCGTCTTTTAATTTCATGTCTGTGCCATTGTCTGCAGTGATTTTGGAGCCTAAGAAAATAATCTGTCATTGTTTCCATTTTTCCCTATCTATTTGCCAAGAAGTGATGGGACCAATGACATGATCTTAGCTTTTTGAAGGTTGAGTTTTAAGCCAGCCTTTTCTCTCTCCTCTTTCATCCTCATCAAGAGACTCTTTAGTTCCTCTTCGCTTTCTGCCATTAGGGTGGTGTCATCTGCATACCTGAGGTTACTGATATTTCTCCCAGCAATCTTGATTCTAGCTTGTGCTTCATCCAGCCCGGTATTCTGAATGATGTACTCTGCATATAAGCTGAATAAGTGAAGTGACAATATACAGCCTTGAAGTACTCCATTATCAATTTTGAACCAGTTTGTTGTTCCATGTCCAGGTTAACTGTTGTTTCCTGATCTGCATACAGGTTTCTCAGGAGGCAGGTCAGGTGGTCTGGTATTCCCATCTCTTTCAGAATTTTCCAGTTTGTTGTGATCCATACAGTCAAAGGCTTTAACGTAGTCAATAAAGCAGAAGTAGATTTTTTCTGAAATTCCCTTGCTTTTTTGATGATCCAGTGGATGTTGGCAATTTGATCTCTGGTTCCTCTGCCTTTTCTAAATTCAGCTTAAACATCTGGAAGTCTCGGTTCACATATTGTTGAAGCCTAACTTGAAGGATTTTGAGCACTCTTTACCTTTTACTTTTCCTCAATAATTATTCCCCAAGTATAGTCTCAACTTCAAATCAAGATATTTCCATATATTGAAAAACTGACATAACTTTGCTGGCTCAAAGATAGCAACTATGATCAACACAAAAAATATAAAGTCATAAAGCCATAATAGCGATTTTTAAAATGTAGTAAACATCTTTAAGCAAGAAATGGAAAAATATTAGGAAAGAAGGTAGACGTCATAGACCTACTGGCCTCTACGTCTGGAAACAAGTGGGAAAACCTATGGCCTCTAAGTCTAGAAGCAGATGGGACTTAAGCCCTTAAGCAGAACAGAATCAGGGTTCACGCCCACAATTACTAATTGAAACTATAAGCTAAATGAGGCTCAACTGCCTCCCTCAAACCCAATTTTACTTGTAAAAGAATGCTTAAAATAAAAAAAAACCTTTTGCAAACAATCTATAGAAATCAAAAAAGAACATAAGATACAAATATTACAAATTGAAAATACTGAAAGAAAATTTTAAATTTTTGTTGAAATAAATAGACATTACAAAACAATGAGAGGACTCACCATATATCTAATATGAGTTCCAGAAAAGATTATAAATATATTTTATAGATAAAGATATACAGATCATTAATAAGATAGCATAAAAGTGGGATATAAAAGTAAGAATTTTGAAAAAATGATATAATTTTTCAGATCTGTAATTTAGTCCAAATATCATATTGGATGGGCTTCCCAGGTGTTCAGTGATGAAGTAACTGCCTGCCAATGCAGGAGACACAGGTTTGATCCCTTTGTCAGGAAGATTCCCTGGAGAAGGGAATGGCAATGCACTCCAGTATTCTTGCCTGGAAAATCCCATGGACAGAGGAGCCTGGCAGGCTACAGTCCATAGGGTTGCAAAGAGTCAGACATGATTGAGCGACTAAGCATGCACATCCGCAACATACATGATAAAGCTAAATCTATTTCTAGATATAGCACGGTAAAATGGCAAACAACAGATTAGTAAGTATCAAAAGTCACTAGAAAGAAAAAGAAATGGCAGATTATTGACAAAACAACAGTCATTTGAATGACAGGAGTTTCTATTCAACTATAGCCATCATTAATTTATTCAAAAATATTTTATTTTTTTTCTGTGCTCTAGGCAGAAGACAATAGGATAACAACTTTAAAGTACTAAAGAGAAAATGAATGTTAATTTAGAATTTTATACCCAGGTAAATTATTATTCAAACAATGAAACTTTTTAAAAGTCCCCCTTAGACCATCATTGAGGCAATTATCTAAGGATATACTTTTGCATGTAGAAAAATGCCACAAAGATGCAATGAAATCAAAGAGAAAAATATACTGTAAATTTAATCAACAATTTACTGTAAAATAATAACTAAATATATTCCATCACAAAAAAGTAAAACTGAAACTTTAGTCAATATTAACAATGAGAATCACCCATTGAGCATTTGTAACATGACTAGGTATACTCAGGACAAGTATATAAATACAGATAAACTTCAAATTTAAAAATGTATGATAATTTATGTATATTTAAGAAGTAAAGTGATCCCTAAAGAAGCACTACAATGTATAGCTTTCAAATAAACATAGAAAAAGTAAAACAAAATATACCCTCAGCAATACAGAAGGGCACAGGAAGGGGGAGAAAAAGGAGCAAAACAAAAGAATGGTAATTGAAAACTCAAAAAAGAAAATATATACCTGCAAACACAATACTTTATAAAATTGACAATAAAGTTCCTAATTCAAAAACAGGAATTATTGAAGCTATCTAAAAATTAAGAAATCAAGACTATTCTTCTTCAAGAGATATCCTTAAAATAAAACCATGAAAAACAGCTGTTTTAAAAATGAGAGCAAGGGAATGAAAAGAGGAACACTGAACAAATACTAACCAAAAACAAAGCTAGTATGATAATGTTATGAAAAAAAAATGTTTTTAAAAATATTAACAGGGGTAAAAAGATATATTGTCCACTAACAAAAGGAAAATCCACCAAGAACATATAATAATGATGAACTTGTATGCACACGCAACATAATCTCAGAACGCACAAAGTAAAACCTGAGTCACACAGTAAAAAACAATACTAATAAATTGCAGATGCACAATCTTGAAGGGAGACTTTTACTCCTGCAGTTTCATGGCAATTCATTATATCTAAATTCTAAGTGCTAAATCTAAGCACAGAGGCACAATCCTCTACTTGTTTCTAGACCTGAAATTCTCTACCATTTGAAAAATATCACCAACACAGATATCCTCAAGAATTAAGTAAATCCCTGAGACTAAAAAAAAAAAAAAGCTCACCCAAGAGCTGTGAAGAGAGGCTTCCTAGTGTCTAAAATTCAGTAGGCGATTTGGAAGAGGGGAAGTGTGGATAGGATTTTATCATGCACAATCCTCCCAGAAGGAAGACTGACTAGATGGCATTGCCTCTGAGCTGCCTGCTCTCCTGCAGTTAGTGAAAATGCTTTATATGTGGCCTCCTGTAAGGAGATTCACTGCTTGGACATAACTCCACAGATTCACATAAACTTTTGGGGGAAAAATGGTATTTTATGCTCATATGATCACATTCATACAGTGCTGACTGCATTTAAACAAAAACTGAATGATCCCAAAGGCAGTGAGAGAAGAAAGTAGGAACTGAATTCCAGGATTAAGAGGAAAATTCAAAATTAGAGACACTTAGATAAAAGAAGAGAATAATAATAGGTAAAAATAAGCCCAAATGACATCCATAAATTGTATCGATAGTGGTACCCAATATGTTCACATATACCTGGCGTTTAAAAAGACAGTTAAAGCTGCCAAAGTCCAGGATACTCTGGTTGGTGAGAAAAGAATATTTCCTTTTTGATCTGGAACATATAGACAGAAGAATAAAAAGAGCATCCAAAAATAGAATAAACCAAGTGCATGACAGAGAAGGCATGAAGGTGGACATAAAGGCGTCACAGGAACTAGGATGTGAAAATAACTTGGACAAGCACAGAGATTCCATTAGTTTTTGCCTACTTCCACAGACAAACCACAATTTTCTCTAACAGTTGATTCACTGCTAGGAAAATCTTTACATTGAATTCCAAACAATCAGTTCAGTTCAGTCGCTCAGTCGTGTCTGACTCTTTGTGACTCCATGGAGCGCAGCACTACAGGCCTCCCTGTCCATCGCCAACTCCCTGAGTTTACTCAAACTCATGTCCAATGAGTCAGTGATGCCATCCAATCATCTCATCCTCTGTCGTCCCCTTCTCCTCCTGCCTTCAATCTTTCCCAGCATCAGGGTCTTTTCAAATGAGTCAGTTCTTCGCATCAGGTGGCCAAAGTATTGGAGTTTCAGCTTCAACGCCAGTTCTTCCAATGAATATTCATGGTTGATTTCCTTTAGGATATATTTGTTGGATCTCCTTGCAGTCCAAGGGACTCTCAAGAGTCCTCTCCAACACCACAGTTCAAAAGCATCAATTCTTCGGTGCTCAGCTTTCTTTATAGTGCAACTCTTACATCCATACATGACTACTGGAAAAACCATAGCCTTGACTAGATGTACCTTTGTTGGCAAAGTAATGTCACTGCTCTTTAATATGCTGTCTAGGTTGGTCATAAGTTTCCTTCCAAGCAGTAAGTGTCTTTTGATTTCATGGCTGCAGTCACCATGTGCAGTGATTTGAGAGCCCAAAAAATAAAATATTTCACTGTTTCCACTGTTTCCCCATCTATTTGCCATGAAGTGATGGGACCAGATGCCATGATCTTAGTTTTCAGAATGTTGAGTTTTAAGCCAACTTTTTCACTCTCTCTTTCACTTTCACCAAGAGGCTCTTTAGTTCTTCGCTTTCTGCCATAAGAGTGGTGTCATCTACATATTGAGGTTATTGATATTTCTTCTGGCAATCTTGATTCCAGCTTGTGCTTCTTCCAGCCCAGAGTTTCTCATGATGTACTCTGCATATAAGTTAAACAAGCAGGGTGACAATATACAGCCTTGATGTACTCCTTTCCCTATTTGGAACCAGTTTGTTATTCCAGGTCCAGTTCTAACTGTTGCTTCCTGACCTGCATACAGATTTCTCAAGAGGCAGGTCAGGTGGTCTGGTATTCCCATCTCTTTAAGAATTTTTCACAGTTTGTGGTGATCCATACAGTGAAAGGCTTTGGCATAGTCAATAAAGCAGAAATAGGTGTTTTTCTGGAACTCTCTTGCTTTCTCAATAATCCAGCAGATGTTGGCAATTTGATCTCTGGTTCCTCTGCCTTTTCTAAAACCAGCTTGAACATCTGGAAGCTCATGGTTCACCTACTATTGATCTAAACAATCACCAAAGCGTATTCAGCTCTAAACTTCTGTTTCTAAATTTGTGATAATTCTGTTCACATCTTCTCCATTATTTAATGTTCAGTGGAATCAGCAAACAATAACCAGTCACACCCACAGAAAATTTCAACAATTACCACACATCAGATCTAAGTTGTTCACAAAGTATCATGCTTCAGAAAAAAGCAATTGCAATTGAACAACCACACATGAAGAAACAAAGCACTAGAACATCCTCACCCTGAACTGTAGATCAAGAAACACACACAAGTTAACTTCTACAAAAGCATATAATTTAAAAGCTCCAAGAAAAAAACAAGTCTCATTACAAGATAGTGAGATCACAGTCTTTTAAGAGATAAATGATACATGGATGGACAGACTGATGGATAGATAGATGATTAAGGGTGAGATTGAGAATGGTCATATAAAAATTTACACGAATATACACCAAACTATTATGTGGATATCATGGAGGGCCCAGGAGTGACATGACGAGAAGATCATTCTCCTTTATTTCATAAACTTAAAAACAGTTTGACTCTAGAACACTGAATGTATATTATTTATAATCATTTTTATACATATTAATCTAAGCACATTTATGCCATATAGTAGTGCAACAATAATAAACACAAACAGAATTCTGTTGAATTAGGATAATTCTAATATTAAACCAAAGAAGATGACCAGAAATACACTCATTATTACGGCTTGTAAAAATTGTTAATAATAAAATCATAATTACTTTGGTCCCAATGCTTGCCCAGAACTGATGACTAGACTTGTTATATGAAGTTGAGATTCTCTGGAGCATTATTAAGATCTGAAGACACTTGTTATTTGGTAGCTACAGGTGTGAACTGTTAGCTATTGAATTGAGCTGAGTATTTCTATTTCTCAAGGTCCCAGAGCCTTCTGACCTTTTGAAACACCAAAAGAATGAATGGAACTGTACAGTTTTGAGCAGCGACTTGATGGTAATAACATCACCTAGGGTAGACTCTGTCCCTCTAGCCCCATTTATGTCTTTGTCATTTTCTTTCTTGTTTCGAAATGAACAGGGAATTTAGATGAAGCCCCAACGGCTCAAAATGAATAAAGCAAGCTTAGGCTTCTATGCAGGTCAAAAGAAGAAAATGCTGTAAGCCACTTGGAAACAGGAATGGTACAAGAGGACCTGACTGTTCTGTGGAGAGCAAGGTCATCAACAGGTAATTAGAAAGCAGTCAGAGCCCTCGCTCCTACTGACAGGTACCTTGAATTAACAGGTACAAGGCAAAGGAAGGCTACACCAGCAAGATGAAAATAGTGACATGAGGAAAATATTGAGATGAACACTCTATTTGTCTTTTGGTATGGGGTAAAAAGTAAAACACAGTATTAATGAGTAGCCATACACAAGCAAGGAAGGGCCAAAAAAGGGTAGGGAAAAAACTCAATGGAAGGTAATCAAGAACATGACAGTGGTGCAACTCTCAGCCTAAAGCAATAATGCAATTAGCACTTCAGGATTAATTTTCTGAATTATCAAATTGCCTAAAAAAAAATAGAGCATCAACCAACAAGTAACTTCACTACTCAGAAAAATCTGCTCCAGCATACATCACCTTAACTAATACCCATGGTAAAACCTATTTATGTTGCTGACTATAGAACTATATTGGTTGTTATGGTTGTACACTTAAGGCTATATGTTTTACCTTGGGACCCCTAACCATGAGTGGTGGAAGGATTACACCCAAGAATTTAATGAAACAAATAAATGCCGCTTATTTATTTTGTTTATGTTCATCTACACACCTTTGAATATTAAAGAAATCTCTATATAAGTCTTCTCTACTATTAACTACTTTCTGAGGAAAAAAGGTAAAGCTTTCAGGCTTTTGAGAGAGTTAGGGAGTTTTCAGTTCACTGAAGTGAGAATTAGAGTCTCTAACAGGAATAAGAATCAGGTACCCACGTCCACAATGACATCAGCTGAAAGGCGTCCCTGAGCCCTGCCAGGCTTTCCCGGATGCCCTATGGGAAAGCAGAAGCGCCTTCTGGAGTGTGCATTGCACAGTCCCACAGCTTGGTCCTGTTAGCCAGACCTTTCCGCTGACACTTCGAAAAACACCCTGCTCCTGTTGATTTTACATCTCCCCCCTTTTAGATATTACCACACTGTGGCTGCCACTTTATTTTAATATGAATTTCTCCTAGAAGATGCAAACCAGCTTTTCAAACATAAATCTTAGCAGTGGAAAAAAGAAAAATAGTTTTAAAGGGAACTATAATAAGAATCAATGTGTCTTCTGATCTACATTTCTTAGCACAATTTCATGCCATAAGCTTCCTGCTTGTGTCATGACATATTAAAATTTTTTTACTTCCATTTAAAGACGATGGATTTGCTCCAGCTGCCATAATCACTTATATGTCTAACATTTATTTAGCATCTGTCTACTTTTCTATCAGTGGCACTTGTCTTTCATTAATCTTTTACCATTTTGGAGAAGGATTTTCAGCAAGTTTTCTAAATTTGAGTAAATTAGGAGTGTGAGATAAACATATACACACTAATATATATAAAATAGGTAAACAATAAGGACACACTCCATAGCACAGGGAACTATACTCAATATCATGCAATGCTGTGAAACTAACAGAGCACTGAAAATTAACTATACTTCAACCAAAAAAAAAAAAGGTTTAAAGAACAGTTGATAACCAAATATCAATGCAAAATATATATTTTTCTTTTTTTTCAATAAATTCTCACAAATTATTTTTTATTGAAGTATAGTTGATTTTCCCATAAATTATTTTTAACATAATTTTATCAATTAACAATATAATTTACACATGATTAAAGAAATATTTCACCCTGAGTTTGAAAAAGGAGGAAAAAAATATCTCCAACTTTCCCAAAAAACACAGCTTTAACACTCAATGGGGTTCCAAAAACACTGAGAAAATATTCTATAAGAAAAACAGATTGTGTGGTTGCTATCCTAAATAATATCTGCAGCCTCCCTTGACTACACAGCTGTACAGGCCAAGTGTGATGTAGCAGCCTAAAAACTGAGATTCTGTGCTGCTTCAGCAATCACAGATCCTTACTGTCCAGGGGCTCCATTAGCCATGTTCCAAGAGATTGGCTCCCGTCCATGCAGGTGGACTTCCCTTCAACTTAGATATGTCCTTCCACCAAGGAGAATTGAGGGAAGCAAAAGATTATACAGAATGTTCTTTTAAAGCTGTATTCGAAAATCAGCCACTAACCAAAATTACACACCTATGTTACAAACGCAGGGAGAAAAAGGTAACTTGACATTGGACCATAATGGATTCCAATTTTAGCTCAAAATTTCAATGGGTTTGGAATTCCCATCACCATCCACTAAAAGGAGAGAGCTATAGATTATAGCACCATATAAAGTACTTTATTGGCACTTTAGGTAATAACAGTTAAGGATGATGAAGAAAGTAAAATCAAAGTAAATTAATCATGTATAATACTTGCTTTTGATTAATACGATTGGAATATTGCTACATTAACTAAATGTTAGTTCCTGAAATGTATGGTTTGAGAAGCTGAAATATGTTCATGTAGAAGGCAAGTTATATCAGTGGGTTGGGAAGAAAAACAGTGCCTTACTAGCATCTGAGAGAATTAATTCATTCAATAAAGTAGAATAATAAAATAAATATGTATGTATATTTTCACATAATTTAAACCAAGAATAGCTAACTTTTCATCATTCACATTAAAGGAAAGGAACTGTGCATGGCTAATCTAAAATCAAAAATACTTGATTGTGAAATGTTTCAGATTATTTTTCTGCAAACTGAAACTTCTCAGAAGGTTTCACTTAAGTACATATTTTAAATGGGCTTTCTAAATTGAGTAAATGAAGGTTAATGGGTAAAACTGAAAATCGTGAGATAAGTTTTGCCGAAGTTGTTTTCTTTATAATATACAAATTTCCATATACAAACATGCAATCACACTTAACCTCATACTGTGCTACTCACAGTGTTCTCAGCTATATTTTTATTCTAGCATAAGATTTAATCAATGTGCAATGCATTTTTCAATTTTTTAAAAGTACAACTCAGAAGTCATAAGTAATTTGTATCAAATGAATGATGTGGCCATATGTACATTTTATGGCTCTCAAAACCATATACGACTCCATCCATGGTTTTATTCATATACTAGTGTAGAATCTATAAACTTTCTATAAGTTTTCTGAAGTACAGAATTAGTTTTTTTTTTAATGAAGCTTCATACTAGGAATTAGCCATTTTCAATTTTATAAAAAGTATTTTGAAAAGATAAAAGGTTAGCATTCCAACTTTTCAACACAGAGACTGTCTCAGAAAACTACAATGTCAGAAAGGGCCTCATGGAGAGAAATAATTCATATACATTCTCCAAGAGGATTCCTTTGTAACATCTTAAATACTGTAATACAGTCAATGAAGGTGACAGAAAAGTCCCAATCTAACAACTATATAAGGAAAAGAAGCCAGATAATTATTGCAGATATCTGTGTAACAAAGAATGGAAAAGAAAGTCTACCAACATAAAATAAAAATAAATTATATAAGTTATAGATTCAAATTTATTCTGAATTGTTGGATCTTGTTTAACATATTTTGTCAATAAGTAAATCTAGTTTGACTTTTTTACTGAAATAGCAACAATTAACCTCACACAGATTTCATGTTTCATTAGACTATCCTAAGGGGATCAGCCCTGGGATTTCTTTGGAAGGAATGATGCTAAAGCTGAAACTCCAGTACTTTGGCCACCTCATGCGAAGAGTTGACTCCTTGGAAAAGACTGATGCTGGGAGGGATTGGAGGCAGGAGGAGAAGGGGACGACAGAGGATGAGATGGCTGGATGGCATCACTGACTCGATGGACGTGAGTCTGAGTGAACTCCGGAGTTGATGATGGACAGGGAGGCCTGGCGTGCTGTGATTCATGGGGTCGCAAAGAGTCGGACACGACTGAGCAACTGAACTGAACTGAATACATCCATGGACTATAAAGAAAGCTGAGTGCTGAAGAATTGATGCTTTTGAACTGTGGTGTTGGAGAAGACTCTTGAGAGTCCCTTGGACTGCAAGGAGATCCAACCAGTTCATTCTAAAGGAAATCAGTCCTGACTATTCATTGGACTTTTGTTGAAGCTGAAACTCCAATACTTTGGCCACCTGATGCGAAGAGCTAATTGATTTGAAAAGAACCTGATGCTGGGAAAGATTGGGGGCAGGAGAAGAAGGGGACAACAGAGGATGAGATGGTTGGATGGCATCACCGATTCAATGGACGTGAGTCTGAGTAAACTCAGTGTATTGGTGATGGACAGGGAGGCCTGGCGTGCTGCGATTCATGGGGTTGCAAAGAGTCGGACACGATATCCATGGGATCTCAAAGAGTTGGACACAACTGAGCTACTGAACTGAACTGACAAGTAAGATGAGGAATCTGTGATTCAAAATATTAAGTGATTTGCCTCTCTCTTTCTCTATCTCACACTGAGCTAGTTAAATGTACCACCAGGACTTGAACTTACATCTCCAAACATTTTAATTGTGTTTGCCAACATCTACCCAAACACTTAACCAAAAACATATTAATTCCTCCCTTTTCCTTTATTATATTTAATCCATTAGAAAATTCTTAAATGAGAGACTTCCCTGGCAGTCTAGGGGTTAAGACTCTGTGCCACGTGGCACAGCCAAATATAAAGAAAAAAATCATTAAACACTAAGTGAGAATACATCAAACACTAAGTGAGACCTACATATAACTATATGGAGTTGTCACTTCCTATGCCATGGTCTGCTTTCGCCACTGCCACAGTAGGCTTTGGAAACACTACTTCTTACTCCTGGAAAACTCTCTCCTTACACCTCCTCACCCTCCTCCTTCACACAAACACCCATCCTTACACTCAAAATCATTAATTCCTACTCATGACCTCAATCATCACTCTTGCAGTACAATTTCAGTGTTACTTGCTTTCATAAAACCATGGACCTATTCTCCATAGCACTGATCAATTGTACATTTATACAGTAGATTTTTGTGTGTGATTATTTGATTAATATTTGCCCTATGACTAGACTAAGTTTCATGCATACAAGGTCCACATATGTCCCCTTTTCTTCTCATTCTTATTTATTGATTCACTAATTGACTGCTGTGTCCCCAGTACCCAGCACAGCATAGTGCCTTGCTGTAGACAACTTTTATAAACATTTCTGAATGAGAATGAATGGAATTTACCTTCTAGGGGCAGCAGATCATATGGGGCTTGTACGTAAGCAATCTGGCTTTTTAGCTGAGTGCAATGGGAAGCTACTAAAGGACTTTGGGAGTGAAGAGCATGTGATATAATTTTAAATTTTTAAAAACTTACTTTTTCCATTGTATAAAGAAAAGACAGGACATAGGAAAGAGGATAAGGAAGGTATACCTGCACAAAGAAAAAGCAATGGTTCAGAAGAGGATTACTGAAGCCTGGCAAAGGCAAATCAGTAGAAACGAAAGATGCAAATAGATTGCGCACCTACTGCCCAATAGATGGACAGGCCTGGATGTTGGTAATGGATTATATATAGGGAATGAGCAAGAAGAAAACAATAAAACCTAGTTTTAAGTTTGAGACAATCACAAGACAACTAAATAGGGTAACTTCAAAAACAGGTAGAGGAAAGGGCTCTGATGCCAGTCATCAAAAGAAATATTCTAAGAAACAGAAATTTTAAAATAATAATATATACTGTTGATGTTGTTCTGTGCTCAGTCGTGTCTGACTCTTTGCGACCCCACAGACTGTAGTCCACCAGGCTCCTCTGTCCATGAAATTTCCCAGGCAAGAATACTGGAGTGAGTTGCCATTTCCTACTCCAGGGAATCTTCCCAACCTAGGAATCAAACCTGCATCTCTGGCATCTCCTGCACTGGCAGGTAGATTCTTTACCACTGCACCACCTGGGAAGCAATAATATATATAACCTTCTAGAAATCTAATGTGGGGAAGCATAAAAGATAAACATCATAGTCATTTTCTACAAAATTAAGGCTAGATATATAGTTTTAAATTATGTTTAAATAGTAATTTAATAGTTTTATTTAATTTAATTTAATAGTAATTTCTTACTTTAATAGTAAGAAATCTGTATTTGGATTTTGAATCTGGCTAAACATGACACACTATAATCTGTGATGCTTCACATTTCTTTTCAGGGTTCTACACACTTTCTCCTCAGGACTCCTTTGAATATAGTTCAGAGTTCCTGAAGCCTTGAAACCAATGTAAATACGATTAATGAACTCTTAAAGCCATTTCCAAGTTCATAAGTCCTCAAAAAACTATTGCCAAGTGCTTTTGTCAATTATACGGTACAGCTTTGCTGTACAATTTATGGTTCACTCAAAATTGGATTGAAATGCTAAAATTCAAACTAATCAAAGTCATACCCTAGCATACTATAGTAAAATTATATGTTAAACAACTAATGAAGGATAAGGAAGGAACAGGAGATAAATGTAATAACATATTAATAGGCAATAAATAAATAATGATTTAGAATCAGAAAGATTTATATATAAAGTGAAGTGAACAAGACTTGCATATGTAACTGAGGAATAACAAAGCACTAAGATTCCTGTTCACCAATGAGTATTCCACTAAGAGAAAAGCTTTTCCCCTTCTACTAGAGACATTATTGAAGGTCTGATAAAGCAGGAATTATGAAATCACAGCAACAGTGTTTTCACACATACTTTCCAGGTAAATTGCCAAATACTCTTTGCGACACTATGCACGGCAGTCCACCAGGCTCCTCTGTCCATGGGGATTCTCCAGGCAAGAATACTGGAGTGGGTTGCCATGCCCTCCTCCAGGGGATCTTCCCAACCCAGGGATCAAACCCAGGTCTACCACATTGCAGGTAGATTCTTTACCATCTGAGTCAGCAGGGAAGCCCTAATTAGTAGCAAATTACAGAGGCTTTCCCAGGTATCTTCTTTCCTAGTCTCCTACCAATTCTCAAAATTTCTCCCTGCTTCTTGCTTCATCAGTAGAAGATACTGTCTCATACCCCAAAGAATAAGACAAAGCTCTCACTCCCAAAGCCCATATATGATGCCAGGGTGTGATCTGCTTTCTTCTTTCCACAGACTAACCTCACTTGATTCCTTTGTGCCAGAGAACTTAAAGACTGACTAGTTTCAAACCAGAAAGATATCCAGTTTCAAAGCAAATAGGCAAGTTAGAACATTATCTTATAATGGTAAATGATTTTTATTAGACTTCTGTTGAGGAAAGAATGACAGAATGGTAAGATTAATAGCAAATTAATGAAAAACACTCCCCAGCACTGTGGAGTACTATGAGCTTAATCAGAACAGGGAACAAAGATGTGTCTGAAAATGTCTACAGGGCTTTAAAACAGAATATTTTTATGAAAAAAAATCCATGTTTTTCTAACACATCTGCATATAGTCATAAAGATTTAACCAATAAGTTAAAATTTAACTATTTTTATAGCATTTCTGCCTAGTTTATTGAAAAATATTTTTATTAAATTTCAAGTTTTTGGTCTGTCTAAAATTACTGCATTTCTGGATCATCATGTGACCATTATCAGAATCTACTTAAACTCTAACATATTGAAATTTGCTCCCTGAAAAGAAATGCAGTATCTCCATTAAATCTCGACTAAAGTATCTTTTTAAGATTTTTTTTTTAATGTGGACCATTCTAAAGATATTTGTTGGATTTTTTACAATACTGCTTCTGTTTTATATCTTGTTTTCTTTGTCCCTGAGGCATGTGGGATCTTAGTTCCCCGATCAGGGATCAAACTCACACCCCCTGCATTGAAAGAAGTCTTAACCGCTGGACTGCCAGGGAAGTCCTAATTCAAATATTTTTGATTTCCAAAGTTATGTAATTTTTTTCTCATTGCCTACAAAAGAATATTATCTTGTTTTAATAAAAAATAAGAAATATATACTCAGCATAACTACTAAAGAACTTGAGCTGTATCGGATATCATAACAAAGCTGTCCTTATGTCACAAACATAATACTAAAAGTACTTTCCTTGTATGTGATTTTTTTGCTATATTTTGTTTAAAAAGGGTGATCATAATATTCTAGTATACCTGGGAACTTTAGTAACTACAGGAAATCTTATCCACAATTATCATCTTGCATCTTCTCTGGCTCAATTTAGATAAAAAATTCTAAAATCCTCTCTGAACAAAAAAATATTTTTAAGTTACAAATTAGACTTATTTAAAAAGGTGTATTAAAATTATATGTACAAAAATATAAAATGACTGAAAATGAGACGACCTGTTTGAGTCTAAAAGTATTGAATAAGAAGTCCTAGACTCAGCTCCCACTTTCTCCATTTATTAGACATATGATTTGGGAGAGCTGCTTAATTTCTCTGATCCTAGTTATAACACCCTTAAATATGAAGTTGATGCCTGTATTGATGAGAAAACTGAATTAGAAGGCCAGCACTTTCTAGCCAAGTCACCTTGGGCAAGCTGCACAGTTTTACATTTTACAGGTCCTCAGTGTCATCACAAGTGAAATAATGGTGATTATAAGTGTATCTGCCTCTAAGACTGCTGTTATGAATAAGTGAGATAATCTGTGTAAGGGGCTTAGAAACATGCTTGGTACCCAGTAACAAGATCACAGTTCTCATTGTTATTATACAGGGAAAATGCAACAAACAGTGTCCCAAAAAGAAGGAATCTGCCTTCCAATTCAGGGGACACAGGTTTGACCCCTGGTCTGGGAACTCAGATCCCATATGCCATAGGGCAACTAACCCAGCATGGGGCAACAAAGATCCCCCATGCCACAACTAAGATTCGATGCAGCTATAAATAAATAAGTAAACATAAAATTTTAAAACAACACTCAGAAAGACTCCAGAGTCGGTGGGAGCTGCAAATTAATGTTAAGGTCTGCAATGCCTCCAGCCCACAGCCCTAAATAGGTACTTCATTAAATACCTACCTGTTCTTATGACAACAGATTCTCAATTCAGGTGAGTCTACTCTAAAAAGAGGACTGTTCCTCTTAAACTACCAAATCCCAGGGATTACTTTTCTCATCAGATGGGACGTTCTGCTGAAGGTTTCAAAAGACACAAGCCTGAACTTCACGTCTTTGGACTGAAAGGAAACTTAAACGCAGGAACATTTAACTTCATTGATTTAGTTCTTTATGAGGCCAGAAAAAAAAATGTCATGATCTATTAAAAACACTCAAAACCTCTGGGAGCTAGGACGGATGTTGGAATTCTTTCAAACCATGGAAGAAATGATTCAGGATGAAGGGACGTGCTAGGAGGCTTCTAATGAAACTCAGCTCACATTCATCATGTGCTGGATCTTGGAACAGATTTTGCTTTGTCCCAGATGGTGGTTTAAATACGTTTCAAACCATTGTTGGTTTATATAGTACATGACAGAAAATAATTTAAACACAATGTCCCAACTGTATATTTGTTTTGGTTATAACACTTACTGTGTGTGCAATAAATGCCCCACTACAAAAATAATAAAAAATGTTTTTCTTGTACATAAATCATTCCCTGCTTGTTGCAGTGATTGGAAAGTGTGGATTAAATACGTGTGATACTTTTTTTAAAGCTCCTACTGAGGATCTCTATCCACTTGATTTCATTTATGATTTAAATTTATGTGGGTTATAAATAAGGCATATTTTATTCCTTATATTTGATTGTTAGAAATAACTACTTAAACACAGCTATAGTATTAATATCAGTTTTTTTTTAATGTTAAGCATTATAAATTAACAGGCGACAGACAAAAGAGAGTCTGATTATGCTGATTTTTTTCAATATCATTAAACATAGAACATAACTGAAAGATTCAAACCTGGTTTTCAAATTAAAGATTCTGTTTTTAATAAATCTCCACAATAAGACTAAGTGGCTCAGAAACACAGAGAATAAAACATGTATTTGATTTTCCCCTTGGAGAATATACTTTTCACCTGGAAAAACAGCTGATCAAATTAAAGCTATGCAGGGTAACAGAACTCAGCACAGATTACTGTACAGTCCTGGCTCTACCATTACTGGCTGCAGTACATCATTCCACTGTCACGACCCCACTTCTTTATGTGCACAGTGAGGAGTTAATTTCATAAAGTCCCTCTAGCTCTCTACGCCTGTGACTCTGCATTTTGGTGCGTGTATTCCATAAGAATACGGGCTCTGGAGCCAATCTGTTCAGTTCTAATCTACATTCTGCCACTTACCTAGACATGTATCAGGTTTTTTTTTTTTTAATTTTATTTTTAAAAAATTGTTTTACAATATTGCTTTATAATATTGTTTTATTTACAAAAATAAGTTGTTTTACAATATTGTTTTAATTTCCTCTGTATAGCAAAGTGATTCAGTTATACACAAATATACATTCTTATCTTTTCCATCATGGTTTATCCCTGGATACTCAATATAGTTTCTGGTGCTATATTGTATTATTAATACAATACCATGTTCTTGACAAAACTATAATTCGAAAAAATACCTGCACCCTTGTGTTCACAGCAGCATGATTTATGACTGTCAATACACAGAAACAACCTAAATATCCATTGACAGATGAATGGATAAAGAAGATATTTTTTTATCCAGGGCATCTTCCCAAACCAGAGATCCAACCCAGGTCTCCTGCATGGCAGGCAACTTCTGTGTACATATATATGTATATACACATACATACATGTACATATACATGCATACATATATGTATTTGTTGTTATTTAAATGCTGAGTCATGTCCCACTCTTTTGCAACTCCAGGGACTGTACCCCACTAGGTTCCTCTGTCCATGAAATTTCCCAGGCAAGGATACTGGAGTGGGTTGCCATTTCCTTCTCCAGGGGATCTTCTCAACCCAGGGACTGAATCCACATATCCTACAAGTCTCCTGCACTATGACAATCCATGTTGGCTACAAATGCCATTATTTCATCCTTCCTGTGACTGAGTAACATTCCATTGTGTATACCATAAAACAGAATGAAATAACGGCATTTGCAGCAACACTGATGAACCTAAGGATTGTCTTAGTAAGTGAAGTAAGTCAGAAAGAGAAAGACATACACCATATGATATCAGTTATATGTGGAATCTAAAATATGACACACATGATCATGTTCATGAAACAGAAACAGACTCACAGATACAGAGAACAGACTTGTGGTTGCCAAGGAGAGGGGTGGAGGAGGGAAGGACTGGGAGCTGAGTGTTAGTGTGTTAGTCATTCAGGCACGTCTGACTCTTTGCAACCCCATGGACTGCAGCCTGCCTGGCTCCTCTGTCCATGGGATTTTCCAGGCAAGAATACTGGAGTGGGTTGCCATTTCCTTCTCTAGGGGATCTTCCTGATCAAGGGATCGAAGCCAGGTCTCTTGCACTGAAGGTAGACTCTTTACCGTCTGAGCCACCAGAGACTCAGTAGAGTTAGCGGACACAAACTGTTACATATAGGACAGGAGGACAAGTATCTTTATCAAGGTATTTAGCCTCTTTGATCAGTTGGTAAAGAATCCACCTGCAATTCAGGGGACCTTGGTTCAATTCCTTGGTTGGGAAGATCCCCTGGAGAAGGGATAGGCTACCCATTCTAGTATTCTTGGGCTTCCCTGTGGCTCAACTGGTAAAGAATCTGCCTGCAATGTGGAAGACCTGGGTTCGACCCCTGGGTTGGGAAGATCCTGTGGAGAAGGGAAAGGCTACCCACTCCACTATTCTGGCCTGGATAATTCCAAGGACTGTACAGTTTATGGGGTGGCAAAGAGTTGGACACGACTGAGCGACTTTCGCTTTCACTTAAAATTTTGAATAGATATGAGGCAGTCTAAAGTATGACCTAAATCAAATCCCTTATGACTATACAGTGGAAGTGACAAATAGATTCAAGGGATTAGATCTGATAGACAGAGTGTCTGAAAAACTATGGACAGAGGTTTGTGACATTGTACAGGAGGCAGTAATCAAGATCATCCCCAAGAAAAAGAAACACGAAAAGGCAAAATGGTTGTCTGAGGAGGGCTTACAAACAGCTATGAAAAGAAGAGAAGTGAAAGGCAAAGGAGAAAACCAAAGATATACCCATTTGAATGCAGAGTTCCAAAGAATAGCAAGGAGAGATAAGAAAGCCTTCCCCAGTGACCAATGCAAAGAAACAGAGGAAAATAATAGAATGGGAAAGACTACAGATTGCTTCAAGAAAATTAGAGATACCAAGAGATTTTTTCATGCAAAGATGGGCTCAATAAAGGACAGAAATGGTATGGACCTAACAGAAGCAGAAGATATTAAGAAGAGGTGGCAAGAATACACAGAACTATACAAAAAGATCTTAAGGACCCCGATAATCACGTTGATGTCATCACTCACCTAGAACCAGACATCCTGGAATGCAAAGTCAAGTGGGCCTTAGGAAGCATCACTACGAACAAAGCTAGTGGAGGTGATGGAATTCCAGTTGAGCTATTTCAAATTCTAAAAGATGATGCTGTGAAAGTGCTGCACTCAATATGCCAGCAAATTTGGAAAACTCAGTGGCCACAGGACTGGAAAAGGTCAATTTTCATCCAATTCCAAAGAAAGGCAATGCCAAAGAATGCTCAAACTTTGCACAATTGCACTCATCTCACATGCTGGTAAAGTAATGCTCAAAATTCTTCAAACCTGGCTTCAACAGTATGTAAACCGTGAACTTCCAGATGTTCAAGCTGGATTTAGAAAAGACAGAGGAACCAGAGAACAAATTGGCAACATCCTCTGGATCATCAAAAAAGCAAGAGAGTTCCAGAAAAACACCTACTTCTGCTTTATTGACTATGCCAAAGCCTTTGACTGTGTGGATCACAATAAACTGTGGAAAATTCTTAAAGAGATGGGAATACCAGACCACCTGACCTGCCTCTTGAGAAATCTGTATGCAGGTCAAAAAGCAACAGTTAGAACTGGATATGGAACAGACTGGTTTTAAATCAGAAAAGGAGTATGTCAAGGCTGTGTACTGTCACTCTGCTTATTTAACTTCTATGCAGAGTACATCATGAAAAATGTTGGACTGGATGAAGCACAAGCTGGAATCAAGATTGCCAGGAGAAATACCAATAACCTTAGATATGCAGATGACACCACCCTTATGGCAGAAAGTGAAGAAGAACTAAAGAGCCTCTTGACTATAGTGAAAGAGAAGAGTGAAAAAGTTGGCTTAAAACTCAACATTCAGAAAACTAAGATCATGGCATCTGGTCCCATCACTTCATGGCAAAAGATGGGGAAATAGTGGAAACAGTGACAGACTTTATTTCTTTGGGCTCCAAAATCACTGCAGATGGTGACTGCAGCCATGAAATCAAAAGATGCTTACTCCTTGGAAGAAAAGCTATGACCAACCTAGACAGCATATTAAAAAGCAGAAACATTACTCTGCCAACAAAGGTCCATCTAATCAAAGCTATGGTTTTTCCAGTATTCATGTATGGAAGTGAGAGTTGGACTACAAAGAAAGCTGAGTGCCAAAGAATTGATGCTTTTTAACTGTGGTGTTGGAGAAGACTCTAGAGAGTTCCTTGGACTGCAAGGAGATCCAACCAGTCCATTCTAAAGGAAATAAGTCTTGAATATTCATTGGAATGACTGATGCTGAAGCTGAAGCACCAATACTTTGGCCACTTGATGTGAAGAACTGACTCATTTGAAAAGACCCTGATGCTGGGAAAGATTGAAGGCAGGAGGATAAAGGGACAACAGAAGATGAGATGGTTGGATGGCATCACCAACTCAATGGACATGAGTTTGAGTAAACTCTGTGAATTGGTGATGGATGGGGCGGCCTGACATGCTGCATCCATGGGATCTCAAAGAGTTGGACACGACTGAGTGACTGAACTGAACTCAACTGAATGCTTACAAAGGCCACTTCTCATCACTCCTCTCTTATCTCATCATTCCTCTCCACTCATCTCCTATCTCATCACTCCACTCCTCTCCAGTGCCCTCTGAACATGTCTTCCTGCTTTGTCCCTGCCCTATCTGATCTAGTCTCAAAAGAGAAGCCAAGTCATTCTTAATATAACATTCAGATCATGGTACAGCTTGCCCCAAATCTTCCAATGCTTTGTCTCATTCCAAGTCATAACAATGACCAACAAAGACCTACAAACTTTGGGCCCATTACCAGTCTGACCATCCTCCTGCTCAATTACCCTGCTCCAGCCTGATGACTCCTCATGTTCCTCAAACACTTGTCAGGCACATTCCATCTCAGGATCTTGCATTTGCTGTTCTCTCTGCCAGGAATGCTCTTTCCTAAGATACCTTCACTGATTAGTGAAGCAGATACAGTATTTCCTGACTATGGGAAAATTTTAATTCTTAAAACTTTCCATTTAATAAATACAAACTTATAAACATCATGTGGGGACAATGCTCTCATCTGCTCATAAAGATGTAAGATCTTAGTTTTCAGAATCTATAGCGACGTGGGTTTTACTATAAATAGTAACTTGATGTGTAAGCATGTGCATTTGTGTGTAGTATGTATATATTTTCAAAAATTCCAAATGCATTGCAGAGATACCCACTGAGCTAAAAAGTTAAAACAAGCATACCTGACCATTTGTTATAAAGAATTTGTCTATAAAATATCAGACTTTCTGCTTGATAAATTCCAATTCAGCTGTGAAAAAATTATTTAATGAATAAGCTGTAGAAAAAAAATGTTATTCACTTTTGTGCATGAGAATACATACTCTAGACTCAAAACTTACTCAATATACTATAACTCTAAATATAAATTGAAATCTCAGGCACTCAGATATTCTAATCTCTATCCTATTTCCAAAATGACTAGGGGGCACAGAGTCATTTAGGGAGACAAAGCCTTCAGCCTGGTCTCCCTAACTGCATACTTCTTGACAGTAACCACTCTTCGACTTGGCTGCTAGAAAAATCTTTGTAAGAAAAAAAAGCCAATCTAAATCTATTACTGCTTAAACTCTTTTAATGGTTTCCCACAGTTCACACAACCAAAGTTCAAACTCCGTCACTAGGCATCCAAGGCCTTTCAAAATCTGGCCTCTGAGTCATCTGCAAAACCACCATCTTGGACATGTTGTTCTCCCTTCCTGGAATACCCTCCTCCCCTTCTACGCCAGCATAGCCTAGATATTCCCCCTCCAAGAAGTTAACCCAGTGCTTCCTCGGTCTTCTTCCCAGGCAGATTTAGCTCTGCTTTTTTGTATTTCCTCAGTCCCTGGTACTCAGAACTTTGCAGGTGGCACTAGTGGTAAAGAACCCGCCCGCCACTGCAGGTTAGACGTTAAAAGACGCTGGTTTGATCTCTGCGTCGGGAAGATCCCCTGGAGGAAGACATGGCAACCCACTCCAGTATTCTTGCCTGAGAATCCCATGGACATAGAGGGCTACAGTATATGGGGTCGCACAGAGTTGGACATAACTGAAATGACTTAGCACACACACACTGGTACTCAGAGCTCAATGACTGTGTCACCCAGCAGACTGTGCTCTGTGAACTTCTATACGGATAGGTCATTATCATCTTTCTGCTTCTAAAGTCCCCCACATTCTCTCACCCAAAGTGCACACTGACCAAAACTCTGGTGCATGAATGAATGTATCAGTGATAACCAATACAGAAAGTATAACATGGTGGATAAGAACATGAATTCTGAAGACCAATCCAAATCTCAGCTCCACCACCTCCTGGCTTTTATATTATTATTATTTTTAACTGAAGTATGGTTGATTTACAATATAGTTTCAGGTGTACAACAAAATGATTCAGTTACATACACACATATGCACGTACTGAACTGGCCAAAAGTTCGTTCAGTTTTTCTGGAAGCTGTTATGGGAAAATCTGCATGAACTTTCTGGCCAACCCAATGCACACAGACACACGTGCACACACACACATACACAGACATAATCTTTTTCAGATTCTTTTCATTATGGGTTATTACAAGATACTGAATATAGCTCCCTGTGATATATAGTAGGTCCTTGTTATTAAATATCCCTGAGTTCCAGTTTTCCTCATATATAAAATCGAGATAAAAAACAGCATCTACTTTATAAGGTTGTATGAAGATTATGAAAATTAAATAATACACATTAACACATTAACATTTTTTAATTGAACCATACTTGATTTACAATAGTGTGTGCATTTCAGGAGAATATACAGAATACTTAGCACAGTGACTCACATGAGTAAGATGGCTATTATTATCCTATGTACGGCTATTTTCATTTACTTTGTATTAGGATACTACCTTTTTCTGAAATTTTTTAGAAATAACCTCAAAAGGTATTCAGAAATCCACTAAAATCCTGATAATCATAAAAGGCATATGGTGAACCAAGGGAAAAACTGGAAATTCAGAAAACACACAAAGGAAAAAACTTATCAGCCAAAGACAATGGTGGTTAGAATTCTCATCATGTGTTATTAATAGAATAGTATAACATTTACAAGATAAACACACCCATTAGTCATGTTTTCCTTATGGAATTTCTCTTTAAAGGGTTTTCTAATGAATAGTTTACATATTTCATATTTAAAGTTTCTTATCAAGATGGTTTAATAGACTTATGATTTTAATAATCGCACATGTTCCAGAACCCTCTTACACAGCATGAACACAAACATACACGCCTTATTCATGAGCATGATTCACCAGATATTCCAGTCTCATTATAGTCAAAAGTGTGCAAAATATGAAACATATGGTATTAAAAGTCAAGACTCAACTACAGTTGGCCTTCAGCAAGATGAAGTTTCTTCGGATTTTACAAAAACGTTGCTTTTAATTTCTTAACCACTAGAAAAGTAACTGTGCATACAGAACACAGAAGGCAAGCAGAACAGAGTGTGATGATTCAGCTATTGAGATCATTAGAAGGTTTAAAAAGAGATTTTGTGAGAATCTACTTGTAATACTCTTCCATTCTAACACTTTCATCAATTAAAACTCATGTGAAAATAATAGCAATCAATATGAGGATGCTGCTGCTGTGCTAAGTCACTTCAGTCGTGTCCGACTCTGTGCGACCCCATAGACGGCAGCCCACCAGGTTCCCCCATCCCTGGGATTCTCCAGGCAAGAACACTGGAGTGGGTTGCCATTTCCTTCTCCAATGAATGAAAGTGAAAGTGAAATCGCTCAGTCGTGTGCGACCCTCAGCGACCCCATGGACTGCAGCCCACCAGGCTCCTCCGTCCATGGGATTTTCCAGGCAGGAGTACTGGAGTGGGGTGCCACTGCCTTCTCCGAATGAGGATTCATTACTCCTGAAAGACACTGAGTTATAATACATTTCATCCTAATGTGTGATGAGGGGCTTCCCAGGTGGAGCTAGTGGTAAAGAACCCACCTGCCAGGTGGAAGGAGACATAAGAGATGCATGTTCCACCCCAGGGTCAGGAAGATCCCCGGAGTAGGAAATGGCAACCCACTCCACTATTCTTGCCTAGAGAATTCCATGGACAGAGTAGCCTGGCAGGCTACAGTCCACGGGGTTGCAAAGAGTCAGATACAACTGAGCAACTAACACTTTAATTAAGTATCAGCCAATGAAAGACACTCATTATTGAAGAAAGATTGGCTATTTTCAGCCAGGTATTTGTTCTAACTCTGTGTTATTCTCATTACCTTGACATTTTTAACTGAAGTATACTTGATTTACAATATCGTGTCAGTTTCAGATGTATTATAGCAAAGTGATTGAGTTCTATACTTTTTTAGATTATTTTCTACTATAGGTTATTACAAGATATTGAGTAGAATTCCCTGTGCTATAAATCCCTGTTGCTTATCTATTTTATGTACTCCTAATCTATCCCCCTGCATCTTAAGTTTGCTTTCTAGGTCTGGATGTTTCTGTTTTGTATGTAAATCCTTTTACAGTCTTCTTTATATTATTTTTGTGATATCATATATAAATGATATCATATAATTGTTTTTTTCTGTTTGACTTATTTCACTAAGTACAGTATTCTCTATGTCCAACCATGTTGATGTAAATGGCAATATTTTATTCTTTGTAATCACTGAGTTCATTACATTAACATTATATAAGAGATGGTGAGAGAACAAACTATTAATATTCATCATATAAACATCTATTCGTAGCACTATTCTGAAGGCTAACCACTTGTTAGCTTGATGTTAAGTGTTTAATGGCACCCTTTCAGTGGTAAAAATATCACTATGGCCTTGGGTTTGCATTATATGTGAAAGATGAAAAGAAAAAAAATTTTTAAAGAGTCAATGAAGAAATAATGTAGGATTCTAATGAATATGTTAATGCTTGTCATATTATGGAAAGAGGCTCATGATTCTGAGAATTTTTTGTTGGTAAATTGAACATATTACTGCCCCCATGTGGTTTGTTTTTCTAACTCACTTTCTGGGACTTCCCCTAGGAGTTTCCACCTTTAATCCTGGGTCTCCAATCTAAAATCCCATCCTTCTCGTTTTCTAGATTTTCAGACTTTGTCTCCTGTCCCCAACTGAGTCATAATAACCTAAGAAGAGTCCTGCCTCACTCTCCCACTATATAAAAAGCATTCTTGAGAAGTGTAATATACAGCTCCATCACTTTCCTCTCGTCTCCTTCAGGGCAGGCACTCTTGTACTTACCTTTAACTGCCCACAGTAGAACCTGATGCCCAGTCCCTAACAGGCACTCAGTGAATGATGGTATTCATACATTTACTGTGTTGAACCATACATGAAATTATCATTTTTGTAGGTCAAAAATGGTCAGTTCTGTAAGGTCCAACCTAATATTTTTAGCAAATGACTATAAAGTGCATATTCTGAGGAAGGGACTATTCTAACACACACCAACACACTTCTCATAACATCTCCTAATGTAGGGGCTTTTATTATTCTGATCTTACAGATGTGGAAACTAAGAAAGAAACAGTGTGGTTAAGCAAACTGCCCAAGGTCAAATAGCCAGTACATTTTAGAATGGCAATTATTGACCACTCTGTTACTATTTCTGACATTGATTTTTATATAGCAAATAAACTCTTATAGTTGAGGATATCAGTATAAACTTCTGATTTTATTTTTAAACTTTTTATTTTATATTGGAGTATAGTTGATTAAAAATGTTGTGATAGTTTCAGGTGTACAGCAAAGTGATTCAATTATACATATACATGTGTCTATTCTTTTTCAAAATCTTTTCACATTTAGGTTGATACATAATATTAATCAGAGTTCCCTGTGCTATACAGGAGATGCTTGTTGGTTATCCATTTTAAATATAGCAGTGTGTACACGTCAATTCCAAAAATCTGATTTTAAAAAATCAATTTTTTGGTTGTTTCCACTGAAAGTGTCTAACCTCAGTGACACATCAGCAGCAATGAGCACATCTAGAATTCTGACCATGGTTTATGAATGCCATTCCCCACCGTGTGAAAGAGGGTCCCTTGGGAAAACTGGCAGATCCAAGATCTAGCTGGAGAAAGGACAATACAAAGCAAGCCTGGGACATCTTCTTGCTCCAAAGAGTAAAGATGGACTCAAAGTTTTAAGTGAGACATATCAAAAGGACAAAGGAGTTGGTGTGAGGGGCTTCCACTTAAATTCAGGACAGTGTGAGGGTGTAAAATAATAACAGTGAAAGATTAAAAAGCAAAATAATCCGTGAGGCCACAATAAGAAAAAAAATGTAGATAGGTCAGGGAAGAAAGCCATTTTTTACAGAAAAATATCATATAATACATGTAGAAGAAATAACAGATCTTGAAAATTACCATTTTGTAAGCCCTCAGCATAATAGTTAATTCAGGCAATAATCATTAGTGGATGCTAAAACCACTGAATGAAAGGTTGAAGAGAAGGATCTTCACGCAGCCTGAAGGTATTTACCCACAAAGCTGGGAACAAATACCACAGTGCTAGGCTTGGCTTCAAACCCTGTGTGTTTAGAATCTTCTGTGCCAGCAAGAACTACAGTGGACTAGAGAAACCTTCCTTAGTAAGGCAAATATAAAAATGCTGCATAAAAATTAAATATCTTTAAGCATGGCAGGAAATTAATGAAATTCCTCAGAGGACAAAGATTGAAAGACTGGAAAATTCTGCAGGGTTAGTGAGCACACGCTGAGTTTCGCCCTATAGTCAATCACCACTGGACTCAAACTTGGGTTTTAATGAGGCAAAGCCAGGAGTTCAAACAGGTGTGATACTAAGATCTACACATTTATATCAAGGTGGGATCTCCAAATGGTGGCATCCTCAGAGATGAAACAGATAAAGCCCTGTCCTGCTTAGTGCAAGGATGGGGCCACACGCTTGTCTTGACCTTGGCTTGGATGGGAAAATAAGAAAACACATTCCTGAGAATTCCTAACCACAAGCCCACAATCACTCAATTTGGTAATCAAAACCCATGCTACATGGGTTGCCAAAAAGTTTAAATCAAAATTTAGTTTAAATTAACCCCAGATGACAGGACTTCCAGGCATTTAGCAGAAGCAGGTTTGAATGCTCTGTGGAGGGACATATTTTAAATCCAGGCCCCATAGGGTTCCCACAGATAAAGTTCAAAACCACATGAGCTCAAAACTAAGAACACAAAAGAATGATGGTTATAGCTAGATTAATAGAAATTCAAACAGACTTTAGAGCAAAGAGCATTTGATAAAGACATTAACACACACTGATGAAAGCTAATTCACCAGGAAGAAAGAACAATTCTAAATATGCATGGACTCAGTAACACAATTAAATACGTGTTTTGTGTTAAGTCATTTCAGCTGTGTCCGACTCTGCTACACCATGGACTGTAGCCCACCAGGCTCCACTGTCCATATATGAACCCAAAATCTCCTTGCTGGAGGGACTCTCAAAAGCCTTCTCCAGCACCACAGTTCAAAAGCATCAATTCTTTGGCACTCAGCCACATTTATGGTTCAACTCTCACAACTGTTCATGACTACTGGAAAAACCATAGCTTGATGATAGGGACCTTTGTTGGCAAAGTGATGTCTCTGCTTTTTATTACATGGTCTAGGTTCATCAGAGCTTGTCTTTCCTTGGACAGAAAGGAGATAAAACCAGTCAATCCTAAAGGAAATCAACCCTGATTATCCACTGGAAGGACTGATGCTGAAGCTGAAGCGCCAATACTTCGGCCACCTGATGCAAATAGCTGACTCAATGGAAAGATTGAGGAGAAAGGAGAAGGGGATGACAGAAAATGAGATGGTTGGATGGCGTCGCCAACTCAATGGACATCAGTTTGAGCAAACTCCAGGAGATGGTAAAGGACAGGGAAGCCTGGTGTGCTACAGTACATGGGGTCATAAAGAGTTGGATATGGCTTAGCGACTGAACAACAACAACAACCATTAAAATACAATTGGGAGATAAACCAATAAACCCACCATTACTGTGAGAGATTTTAACATATTTCAGTAATTAATAGATTCAGTGATGCCCTCCCCCCCCCACACACACAAATGGCAGTTTAAGGGATAAAAGTCTGTAATACTGAAGCTTGAATACTATAATTATGCCTGCTTTAATGGCTATTAGTGGATATCTGATAGGTGATAAATGAAAAAGATCAAAGTCCAATGGCACTGCAGTCCACGGAGTTGCAAACAGTCAGACAGGACTTAGCGACTGAACAACAATACCCATCATAAGTCAAACAATGTATAGTTATCATTGATCCCCTTTCTTCCTCTTAAACATCCAATTCATTAGGCTTCTGCTTCTCATCACTTCCACTGCCGTCTCATGCCTAAATCACTCCGATAGCTTTCTAACTGGTCCCAAACCCTTTCCTGTGTTCTTTGGTCTATCTTCCATCTAAAATACAAATCAGGTCACATCAGAAACACACGCTCAAACCTTTCCAGTGACTTCCCATTTCCCCCTGCATAATTCCAAAGTTTTGGCCAACTTTCGGTCCCACACCATATCACAGGTACACTGGCCTCATTTTTGTTTCAAATTCACACCAAGCAAGTCCCCATCTTTCAGAGCACTGCACACACTATTTCCTCTGCATGAAGGCTGTTCCTGCATGTACACCCATGGCTCATTCTTTCACTTTCTCTACACCTTTGCCCAAACATCTGCTGTAGCAAAGGAGCCGTCTCTGACTACCAACCTGTAGAAAAAGAGTATACACACCTCTTCTTCCATAACCTTCTATCCCCCTACACATCTCTGCTCCTTTTCCATGGCACTTACCACCACAGACAGAATGTATATATTTTGTTTCTTTATTTCACTAGAATATAAAATATTTGAAAGCAAGAACTTGGTGTGTTTTTTTTTCCACTGAAGTAATTTCAGCATTATAGCAGTACCTGGCACAGAGTAAATACTCAATTAATCTTCATTCAATAAATTCATCAATAAAAATATTCATGATACAGCAGAGTAAACAAAGACCGCAGAATCAGACAACCTAAATTTGGATCCAGTCTTTGCCACTTGTTATCTAAATTAGGGCAAAAATCATAACCTCACTAAGATTCCATGGTGTCATCTTCAGAAAGGGATTGCAAATACCTAAATTGTAACTGTAATTTTTGCAAACATAGAAATTACATATATATATATAGAGATAGATTTAATATGTGAAAATTATATTGTATATAAATCACTGTGATTTATAATTAGTAGATGCTTAATAAGTAATACATGTTATTATTTTTTTTTTTTTGGAGACACCTTTATACTACATCTCTCTCCATAATGATTATGCTAGATTGCAACACAAGATCCCAGAATATTGCATCAGAGAACCAGTTGCTCTGGTGAGGCTAAACAAAATTCTTTGAGTACAGCTTCAAATCTATTTTTTTTCCCTAGGTATGTTCACAGTTCTAGCATTAATCAATGATTCCATTTGCAACCACTGTAGGGAAATACTTGAGTATATAAACAGATGAACTTATTTACAGAATGATCAAAGAATCCTGTGAAACTCAGATATTACTTGAAGCATTAATTTTGTGTAAGTTGGAAAAACTGTGTTGACCACAAACAAGTTTTCCATGCATAGCATATTACAAGTCAAATAGTAACTCTGACTTCAGTTCAGTTCAGTTTAGTCACTCAGTTGTGTTTGACTCTTTGCGACCCCATGGATTGCAGAATGCCAGGCCTCCCTGTCCATCACCAACTCCTGGAGCCTACTCAAACTCATGTTCATCGCATTGGTGATACCATCCAACCAACTCATCTTCTGTCATCCCCTTCTCCTCCTGCCTTCAATCTTTCCCAGCATCAGGGTCTTTTCCAATGAGTCAGTTCTTCCCATCAGGTGGCCAAAGTATTGGAGTTTCAGCTTCAGCATCAGTCCTCCCAATAAATATTCAGGACTAATTTCCTTTAGGGTTAACTCTGACTTAGTAGTAAGAAAACAGACAGCTATATTTGAAAATGGGCCAAAGACCTATATAGAGAACTCATCAAAGAAGATGTACAAATGGCAAACAAGCATATGTCATCAGAGAAATGGAAATGCAGACAACGAGATACCACCACACATCCATTAGAATGGCCAAAATCTGTAACACCGACAACACTAAATGCTGGCTAGGATGTGGAACAACAGAAACTCTCCCAGTTATCTTTGGGGACAATGTAAAATGGTGCAACCACTTTAAGAGATACTTTGGCAGTTTCTTACAGAAGTAAGCAATTATATATCTTGGCATTTACCCCAAGGAAGTGAAAACTTAGACCCACACAAAAACCTGCACATGGGTATTGATGTCACCTTTATTCATAACTGCTCAAGTCTAGAAGCAACCAAGATACCATTCAGTAGCTGAAAGAATAAATATACTGTGGCACATCCAGACAATGAACTATTATTCAGCACTAAAAATAAGTGGGCTGTCAATCCATGAAAAGACATTAAGAAACCTTAAATGCATATTATTAAGTGAAAAAATGCCAACCTGAAAAGACTACATGCTGTATGCTTCTTATTATATGACATTCTGGAAAATACAGAACTATGGCAACAGTAAAAAGATCAATAGTTGCCAGAGATAGGAGTGAGGGGAAAAAATGGATAGATAGGCAGGGCACAGAGGACTTCTAGGTCAGTGAAAATACTCAAATCTTACAGGGATGGATACATGTCATTATACATTTGTCCATACTGAAAATCATAGGACTGAATACAATCTATCTTCTTGGAGCATCATTTTTAACATTGTGGTTGGGAGAGAGAAACAGTGTTTGAGTGAGGTAATTTGATGAAGCTTTTAAAATGTACTTCATATTTTAAAAACATAAAGACACATTACAGAGGAGAATGCATATATCAATAACTCTTTTTTCAAAATTATTTTTTCGTAAACCTCCAGAAAAGTTTCATTTGACACTTTTCTATTGACAATTACAGGTTCCACCCTCAACTTGATATAAAGAGATAAAAGGAAACAGTTAACTCTTCTCTCAACTGCTATTTAACATGGTACTAGAGGTGCTGCTGCTGCAAGTCACTTCAGTCATGTCCGACTCTGTGCGACCCCATAGATAGCAGCCCACCAGGCTCCCCCGTCCCTGGGATTCTCCAGGCCAGAACACTGGAGTGGGTTGCCATTTCCTTCTCCAACTAGAGATTCTAGCTACCACAATAAGGCAATTAAAAAAAAAAGCATTTAGACTGAGGAATGGTAAGGTAAAACTGCCTTTATTCACAGACAATATTATTGTCTATTTATAAAACATAGCACAGTAGAACTAATAATTATTTGGCAAGGTTACACAATAAAAGATCAATGTGCAAAAATCAATTCATTTCCATATACAAGGAAAGAACAATCAAATATCAAAATTTACAACTGCAATAGCATCAAAAATATGAGACTAAGGCATGCTTCTGACAAGCTATAAGACCTATACACTCAAAACTACAAACACTGCTGAGAACAATGAAAGATAACATAAATATATGGGCAAGAAGCCTCACATTGATTGTTAAGATGTCAACTGTCCCCAGCTGACCTTGGGGTCGCAAAGAGTTGGACACGACTTAGCAACTGAACAACAAGACCATGAAAAGCCATGACAGCCTGGGAGAAAATATCTGAAAGTATATCTCTGATAAAAGATCTGTATCCAGAATACATGCACACACATACAAACATACACATAAATAAACATGCACTGTGCTGCATTTAAATTGTACCTCAATAAAAGTTTAAAAATCAAATCAAATTAGACAATCTCTAGTATCAGAAGGATGATCTCATAAAAATCTGTTTTAAAAAGCCCAGGATTATGCGATCCTTCAGGTCAGGGACTATGAATTTCTGTTTTTCTTTCCTTTCCACCAGGATCTGAACCACACACACAAGTCTTAACAGAACATCTCAATTTAAAAATATAATTATCTCACAAGCAAGAAGTCTGGAAGGAGAGTGTGCCAGGCTTGAAAGCTCAGTAATTTCACCAAGGATGCAAGTTCTCTCTGTCCTGGTTGGCCATCTTTAGCATTCTGGCTTTTCATTCTTATGCTTATCACCTCATTGTCAGAGAATGGCTAATGCCATAAATGGCTAATATTCTCTGGCAACAGCCTCCAAAGCAGTAAGCGATGAAGGGATGAGAGAAAGCAGTCCTCCTTCCTGTAACACTCTATTTAGATGAAAGGAGACCTTTCCCAGAAGCCCCTTGGGTCGCTCTCCTAGGACTGGATCAACCACTGTCAGGACAGACTGAGATGACATAAATCTGCCCTCAACCAATTCCACACTAGGACAGTGGCTGGCCCTCAACAAAAACCAGGATTCTGTTAACAAAGAAGAAAAGAGGTAAACAACTAGTAGGCAACGGCAAGTCTTCTACCATTGTTGACTTACAATTTAAATAGAAACCTTGTAGAGCTTTTACTATTACTGATACACTCAACTGCCTATACTCTATATTCCGGAAAAAAGCATGAATATAATAAATGTGTATTAACCCACAGATAAATGGTTTCATAAACACATTTCTGGTGGTTTATAATAAACCCACTACAGTTGGGTTTAGTGTGAGAAGCCTCAGATTTATTTTATTGAGTAAGGATTTTCAACATGTTATAGAACAGTGGGAAAGTGAATATAGTAGGCATTCATGTGGATTCAAATCAGTCAGAAATTACCAGTAAAGCTTTATCCTGTGTGACTTCAAATCCACCAGTGGAAGTTCTCTAGACTTGAAACTTCAACAAATGTCCTAAGTGACAGCTCTGGGACATGGGGAAAAAAAAAAAAAACAAGCATGCCTGGATTGTAAAGAATAGGGCCTGGGACTGAAAAACCCATGAATAAATTTTGCCTCTATCAACCACTGCCTGTGGGTGATAAAACTGTTTAGTCTCTCTGGTCCTTAGTTTAATTGTATCTATGTAATGACAGAATTGGACTATTTGGTCTCTGCTGTCTCTTTATGCTCTAAAATAAAAAGAGTTGATCTCTGTTTGGTCTCTGCTGTCTCTTCTTGCTTTAGAATGTTGCCCAAAGGGCCAATATCTAGAAAAAGGAAAAAGCTATTTAAATAGATATACTTAAATTTTAGAAGCTTTTTCATATGCATCCAGACAGTAAAGGATATCATTTAATAATATAAAGTCTAAAAAAGTTTTAATAATACAAAAATTTTCCTTTTCTATCAATTCCTAAATGATGGCTCAGATAGTGAAGAATCTGCCTGTAATGCAGGAGACCCAGATTCAGTCTCTGGGAGGGCTACAGTTCATAGGGTCACAAAGAGTCAAACATGACTGAGCAACTAATACTTTCACTTTCAAAGACAAAAAATCAGGCACTGGGTTTTTCTTTCCAATTTCTAGGATAAAAGTTGATACACTCAATCTAATAGAATCTAGTAGCAAAGGAACTTTCAGCTCAAGAGCCCAATATCAACATTCAATCTATCTTCATGTCACAAACAAAAATATCCCATAGAACTTCAGTCAATTCCCTTACATGTCATGCTTAAAATTGTGGGCTCAAGAATGTACATAACATACTTACACTTCCTATAATAGTGAAAGAAACAATAAAATAAACTAAGGAGAAAAAAAAATTAGTCTAGCATTAAAACACCAAACACGTTAAACCAGAAATGTTTACTGTAAAATTTATTCCCTTGAAGATTAACAAATTCACACACTATTCTAAAATAATTATGTGCAACCTGAAATCATCATGAATGATTCTTGATTTACTTCTGCAGAATAACTTAAGCATAATGGAACACATCAGAATTATTCAAAAAGTAAGCAAATACCATACAAATGATCAGCACTGATCCAGAAAGACCCCCTATCCAACCATCTATTGAAGGTTGCCATTATTTAACAAATGTTTAAACACTTCTTACGATTTTTCACAGAGGTACAATCACAAATTATTTTCCTAAGATAATATGTAAGCTCTTTAATTTTGGATGACTTTCAATATTCAAGATATTAAACAAACAAACAAAATGAGGGAAAAAAGCATCAGTCTAGCTGGGATTCCAGCCAATAAAAACTCTACTCCATGGAAAAAAGCAAGAAGTCCACAATCTCACAGTGAGGATGGAAACAATCACCCCCAAAGAGGAATGGTTGTGGATTACTGTGCAAATCACAGAGGACTGAAAAAAGAGGGAGCCTTCAGTCCAGGGTGAGTGAGCAGAGGTGACACCCTTTACAAGAGTTTTATTGAAGGATATCTGCACTGCTAAACAGCCATAGTTGACACTTTCTCTTTCATCTTATGAAAATGCTCTCAAAAGATGAGGTCATAAAGGCTTTTAACTTTGATCTTACAGACTTCCAGGCTTACTTCCCTTAATATTAATATCTGAAGCATTGCTATGACCTGTGACATCTACTCTTTCCTTTGGAATATAATTGCTTTACAATATTGTTAGTTTCTGCTGTACAATGAAGTGAATCATCTGTATGCATACTTACATTCCATCCCTCTTGGACCTCTGTCCCAACCCATGTGCATCCACCCCTCTAGGTTATCACAGAACACTAAGCTGAGCTCCCTGTGCCATACAACAGCTTCCTGCTACTGCTGCTAAGTCGCTTCAGTCTTGTCCGACTCTGTGCAACCCCATAGACGGCAGCCCACCAGGCTCCCCCGTCCCTGGGATTCTCCAGGCCAGAACACTGGAGTGGGTTGCCATTTCCTTCTCCAATGCATGAAAGTGAAAAGTGAAAGGGAAGTTGCTCAGTCGTGTCTGACTCTTAGCGACCCCATGGTCTGCAGCCCACCAGGCTTCCCTGTCCCTGGTATCTTCCAGGCAAGAGTACTGGAGTGGGGTGCCATTGCCTTCTCCGAACAGCTTCCTACTAGCTATCTGTTTTACACATGGTACACATAGTAGTGCATATACGTCAATCCTGATCTCCAGTTCATCCCACCCTCCTCCTCCCACCCCTGTCTCCACATGTCCATTCCTCATGTCTGTATCTCTATTCTGCCTTGGAAATAGATTCATCTGCACCATTTTTTTCTAAACTCCACACATATGCATTAATAAACAATATTTGTTTCTCTCTTTCTGACTTTCTTTACCATGTATGACAGACATGTCTCCTCATTTCTGAGTACCATAACTAAACTATGGCCATGTGTAATTAAACAATACATAAAAGCATCCAAGGCATATCAGTTTGTTCAAGTTATATATTTAAAAACCACTGGTTATATATAGTAGTTATCAAATACTCATTGTTGTTAAGTCCCTCAGTCATGTGCAACTCTTTGTGACCCCATGGACTGCAGCACACCAGGCTTCCCTGTCCTTTACCATCTCCTGGAGCTTGCTCAACCTCATGTTCATTGAGTCAGTGATGCCATCCAACCATCTTATGTTATAAGAATTATAAAATAAACAGAAATTTGAAGCAAGGGCATTCAGACAAAATTTAGCTAAAATGAGAGCATAAAGCTATAAGGTTTAAAGACATTCTAAGCAATCTGAAAAACAACCATAACATACTTTTAATTCTTCATTGAATAAATATTTTAACTTCCTGTGTACGACTTTAATCTATTGTTTAATTCGGGTCAAAATGAAGTAACTCAGTTATGCACTCTGTTATATAAAAGACCCAGAGGATTAAATTACATCTCTCTTTAATAAGATCCTCTGAAATCCTATACTACAATAACTTAGCAGCCAAATTATTTTTCTTCTGTTAATGCTGATTGAGCAGTAAATAATAACTAGCAGAAAAACAAGCATGTAAAATAAAGTGTTTCACACCTTTGCTGCAGCTTTCTTAAATGACCCTGACCTACCAACAACTTTAGTATAAGCTCAAATGCAATTATCTCATCAACCTCTAAATAAAGCAATAATTCAGTGTAGTTTTCAGAGGGCTAATTTTAATGTCTAGATGTTAAAAAACCATATAGGAAAGTATTCAAATATTAGTGTTGAGGCTGAAACAAATAAAAACATCTTTCAAAGCACAGTGTTCTTGTAATGACCTAGTTCAATAAGGAGCCTTAGCCCTCCCAGACTCCACTTTTGCATCTACAAAACAAAGGGTCTGCATAGTACAAACTCTAAAGGTCCCTACCACCTCTAAAACAAGTCCACTAGGCCTTCAGGATAAAGCATGGCAATATGAAAAGGAGAAAATTAGGCAAGGTATTTGATGTAAAGGTCCTGCGAATATGCTTTTGAATCTTCCTAAAGGTTCTGGTGGAGCTCAGTTGGTAAAGAACCTGTCTGCAATGCAGGAGACCTGGGTTCAATTCCTGAGTTAGGAAGATTCCCTGGAGAAGGAAATGGCAACCCACTCCAGTACTCTTGCTGCGGAACCCAATGGACAGAGGAGCCTGGCAGGTTGCTGTCCATGGGGTCGCAAGAGTCGGACACAACTTAGCGACTAAACCACCACCACCACCAAAGATACTGGTATAGAAAAAACAGCAGAGACTCCAAATTCCACTTCTGCTCATTTTTTAATCAGTAGACTGAAAAAAATAAATAATTATACAATTTATAGTCCTCTGTATTTATACTCCTCTGCCCCTTTCACAACATCTCTGGTATGATCTGTGAATTAAGAGAAAACATTAATATAAAAAATGGACACATCAATTTTTTTCTTCTTACATATGAAAACTCAATGAAGGAGGAAACAGAACAGGCTCCATCTTGAAAGCAGGACTCCATCTTGGGCCGGACTGTGGACTTTGAGCTGTATGCCCAGTATCTATGGAAACGACATACCAACTGGAAAACCAGAAAACCCCCCAACCCCCAACGATGGAAGAGCCCCAGGGTTTGTACCTAGACTCTCCATCACCTAAAAGAATACCCTAACTATCTGTGTAACCAAATAAAATCATAAATTCTATTATGCTTATGGGGGTATGACCACAGGCCTATTGGTAATTGTCCACTGTTAACTACCTAGGCTTAAGGCATACGGATCACAGGTTAACTTTGATTGTATCTTTCTTTTCCTTCGTTCAGACTAGCTTCAGAGAATTTGGGGACCTGGGTTTGAGCATGTATACTTAGGGTATATAAGGTTTTCACAAAATCTGGTCGGGGGCCTTGGCTAAGAGGAGACTCTGCCTTGGCCCGCCAGTGTAATAAACTGCACTCCACTATCTGCATTGTGCTTCTGAGTGAGTTTGTTTCCTGGAACGTGTGGCTACATTTGGTGCATTGGCCGGGAAACTCCTCACTTCGAGAAGACAAGTCCCATTTGGGACTACTCCGAGGCCTTGTGGCTCGAATCTTCTAGAAGGGGGAAGGCGTATCCCCCTTCTGGAAGGATTCTGCTTCTCAATATTTGGACCTTTCATGTTAGCAGGTAGTGGACGGCAGCAGGGGAACTGAGCGCTCAGGTGAGGAGGAACCCACCCAGCAAGGTGGAAGAGGGGGCCTGATCACCCCCCTGGGAGGGACTAGAAGGGGCATGGACCCACAGGAGCATGAGAGCAGGCGACAGCGATTGCTTGGTACCCAGGTTGATGAGTGTGTTAGAACTTAGGAAGGAAATTTGTGAATGTCATTTAGAAGGTGGTGTCCACGCTGTCTTTGGGAAAATTATTACCAAGCAATCACCAGGAGATTGTTTGGAGAAGAGACTTGGTGTTTGTGTGCTCATATTCTTCCCTCCCCAAGGAGGTGTCCCATCTGCTGTAAAATTCTTGACCCTCTCAGAACTTTCAAGAAAGAAGGACGGGGATACATAAATGAGTTCGAATTGGCTTTTCCAGAGATGGCCTGGGACGTGGTATATTTAACCCATCTGTGTTTTCATCCAGACCTGATCATATCCACCAAGGCAGAACAGACTTTAAAAGTTAAGGGAGAAACAGTCTTGGACCATGTGGTGTTCTGATTCCACCACGCTGACCAGCAGGTGAAGACATGCTGATCCCCCTTTTCCCTCTGGGATCTGGCAGGTAAGGCTCTTCTCACCCCAATTAGGAAGGAGGCGGAATGGAAATTTAAGTGTTTCACTGATTGGAAATATCAGAAGTACATAGGGTACCGAGAACTTCGTAGACAGAACGAAAAGGAAAAGTAGAAGAAGGCAGAGAAGGTAAGCAAGATGAGGGGAAGTGAATCTAAGGCAACTGTATTGGAGTCCATGATTAAAAATTTAAAGAAGGGGTTTGGAGGAAACTATGGGGTGAAGATGACACCTAACCAACTTCACATACTCTGTGCGGTCGGATGGTCCCCTATGGGATAGGATGGCCACCAGAGAACACCATGAACTTAAAAATAGTGGAAGCAGTCTGTACAGTAGTCACAGGAGAGCCAGGACACCCGGATCAATATCCATATATTGACTCATGGCTAAGGTTAGCTCAAGACCCTCCTACTTGGACAAGGTTCTATATCCAGAAGGGAAAGGGAAAAATATTAATGGCACAAAAATTGACTGATGATAAAAAAGGAAATTCTACAGGATTTGGATGGGGATGACCTGACCCCTCCCCCATACTGGATAATGATGCACCCGCCTCCCAGAGCTCCACCAGGACCGGAGGCCGCCTTAATGCCCTATCCAGGGCCAGGTGAAGTTCCTGCAGCAACCGCTGCTCTTCCGCCAGCTCTCCTGGATATCGTAGAGCTGCCGTTTTGGCAGGCTCTGATCACAGTGATGGAGGCCTCTTGTCAATGCCCCCAGGATTCCACCTCAGCCAGACCTCCTAGATTGAATCCACCTCTCCTAATGAGTACTTATGGAAAGGGGAAGAAAACACAGGAATTAGACAGAGGCTGCACTCCCCAAGGAATAGGGGGAAAGAACCCCACTACAGATGCCCCTCAGAGAGCTACAACAGCCTCCAGTTCTGGACACCTGTGGGCACTACCATCAGCCCCCTGTAGCCTATTATTACCAGCCATTTTCCTCTATGGATATATTAAACTGGCAGAGACATGCTCCACTGTACTCAGGGGAGCCACAAGCCATGATTAGGCTAATGGAGACTATTTATCAAACCCACCACCCTACATGGGATGACATAATCCAACTACTAGTCTCCCTTTTCAACACTGAGAAAAGACACAGGATCCTAACTGAGACCAGAGAATGGTTAAGAGAAATGGCACGTGAGGGTACTACAAACCTGCAGCGGTGGGCAGAACTAGCCACCCCGGATGAGAGGCCCAACTGGGACTGTAACACAGAGGAGGGAGGGGCCACCTGGAGAGATATTGAGTGGCTATTTCACAAGGTCTCAAGAGGGGGCCCGAAAACCTATGGGTATGGCAAAACCCTCCGAAGTGATTCAAAGGGAAAGCGAATTACCCTCTGAGGTGTACAAAAGACTGTGTGAGGCCTGTAGACTTTATATGCCAATAGATCCAGAGGCTGCTGGATCTCAGATGGTGATAAATGCAGCCTTTGTGTCTTAAGCCTACCCTGAATATGTCACCAATTCATGACTCATGATTTTTATACATACCTGAAAACCCAATACCTTTGTTGGGAAGGGATTTGCTGTCTAAATTGGAGGCACAAATGACCTTCCCCACATGAAAGACCCACTCTTCAAGTGGGGTCAATCGCCTATTTAGTCTTCCTCTCAGTAACCCCTCAAGGTGAATGGAGGTTGCACGATCTCCCAGAAGGGAAACTGGATGGGCTAAACAGTCAAGACAGAGAGTTAACTCAACAATTCCCTGAGGTCTGGGTGGAAAACAACCCCTCCAGGGTTGCAAAACAAGTCCCACTGGTAATAGAACTCAAACCCAGTACAATTACGTCAGCACCCACCTTGGGCCTGCCAGACCTTGCTGAGCCGTTTACACTTTACGTGACTGAAAAGGACAAGGTGGTTATGGGAAGGTTGTCCCAGACTATGGGGACATGGGACAGACCTGTGGCTTATCTCCCGAAACCACTGGACAATGGTGCCCCTGGGTGGCTGGGATGCTTAAGGGCAGTTGCTGCAGTTACCTTACTGGTCCAAGAGGCAACCAAGCTGACTTTGGGCCAAGATTTGATCATAAAAGTCCCACATGAGGTCAACACTCTCCTGCGAGGGGACCCCCATAAATGGCTGTCAACATCCCAGATTACTCAATACCAGGGACTGTTAGGTGAGAACCCACATGTTACTATTGAGCCTTGTCAGGCCTTGAATCCGGCCACTCTCCTTCCTGTGGGAGAAGGTGGGCCTTCACATGATTGCAAGGAAATGTGCCAGCAGACCTGACTTAGAGACCAGTCAATCCCAGACCCAGATTTGGTCCTGTACACCAATGGCACCAGCCTGGTGAAACAAGGACGACTGTCAGGATATGCAGTAGTCACGGAAGAAACCATCACTGAGGCTAGCTCTCTGCCATCACACTGGTCTGCTCAAGGGGCCAAACTATATGCTCTAATCCGTGCCCTCCAGCTGACAAAAGGTAAGAAGACAAATATTTACACAGACTCGAGGTATGCTTTTGCCACACTACATGTACACAGGGCTCTGTACAGGAGAGATGCCTTTTGACAGCTAGTGAAAAGATATTAAAAATAAGGAAGAAATTAAGACCCTATTAGATGCTGCCTGGGAACCAGAAAGGATTGCAGACATACACTGCTGAGGACATCAAAAAGAGGATACCCGCTGGGCTCGGGGAAATAGACTGGCAGATAAGACCACTAAACAAGCAGCTGAGAGATTGGGGGTTACAAGTGAAGCCCCTATTAAAGCTCTCGTATTGGTGGAGCTGCCTGAGCTAAGGCTAGACTCTCCAAAATACACTGAAGCCCAAAGCGGAAGGGGCCATCAAAACTGAAAAGGGATGGTGGGAATTGCCAGGTGGCAAATTATTGGTACCGGAGGAGCTGGCACCCACTCTGGTAAGCCAAACACACCAAGCAACCCACCTAGGCCATGATAAACTGGAAGAGCTAATTTGAAAATATTTCTTGGTTCCCCGCCTCTCTTCCTTATACAGGACAGAATCTCAGACTGTACTGCCTGCTCACAGATCAATGCTGCCTCTCGGCACAGACAGAAACATCTGGGGATTCAGCTAAAAGGCACGCTGCCCTCTGAACACCTGTAAGTGGACTTCATTGAAATGAAACCTCACAGACACAACCATTACCTGCTGGTCATGGTATGTACCATGTACATGTAACATGTACCATGTTCTCGGTATGGGTAGAAGCTTTTCCTACCTGGACTGAAAGAGCATCAGAAGTAGCCCGGTGCCTGCTTAGGGATATAGTTCCCAGATTTGGATTTCCTACCAGCATTGGATCAGACAATGGTCCGGCTTTCATAGATGATTTAGTACAAGTAAGCAAAACGTTTTAAACATCAAGTGGAAATTACATACAGCATATAGGACCCAGAGTTCTGGGATGGTGGAAGGAACAAACCAGACACTTGAAGAGACACTCTCCAAGTGGATCATAGAGACTGACTGCTCCTGGGTGGACTTGTTTCTGATGGCTCTGCTCAAACTCAGGATGACCCCATGGTCCCATAGCTATTCTCCATACGAAATTGTGTATGGGAGGCCCCCTCCCATAATAAAACAGGTGTCAACAAATTTGTCTCAGGGATGGGGAGATGAGATTTCACAGCAGATGGAACAACTGGGTAAAGTAATAAATCAGGTAACTAAGTTTGTACAAGAGAGGGTGGGCCATTCCCCCTTGGGGACCAGATACACGAATTTGTGCCTGTGGATCAGGTGTGGGTCAAGGATTATAAACACGACTCCATGGCCCCACATTGGAAGGGTCCATACACTATTGTTCTAACCACCCTTCTGGCAGTTAAAGTTGCAGGTGTCACTCCCTGGATCAACCACATGAGCATGAAGAGACATACCACGCAGACCCAGAAAACGCTGAGTGGACTGTGCAGAGGGACCCCACTGACCCTCGGGAGACTAAGATCATCCTTAAGAAGAAGAAGGAAAAGAAGATCCCGGATGAGCCCCTTCAGGATCAAACCGCATAATCAACTCCTGCTGTTTGGCCTCATCAACGTGATTTTGAATTTAACTTCCATTTCAACTCAGGACAATGTTATCATCTCTAGGACACATTCCTGCATGGACTTCCACAAGACCTCCAACTGCTGGGTATGTGCGGCTATGCCTCTGTCTATGATGGATGGACTTCCTTGGTGGTTTTTACCGCTCTACCAAGGAGATTTTAAACCACTCTGCTCTTTTCTGGGATGCCACAACAGACTTTCCTTTCTCTTGTCAATCATAATCTCTCCCTGCTCTCTTGGTGTAAGCCAGACCTACAGTCAGTAGACTCGGGTCATGGGGTTACATTTGATGTAAACACCAGTTTCATAGGAGTAACAAAAGCCTATACCTCATATTTAAAGAAAAAAAAAGGAAAAAAGCTCTCCCTGACCAGCAAGGCATAACAGGCCTCTAACATCCAAGTCTGGGATGAATATTTTTCGATGACTCCAGAAAAGGGTCAATTAATTAATTACTCCCGTTGTTATATGCTGGGAACAAAAAGAACAAAGGGTAGGGTTTGTTGACCATTCCTTACACCCAAAAGAACTAAAAGATATGGGGTATCTATCCCCCAAACAATGTAAATGAACATTCGAGGTCACATACCACCCCAACCAGTCCATCCATTGGCCAGGCTCTGATTGGACATGTAACCCTGGAATCCACTGGATGGCACCCAAGGAAATCCAATGGCTTTGTGGGCCTACCTTTTGGCCTTGGTTACCAATCGGCTGGGTAGACTGCTGCACACGGGTTTACTTTTGCCTGTGGTAGCCTAAAGCCTAACCTACAACAAGCCCTGGTAAATCTACTTTATTTACATGCTAGGTGGACAAGGTCTGTGTTTCAATGGTATGAGTAGGCTGCTGCTGCTGCTAAGTCGCTTCAGTCGTGTCCGACTCTATGCGACCCCATAGACGGCAGCCCACCAGGCTTCCCCGTCCCTGGGATTCTCCAGGCAAGAACACTGGAGTGGGTTGCCATTTCCTTCTCCAATGCATGAAAGTTAAAAGTGAAAGTGAAGTCGCTCAGTCGTGTCTGACTCTTCAAGATCCCATGGACTGCAGCCTACCAGGCTCCTCCATCCATGGGATTCCCCAGGCAAGAGTACTGGAGTGGGGTGCCACTGCCTTCTCCGTATGAGTATATTGCTGCCTTATTTGTACCTTCTACAGGGACAACAAATATTATGATTAAAGTAGAAGCCTTGACTAATTTCACAAAACAGGCCCTCCTAGATGGTGCTAAAGCCATCCAAGCCTTAAATGAAGAACAAATCCAAATGAGAAAAGTGGTATTTCAAAATAGAATGGCTTTGGACATGCTCACAGCTGCTCAAGGATGGACCTGTGCTATAATTAAGGTTGAATGTTGTGTATATATTGCTGATTTATCTGGCAATGTATCAGCTGCTTTAGATGACATGAAAAACCAGGTAAAAGCAATGTCAAATGAAAACATTCCTTTCTGGACTTCAGTCCTATCTTGGATGAAGGGTGAATGGTGGAAAACTATATTTACCATTGTTATAGTTGCCTGGATAGTTCTGCTTTGTGGACCCTGCATTTTACAATGTACTATGAACTTTGTAACCCAAAGGTTGGTGTCATTCTCCCGAACTGGTGGTCAGAGAGCCAGGGTGCAATATATCCCTATGAGTGATGCTCATAGTATGAGTTAAGAGCATCAAGAGGGGGGAATGAAGGAGGAAACAGACAGAACAGGCTCCATCTTGAAAGCAGAACTCCATCTTGGGCCGGACTGTGGACTTTGAACTATATGCTCAGTATCTATGGAAACAACATACCAACTGGAAAACCATAGCCCCCCACCTCCCGACCCCCAGCTCCACCATGGAAGAGCCCCAGGGCTCGTACCTAGACTGTATATAGCCTAAAAGAATACCCTAATTATCTGTGTAACAGAATAGAATCATAAATTCTGCTATGCTTACTGGGGTGTGACCACAGGCCTATTGATAATTGTCTACTGTTAATTACCTAGGCTTAAGGCATACAAATCATGGGTTTAAGGCATACGAATCATGGGTTAACTTTGATTATATCTTTCTTTTCGTTTGCTTAGACTAGCTTCAGAGAATTTGAGGAGCTGGGTTTGAGCATGTACACTTAGGGTATATAAGGTTTTCACAAAAACTGGTCGGGGGTCTTGGCTAAGAGGAGACTCTGCCTTGGGCCCGCCAGTGTAATAAACTGCACTCCACTATCTGCATTGTGCTTCTGAGTGAGTTTGTTTCCCGGAATGCGTGGCTACAACAAAAACATTTCCATTTTGTTGTTGTTGTTGTTACTGTTGAAGGCTCAAACCAGGGTGGAGGGCTGAAAGATGATTAGTGCATTTTCTCAGAAGATTCACCAGCAGTTAATATTGTCAGCTCAGGAGCCAGGCGGCTGCTGCTGCTGCTGCTGCTGCTGCTGCTGCCTCTGCTGCCTGAGTTCAAATCCTGGCCCCCACTCACTAGCTGAGAGACTCCCTCGTCTGTAAACTGGGAGATAATGATAGTGCCCAAGTCATCAAGCTGTTGTGAGAATTAAATGAGTTGATATTAATAAAGCACTCAGAAAGCCCAAGTGAGGACTTCACACATGTCAGCTGTGAACACGTGGAACTCACAGTCTAGTTACAACCCACTGGCCACACATGGTGTTTCACAACAGTTTAGGGAAAACAACAAAAGCTAAAGAAGCAGGCAGTATTTGTTTTTCCTTTTTAAATTCTTGTTTACTTTTTTCTGCAGACCTTTTCCCACCACGTAAGAGTTTTAACATCAACTTTAACATGGACTTTAACATGAACTTCTCTCCTGCCAAGACTTTTAACATGAACTTCTTCCCATAGTAACCCTTACAAGGGTGTCCGCATCCTAAAGATGTCTAAGCAGAGAAATCAACCCTCCATCAAAGAAGACACTGAACAACAGGATTCTGTGTACTTTGAGACAAGTACTTTCTCCATCCAACTCTATAGTCAAATTTGACCCAATCCCATCTAAATAAATAGGCTCTTCTTTTTGTTGGTTGTGTTGATAGCCAAAGAAAACAGAGCAAGCAGTTCCTTCCTAAGATGAGGGGCATTTTCATTAACCAAAAAATGTTTATTTTTCTCTTGTCTCTTCTTAATGGTTTTGATGCAAAAAAAATAAATAAATAAACTTTCCATGTTCAGTTGTAAGTCCTAGCCAGTATGACCGACTTTGCTAAAGGAAACCTGAAAACGTCACAATAATCTATGTACTGAGTTCTAGGAGATCTCTACCACTACAATATTGTAAAGTAATTAGCCTCCAATTAAAATAAATAAATTTATATTTAAGAAAATAATGCCTTTTGGTGATCTTCTTCATACTACTAAAGCATTTAATCCTATCATGCTTCCATTTCACTTCTTGATCTTTCTTTCTACGGAACTGCAAAAAAGAAGGTCATCCAGGGAGAACACCTTAGAGTATCCAAGGGCACAGGCATAGTCTAGCATTTTCAGTCAGAGGATCAATCCCTCCCTCATCCCCACGTCATCTTCTTCATTCTGACCTCTGCTGACCCCCTCCCTCTGTGACAACTTGAGTCTATTCTCCATTGAGTCCTTCTCCCCACTCACCAACCACACACAATTCTCTTCTAATTTGAAAAAGGTGCTCCCTTCAATTACTATTCTGTGCTGCTTCTTTCAAAACACATGCTTCCTCTTACTTTCTCAACATCTTTTCTGTGTTGAACCTCTAAGATGTCTCTATCTGCCACAAATCAAACAGCACTGTATCCTGAAGGGCCACCAATGGCCTTCTAATCAGCAAATGAAAGAGCTTTGTTCTCAGTCCCCATTCTACTTGTCTTCTTGAAATGTCAGAAAGTGATAACCAATACCTTCTAAAAATTATGCTTGGTCATTGGCTCTGCAGGCAGGGTTACCCTGACCTCCTTCTGTTTCCCTATCTCAGTCTCTCCAGATCCATCTTCCTCCTTCCACTCCACAAACATGGTGTTCGCCCAGGTGTATCCTCACCTGGGAGCTGTTCTCCCAGGTGTATCCTTCCGTCCTTTTTGGTGGCTGTCATTTAGTCACTAAGTTGTGTCCGAATCTTTTGCAGCCCCATGAACTATAGCCCACCAGGCTCCTCTGTCCATGGGATTTCCCAGCAAAAATACTAGAGTGGGTAGCTCTTTACTTTTCCAGGAGATCTTCTTGACGGAGGGGTTGAACGCACTTCTGCATTGGCAGGCGAATTCTTTACCACTGAGCCACCAGGGAAGCCCTTCTGTCCTTTAGCCAGCTATAATTTCCCCTTAGGTACAACATCTTTAAAAATACTCTTTTGCTCTCTCCGACCAGCCTAGACATCCCCTCATGGCACAACAGAGCCAGTTGCTAGTTTGACAGGTTCTCAAAAGTTATAAATTCAAACACATCTTTCTGGTTACTGAAATCACTGACACTTGCTCTTGAACTCTCTTACTGGTACCTGCTAAGCCTGAAACTCTAGGATAAACCTTGCTTTTTCCCTCTCCACATCTACCACTCACCTTCCTCCTATTAACCCTGTTGGTTAATTATCCAAGTTCAGTAAAGTTTTTTTCAAGTTCTTTTTATTGAACTCTCTCCTAGCTTTCTTTCAACTATTAGACCAGGAGCTGGCTAAGTATGATCCACAACCTGCCATTTGTTTATGTACATAAAGTTTTATTAGACCACAGCAATGCCCATTCATGTATGTGTTACATATGGCTGCTCTTACACTCCACCAGCACAGCTGAGGAGCTGCACAGAGACTGTATGGCCAGAAAACTCAAAATTATTTACTGTCTTGACTTTTACCAAAAAAAGTTTGCTGCCCCTGGTTGAGGCCTTTTTCAGCTCACACATAAACTGCTTCAAGGGCCCCTAAACCATCTTCCATGCCAAGTTTCACACTTTCACTAATCTTCCTACCATCTGGTTAATTTTCCTAAAACATCATTTTAAAAATATTATTCTCTTGCTCAAAAATTATGGGACTTTCCATTATGTCCAAGATAAAAGTCCAAAGGCAGAGCAGCATCTCATGTAACTCTGTACTTTATGTTGTGACGAGCACCTTGCTGGACACCAAGCACCTTGTAAATACAGAAGTTTGGCTTCAAAGACTCTTTTGAGTATGGTCTCAGGACTTCCTAGCCTGAGTTCCCGCTGCTCTGCATCTTTATCCCCAGAAAGTTCCTGATTCAGTCATTCTAATCCATCTACAGTTCCAAGGCAGGCTTTACTGCCTTATATTTTGCACTTCTGAGTCTTCATTCTTACTATTCACCAGACCAGGACAGGTCCTTTTGTGTCCACACAATTCCATCCTTTCTTTCAAGATCAAATTAAGGTATGACCTAACCTATCTAGAATTCCTTTCTTGGTCTTTCTGAAACAGACTTTCCCTGTTGATAGCAGAGTACTTCGTATTTTATACAGCTAACCTGGCAATGTTGTTTTGTTTTCTTGCTTAAATTCTGTATTATCATGTGCTTGCCTTTCATCCCATCTCCCTCAATAAGTTAACATAGCACATTATATTAAATGTTCAGGTAAACCTCCTCAAATATTTTTCAGGGAATAAATTTGTAAACAAATGGCTCACTAAAGGCAGATCTGTGATTCTTGGCTGCCCCCAGAAAACATCTGTCCATATCTAGGGACATTTTTGACTGACTAAAGAGAGGAAGTAGGGGAGGGAAGAAGGTGCTACTGACATCTAGTGGGTGGATACCAGAAATGCTTCTAAACATCACCCAATGCGCAGGACACTCCCCCTACTACAAAGAATTATCCTGTCTAAATAGGTTAGACATTCAACAATGCTGAAGGTGAGTATCCCTGATGTAGTTCAATCCTTTACTAACCTGGGATCCTAGAAACATTGTATCTACAAACATAGCAATAAGAAAACACTACTTGTTGAGTACTTTCTTCTAACTTTGTAACTCTGACAGAAAAGGTCAGTTTTCATTTCAATTCCAAAAAAAGGTAATGCCAAAGAACGTTCAAACTATTGTACAATTGCATTCATTTCACATGTGAGCAAGGTAATGCTCAAAATCCTTCGAGCTAGGCTTCAGCAGAACGTGAACTGAGAACTTTCAGATGCACCAGTTGGATTTAGAAAACGCAGAAGAGCCAGAGATTAAATTGCCAACATCCGCTGGATAACAGAAAAAGCAAAGGAATTCAAAAAAAAAAATCTACTTCTGCTTCACTGACTGTGCTAAAGCCTTTGACTGTATGGATCACAACAAACTGTGGAAAATTCTTCAAGAGACGGGAATACCAGACCGCCTTACCTACTTCCTGAGAAACTTGTATGCAGATCAAGAAGCAACAGTTAGAACAGGACGTGGAACATGGGCTGGTTCCAAATTGGGGAAGGAAGGAAGGAATTTATCAAGGCTGTATATTGTTACCCTGCTTATTTAACTTATATGCAGAGTACATCATGTGAAATGCCCAGCTGGATGAAGCACAAGCTGGAATCAACACTGCTGGGAAAAATATCAACAATCTCAGATATGCAGATGATACCACTCTAATGGCAGAAAGTAAAGAAGAACTAAAGAGCCTCTTGATGAGGATGAAAGTAGAGAGTGAAAAAGCTGGCTTAAAACTCAACATTCAAAAATTGAATCATGGCATCCAGTCATCACTTCATGGCAAATAGATGGGGAAAAAGTAGAAACAGTGATAGAATTTATTTTCTTGGCTCCAGAATCACTGCAGACAGTGACTGTACCCATGAAATTAAATGACACTTGCTCCTTGGAAGAAAAGCTATGACAACTTCAGTTCAGTTCAGTTCAGTCGCTCAGTCACATCCAACTCTTTGCAACCCCATGAATTGCAGCATGCCAGGCCTCCCTGTCCATCACCAATTCCCGGAGTTCACTCAAACTCACATCCATGGAGTCGGAGATGCCATCCAGCCATCTCATCCTCTGTCGTCCCCTTCTCCTCCTGCCCCCAATCCCTCCCAGCATCAGAGTCTTTTCCAATGAGTCAACTCTTTGCATGATGTGGCCAAAGTACCAGAGTTTCAGCTTTAGCATCATTCCTTCCAAAGAACACCCAGGACCGATCTCCTTTAGAATGGACTGGTTATGACAACTTAGAGTGTATTAAAAGGCAAGACTGTATGGTCAAAGTTATGGTTTTCCCAGTGGTCTTGTATGGACCATAAAGAGTGCTGATGCTTTCGAAATGTGGTGCTGGAGAAGATTCTTGGGAGTCCCTTGGAGAGCAAAGCGATCAAACCAATCTTTGGGAAATCAACCCAGAATATTCACTGGAAGGATTAGCGCTGAAGCTGAAGCTCCAACACTTTGGCCACCTAATGCAAAGCCTGACTCATTGGAAAACACCCTGATGCTGGGAAAGATTGATGGCAGGAGGAGAAGAGGGCAACAGAGGACTAGATGATTGGATGGCAATTCCAACTCCATGGACATAAGTTTGAGTAAATTCTAAGAGATAATGAAGGACAGGGAAGCCTGGTGTGCTGCAGTCCATGGGGGCACAATGAGTCGGACATGACTCATGAGTTGTTCAGCTTGTTGTTCAGAACAACTTTGATAGAAAATAAAGAAGTGAATGATGTTTGAATACCTATTTGGCTATAAGCTAGCTTCCAGTAACCCAGATATAATATTTGATCATTGGGAAACTTGAAATAAGAGAATTCACTGGCTTTGGTAACATATACTAACTGTGGCATAAGTCAGTGCTTACAGGTGTTATGGTTATGCTTGTGTTAGGATCAAGCTGCTATCTTATGTAAACTGTCATTTGTAAATGTGAACGCCCTAGAGTTCAGTCCTTTCAATTTATCTCTATCTAGATTTAATCTCTTGGTGATATCAACCAATAACAGTTCTTTAAACATCATCAATACCCTGAAGCCTCCCAAATTTATATTTCAAGTTCAACCTTCTCTCCCAGGTTCCAAATGGTTACAACTGACTCCCCACTCATTTTTCAAATAATAGGTAAAATGTATTATGTCCCTTTTAATCCAGTTGCTTTAATACTTTCCTGGAAAGCTGTCCCTCATGCAGGGACTCCACAATTCAATCTTCCTCCATCTTGGAGCCCAGCCATCTTTACCTGTCACCTCCTCCTCCTTTTCCAAACACTAGGCAAACATAGAGACTACAGAATCAGGCACAGGTTTCTCACTGCCTCAGTCTGGAAATAACACCCACATCACTTCCCTTAAATTAGCTATACCACCCTGTCTAAGGGTAAGGAGTCCAGGAAGGATAGTCCCAGATGCACCAGAAAAAAGTATGAAACAGAATTGGTGAAAGCATAGCAATGACTCTGTTGCAGGGTCTAAAATTGAACTCCTGATCTCCAGCCTCAACCTAGTCTTTCTAACTCATTCCATCTCAGTAAATGCCAAACCCCATCCTTCCCACTGCTCAGGACAAAGACCTGGAAGTCAAGGTCTTTCCCTCATAATCCACATCCAACCTGTCAGCAAGTCCTCTCAGCTCTAGGTTCAAACCATATCCCGAATTCAACCATGTCTCACTACTTCTACTGTTATCTTGTCCATTTCACATCTGAATGTTTAGAACAGCCCTGTTTCTACTCTTGACCTCAAAGAGACCATTTTCAACACAGCAGACATTTTGATCTTTTAAAAACTTAAGTCCCATCATGACATCCCTAAGCTCACCCTCAAATTGTTTCCCGTGTAACTCAGAGAAAAGCTCAAGCTCTTACAATGGCCCACACAATCTGTACAACATGTCTACACAATCTGTCTCCTTACCTGCACGCTCCCATCATGATCACTTCCTTATCTCCCCCCTTGACTATCCCACTACTGGCACCAACACTGGCCTCCTTTCTATTCCTTAACTATATCAGGCACGGTGCCATCTCACTTTTTTCATAGTTACTATTCCTGCTAACAAAAACTCACTTTCCCCAGATGCCCAGGTGGCTCCTTCAAGTCTTTGCACAATGCCATCTTCTCAGTGACAGCCTCATTTCAGTTCAGCTGCTCAATTGTGTCCAACTCTTTGTGATCCCATGGACTGCAGCACGCCAAGCTTCCCTGTCCTTCACCAACTCCTGGAGCTTGCCCAAACTCAAGTCCATCAAGTCAGTGATGCCAATCAACCATATCATCCTCTGTCATCCCCTTCTCCTCCTGCCTTCAATCTTTCCCAGTATCATGGGCTTTTCCGAGTTAGTTATTCACATCAGGTGGCCAAACTATTGGAGCTTCAGCATCAGTCCTTCCAGTGAATATTCAGGACTGATTTCCTTTAGGAAGCCCCCTGACTACTCTTCAAAGCCCACACTTTGCCCCATCCACACACCTTAGCTCCAGAATGTCCTGTCCCTCTCCCTGCTTTATTTGGTTTTGCTGCATGCACTATTACTTTCTAGTATCTAATATTGTTTTCCTGTTCATCTCTCCCTGCTAAAGTATAATAAACTCCATGAGAATCATATTTGTCTATTTTGTCCACCGAGCATCTCCAACATTTAAAACCATGCTTCAAATATAGCAGCTCCTCACAAATATTCATTGAGTAAATTAGTAGCCATTGCCCAAATCTCATTTTAAACTACTGGTAACTTTAGAACTTAACAACTTACAACCATATATTAAGCTAAAACTCGGGCAGGACAGAAATTGTAATATACTCATCATTTCAACTTTAGCAAAATTCCTGACAGAGAGTAAACAGTAATTATTGGTTTAATTGAATCTGTTGAATTATTACCATTTTAATACATTCTGCTTATCCATGTTTTAAAGATTTAGCCATGACAATTGTGTGGCTGACTTGTAATCATAGTGGAATAACTTACATTTCCCTCCATATTTTAAAAATCTTTTCCTTTTGGTTAAGTAATTTGAGTCAACTCTTTGCATGAGGTGGCCAAAGTATTGGAGGGCCACTCATTGGAAAAGACCCTGATGCTGGGAGGGATTGGGGGCAGGAGGAGAAGGGGATGATAGAGGATGGGATGGCTGGATGGCATCACCGACTCGATGGACATGAGTTTGCGTAAACTCTGGGAGCTGGTGATGGACAGGGAGGCCTGGCATGCTGTGATTCATGGGGTCACAAAGAGTTGGACACGACTGAGCGACTGAGCTGAACTGGACTGAAGTAATTTGAAATCAAGTTGCATTGTGACAAGGTTGTGACAGCCAGAAAGCTGTGATGATGGAGTGTGAGCTTGCCAGCTCTTATTCCAGAATCCATGCTGCTGCACACATTGTCTTACCTGCTTTCATCAACGTAAATGGTTTTCAGATGCTTTAGTACATCTGATGTCTTAAAGACACTACCTGGTAATTTCACCATTTAGGTACTCTATTATCTAATTGCAAAGTAAAGCTATAATTGATAACTGGGAGCTACATCAATTCTGAAACTGACTCAACTTTAAGCAGAATTCTGTTGAATTCTGAAATACATTGTCCAGTTCGATGCTATAAAAATTACATGTTATAAATATGGTTCTTTTGACTAATTAAAAGGCCAAGTTCTTCCAAACAGATTTGTAGCCTCAAAACGAATAAGCTTATCTTGGCTATAACTGAATAAAATACACTGTGTGCATGATGCTTAAATTGATTAGACTATCCAAGATAAAAAACAATAGAAGACTAATAGGATTTCTAGATATTGATAATGCTACACTATCAAAAATGAAAAAGTGATTTTAAACTGAAACTAATAAAAATAATTCTTTTCTTGCATAGAGTTGAAACACTGATAGAAGTTGTTGATTCTGAAGCTCTATACCTAGGTGGAGAGTTTGTTGGTATATTCAATTCCATACAACAGTTAAAAACCTATCCAAATAGCTCAGAGAGTAGTCCAGGTTTTAAAGATGATCTAGTGGCTACAGGCAAAAATGATATTGTAGAATCTCTAAGAACAAAGAACTGAGGAATAATTCTAAAGTCATTTGGTAGTCCAGGGGTGAAAAACAGAAAGAAAAGAGGTTAGTTTATTAAGCTAACTCTGGAATTTTCATATGCATTATTAAATTAGCAGATTTGATGCAAGAAAATAAACACTAGTAATGCCTACATATATATATATATATGAACTTCTAAAAATACTTTTGAAACACATGATGTAAAATATGGATCCAAGGGATGTGACTTAATTTAGACTTCACTAATTGAAATATGTCATCAGTAATGTAAGTTAACTGATTCAGTAATAATGTAGGAAAATTCAGGCCCTTAATGTTTAATATTAGGGAATGCAATTGCATCATAAACTGTAATTCATTTTACCTCATTTTATTTAGTAAACACTAACATTTTACTATGTAACATGTAGTACTTGAACTTATAAACAATATTTTTTAAAACCTTCTAGCTTGATGGTAAATTTAGGCCAAGTGCCCTCTCACTTTGATATGAATAAGTCAGACTAGAAAAAATCTGTGGAAATCTTTAAAAAAGACTAAAATTTGTCAATGTGTAAGGATACTCTAGGAGCTATAAAAACATAAATACTGATTAGTCATTATTTGAATACAAAGAATATAATATATTTTAGAGTATCAAAGGTATTTCTGATTGTTAGTATAAATACTGCTCTGCATAATCTATATTCATGTTTATTTCTACTAATAAGAGCAACATGTCATTAAAAACTGTAGTGAGCTATAACTGGATATAACAAACTGCTTCTAAGTAATTATAAAGTTCTAATAAAGAACTTCAAATATGAAAGTTAAATTTTACTTTGTTTACCTCTTAAAATTTCCTAGATCCTCTAAACCAGACTGCAAAAAGTAATCCAGATAAGTGCAAAAAAAAAAAAAAAAAAATAAGGACCAAAATTTGTTTTCATCACGTGCTGTTAAAAACTAGTGTTACATGTTATACGCAACTGTTTTAAATAAGTGATATATGAATTCATGAGTCAGTAATCCATTCTGAGAATAATATCTTGGCTTTCTAAAATTTGTCAGGCTATTCACTAACATACCTTACTAACAGTATATAAGAGCTTTGAAGAAAACATTTATTGAATGTCAGTAAGAATTGTGCTAAGAAGGAAGGATACAAGATGATCAAGACCCATTATTACTCTTAAGTAGTTTATAATCTAGTAGGGAGGCAAATAAACAGATAAGACTTCAGCTCTGTGGGGTAAGTCCTGGGGTAGAGAGGTAAATGCCAAAGGGTACAGCAGCACAGCACGGGGGCCCCTGACCCAGTGCAGCTGACTGCCTGGGGAAGGAGGAGGAAACCCGAGAGCCTTACTCGAGGGAGTGAAACCCAGAGCGAGTAGTCAAGACTTACATGTTCTCCAGTGAGGGAAGAAGTTAGAGTACTAGCAAAGACATAGAAACCACAGAGAGCCTGCGAGATTCAAGGAACCGAGAGAAGCCAAAACTAAAACTATAGATAAAGGCAAGCAATGAAATCTGAGTGCTTTACTACACACTTTGGATTTTTCTCTTGAAGGCAAGAAAGAGCCTGTGAAGGTTATTAAGTAGAATAAGGATGGGATTAGATATATAAAGGGCTTCCCTGATAGATCAGTTGGTAAAGAATCTACCTGCAATGTAGGAGACCCCTGTTCAACCCCTGGGTCCGGAAGATCCGCTGGAGAAGGGATAGGCACCCACTCCAGTATTCTTGGGTTTCCCTTGTGGCTCAGCTGGTAAAGAATCCGCCTGCAATGCAGGAGACCTGGGTTCAATCCCTGGGTTGGGAAAATCCCCTAGAGAAGGGAAAGGCTACCCACTCTAGTATTGTGGCCTGGAGAATTCTATGGACTGTATAGTCCATGGGGTCACAAAGAGTTGGACTGAGGACGACTGGACTGAGCGAATTTCACTTTAGATATGTAAATTAGGAAGACCACTATAGAAAAAACTTAGAGCAGAAAACTACAGGAGATAAAAGTAAAGATCAAAAATAAGGATTTGGAACCAAAAGAACAACTTTGAGAGATACTAAAAATTAAGAATGGATATGATTTTGAAATGGGAATGAAGGAGAAAAGGATGACTTCCAGTTTTCTGAATGAACTTACTCAGTAGCTGATGATGCCACCCACTGAGATGGAAGAGAGGAGAAAGAGGGAAAAACTGGGAGAGGAAAGCTGATGGGTTCAGCTCAGTTTTTATCTGCTGAGTGTACAGACCCTTGTGCTCCAAGGCAGCTATGTCTCCTGGAAGGCAGCTGAATGTGCAAGAATGAACATACATACTTATTAAAAACCAACTGATTTTAGGGCCGGATAAAAATAGCTGAAACTCCAGTACTTTGGCCACTTGATGTGAAGAAATGACTCATTGGAAAAGACCCTGATGCTAGGGAAGATTGAAGGTGGGAGGACACGGGGATGACAGAGGATGAGATGGTTGGAGGGCATCACCAACTCGATGGACATGCATGAGTTTGAGTAAGCTCCAGGAGTTGGTGATGGACAGGGAAGCCTGGTATTCTGAAGTCCTTGGGGTCACAAAGAGTTGGACACAACTGAGAGACTGAACTGAAAAATAGGTTCGATTCTAATCTCTGCTACTTAAAAGCTGGTTGACCTTAATATTCTCTAAGCCACAGTTTTCTTATCTGTAAAATGATGACCCTAACAAACACGAAGCAAGGATATGGTAAGGAGTGAAGTTAGTATACAGAAAATGCTAGATGAGCATAAGGTGTGCAATAAATGACACCTCTTGCTACATCTACACCTAGAGAAAAAACTTTTTTTGAAGTAAAATAGGTATGATATAAGTAAATTCTCTTTCATTTTATTATGAACTTTCTCTTTCATTTTATTATGAACTTTTAAAAAATTTCAGCCTATTTGTCCTTATCTTAATAAATGCCAAACATTTTTTCAAAAAGTTTTGAGATATTAATCAATATATTCTGCAAGATTTAAAGTCATTTAAAGATTTCATTCAAATAGGAATCATTTCACCCAAATGGGAGTTTATTCTATGGTAATGAAAGTTCAAACAAGAAAATTCAAATGTATTTAAGGCATGTGGATGTAATGGGGAAAGCTTTGGACTTGGAGTCAGAAGACTATTGTGAAGTCCCAACTCTGACTTGGGACTTAATAGTCCCAAGCATCCCTTTACACATGCACAAGATGAACAGATTGGCCTGTATTTCTGCTAAGTCTAAGGATGCTGAAGGAGAAGGATTTATGATGTTTACAAAATTAAAGCCATCAAGCCATGAACCCTTGACAAAAACTTCACATTTCCTGTGGGTTAAAAGAGATGAACCCACTCCTGATGACCAAAGAACAGAGGCTTCCATTCTGACTCTGATCTGATCATCATCCGCAGGGGAAGAGTTTAGTACTGGGGAGGGAGAAAAAGAAAGAATGAGAGCAATCTTTCCTTCTCTCGAAATCTCTCCCATTCCTACCACCAATTCAGCAGCTGGGTTTGAGCTGAAAGACCAGAAGGTCAGTCACTCAAGATTTCTGATTCTCAAACCTGGCTGAACATGAACAACACTGAGAACTTAATTAAAAAAAAAACAAACCAAATTCCACAGCATTAAAATATCACTAGGAGTAAACCCTATATGATTTACAGGGGTTGGGTTTCATTTTGTAAAAAGTGATATGAAGCATCTTGTGTAATAACCTCACTCTAATGTTAAACCTAAGACTATATTGTCTTTAGCTTCATCTAACCATGCTGAATCAAAAATTTGTTCTTAAGTATAAATATACACACCCTATGGTAATTAACTGGATCACCCTGGTTTGCACGGACTCTACCAACTTTAGCTTTGAAAGTTCCAAGTCACAGGAAACTCCTGGGTCCCTGGAAAACAGGGACGGTAGGTCAATCTAGCTCACACGTGCACACACGCATGCACACACACACATTCTTATACAGATGGACACAAACTTTTAAGTAATGCCCAGTGTGTCGGAACAAAGTACAGATATACAGTAGCCTTCTCACAAAGCACTGCCTCTAAGATGACATCATCATTCACTCAGGTACATGGTCACACTTTCAGACCTCAGATGCCACTGCGATCAAAAGACAGGCAGTGAATGGCATAGGTGACATATCATCATACTATCATCCATTTCACTACAGCCCATGCTACTAATATTTAAGTTCAATAACCAGCATTTTAAAAAACTACTCTGAAGCCCCTGCTTCCCAATTGCCTTTGATCTACTTTTGTAAAAACTCAGGCATTTTTGAGGAATAACCTCTACTATTTGACGAATTTTTTAATGGTCTTTGTAATTTTTTGTTACATTTTTTCCTGCAATGATACCAGTGAAATTACATAATAATATATAAAGACATTAGACAATGGTCATATCTATCTATAAATTAAAACCTCAGTTATCATGTCATTTAAATGAATCACTAACAGAAAGCAAACTAACTTGGAACAACATATATACATCAGAAAGCACATTACTCTGAATTTTAAAATTGAACTCATTTCAGAAATCATTTCCAGAAGCATATTATTATAACAAATATATTGTCCTTTGTTGCCTGATGAGAACCTAAGATTCTAAGATCTAGTCATGATCATACAAGCAAATAATGCACACATGGTAAGTATACATCTCCTCATTTGTGACATCACCAATTGTGGGCAGAACATCTGGGATGCAACTGATGGTACTGTGGGAGTGGGGAGTGAAAGGAGAACCTTCCACTGACTCCCATTGCACACACTCAAGGACTAGTATCACAAAGACACTACTAATAAATTAGGAGGAAAGGCTATATAAGTCCTTTCCCATTGAGAAATCTGAATTTTAGAATGGTTGCCACCAATCTCGTGCATTCCTCCCTGGGCAAAGTGAAAGTCGCTCAGTTGTGTCCGACTCTTTGCAACTCCATGGACTATACAGTCCATGGAATTCTCCAGGTCAGAATACTAGAGTGGGCAGCCTTTCCCTTCTCCAGGGGATCTTCCCAACCCAGGGATCGAACCTGGGTCTCCCGCATTGCAGGTAGATTCTTTATTGGCTGAGCCACAAGGAAGCCCTATAAAGACCTTAGCAAAATAAGAAAATCCCTTCAGGACTGTGGTCGCCACCCTTAAAGTGAACAATAGGCATGCAAGTGATATGCTTCACCTTTCATACTCCTGACATTCAACCCCACATGCACCATCCAAGTACCTCTGGAATAAAACCTAATAAAGGAGGTGTGTAAAACTGTTTAGACAGTAAAAAACACTTTGCACAATTTCAATGCCCTCATCTTTCTATCATTGTCTTTACAAGCAGACAATCAAGGAAGACCTCAATATATGATATCATTAAGCAGAAACAGTATACATTTCCAAAGGTATGTTTTATGATCTTGAAAGAAGATTCAAAATTTGACTAAAAATATGTTTAGCAAAAACTTGCTTTTTACAATATATCCCTTCCAGTATGATTTTGAGTCTTCTTACCACAACATTTTTCAGTAAAACTGAGATAGAATTACGACTTACGGATTGCTCATTTAAATCCTGGGAGTCTTCCATGTGGTTTTCTTACTTCTCCTGCCACCCCCAAGTAGAAGCAGCTTCCTCCAATTAAAAATGGACTATCTGAAACAAAATGATGAAAACAAAGTGGAAAAATGAAAAAGTTATCTTTTAAAATTATTTGTAAAGTTACCAAAACTTTGATTTACATGATAATAATCTGTAGAGACATTATTTTTCAAGAACAAAATTTCTTAATATTGTTCCCATATCTGATAGAAATGATGACCTTGAAAATCACATCATAGTAATACTGAGATAAGTAAACAGCTACTTAGGCATCCTGCAGATAAACAAAAGCATCTGAGGACAACTTCAGAGACCCAGGGTGCAGTAAACACCCAGTGTGCTATTTTGCTGAGAGAGGTCTGTTATTACGCAATTGACAGATCAAAAGTTAAAAGTCTGTGTTTTGTGTTAGTTGCTCAGTCGTATCCAACTCTTTCAGACCCCATGAACTATAGCCCGCCAAGCTCCTCTGTCCATGGGATTCTCCAAGCAATAATACGGGAGTGGGTTGCCATTTCCTTCTCCAAAAGTCTGCATTAACCATTCATTTTCTAAAGAATATAAAATTGAAGAAAATATAATGTGTATTTTAATACGACATCTCCATACTACAGGAAAATTTGTCTCAATTGCCAGATGATCAAATTCTGTTCTAAAAAATATAATGTGATAAAATGCATGCACAATTTTTTAAAAAGAATGAAAATAAGACTATCATGATAAAAAGGTGTTACAGAAATATGTAAGAAGGAAAACTGGTCAGTAAACTACTCAAAAAAATTTATCTTTATTTGATATAATACATTAAAAATTTTCCAGGCAAACTGAAGTCTAAATATACTCTAAGAGGCATATATATTTTAAATTCCCATATAGAGAAGACTTATATAATAGAAGCAATGGAATATAACACAAAAAAAGCCAAACACCCCCTTGAGTTCCCCCCCATACCCACAATTAATCACAATTAAAAGATACATGAAAATATAGAAGTATCTCTGCAAATATCAAATTAATAATAAGCTAATGTCCTTGACATAATAAAGAGCTCTTACAGTCTAAACAGAAAAGCATATGCACTCCTACAGAAAAATGGTCAATCACCACAAAACAATGCTCAAGCTCACTAATCTATGAAATGCACTTTAAATTAGTAATGATACATTTCCAGCCCTTCATATTCTAATTCTAAAATAAAATTAAAAGAATATGAGTTTATAAAAAGATCTCTATAAAAAAGTGTTCATTATAAGCATAAACACAGATATAAATTATTAAGCTTACATTTCAAGGAATATTTAGAGACATCAAAAGTTTTCAAAGATATCATTTAAGTGGAAAATAAATATTCCAGTCTGCAGAAGCAATATGTTCCCAACTCACTTTATAGAACATTCAACATATTGGAGGGGTTTTACTTGGTTTTAAGTATTCCCTACTACAACTAGAAAGACATGGTTTTAGTTTCTTTTCTTTTCTGCCCTGCAGTACAGTCTTTAATAAACCAGTTACTTTATTAGAACATAAGACGTTTTAAAATGTACATTGTTTTACATATACACGAACACAGAGACACAAATCAAAGATTCTTTTCTAAAATTTTCTCTAATTTTAATTTTTAAATTTTTAAAAGTCTTAAAATGGGAATGGCAACTTATATGTATGTATTGTGACAGTCTCAGTAAGAAACTGATTACAATTACTCCAAAACCAGAAAGGTGTCATTTTTAAAGAAAAGCACTATTTTAAAGGGCATTTAAGGTGGGGATGAGGAAGGGTAGATATTAACACATTGAAAGGTGTTACAGTATACATCTGAATTTAGGAAGATAGATAGCCAGGGAGTTCTAGATTTAAAGATGTCATTCTTTGTGTTGGAGGTGGCCCTGAGAAATGGTGATGGGAAAGAGCCCAGCTCTTTCCTTTTCACCTAGCACCTTCGTCTTTCTTCTCCCACTCTCCCCCATCTCCTTACAGACCCTCGCATCACATCTGGTTCTCCCTTCCTGTCCTGCTTCTTGCTGATCTCTGGTTTGCTCTTCCCATCCAAGCGGACCTCCTGATCCTTGGCCCGACCACTCTGGCCCACCCTTGCCTTGGATAAGGTGCGCAACTTAGGAAATGTGGCCACTAGTCCAACTGATGCTAAACTGCTAAAATTCTACATCTGCCAGCATCATGAGCCTTCCTCTCTCCTGCAGGAAGAAACTGTAAGGGATTATTTTCTTTACAGTCATTTTCTCCCTACTACCTGGATAATGCAGGTCAGGAAGCAACAGTTAAAACTGGACATGGAACAACAGACTAGTTCCAAATAGGAAAAGGAGTTTGTCAAGGCTGTATATTGTCACCCTGTTTATTTAACTTATATGCAGAGTACATCATGAGAAACGCTGGACTGGAAGAAACACAAACTGGAATCAAGATTGCCGGGGGAAATATCAATAACCTCAGATATGTAGACGACACCACCCTTATGGCAGAAAGTGAAGAGGAACTCAAAAGCCTCTTGATGAAAGTGAAAGTGGAGAGTGAAAAAGTTGGCTTAAAGCTCAACATTCAGAAAATCAAGATCATGGCATCTGGTCCCACCACTTCATGGGAAATAGATGGGGAAACAGTAGAAACAGTGTCAGACTTTATTTTTCTGGGCTCCAAAATCACTACAGATGGTGACTGCAGCCATGAAATTAAAAGACGCTTATTCCTTGGAAGGAAAGTTATGACCAACCTAGATAGGATATTCAAAAGCAGAGACATAACTTTGCCAACAAAGGTTCATCTAGTCAAGGCTATGGTTTTTCCTGTGGTCATGTATGGATGTGAGAGTTGGACTGTGAAGAAGGCTGAGCGCCGAAGAATTGATGCTTTTGAACTGTGGTGTTGGAGAAGACTCTTGAGAGTCCCTTGGACTGCAAGGAGATCCAACCGGTCCATTCTGAAGATCAGCCCTGGGATTTCTTTGGAAGGAATGATGCTAAAGCTGAAACTCCAGTACTTTGGCCACCTCATGCGAAGAGCTGACTCATTGGAAAAGACTCTGATGCTGGGAGGGATTGGGGGCAGGAGGAGAAGGGGATGAAGAGGATGAGATGGCTGGATGGCATCGCTGACTCCATGGACGTGAGTCTCAGTGAACTCCGGGAGTTGGTGATGGACAGGGAGGCCTGGCGTGCTGCGATTCATGGGGTCGCAAAGAGTCGGACACGACTGAGCGACTGATCTGATCTGATCTGATCCGACCTGGATAACAAATTAGCCAAGTACTGTCTTAAAGGGGGAATCTAATGTTCCTTTTCATCTAATAGATGGGTAAGATGAATGGCAAAAATACTGTACCAGAGTATCAAGGGAAGAAACATTAAATTCAGCTATGTAAAAACAAAACCAAAACTTTTTATTTCTGAATAGAGAAAAATAGCCCGCAAAATAAAAAGATACAACAGATTATAAAAATATCTTCAATAAATACTATAAAGATGACTTTAAAAGCAAAAATATTGCTAAGACAAAGTTTACTGCTACTGCTAAGTCACGTCAATCGTGTCCAACTCTGTGCGACCCCATAGACGGCAGCCCAACAGGCTCCTCTGTCCCTGGGATTCTCCAGGCAAGAATACTGGAGTGGGTTGCCATTTCCTTCTCCAGTGCATGAAAGTGAAAAGTCAAAGTGAAGTCGCTCAGTCGTGTCAGATTCTTCGCGACCCCATGGACTGTAGCCTACCAGACTCCTCCATCCATGGGATTCTCCAGGCAAGAGTACTGGAGTGGGGTGCCATTGCCTTCTCCGAGGCAAAGTTTAAGGAACTATTAAATGACTAAGCAAAGATATGAAAAATCACTATTTAAAATGTAAGTAATAAACAAATATTTGAAAAAGTATTCACTTTCACAGTTGCCAAAATATGCAAACTTAAGCAACACGTATACAGTTTGGATTCCTATACATATCTTCAATAACTAATCATTTTAAATATTATTAATACCCAGTGTCAGAAAGGATACTATGAAAATGCTGTCCTCATTCAACTGCCACTGAAATGCCAAGTTTTCTAATATTTTTAGAAAGCAGTCTGTCACTGCATTTTAAAATATGTTTAAACTTTTTTACCCAATGTATCAACTTTCCTAGGGAGTAAACCATTTCCTTCCAAAAGTGACAAGGTATTCACTACAGTGGCATTCACAGTAATAAAAATTAGATGTAGCTTCATCTTTGCAGAGCATTGATTAAACAAATTATGGTCAAAAAATTTAATATAAATGCAAAGCTCAGAAGTACAATTATAAAAATGACATGAAAAGCAAAAAGTACTGATTACATAGTAAGTAAAAAAAAATCGGAACACAAAATTTTAGCTATGCTAATACTAATGTAAATTTAGCATGTATTTGGGTATTGGTTAAAAAGAAACATAAAAAATATACATAATTTGATAAAGAATTATGTCTTTGGCTTCACATACTTTGATTATTGTTGATTCTATTGCCTCTTTGCAATAAATTATATTTTATTTTTTTCCACCATAATACAGGAAGACAGAGTAAGTAAAACCAAATGATGCTAAAATGATTTCACAAGATCAGTTAAAAGCACAGTAAACAATGAAAGGGAATTTTCCAAGTAGTAGATTCTATCTTCAAGTGAACTCTGTGTCTTTCTCTGGGAAATAAATTTCAAAACCAGAGTAATTTCTTTAAGGCAAGTATTCTTTATCCTATTTATCAGTGTCATCTATAGCACCTATCTTAGTGTCTGGTGAACATTACGTGGTTAACAAATATTAACTGAATGGATGACAAAATTAATGGTGGATGAAATCATACATAATGTATTTGACAATGCAAACAAAAAGTGTAAACAGCCATATAACTTAATTTTGAAAATTCTGTCTCAAATATGTGGCTATGTTAAGCAAAATGCTATGCTTTTCAGGTAGAATATTGTAACTTTTCAAAAAATTTAATATTGAGAATAGTCCATTTTAAATACCATTAGGCAAATAGGTATTTTCCTATTTGCCTCACACAGTACCTGGTGGACTAATCTCAATATTAAATTTTCAGCTTCCCTGGTGGCTCAGATGGTAAAGAATCTGCCATCAATGCAGGAGACCTGGGTTTGATCCCTGTGTTCGGAAGATCCCCTGAAGGAAATGGCAATCTACTCCAGTGTTCTCGCCTGGAAAATTCCATGGAGAGAGGAGGAGCCTGGCAGGCTACAGTTCATAGGGTCGCAAAGAGTCAGCCACAACTGAGCAACTGAGCACACATATGCAACAATAAAATACTTATAATAATATGACTATTATAATCAAATGTAGCCTATTATTTATTTATAACATAGTATGTCATTTTAGTTTCCTAAAGTTGCTGTTATAAAGTACTAAGATTAGGTGGCTTAAACAACAGAAATCTATTCTCTCATAGGTCTGACAGTACAAAGTCCTAAATTAACACACTGGAAGATTCATGCCCTCTCTGGAGGCTCTAGAAAGGAATCATTCTTTGTCTGTTCCTAATTTCTGGTGTTTACCAGCAATCCTTAGCATCCCCTGGCTAGTAGATGCATCTTAGTGTGGCCATCACATAATATTCTCCCTGCCTCTCTCTCCAAAGAACTTCCTCTGTCCAAATATCCCTATTCTTACAAGTACACCAGCTATTGGACTAGAACCCACTCTAATCTGGTCAAATCTCATTTTAACTCGATTACATCTGCAAAGACCCTATTTCCAAGTAAGGTAGCATTCACAAGTAAGGTGGTTATAACTTAAACCTATCTTTTGAGAAAAACAACTCAACCCAAAACACATGATCACGCTAAAATAATATTAAGATGTGATCGAGGTTTAAATATAGAAGATTGAAGGCAGGAGGAGAAGGGGATGACAGAGGATAATATGGTTAGATGGCATCACAGACTCGATGGACATGAGTTTGAGCAAGCTCCGGGAATTGGTGATGGACAGGGAAGCCTGGCGTTCTGCAGTTCATGGGGTCTCAAAGAGTCGAACACAACTGAGCGATTTAACTGAACTGAAGGTTTAAACGTAGTATTTCCAGAAAAGATACACAAGAATTAAATTAAGAATATCAATCACTAGGAAAGAACTGATAATATTCTAGAAGGACTACCATCTCTGGGCACTCACTGGTGCTAACTCAAGTGAAATTAAACATTAAGACAGCCAGAAAACTGTTGAAGCATAAGAGAATAAAGCAAAGACTAGCCTTTTTCTGTTAACCATTGCTTCAGAATCTACTTAATGTTCCAGTTGGGGAGTTATTTGCATCAATGTTCCATGTTACAACATAATACTTTGCTTTATATTTCCTTAAAATTGAGATTGTTACTTAGTTTAACTGTTTTACGGTAACATGAATTTATTTCTTTGCCAAACACTCTAAAGTACTAAAATATTACGAGCCCAGTGATTTTATATTACTGGACCAAGTAAAACTACCTGGGCTAATTGCAGACACAGTATTATTTTACATCATAATTTAGCAATGGTTGTTATGCTAAGTCCTTTAACATTTAATATTCACAAATACATGAGAAAAAGACAAGACCATTCTTCAAATCAAATAAGAGAAGTATTACCTCATAATAAAGATATAAAATTAAGGAATAACAGTAACCTCATGCTGTTTTATGAGGCAATAATTTAGTTCCAAGCTCTATTTCAAGGCCATTCTCCCCGAAATGGTAAATTTCGAACAGGAATCACAGCGACCTCACTCATTCTGTGTTAGATTATTTCTTCTAAAGTTAGGTTTTCAACATACAGAAAATTGATCATATCCTTTTCTTGAACTCTGCCCTAGACATAAGGTGGAAACTCCTGTCCTATGGAAAATCAGAATTTAAAAAATCAGCAAATTTTCTAATTTAAACATATGATGAGATTATATATCAAATGTTAAAAACATTTCTCAGAAACGGCATGAGATATTTAGACTTAGAAATGGCACAGAAAGGACACTGTGCTTTCAAGAAAGAGAAGATGCTGAAAGAAGTAGGAAGAGCTTGTGGAGTCTGTGTGATGTAACCCTAATCCTCTGTCTTTCTAAGCAAACCATCAATACTAGACTAACAAGGCATGCTTTCCCTTGGTTGTGTGTGTGTGTGTGTGTGTGTGTGTGTGTGCGTGCTCAGTCATGTCCGACTCTTTGATACCCCATGGACTGTAGCCCACCATGCTCCTCTGTTCATGGAATTCTTCAGGCAGGAATACTGGAGTGGGTTGCCATTTATTCCTCCAGGGGATCTTCCTGACCCAGGGATCAAACCTGAGTCTCATCAATCACCTTCATTGCAGGCAGATTCTTTACCACTCGCACCACCGGGGAAGCCCTTACTCTGGCTAAAGGCAAATGTGAAGGGTGAAGGGGTGCTCCCTGTTTCAGAGCTGGCATGGAACTAAGACAGAAGCTGCAGGGGGTGGGTGGGGGGTGGCTATTCTGCTGGACTATATACACAGATGGCAAGGCCTCCCACTGATCATTAAAGCTTAACACCTGTCATCGACTCCTTGTCACTCCTCTCCACATTCAATAAAGGACCTAGCAATACCTCAAGGAGTTCACTCGAATCCCTCCATGTTTCACTCCTCACAGATACTATAGTAGTTCAAGCCATCACCTTCCCTACATTGAAGCAGCAGCCTCCTAAGGGCCCTCCATCCTGCTCCCTGGACCTCATTTTTCACGGCATAGTCAGAGTGATAGCTTTAAAATAAAGATCGGATTATGTTCTCTTCAACCCAGAGCTTTGCCCCTTTCCTTGGGATAAACCATTCTTTCATTGGTGCTACTGCAGCTCTGGCAATACATCAGTCTGCCAAAATGACCCACGACAGGTGACCAGAAGTCATATGCTTTTGTTCCCTGGGGCCATGGACCAAAGTAGAAGTTTAGGGAGAGCTCCATCTTCCTTCTCCCTGAGTTCCAGGCCTTATTCCACAGTCCTTGCCATCCCTTCACCCTATCACTACCATCACACTGCTCTGCGGGCAAAGGTTGGGAATTCCACCAGGAGTCTCCTGTGAGGGTGCATGCACAGTAGAGGCTATGTTTGCGTCTTGCTGCAGTGCAAAGAAAAAAGGAAGAAGGAAAGAGACTACATTCCTCCACCCATCTTCCAAATGCCGAGTATGCATGCCTATCTGCTAAATTGCTCAGTGGTGTCCAACTGTTTTTGTGACCTTATCGACTATAGCCCACCAGGCTCCTCTGTCCATGGGATTCTCCAAGAATACTGAAGTGGGTTGCCATGCCCTTCTCTAGGGGATCTTACCCACCCAGGAATTGAACCCACTTCTCTTGCATTAGCAAGCAGGTTCTTTACCCCTAGTTACACATGGGAAGCCCAAATATCTAGTACATTCTTAGGGTAAGATATCAAGATTGCACCCCACCCAAACTCTTGTTCTAGCTCCTGTGAAGATTCTGCAGTGGAGATGGAAGTGTGTGGATAGTTCTGTCCATAACCTCTGACACAGCCCCTATTCTACTGTAGGTGGGGGCTTCAGAGGATTTATTATACATGAAAAGTCTTCTAGACCAAGGCAAGGTGTCTGGCATTCCATTATATTCTATCATTTAGAACAGCTAATCTATTGTTTGACTTGCAGATTATCAAATTGTAAATGAATTTTCAAAAACATTTGTGTATAAAATTAAGGTTTGCTTGCATGTGAAGTGAAGTCGCTCAGTCAGTCCGACTCTTTGCAACCCCATAGACTGCAGCCTACCAGGTTCCTCTGTCCATGGGATTTTCTAGGCAATAGTACTGGAGTGGGTTGCCATTTCCTGCTCCAGGGGATCTTCCCAACCCAGGGCTCGAACCTGGGTCTCCCACATTGTAGACAGACGCTTTACCGTCTGAGCCACCAGGGAAGTCCCATGAGGGTACTTATATACCTATTGTTGTTGTTTAGTCTCTAAGTGGTGTCCAGTGCTTTTGCAACCCCATGGATTGTTGCCTGTCAGGTTTCTCTGTTCATGGGATTTCCCAGGCAAGAATACTGGAGTGGGTTGCCATTTCCTTCTCCAGGGGATCTTCCAGGGATTGAACCCACAAGTCCTGCATTGCAGGCAGATTCTTTACTGCTGAGCCACCAGGGAAGCCCATATACATCTATGAATATCACACTGACCAGTATTCATCTTATAGCACATTAAGTCCCCCAGGACTTTTCCAGTGACATCAAATTACTTCAGTCTAATGACTCGTCACTATCCCTTCCAATGGCTTAGGATGTAGGCCCGAGAAAGTACCAGGCTACTCCTCCATCAGTAGCAAAATCTCTAGCATATAAAACTTGGGATGCTATTTTTTACTATTGCCATGAGTAAAAAGCTGATCTGCTAGGGAGAGACAGAAATGAGCTGACCCAGAAAGAGAAGCAAAAACAGGAGATGGCAAGAAAGTCCTGGCAGAATTCAAGTCCCTGGATCCTGTTACTCATGAAGCCTCACTGACTCTCTGCTCTTCCTGCTGCATCGTTGCTCAGTGCTTCGTTGGATTCCATGAGCAATCCTCATAATCTCCAACTAAATTCTCTCCTTTACTAAGAGACTGCCTCACATAAAACTGCAATTGTATAAGAGGTCTAACAAGTTTTATTCCCACTGCATTCTTGAGTTATTACAGCTGGAATCAACTGTCAAGAATGACACTGCCTTTAGATCCTCCGCACCAAGTTCCCCTCATCGCCCTCCAAATTTCGTTAATGGGTCTCTGAAGCTGGGTCAGGCATTGGCTCGTTCCAGCTGCTCAGGAAGCATGCCAGAGAGGGAAGCCAACAGCGCAAAGAACACCTAGCTCCAACTCTATGGCCAACTGTTCAGAAAGGTAAGATGGGCATTCTGTGCCCATGCACATGACTCTTGTCCCTGCTTGTACAAAAGGAAAACAGAAAAGGTGTCCAATAAACAGATCGAGGTGAACAGTAATGTCTGGCTTCAATCTCCTTAAATGAAGTCAAGCTAAAAAGTAGATGCTGAGCTATTTTTGAACTGTTTACAAGACAGGGCATGGATTTTGCAAAATGGTCCATTTAACACAAAATGTTTAAAAATAATGAGGTTAATTTCTCATGCTAAAAAATGATAACAAGCCGAATTTCATGATAATTATGGTTTCCCAGCTGGCACTAGTGGTAAAGAACTCGACTGCCAATGCAGGAGACGCAAGAGACACGGGTTAAATCCCTGGGTCAGGAAGATACCCTGGAGGAGGGCATACTAACCCACTTCAATATTCTTGGCTGGAGAATCCCGTGGACAGAGGAGGCTAGCAGGCTACAGTTCTTAGGGATACACAGAGTCAGACACGACTGAAGCGACTGAGCACGCACACATGCGTTTGGGTCCTTAGTGATATACAGATTCATTTGATAGTAGCCATCTTCCTGGAATTATAAATTACCATCACTTGATTTTTGACAGTAAGGGCCAGCCAAGGTTATGTTTTGTTTGTGTTTGCTAATTGTTGATGGTTGGCTAGTCAACTTAGAAAACACGCATATAATTGAAACCAGCTAGTCTCACAGAAACATCTCGAAGAATTTTGAGCTTGGCAACTTTTATTACACCTACATATTCTGTAACCTACTTTCTTTTTCATGCATCCCTTGTTGTTCTTCCCATACTACGAATTCCCTGACTGCAGAGCTTTCTGCATTTATTGTAATAGTTCACTGAACTATGAAGCCTGACAGAAAAGAACTATTTGAGCCTTTCTGAATAAACTATCTGCTCTTCTCTCCTCTTGAGACCCCAGAAGTCTAAAAAATGTCTTTCTGGAGGAAACAGAAATGCAGTGACTCCCAGTAAAGACTTAGGGGCTTCCCCGGTGGCTCAGTGGGTAAACAATCCACTTGCAAAGCAGGAGAGGCAGGTTTGATCCCTGGGTTGGAAGTTCCCCTGGAGGAGAGCATGGCAACTCACTCCAGTATTCTTGCCTGGAGAATCCCATGGACAAAGGACCCTGTACAGTTCATGACATTGTAAAATACTAAACAACAACATCAACAAAGTAAAGACTTTAGGAATAAAACAAGTCTATATGTGAGTCCTTGCTTTCCTACTGGATAACTATGGCCTTGGGATAGTTCATAAATACCTTTGAATATCATCCTCTTCATCCATCATATATGAACACTAATAATACCTATATTTTGTTAGGATTAAATAAAATCATGTATTTCAAAAATGTAAGCCATTTACTAATGACAGACTGGAAGAAAATTTCTGTTTTATTCATTCTTCATATAATTAATTAAAATATTTTAAGTTTTTTCTATATAGTAGAATTATACTTATGTGATTTCTATGAAAATAATTTTTAACTCTGTCCAACTAAGAATGTTATACTAATCAGTTATTTTCAGGAACTGCATTAACTATCTATATATAGGCAGTTAGTAGCCCTTGTCACCAATCTTGAACCAATTTTCTGAACTCACACTAGTTTGTAAAAATGAACAGTTTTTGATATTTTGATCAGGTGAGATTCAGATCAGATTAGATCAGATCAGTCGCTCAGTTATGTCCGACTCTTTATGACCCCATGAATCGCAGCACACCAGGCCTCCCTGTCCATCACCAACTCCCGGAGTTCACTCAGACTCATGTCCATCGAGTCAGTGATGCCATCCAGCCATCTCATCCTCTGTCATCCCCTTCTCCTCCTGCCCCCAATCCCTCCCAGCATCAGAGTCTTTTCCAATGAGTCAACTCTTCGCATGAGGTGGCCAAAGTACTAGAGTTTCAGCTTTAGCATCATTCCTTCCAAAGAAATCCCAGGGCTGATCTCCTTCAGAATGGACTGGTTGGATCTCCTTGCAGTCCAAGGGACTCTCAAGAGTCTTCTCCAACACCACAGTACCTTTTACCTATTTTGAGTTTGCCATTATACAAAGCAAAGAAGTTGTGATTGGTTTCTTTAGCACTCAGAGACTGAGTTTACAGTAACAGAATTATAGATGAGTACATAAAAGAGAACACATTTTCAGAAAAGAGCATGAGCAAGGAATTGGCATTCAGTGTTAACAGAATGCTGAGAAGTTCTGAATTGGCAAAAACAGGAGTAAAGTGCTAAATACTAGTGAATACATACACTTTGTTATTACTGCTTTGATACCTTTGAAACACAAAAAATGAATGGTAAATATGATATAACTGCAACAATACATCTACCTCCAACTTATGAAAAATAGGGACCAGTGACTGGAGTTAAGGGGCAGGCAACTAACTTGAAGGCCGTTGTGATAATCTGAATAAGAAATCAGGAGAACCTGGACTGATAATGGCGACTGAAAGAAGCCTAGAGAAAAGATGGATATGTGGGATTACATGAAAGACAAATCTTTATCAGGCAAATGCAACTGATATGTAACCAGTAAGACAAACATAATTATCAGGTGTCACACCTGGATTCTAGAGAAACTGGTGATATGAAAAAGTTGAGCAGAAAATTTTTTCTGCTCTGTTTGCATATAACTGTTTTGCTGACCTTATGTTCATTTATAAAGATGGGCAGAAAACAACAGCAAGAGGCAACACAGGAAGGAAGAAGTCTGAGAAGTTCGTCTCTTTTACCGAAGAGAAGCTAGGACAACTCATCCTGTCATCTAACTCAATGAGGAAGTCTGTCAGGTGAAAGAGCTTTGGGGAAGAGAGTAAGAGAAAATCATTGAGATAAATCAAACCTCAGCCTCACACAAATGTAACTCTAAATTGTTACTGCATCACTAGCATGGAAACCTCAAGCCAAAATATTAAAATCAGGATTGAGCCAGAGATTTGAACTCCCTAGACTCCAGGGAAGCAAATGAAAAACTGGCCCACAGGGCATAAAGGATTCTGAAATAAAAATTCATCAAAAGTGATAAGCTACACCAGGAAACAAAACACCACAGAGACTACAGATGCAACAACAGGAGATTTGGAACCCCCAAATTTGAGATTAATGATAATCGGAAAGATCTCATACATATAATAAGTGTGCTTAAAATAATTAAAGAAGAAATAGAAACAAAATTGAAGGACCCACGAATCGCAAAAAGTAAATACACAAATTTGGAAAAGAACCTTAAAAGTGTTTTTAAAAATATATCCATTGAAATTTCAAACAAGAAATGAATGAAATAAACAGCTGATTAGATTCAGCTAAGGAAACAATTTGTAAAGTAGAAGATAAAACTCGGGAAGTACCCCACCCCCATAAAAGAAAGAAATAAAAACAAAAACAATAGCAGCAACACAAACCTATCTTTTCCTCTAAAGTTTTCTGTCTTACCAATTTCAAAGAAATAAAGGTGTGACACCTGAAAATCATGGTTTTTATTTTGCGAGTAGGGGATCCAATATATAACAAAGTAAATATGAGAGATATAAAATATAGCAGTAAATTTGACTTCCCTAAATACAAGTTTCATGCCTGAACTGTGTCTATAGAGAATAACAGTTAAGAATTTAATTAAATGTAATGCTCTTTACCTTCCTAAAATTTGGGACACCTAAAGTGAATTTTATTTACCCAGATTTTTTAATTGAGGCATCCAAGAAAGGTTTTTTCCCAAGAAAGTTTGAATACCTTCTTTTCTCCCAAATTTCCCTATAGCATCAGAGTATAAAAGCATCCACTGACTTTGTAACTGCATTAACAATAGAATCACATTTACAAAATCTGCCATTTAGCATCTAGTAATCCAAATAATTTCCTAAAGGTCAAAGTTGAAAGAATTCAGAAAATAATCTCAAATAAATCTTATGTTCAGTTCAATTCCATGCTTTGCTTCCCTAAAGTATGACTTTAAAGGCAAACTTAGAGAGACAGAGACTATGAATGAAATTCACAGCATCTTACTTCTTTGTCTTGGGATCATAAGGGGTATAGAAGTAAGTGGGGTTTATTAAAAGACTGATCATATGAGTTTGTAGACATAATCCTTGAAGCTTCTGAGATTCAGCGAATAGAACCATCTACTTCTCCTCTTTCTTTCTTTCAATTCTTCCTTACCTATTAGTCTTAAAAATCTACTTTTCAGAACTTCCACTCTGGTCTGCTCACAGAGCAGAAATTGAATCCTGCTTTTTTATGTGTGGCAGATACATAGATATCAGATATTAAGAAATATCTTAATATTCTTAAGATACTAGAATAAGTATCTCATACACTAGATATTAAAAAGTGCAATCATTTATGTCACCCCTAAATATTTTTTCCTCAAGTTAAGTACCCCTAGTTAATATGACCACATCTTTAAATAAGAAAGTCCTTGTTTCCCAATAGGAATTAAGAGGGAATTCAGTCAGCCACAAAAGCATATCTGCCTATGAAATGCATTAAATGGAAGGTGGATATGAAATAGGTCAGTGTACATCATTATTTTCAAACCATTCAATTAAAAGTTGACACTAAATTAATATCAATCAGTCTGGTGTGTGTGTGCTCAGTCGCTCAATTGTGTACAACTCTTTATGACCTCATGGACTGTAGACTACCAGGCGTCTCTGTCCATGGAATTTTCCAGGCAAGAATACTGGAGCAGTTGCCACTTCCTCCTCCAGAGATCTTCCCGACCCAGGGATCAAACCCATGTCTCTTACATTTCCTGCACTGGCAGGCAGATTCTTTACCACTAGTGCTACCTGGGAAGCCCCCAGGTCATCATGAATGTATATCAAATATCACATTCATACCCAGACCAAAAAAAAAAAGAAGGAAAAGAAATTCAATTAGATGAAATGGAAATTAGTAACAGTAAATTTTCAAAGCTATAAGAATGCTCCATTGAGAAAGACCCGAGGGGTTTTGTTTGTTTGCTGGTTCATTTAACACTGAATTATTTCTTTAGAAAAATTAAAAAAGAAAAAAAAAAAAAAGACTAATCTTTAAACTGCAGCAAAGTTTCCTTTGCCTAGGTCTTGGCCATGCCTGGGTCTGTTCAATTCCCAGGGCTCCAAGGGATCTTGGGCCTCAGCACTACCTGGTAAAGAACATGGGAAGAGCTGATGAGCCATAAAGCTGGAGCCAAGTCTGAGTCCTAAGTCTCAGGACTGCAAGAAAAGGGCAAGAAAACAAACCAACCAAAAATGTGTTCAGCAAACACTCTGGAGAAGAGGTAGAGGGTAGATGGCAACCCTATATTCCTTGGATTCTCTGTTACAGCGTGCTGTGCTGCGGGAAGATGCAATACTCTGCTGAAGTGAAGCTACTTGTGGTGTTAGCTGTTCCATCAAGAAGTGAGGTCTGACTCAGAAATACTATTTGCTTTTTAAATATGACTCTTAAAGAATGGAGAAAAAAAAAAAACGAAGCAGGTGAAGCAAGTTTGGGAAAACACTGGTTAAACTAGTTAAGAAAAAGATCACAATGAAAAAGAATTTAAAATATAAGACTTGAAACTCAGGAAGATGAGAGAGGATCAGAATAACCGGCCCCCTCTTGATTAAAGTAAATATAAAGATACTGTTGTTAGAGATGTGGACGTTGGTCCTTTCTGTACTTTTGAGGGGTGCTGTGGTTTCTCCTGGTTGTTACTCTGTTCCACATCTACCTGGGGCTTCAGCCAAGTTCTTGTTCAAACACTCAAACTCTATTAGTTCCTGAAGAAGCTAATCGAGTTGCTCTGCAGTGTCTACGCTTCAGGCACTTACAGAATCTGCTGTGGCCTGAATAAAGACAATCCAACTTAGTTTTTAATGTCTTAATCTTTTCTTTTTGTTTTTTCATGTTCATGAAAAAGAAAAATACAATGAGTTTTTTTAAGAAACTATCTATGATACATAAATTCAAATTATTTATAGTCCCTACATTAAGACTATATCTTGCAAAACAGTTTCCTGTATAATGTATGAATGAATGAACAAATAAGTAAATAATGAAACACTCCTAAGGCACATGTTAAGAAATAAATAAGTTTAATTTCATGAAGTTTCAGACTGAATCAGGCAAACAGAATCATAGATTTCCATGTCTGCCATGACTCAGTGGATAGCTTTGGGAAAACCTTGTAATTTCTCCATACTTCAGTTTCTCACCCTATAAAAGGAGTATATGGCTTGAAATTTAATTCCCTCACAGCAGTGTGAGTTTTGATTCAACATTTATAAAAGACTTTTTAACTTCCCTGATTAATAGGCAAAATACTGTGGTAGCTGTATAATCCACTTTCCAAAATGTATAAAGGTAACTGGTGACATCTGATGTAAAATAATACTTGAGTGGAGAAATAAATATCAGTCATATTTATAACTTTGCCCTTCCATTTTCTAAGTAATAAAAATTACTTCTAACAGAAAAAGTATCAAATTAATATTCAAGCCAGTTGAAGTGTTATCATCACAGGCTTACCTACATTTGGGAGAAGGGGAGTTGTTTTGTTTTTCCAGACTGTCCCGCGTGTTTATATGGTAAAGTCAGGAATGTTGGGCATGGTTTTGAAGGCCTCTAGTGTATTCGTTGGTTTCTGGCATTCTAATGCACTCTACTCTTATAACCATAAAAGTACTCTTGAGTGCTTCTGGAAATATATAACAAATCCTTAATCAATTTAAGAGTGTTTTAACTGCATACATGAAATTTCTTGGGAGGAAAATGTTAGCTATTCTACACACATATAGTACTTAAGTTAGCAAGAGAGTTCTTTCTCAAAGGCACAGAGCAGTTTCCCCATAGTAATATAATTTTCAGTTTTATGTGCCTAAGTCCTATTGAATCCCTTAAAATAACAGGAAATTCTGCAGGAAAAAAAAACTCACAAAAATTGATAGCAATATTTATCCAACACTGGGAGGAATCAGTTAGCTATTATTCTGAGTTGGATTACTCTCTTAAGGTACTAGATACCATTAAAGGTTAGCCAGACTCTTAATAAACCAGAAATTATAAGACTGAATATTCTGGAGATAGAACTTTCTACATATAAGACTTTCACAGGAAAAGCAACTGACTAACAAACTTCACTTTAAACTTCACATGTCATAATAATTTAGCTAGGACTTGAATAGCAATTTTCTGAATTTTGATGCTTTCACTTTAATTTTCATATTAGATTGTGACATTTCACAGATTTACAAATCAAAACATCAATAAGATACAGTTGATAGTCTGACATATGGTAATATTTAATAACACATTCAATATGGAGTGATCTCATTTATCATAATACAATGTCTAAGCCTTTCATCTACATATTCAAATGCTCTAGTAATATATGTAAGGTGCTTACAACTGTGCCTGGCACATAGTTGGCTCTTAACAGAATAAAAATATACCATGCCTCATAAGTTCTCAACAATAACAGAGCTTCTCTTAACAATTCTTATAAATATTTTATGGTGCTAAGTAAAAGCATGTCATGAATGTTATACACACTGAGTTTTTTTCCTACCAAGTGGTTTAAGAACTATGAATACATATATTAATAATCACTCATGTAAGGAGTGGAGAAGGAAATGGCAACCCATACCGGTATTCCTGTCTGGAGAATCCCATGGACAAAGGAGCCTGGCAGGCTACAGTCTACGGGGTCAAAGAGTGGACACAACTGAGCGACTAAGCATGCGTGTGCATGTAAGGAGTAGTGACCACCCTTAAGCGAGATACTAACTACATATAACATAGATTTGTTACATATGTGGTTAACAGAATATTTGCTCTTTTCAGTGAATTCTTCCATTTAGTGTGTGAGTCTCAAGGAATTTACTGCTATAAGCCATCTTATTAACCAAAGCACAAATACAACATTCAACTTGGCATATAATATTGCCTTTGGTTTTATGAGAAAGATGTCCTCCCAAGGATACATGGTGTTATGACCCTCTTTGTATTTTGGCACCGTTTATGCAAAATGCACATGCTCTTTCATCTATTAATCCTACATCTAAAGTTTTATCTATGGAAATTTGGGGCTGATACACAAAACGATACATAAGCTCCATGACTGCAACACTTTATAATAGTAAAAACCTTCAAGCAACCTAAAAATATATCAAGAAGAGATCAATTAAAGTATAAAACATATTCATACATTAAACAGAAGTACCCCAAACCACATGCACCAATTTCAAAAACTATTAAAATACAGCAAATCAAAAGCAAGTTTTAAGACAACCAATTATCTATTTTGGCTTAAAAATGTAAAATAAAAATAAATTACAACCCCATATACTTCTTACATTTACACGTGTATAGAAAGAAATGTCTGAAAGGAAGTACACCAATGTACAACCATTTGTCCTCATTTGTGGGATGTGGAAGAGATACATAAAGTGAGGGAAACCCAATTTTTGTGTTAAATATATCTGTTATTTTCCTAGGCTATTGAAGTACAGTTGATTTGCAATACTGTGTTAGTTTCAGGTGCCGAGCAAAGTGATTTGGAGATATATAAATTTATGCATATATAGATATACTTTTCAGATGTTTTTCTTTCATAGTTTATTATAAGATATTAATATAGTTCCCTGTGCTACACTGTAAATCCTTTTTGTTCATCTAGCTTATATAAATATATCTGTATTTTAAAACTTTTTAGTAAAGTATAACATACACACAGTAAAATATGCAAATCAAAAGTAGACAACCGATTAAGTATTTATTACCTCAACACCCACACCTCACCATCAATGAGATCAAGATAAAGGGCTTTATCAGCATTTCAGAAGTCTCTCTCCTTGCCTATTCCAGTCAGACCCCTCACAGGACCTCCTATTGTATCTGTTTTAATATTAATATGTTACAAAACACACGATAACTTTTATTTTTTTTAAAAATTGATTGATTAAAAAATCTTGCTTCAGCAGGGTTAACAGCCCTTTTTTGAATATTAAATATACACAACAATTTATTCAGAGAAATTAATTCAATATATATGTGTGTGTTAGATGCATATATATGTATGTATATATATATACAAGCATTTTCAGAGTCTTTCTGGTATAAACTCAGTTATTCCTTACAACATTCCATGAGGCAAGTGCTATTATTACTCCCTGTTGACATACGCTACAACTATGGCTAAAGCAGAACAGTAAATAACTTCTCCACGGGTACACTGCTGAAAAAACGGCAGGAAGGCCCGGAAGGATACATACAAAGGCAGTCTGATTCCAGAATTTGCAACTCCTTGTTGAACTCAAACAAAGAAAGGAAAAGGCAGCAAGTTGTAGAGTTGGGAGCACTAGGGTTTCTCCAGCACAGGATTCTCTTTTTAGCTTCCTTTTGAATAAATCACTTAACATTTCTAATTCAGGATTCATCTGCAAAATGGAGAGTTAGGCTAAATTCCTCTCCTGATCCGATTCTCTGATAAAGTATGTGACCTACAAAAATACCAAGCAAATAGGCTTCATCACAGTGTAGCACAATCACATACTCCGTTCAGAAATGACTCATACGAGGAAATAAAACCACAATTTCTGAAACTATTGGAAACAATCATTTTAATTTAATGTTATTTTTGGACCCAGAAGGCTTTTTTTCTTCCCCTAAATAAGCAAGCTGGTGGTTTTGAAGGGTCTTGCTCATCTTTTTGTGGAAAATGCCTGAAAACAAACCACTAGAAACTAAACAGAAATTTTTCTTCCTAAATTATGACTGAAAACAGACTGAATTTCTCTCACCAAATGGCCACATATACTTTTAACAGATACCTCTAGGATTTTTGGTCCCCATATTTTGAAACATTGACATAAACACAAAACGTACTTCTTCTCGGATAAAATCCATAATTCTGAGGGCTAAAAACTCTTCAAAATAACATGAAATGCATCTCCACAGAAATCAACCCAGGAGGCCAAAGTTTGTTTCTAAAGAAAACTGGAAGTAAGAAAACTATAAACCTCCACTAGAATCTGCCGTTTTAATTTCAGTTTGTTCAAAATATCAGTTCATGTGGCCATATCTTTTCCTCTGCTAGGAAGCCCTGGATATCAGTAACACTTTGGTACAAATAAAGCTTTATATAAGTTAGAATAAAGTATAACCAATGAACTAGCTTCCATGATCACATACAAAAAAGAATTCGCTTCCAAACTATGAACAGGATCCATTCTTTGTAGTCTGTTTGGCTTTGGATGTACATCCTTTGAAGACACGTAGCAACAGGGTAACTAGTGATTTTCCATCAATACCCCAGGCACTGGGGCTACAGAACGAGAAAGATAAAGTTTGCCCCTGGGTGCATTCAGAATCTCTCTAAAGATAGACTCATGTAAAAGTAGTCCCAGCACAGTGTGCTCTTATACTAACAACCCACATAAGGTGCTACGGTATTACAGAGAGAAAAGAATTCATTCTGCCTGAGCTTTGGGAAGGCTTCCCAGAGGAGGTGCCATTTGAGCTAAGCCTTGAAAGATGAGTAGATTTTTTTTGTCCAGGTAGGCAGCAAAACATAAGAGGCAAGTAGGTTAAGGGAGCTGGGGCAGTGGAGGACAATGGTGGCCAGGATATACCTGAGAGAGAAAAGGAAATGCCTAATTGTATTTTATGCCATAGAGCATTCATAAAATAGGTAAGTCTCACATTTGTATCCACTGTACAAAGAAATCAACCTCAGAAAGCAAATATGTGACTTGAATTCTCTAAGGGGTTCCCTGATTTATGAACCCAAAGAGTGTCCATTTGGAAAAACAGAACTTCTGGTTTACTGGCTATTCTCCAATGACTCAAGGGCTACCAGGCTTCCTGTTCAATGTCAAGAATAAAGTGCCTGGATGGACTTGATGTGTGCTATGCCTTCTTTGGACTTCCTGTCAATGCGTGGAGCAGAACTCTCCTCTGCTGTCTGAGAACTTATGATTTAAGCCCTTGGTTTACAACTCCCACCTAACTCTCCTGGAAGGGCCCCCATCTGTCATTGGGTTGACCAGCACCCACTTCATCTCTCTGCTAACAAGTAGCTGTGAGGAGTCCTTCTCTTTCCAGAAAACAGAAATACATTTTGATCACATACAGTATGTTATATTTGCAGCCACGTTTCCTTTTTAAAAGTACATTTCTAAAATTAAAGCATAAATCAAAGCAGAGGTAATAAAGAAAGACAGACAGACAGAGAGACAAAGGGAGTTTGTTTTCAAGTACCTCTGCCCTGTCTGCTTGAGCATCAATTAGTAAATGATGTGAAATCCCTAGGTCTGTCTGACCGCTTCCAGGTAACATGATTACCTGCCTAATACAATTAAAGTAAAACCACTAGATAATACATACACGTGGAATTTCAAGTATCTTGCAATTACTAGTGAGATTTAAATTTTCTCTCCTGTTTAGACCTCACATAAACATTAGTTTAATCATATATTTATAGTATTAATTGTTTCATACTCCAAAATAATTTTTACATGCAACACAAAACTTATGCAAGCAAAGTTATCCTCCTTCACTTCATGTTAATACATATATGTTCCCAGTTTGTTCTTCTCAGTAATTTTTGAAGAGCCTTTCATAGACACCTGAACTAGGCAAGTGTCAGATGGAATACTCTGACTATAGTCACATTTACTTGTAGTCAACTGCATATCAATGCAGAGACAAAATGTGCATGCCAAGATTAAACCTATAGAATTAGAACATAAAGTCTGGATTGGGTAAATCAGCAAAGGAGTTTTTACGTGCAATATGCTCATTTTTACTTTCTGCAGACTGTACCAATATTATTAAACTCAAGACCCTGAAACTGTGATACAAATTGAAAGCTAAGGCGTATTTCGTTTGAAACTTTCTCATTACAAATGAACAAATGACTTAACTGATAAAGTATTTTAATCTTAGGCAGTTGTGATTACAGATAACACTTTACTTTTTCTGACACTACAAACTAAAAATAAAAGTTTATTATTACTGAATATTTATCTATGGGAAAAGATAAGCAATTGTCATTATCAAAAATGATTCAAAAGTATCTACTAATGATTGACAGCAAAAGTAATATTTTAAAAATAGTCATATAGGTAATTCAAATAAATATCTACTTCTGACATAATTTACTAAGTATTCTGGTCCTCCAACTCATACATAGTTTTCAGAGAAGAAAAATATGCTGACAATAGCCAATCTGTGTAAAAGGCATGCATGCTCTGGTGTGTCCGACTCTTTGCAACCCCATGGACTGTAGCCCATCAGGCTCCTCTGTCCATGGAACTTTCCAGGCAATACTGGAGTGGGTTGCTATTCCATACTGCAGGGGATCTTCCCAACCCAGGATGGAACCCAAGTCTCTTAGTGTCTCCTGCATTGGCAGGGGGATTCTTTACCACTGCACCACCTGGAAATTTCCCATTTATATAAAGCCATCCGTAAATCCTCTCTATGTAAGGCTTATCTATCAACACAGGCCAATAAGAATTGATTGATTTTGTGTTTAAACTTAGGAGGAATGTATGAAGATTCTCCATACTTAACTAAAAATAGTAACAGTCCTCTTATGCAGATGCCTGGAAATTTTTTGACTTTAACAAGTGATCTTAAAACCGACTTTGACTATGATTTCTCAGCTGAGGGCAATTTCGCTTCTGGAGGACATGTGACAAAAATCTGGAGTCACTGTTAATAATCAGGGAAGGCTGCGACTGGCATCTCGTGGGTAGAGACCAAGGATGTCACACAACAGCCTACACTGTGCGCCCTAAAATGCACACACAAGTCAGTCACACACACACCTCCAACAATGAATTATCCAATTCAAAATGTCAATAATCAGACTTTGAGAAACACTGGTCTAAATACACTGAGAGATTCAGACACAACATCAATAGTAACATCATATTTTTAAACAGGTGTGCCTGGCAGCAATTCCAGGTGAGCAGTTAAAACAAATAGAACCCTGACAATTAACGTTTAATCTTCCCTCCTCCTTCAGCCTCTCTTCACCATATAATCATTACATCTGAATCCAAGGACCAAATGATTAAGTCGAAAAATGGAGATGCTAATAACTTCTCTGGTGGCTCAGATGGTAAAGAATCTGCCTGCATGCAGGAAACCTGGGTTCAATCCCTGGACTGGGAGGCTCCCCCGGAAAAGGAAATGGCAATCCACTTCAGTATTCTTGCCTGGAGAATTCCATGGATAAAGGAGCCTGACAGGTCACAGTCCATGGAATCACAGAGTCGAAATGACTGAGTGACTAACATTTTCACACTTTCACTTTCAATGACCTCCTGCTGACTGCAAAGACAGAGTCATAGCAAGCTGTGGTGTTATCCTTTAAAAAAGTTTACACTGAGTTCTTCAAGTGTGTGCATCCATGCTCAGTCATGTCTGACTCTGCAACTCCATGAACTGTAGCCCACCAGGCTCCTCTGTTCATGGACTTCTCCAGGCAAGAATACTGGAGTGGGTTGCCATTTCCTTCTCCAAGGGATCTTCCCCACCCAGGGATCAAACCGGCAACTCTTGTGTCTCCTGCATTGGCAGGCGGATTCTGTACCACTGCATCACCTGGGAAAATTATACAAATTCTTATAATTGGTGCCTTCAGGCTGGAAAAAAAAAGCAACTGGTGAAATAAATATTGGCTGATTTCTTTGGAAGGAATGATGCTAAAGCTGAAACTCCAGTACTTTGGCCACCTCATACGAAGAGTTGACTCATTGGAAAAGACTCTGATACTGGGAGGGATAAGAGAAGGGGACGACAGAGGATGAGATGGCTGGATGGCATCACTGACACGATGGATGTGAGTCTGAGTGAACTCCGGGAGTTGGTGATGGACAGGGAGGCCTGGCGTGCTGTGATTCATGGGGTCGCAAAGAGTCGAACTCGACTGAGCGACTGAACTGAACTGATAAACAAAAAGATCAGTATAGAATGTTCTTAAAATGGCTTAGAGTAGCTGAGAAACCACAAAGATGAAAGTCTTTAAAAATTTAAATATATATGTATACATATAGCTGATTCACTTTGCTGTACAATAGAAACTAACACAACATTATAAAGCAACTAGACTCCAATAAAAATTATTTTTAAGTAAATAAATAAAATCTAGATGACTATACGGGAAAGTATTTGTTAAAAGAAACACCATGCAATGTTAATGGCCAAAACTGAGTTTTCTAATGTCTTCTCTTGTAACTCCAGCCTCAGATTTGCCAAGTAGGGACTCAATTTTTAATCCCCAGTCTATGACCCCAAAAATGACTTTCAGCTCTAAATATCTCTGGAATATTTAGCATACTTCAATGGAGGGAAGACAACCACATTCATAATAGCTAGTATTCATATCATCAGCTCAGTTCAGTTCAGTGGCTCAGTCATGTCCAACTCTTTGCAACCCTATGGACTGCAGCACGCCAGGCCTCCCTGTCCATCACCAACTCCTGGAGTTTCTTCAAACTCATGTCCATTGAGTCGGTGATGCCATCCAACCATCTCATCCTCTGTCATCCCCTTCTCCTCCTGCCTTCAGTCTTTCCCAACATCAGTCATACACTATTCTAAATTCTTCACAGATATTTATTTGTTGAATTTTCACATGATCTCCAAGAAGTACATTCCACTACACATGAGAAAACTGAAGCAAAATCTGTTTTAAGTAACATGCTCATCATTACAGTCATTAGTGTCAAAGCTGGGTTTCAAACCCAAGGAGCCCAGGTCCATATTCTTTGTACTTAACCACTATGCCAGAACAGTAGGTTCCTCAGATGTCAAGTGCTAAGAAACACTCACATCTCCAGAGATTTTCAGGACCCTCCTTTTATCCACTAGATCACTGACTTACCAATGGTCATGTGTGATATAAATACATCTCTACATCATACATACAAGCTGGGCCTGAATTTAGAGATGCAATTCTACTAGATCAATACCCCGTGTTCCTGAGGTCATGGCTAAGGCTGTCCTGCCTTGTAATGCTAACTGTCCCCCATGCTACCACCACTGCCTTCACCCCCATTTCTTTTAACTCATTGATTCAATAGGAATTTAGTGTCCCCTGCTGCAGCTGCTGCTAAGTCACTTCAGTCGTGTCTGACTCTTTGTGACCCCATAGACGGCAGCCCACCAGCCTCCCCCATCCGTGGGATTCTCCAGGCAACAACACGGGAGTGGGTTGCCATTTCCTTCTCCAATGCATGAAAGTGAAAAGTGAAAGTGAAGTCGCTCAGTTGTGTCCAACTCTTAGCGACCCCATGGACTGCAGCCTACCAGGCTCCTCCGTCCATGGGATTTTCCAGGCAAGAGTACTGGAGTGGGGTGCCAGTACTAGAAATATAGAATGGCAAATACCAGTAAGAGCATCAGCAAATTCTCAGTCAAGAGCAGAATTTAAACTCATGCAACCTATTACATTTCAATGTGGCAATTGCTATGCTAAAAGGTGGAAACTAGGCTCTTTGGGAATAAGGAGACTAGAAATATCCAGATCAGTCTTTGGTGGTCAGAGGGGGTAACATTTTGCATCTTGAGTCTTGCAAAAGGAGTAGAAAAGAAAGTTTCAGGGGGAAAGGAAAGATGTCTTCCAGATAGAAAGAATCACATGCACAAAGAAATGCAGCAGAAATGACCAGAGTGTATTTGAAGGTTGCACTTTTCCACCCAGCTGGAGAAGAGATTTCTTGTGAGTGGCTGGTGAGAGGTAAAAAGGGAAACTTGAGCAAAGTTCTCAGCTTGAAGGGTCCTGTAGATCCTTCTAAGGATTTTAGAATATGCCCTCTAGGCAACAGGGAATTTATTTTGTTTAGAATTTTAAGTCAAGAAGGGTTCTGATAAAAACTGTGAACAGATGTGGTTGATCATCCTTGGGACAGCAGAAAAGTCTTAGAGATAGATCCAGCACAGACCAGAGTAGTCCCCAAAGAGAGAAGGTCAGGATATCACAACTATGCTTATGACAACAAAGACAATATGACCAAGTGTGTGTAGCACAAGTGTCCCCCTATAGCTAGTATGTTCATCTGAGGATTAAACCTATAACCTTGTTACCACAATTAACTCACTTACCAAGCTAACCATTTCTATGAATGGTATATGCCAAGAAAAAGTAGAACTTATTATTAGTATAATCATAGACTAAAAGTCCCAAAGCCTTCAAAATCATCCAGAGTAGGAAAAAAGTCTATTCGTTGCATTGTAATTTTGGCATCTCATCAGCAACACTGATAATGAAAAAAGCATTTAATAAGTATTTACCATGTGCCCAGAACTTTGCTAGTATTTTCATGAATGGAGCCTTTAAAAACTAAAGTCAACAACTGACATGACAAAACAGACCTAAATGAAAAGTCTACCTGGGTCGACTATGAAAAGCAAAAAGAGTAGCATCATCTAAATACCTAAAGTTCACAGACAAAGTTTCAGTAATATTGAGGTTGTTGCCCAACTGGCTGAGGTCTGGATTCTAAAGTTACCTACTAGAAGCACAATTTGAGATTACTGAAAATCTGCAAAAGGAAATTGGAACATGACTTGCCCACCCTGTGATTCAATTTGGCTAGAATTACTTGAGTCAAAATCATATGTGAATACACATTTGCATTAAAATATAAAATTTGAAGTGAAGAGAATTAGCTAATTCAGAGACCTGTGGACTTTCCAAGTCATCATCGCTTTCAACATACTGCATGCATTAAGTTAGAAATATTCCATCTCTTAGTCGGAACATTCAGGTCCTTTCAAATCCTCTAACTTGAGGGAGTTCAGAGTCAGAAGTGAAATGTAATGAATAGATCCCTCCACTGGGTATATGCAGAGGCCTGTGAATTGTGTATATTACCGTGCAGAGAATAAGCCCTCTTGCTATGTGGTGGACCTATTTGATTAAGGATCAAATTTCAAATTTAATGCTATTGCTTTTGTGAGCAGAATTAAACTTAATGGTATATGAACGTAAATTTTTATGATTTAATCGTAGCCTTTCACAAGAAATGTCCCTTTCATTTTAAAAAGGAAGCAGGAAAGAATAACAGAAACGGTAGCAATAATTTATCTGAAAATCTAAGGTCAAGTCAATTTATGCCACTGCTGATGAGTCTCTGTCAAGTCTTTAAAGGAAGAAAGAAAAAAAAAAAGATGCTCTAATCAAACAAACCTTTCTAAGAACAAATTTTATGTGCCTCATTCAGACCCGTAATTCCATGTGGGAAACATTCTGACTACTTTTTATTTTCTCAGTACTAAACTGAAAGTTGCAGATAGGTTAACTAAGAATATCCACGTGACACTAGGATAAACCGACACACCTTTTGATGCTGCGTTACACTGGGAGATATTTTGCCGTATTTGAGAGTTGCTTGTTGTTCTGTTCTGGTTTTTTAGTGGATGACATTCTCACAGACTGCAGGAGGTACTCTGAACTGACTTTTCGTCAGAAGGTTCGTTTTTTTTTGCAAACTGCACGATCCTTACAGAGACCTGGGGAGGCACCAATGGTCGGAAACAGGATTGGTGAGTGATTCATAGGCCACGCACGTCCTGCTTCACGAAGGCAGTGGACTTTTCTCTAGTGGGCTTAGTGTTAGCTTTCACTTGAAAGAAGGGTTCTGTGGCTAAATACATAAATCAAAAGAAAAACCGCTGCTTCCTTGAAAAGTACATTAAAGTTATAAAACAGATTATTAACAGCAGAACAAGGATGTTCACCTAAGGAAAACTTTAAAAATGCCAAGCCTGATATCTATGTAAGTTGAAAGTATTTCTGAAATATGAGTGAGCCCCGTTATCATTTCAGCTTGCCTTTAGAAATTCATTATGCAGTCCTCATTAGTTGGTTCAACAGAAACATCTGAGATTTATAATGAGCATTCAAGCTTAAGGCAAAAAGAGAAAAACTGTAAAACTGATAACATCTATCTAAAGGATAAGGCTCGAGAAGCAAAAGAAAAGACTGCATGTAAGTCAAATATTGAAGAGATCTAGACAGAAGTTTCCAGCGTTTAGGGAGCCTTCTAGAATACCAGTTTCTCCCAATTGTAGTCCTTTGCCATCAACCTTCATGATTTTGGGTATTTTAACTTAGCACTTGTTCACTGTCACTTAATATGTTTCTTTAAATAGGTGCTTTACATTTTTTTTTTTTTTTGCTTCAATCCTTTTCTGGTTTTGCCTTAAACAACATTATCTAGGAAAATGTAGGTTTAATATGAAATCTAACATATCTTCTTAGTAATGTTAGAAATAAATATATAACTAATAATATAAAAATAAAATGTGTGGGCACCCCCTAAAATGAACTCAGGTGTGACTGGTGGGACCAAATGGTCTAGGGCAACATTTAAGGATAGGGAATCAGGGTTCAGGCTGCAGAGCTAAAATCCTGGCTCCACTCTACTGCATAACTGAGTCTCAGTTTTCTCATCTGTAAAATGGGAATAATAAAAATGGCACAGTTGAGACACATAAATACCTTAAATTTTTTTGCAAAAAAAGTAAATAAATACTCAGTAAATATCATCTATGATGTGATGGCTATGATAATTACTGATGGTGAAAATCATAATTACTCACACTGGCAGAACGGTTACAACTATACAAAAACTAAAGTGACTTTTTTTTTTAATACCTTAAGATCTCCATTTATTTAAGAACATATACTTCATACATGAAATTTCAAGATGAGTATTCTGTATTGCTTTAATGCAAGTTCACTTTGAACCTATTCAAATGTGATCCCAGCAATCAGATTTTGCCTAAAAATTTCAACCTAAAAATAAAATTTACCTATGAAAAAAAATTTAAAAACCTTAACATGACAATATATAATATAGGTCCTTCTTTCCCAGAAGTACATTAAAATAAATTTACTTACTGCACATACATAAACGCTTTAAAAATATCAGTTGCTGTATTAAAATGTACATGGAGAAAAAAAATGAGAATTCCTGACATTTTAACATGGTGTTACTCTTCATCGGCCATACACTGAAATCTCAGGGTAAGAAAAGGGCCAGACCAATGCCGAAAGGTTTCAAATATCAAACTATACTATTATGTCAGTGCCCTAAGATCAATTAGCACCTTTCAATGACAGCAAAGGTTACAATGTGACTTAGAGGTACACACTCTGCAACTGTTTTAAACCACCATATAAATGTGGTTTTGATAACTTAAAATGGTTTCTATTTTTAAACTCATCTGTTTCACCTCTTCTTCTGGAAGAGGGGAGTTAGGGGAGTAAGGGTAGTGATATTTATTTTCAGTACCACTCTCCTAGTAGAAACCTGGATGGGACATGGTAAGAATCACAAACTTCAAGAGAAAAACAGTATATTACCAAAGCATATCCTAATGTGCAGAGCCACAAGCAATATTAGGTGACAGTAATGTTTACAAAGTCTGCAAACCTCTTAAAAGCAATCAGAATTGCTTATACTACTTGGGAATATGTGATTCTTGTTTATTTTCTTCGACTCAAGTTCAAACTAAGTGAAGCCAAGTTCACTGTGCGTACAACTTAATCTTTGGTGTCCCCCACGACAAAACTTATCTGACTGCAAAATGCAGTCTCACACATACTGCAATTAAATACACCACTACATCTCTCACCCATCTCTAGAGTGAGTGCCTGAAAGAACATGCCATTTCTTAGTTCACTGGGAAAAATTCATGAGAGGAGCAGGTACACTGAAAGTCATCCTATTCCTCCTGCTGTGGATTGCATTCACCCAGTAACTGCTGTAATAAAACCCCCCAGTGGTATTTCTGAATACAGTTATTTAAGATACTCTACAGGGAGGCACTTTATAAGAGTTTAGAATATGTAAGACTAATATCCACTTGAAAAAGAAACTGTCATGATTATATTATATACTGAAAACATAACAAAATGTTTGATACATTTTGTCCCGCTCTTCAATGAGAGGATTCAGAACATCTTCTTCTGATAATACACTCTTCTATTTGTTTCTTAGATGAGTGATCTAAAATATTTACAACCAGACAGTACCTAATTTTAGGTTTTAAGTGCTTTAACAGCTCCATGAAATATGACCAGCAGCTGCAATACAGAACTATGGTGAATAAACTTCTGATAAAGGGGGGCCTGCTTATACTGAATGTTCAGTGTTCCTGCATTTACCTAAAAGAGGGAAAAAGATAATGAAAAATAAAATAAATACTTGCACTATTAAATTACTTAACACTTCACTAAGCCTTGAAAAGGATTATTTCCCCTCTTCTTGAATTCTGGATAAAAAGTGTGAGCTTCCACCAGGTGAAGTAAGTGAATTTGTGAGTCAGAATGTGAATTTTCCAACATCCTAACTTTTCATAACAGTCATGGGTTCTCTACCATTCTACTTTTCTAAAACTTCAGGCTAATTTCATTTCAGTGCATAAAATTTTTTAAAATTAAATACCAAGCCACATAAATGTATTTTTAGACATGGCATCAGTCATTTAGAGCTTGCAACAGAGATTGAAAACATGAAATTGGACACCTTATTTCCCGTGGCTATGTAAAATTTATTTACACCCCAAATCATAATATAAATAAAAAGGAAACTTTCAGAAATGGAGGTCTTATTCTTCTTTTTGTTTAACTCAAAGAGGTTTTTGAAAGAAAAAACAAATTATAGCAAAATGATGAACTACTGATCCTCCAGTCTTCCCTCACAAAAGAAACTTTGACAAAAGATAATATTTTTCAACTGACTTCTACAAATCCTCCAGAACGCAGTATCTGTATTTCTTAATAGGAATAATGATTGCTTTTATACAAAATTCTTTTTATACGAATCTCAGGGTTTTTTTTTTTAATTTTTAAGCTTGAACATAATACTTATTCTCTAAATATGTGCATATATAAATTTTTATTGTGTTAAAGAGAAATTAAATCTCTAATATCCTGTATAATACTTATTCATAAAAAAGAATAATCAAGTAAATCTTTTAATTTCAGTTATAATTGTGAAACAATTGCTAATTATGGTGATCTTAGGTTGACATGTACTATTTTCAGATAACTGGCAAAGGAAAACTATCTCTTGAAAACCTATTATTTTAGACCTTTACCTATTATTAAAGGCAAGGATACATCCCTAATAATCAGGGGGGGAAAGGAACAGTTTTCAGATAATCTAATTACATTACTTTCAAAGCTGTAACTGTCAAAGGTTTTAACCCTCACCTACAGCCATTTCTGGAAAAAAAAAAAAAAGTTATTTGACTCTGAATGGCTCACAACTTTTAATGAGGCGGAACAAACTATTTTTATGGTTTATAATAACAATAAAAAATGAATGTAGTTATATCTGCGTTTGGTATTGTTACCATAAAAATCAGATTCCAGCAGCCTAGCTCCACACAAAGTAGTTTCCCTGTTCTTACTATTGCTATCTATTTCTTGGGATAAGGTTATACCACACCCTGCTATGTATCAAACATTTTGCTTTAGGATTCTCTCGCTGCCCAACCCCCTTCCTAGTTTTTCGTTCCTCAGCTATAAAATGGCTAGAAATAATTTTTTTTTAAATAAAGAGGTTGGGGGAGACAAACCTAATTCTACCCGGGTGAAGTTATCAAGTATAATCCTTGTGCTGAGGCGGTTTTGAAATAAAACCAAAAACGCAACAGACAAAATACCATCCTCAACTTCCAAGTCTAACAGTCACCGACATATAAATCAAACTTCAGGAGCTGTGGAAGAGGAACCCACGATCCTTAAATGCTCCTAAGACTCCAATCTAAGTCCCGAAGGAGCGCGCAGTGAAGCTGACAGACGCCCGAGAGTGTAAAAAGTAGCCGCACAGAAGAGGAACAAAATTGCCATATTCAAGAAGACGTGTTTCTGCTCCATCAATTACGTTGATCCCAGGGTGCCAAGCCAAAAGGGGTAAGGGAGAAAGAAAACTGTTAAGTATGAGCTCTTAATGTGAAACCTAACCTGTTGGTTCTCTTAGGTATCAGATTTTGGAAGTGTCTGTAATGACAGCCAGGAAAGCAAATTAATGGCCAACGGCCCACTGGGTTTGAACACGAGCCTCCTGTTACCTCCTCACAGATCAAGTACACAACATACACGCACACGGAGGTGCTCCACGTGGAACTGCTCTGAAACCAAAACACACGCCCCGTCACTATTCTCCACCTTGGCAGAAAGGGCCGAGGGACCTGCACCTTCCTCCACTGCCCTCGGATGAGGATTCATGAATGACTGCCCGCTGGACAGTGCAGAGGACAGACGCCGGCGGCGAGGAGAGAAAAACGCGCTCCAAACGACATCCTCCCACACACTCACTCACGTCTAACACAAACCCCGTTAGCTTTCAAGAGCAGGAGAAACAGAGGTGGTGGAGAGGGGAGACGCTGCCACCCCAACTAGAAAAGGGATCACAAAAATTAAACCGTGCTCTCTGGTTTCGCCACCGCTCAGCCGTGGCACTAGGTCGGCAAATTCTCTAATTGCTCCAAGCTGTTCCGAATACTGTTTACGAAAGAAAGAGACATCTTTCAAGTGCTACTAACGAAAGTTCTGGCTGTTGTGCGGCGCAAAATAAAACAAGCACACACACGATCTCTTTCCAAATCTCGCTTAACGACGCTAAAGCATCGAGCCCTTTCAAGCCCCACAGCCACCCCAGACACTGCAGGTTTTTTAAGGAGAAAACCCGCTACCCCCGACCCGGGTCAGGTCCTTCCGTTTGGAGAAGTTAGGATTCCTTACGGCATCTGCGTCCCGGGCCAATGAACGCGTGTCCTCTGAAAAGGCGCCTCTCGTTTCACGGACCCTGGGAAACGGCAAGAGACATTCGGCCCACGCCACATAAAAACTATGAAAGGGGGACGGCCGCAGCCCAACAGCCCGGTTGGTGCTTTGAGCTTAGAACACAAGCATTAAACGTACACACGCACCCAGCACCGCGAAAACCCCAGGCGCCTGGGGCCCTCTATGGGACCTGGGTCAGCATCCTTGCAAATGGCACATCTAGGGGCTACTAGGCAAAGTAACAAATGTCACAAGAAGGAAGCAGGGGAGACCCAGGAGCGCGCACCTCTGAGAGGCGGGAATAGAGTGCAGGTATGGAGCTGCGCACCCTGTTCCGCGAGGGCTCCGCGAGGCACAAAAAGGCTCTGCAGGGACCCTCGGGGCTCCAGGGCGTCCTCCAAGGCAGAACACACCAAGGCACTCCGAGCAGCCCGGGCCCCAGCCCGGGCTGGGGGTACTCAGCAATGGCGCGACCGCGGGGACCCGGGCGCCCACACACCTTCCCGCAGAGCGCGCATCGCCCCGGCGCAGCCGCGCGCACTCTCCCTGGAGAGTTTGCGGGATCCCTGAAATGCGGACCCCGGGATAGAGGTTCGGAATAAGAAGCACTCACCTCCTGCCGCCCAGACCGTCTCAGGATCCCAAAGTTCAAGTGTCTCCCCCAGCAACGGATCTGTGCGTCCGTATTTACGTATTTATTCTCTTTCCTTCCAGTGTTGAAGTTTCGCCTTCACGCTGTGCCTCTGGTGAAAAGAGGACATCCCCTTCGGCCACCCCCCCCCCCCACCTTCAACAAATAGCGTACACCAGTGGGGGAGAGACGGGGCGGGGGGAGAAGCGGCTACGAGGGGGAGGAGGAAAGGAGAGGAGCCAAAACTCCCAATGGCGACAGGAAAAAAAAAAAAAAGGAGAAGAAAAGAAAAAGAGAGCGCGCGCCCAGCCACCGAGGTCCTCACGGCCAGGCTTTTCTGCAGGCTCTCTCCCGCTCCGAAGCGGGAGCGACAGCTTCACGCGGCCAGGCTCGAAGTTTTGCGCGGAAGCCGGGAGCGGCGGAGCGTGCGCCGCACGGCGGGCAGCCTCGTACTTGCGCGCGGGGTGGGGGCGGGGGACGCCGGCGCCCGCGGCCACTGGAGGCCGCCGGGGGCACCCCCCCACCCCGGGGTCAGGCTGTGGCGGGGCGGCGGCACACGGGAAAGTGACTCCTTTTTATTCGACCTCGGGCGATGGCCTGTTGTCATCGCTCGCGATCCCGCGTGGGCACCACTCTGGGGCCCTGGGCGTCCCCGGTGGCGCCGCGGTAATCTCCGCGCCCTCCGCGCCGCCCCCACCCCGCCCCCACTGGCCGGGCGCCGGCCGCAGCCACCTCCGGGCGGAGGGGAGGGACCCGCGGTCGCAGTCCCCTCCCCGGACCGGGGAACCGCAGTCTGTGCCCACCTGCTTCTGCCCGGCAGCAACCCCCCCCCCCCACCACCCCAGTTGTCTCTAACTCGGTCGCTACCCGATTCCCGGTGTGGACGACTTCGGGCGCCCAGCGGGACTCCTTTCCACTTACCCCCAGGGAGAAGAGAGAAGGAACTTCTTCGCCTACTTCGAACTATGTAAAGTACAAAACACCCCACGTCGGACTGGGGAACTTTCTCTGAACGGAGGAAATACTCCTTTCCGTGAAGATGTATGCGAGGCACGAAGAGTGAGCAGCGTGGGGATAGGCTGTGCTGGAAAGGGCCTGGGCCCCCGTCCAGCGCTGGGCGCAGGTAGGCATCCCTCCCAGATGCCCAAAGGTCAGGCTGCGACGACCGACTTCCAAGACAGCGTCAGAGCCTCCCCAGGCACATTGCTGAAGCGACATTTCCTGCGTAAGCCTTCTGCGCATGCAAGATACACCCACGTAGGATCTAATATTCTATATGCACTCATGTGGAGATCACAACCCGAGATCTGAGTGAAGTTGACAAGCAACAGTACATAAATTTTGCATCCATTTCATCACCTCTTCGTTAAAACCTATTGTCAAGGTTAGGAACATCTTTAGTTGTCACATTGATTAAAAGTGTTTTGATTTGTTGAGAATTTACTGAGTGGCAGTCATTGCACTGGTCACGTATGGTACACGTGAGTTCATATAATTTTCACATCTCTATGGTGGTTATTTAATCCTGTATAAGAGATAAGGAAAGTGAGGCCAAAAGAAACCCAAGGAATGTTCCCAAAGATAAATCCAGTAGTCTCTATAAACACAAAGTCTAATATTCAACAAGCAGCCCTTCAAACTGCCTGAGCCATGACCCCAGAGCTTACAAGTAAACTAGTAGGAATGACACCCAAAGAAAATTTAGTTTCGATATATTATCAACCGAATTATATTTTGCACAAAGTTCAGGAAAAAATTTCACCCTCTGCTTCACCTGAGTCTCAAGCAATGGACACGGACACCATCGAGTTCAAAAGCAATCAACTTATTTTTTGATCAGTGGGGAATTATGTACAATAATTAATAGGCAATGGGAAAGGTGAAGTTGTAAATTTAAACTGATAAATGTACTCATTGCTGCACTCATCACTCACTGGGTGTTCTTTCCTGCAGATTTATTTTGGAGGACTTAGGCACTGCCAGGCTTGTTTCCTTTTCTGATTCTCAAGGTAGAAGGGCTTTTGGCAGTGGGTTTGGCTCAAAGGGGATTTGAACCATGATCCAGATAAGAGCACATTTTGGCCTGAAGAGGATGCCACCTCCTATACACTTAAGAGGGAAATATCCATGGGTAGATTCAATTAACTTTGCAAGTCTTAATTTCCTCATTTTACAGGTGAAGAAATAAGGGCTCAGAATTTTTAGCAACTTCCTAATAAACGGCAGACCTAAGATTCAAACCAGCCTCTGTGTAACCGCAAAGGCCACTCCTAGCCACTGTCATGCTATTATTAGTATGGTAGTAGTGAGGAAAAATAGTAATTATTTTAGTACAGTTTATATGCTACAGGCAAAATATGCAATTTAAATGTTTTGTCAACCATTCACTGTCTAGGAATGCTCAGCAACTATAGTAATTATCATGTAAAAATTAAGTACAAGGCTGAATGTACTACTCTCCTCCTAAGGCCACAGATTTTTACATTTCATTTTTGTATGAAACATTATGTGTTAGTTTGACCTAAATAAAAGTGAGAAGATGCACAATTTGGATAAAATAAAAATTCATACTTTAGTACAGCATGTTCACACAGAGACAGGTTTTCAGCATGTTGCTTTACTCACTCCTAAAATCATATTTTCAGCAATACTGATCTTGCTTTCAAGTTACTTTGCTCCCACATAATTTTTTATAATCTACATAAGAATACGTTTTACAGAAGTTACCCTCCCTCAAAAAAACTAGAATTATATCACACTATTAGTTAACTTCTTATTAGTACTTTCAAATTCATTTATGTATATTACATAGATGTCATCAGGAGTAATATAAAATCTCACGTTTCAGTCCACCTTCGAAATAAGTTGAGCACAAGAGATTTAAGAATTTTAAAGTTGTATAGGCAAAAGTGTATTGCATATTTAGACAAGGCATTATTTCCAGCATTTCTACTAAATATAACTTTTATAATTATTGCCATATCACCTTTAATACTGTTGACTCAATATTATTCTTTAAGCTGTTTTTATTATATAATTATATATGATAAAGGAAACTTTTTATCATTATCATAAATGGAAAATCAATATAATTTTCCATGAATAGAGGATGACCTTGCAAATGAGTCATTTTTACAGAAATAAAAATTATCTTAAAAAAAAATTATCTTGTACCACCTAAAATTATCTGACACCAGTTTGAGAAACACTGGTTTAAAGATTTACACTCCTTGGGTCCCTTGGGCTTTCCAAAACATATTTTCTAGCCTTCCTTTTCCATCACTGTAGAGAAATGTTGAGTCCAAACTTTTTTTAGCTATTACATTTAAAATTATTGTATTAGTAAATTATTTCCATGCCTAATATATACTTGAAGTATCTGAAATTGAAGTGTCTTTTGAAAATTAATTTAATTTTTATTATTTTTCTTAATATCTTACTTGTAAAATGCAAACAATTTATAAACCCACAATTAAAAACCAAATTACTTTCAAGGAAGATAATAGCAGTTACCTTCCGAATCGCCCTTCAACAATCTTAAAGCTTAGCCACTGAAAAAGAAACTTTCCAACTGAAGTGGCAGCATCTATTGGTGCAGTCTGGTACTGCACCCAACAGAGTTCTACAAGGCAGTGAGGAGAGGAAGATAGATCATTGGGGAGAAGCTCAAACAGCCTAAAATGACATGCAGGGAGGAAAATTTTGAAGTCTGAAATCTGCTGGAAAAGTCCGGAAGTGATTCAGAAACACTAGAAGGTTTGATATGACATGAATCAGGAATTGAGAATATCCTTGAATGTATAACTTCATCTGAAAAAGGATATTTGTTGTGGGGGGAGAAAAATAAAGATGACTTTATAGTGAAAACTGGTGGAAATAAGATTCACTTATTAGAAAGTCCTTTAACCAACCCCTCCTGCAGTTATCATCTATTATTAATTTTTAAAGTGTGTATGGCACTGTTCTGGCATTTGTTTGCGAGCAAGTCAAATTAAAAAAACAAAGCCCTCTATGAGCTCATAGTCCAAAACTTTATTTTAATTTTATTTTAAAGTAACCTTAAGGGGAAACCATTCCATCACTTTAGTAAGGACAAACGTTATGCTAGAAAATGGAATAAGACACTGAACACAAGTTCATGTGCCAGACACCAAACTAACTGAAACACCAGAGTTTGGAGTAGAGAAAGGTTTATTCCAGGGCCAAACAAGGAGAAGGGTCATGGTTTGAAATCCAGGAAAGGTCTTAGGAGACTGAATGAAGCCTAATTCCCACAAACAAGAAAGAGGGGACATAGAAAGGATTTGTACCTCAGAGGGCCCAACAGGGTCCTGCCTGCTTTCAGTCACCAAAACAGAAGACAGAAGACTGGATGCTTGTAGAAATAATTCCAGAATAGATCTCTTAAATTACTCATTTTTGGTACATTTAAAGTCCAGCTGGAAGTATACCCAATTCTTAAAAAAACAAAGTCATTTGGTAATTGTCTTGTACATTCTAAGCCAAATCCTTTGAGCTTGGGGAGAGTGAACTTCCCCCTGGTGGTTCAGTGGTAAAGAATCTGCCTGCCAATGCAGGAGACACAGAAGACACAGGTTCTATCCCTAGGTCAGGAAGATCCCCTGGAGAAGGAAATGGCAACCCACTCCAGTATTCTTGCCTGGAAAATCCCATGGACAGAGGAGGCTGGTGGGCTACAGTCCACAGGTCTCAAAAGAGTCCAGTAAGACTTAGCGACTAAACAACAACAATCATGAACTAGATTTAACACTGTTTTCTCTACTACTTTGCCAATAACAGAACAAATAAAGATAAAACATGATTGCCCAGAAGTCTAAAGTTCTGTGCTTCTGGTTTTCTAAAATCTATAAATAAACACATTTTCTGAGTAATTTTGTGCAAACAGATCAAGCTTAAAAAGGTTTTCTACTGGTTTGTGAAAGTGAGGAAATTGGATCTGCAGGGGACCTGTCGGGTCATTCTCTTGTGCTGGGCTCTCTGCTAAACTTCCTCATTCTTGGCTGAGTCTCTAAAGAAAAGGAAACGCACACTCTCTGGGAGACAGCTTCATTATATTTACTTTTCAATTCTCTCTTGAAATTTTTTCTCAAGTCAATCCTTTTAGTACCATATTATGCAATCTTACTCTATCTTTCATGTTTACACCCAACCTTCAGCTGTTTATAAACAGATACCATGCCCACTTTTAGTCATCTGTTAGCCACGTTAAACAAATGTAAGGCCTTTTAATCTGGTTTCAGTTCAGTCTCTCCAAGCCCTTAATCATCCTTATTGCTTGTCTCTGAACTATTTCCAGTTTCCTGGATGTTCATTTTCATTAGACGAATCCCACACTGAATGAGTTATTACAGGTGTGGTCTCATTAACATAGCACAATGAATCCTACATTTATTTTTTCTCTTGTGGCATTATGTTCTGACTTCCGGGCAAATTCCCAGGAGCTCTGCGACTTCCATATTCTGACGAACTTAGTGTAATGTTTTTTTCCTCATTTTCACCTCACACAGTGTTTCTTTTAGCAAACTGTAACAACCTGATTTCTTCTCCAGTACTTCAAACACCCAGTTTTAAATGATAGTAGAAGTCAAAATATGAGTAAGATTACTTCATTGTGCTTTTGATTTCATTGGCTTATCAATACCTACATCTCAAAATAGGAAATGTCCAGTCAATTTCTTTTTGCATACAACTCTTCATCATATCGGAGAAGGCAATGGCACCCCACTCCAGTCCTCTTGCCTGGAAAATCCCATGGACAGAGGAGCCTGGTAGGCTGCAGTCCATGGGGTCGCTAAGAGTCGGACATGGCTGAGCAACTTCACTTTCACTTTTCACTTTCATGCATTGGAGAAGGAAATGGCAACCCACTCCAGTGTTCTTGCCCAGAGAGTCCCAGGGAAGCGGGAGCCTGGTGGGCTGCCGTCTATGGGGTTGCACAGAATTGGAAACGACTGAAGCGACTTAGCAGCAGCAGCAGCTTCATCAATATAGTCTTATGATACACATCTGCCTGTGAAAAATGTCCACTGATTATAATCTGAAAGTCTCCAAATGCACAATTCAATGATTGGTGGAAGGAGGAAGATTACAGATGGCAAATAAACTGATTTGACAATTTTAAAGTAATGTATTTGGCATAGTCAATTCCAGTATCCATTCATTTTATAAAATCACAAAGTTAGGAAGATTGCTAAATTGCAGAAATCCATTTAAACTGAATATTTTTGAGTGAAACTATTATAACACCACTGAAAACTATACCAAAAGCTTTATAATGTCCATTCCTTCCACTATATTTTATAGCACATTTAGAAACTATTTATACAATGTTTTTCAATTTTTGGTATATATTCTCAGCACCAACTCCAACATCAATTAAAATGACTGTTCTGTTCATCTTATTTATTCTTCCACCAACCTTCTCAAAAATATTAGTCAGGACTAAGTGCACCTGCTTGCTGTTGTTCAATCGCTAAGTTGTGTTCAACTCTCTATGATCCCATGAACAGCAGCATGCCAGGCTTCCCTGTCCTTCACTATCTCCTGGAGTTTGCTCAAACTCATGGTAAATCCTATAAATTTGATTTTTACCCACATCCTTTTACTAATCTCCTTTTCAGAAGTCTGGGAAGTCTCACTCCCAGGTGGCACTATGGAGAACCCGCCTGCCAATGCAGAAGTCATAAGAGATACGGGTTTTATCCCTGGGTTGGGAAGATCCCCTGGAGAAGGAAATGGCAACCCACTGCAGTATTCTTGCCTGGGGAATTCCATGGACAGAGGAGCCTGGTGAGCTACAGTCCATAGTTTTCAGGGTCAGACAGGACTGAAGCAACTTAGCACGCACAGGAAGCCTCACTGTAGGTCATGTTGACATCTCAAGCCGGACACACTCCAAGGTGAACGCATCAGCTCAGCGACTCCCCCCAACTTCTCCCACCAGCTTCTCTTCTTGAATGAACTTTATCACCACCTTTGTTAATGCTTCTTCACCTCGCTTTCTTTCGTTTCATAAACACTAAGTCAAGAGGACAAGGTTATTTTGCATTGGCAATGTCTCCCCATCTATTCTTTCATTTCTTTATCATAGCTGCCTCCCCAAGCTGGATTCCTCAACTGCCTCTTCTATCATCATCAGCATTCCCCCTTCTCTAGGTTCTTTCCTGCTCATCAGGAGAAGAATCTTGCATCTTCCTTTGTTTTCCATGAACAGCACCTTGTATCTAGAACTTGATAAACAGTTGCTAAAAACAATTAGATGCTTAAATGAAAAATGAACACATTCTCCAGTTGATAACCTGACTTCATTATAACAGAGGACATTCAGTGTGATGAAGACTTTCCTCCTGTAAGTTTAATTTGTGTATTTTAATCTAACTCTTGTAGGGTCCCCTTTGGGAAATTTGATATACTCCCTAAGCCCAAACCAAGTCCCTCTTTTGTATTCTGCATTTTACTATTCCAAATTAGTAGGGATAAAGTGTTCTTTGTGTATCCTATGGTTCAGGACCTGTGATGAACCACCCCAGCTTCATGATAGAATTTCCAAAGCAGCCTATGGGTTTAAAAACAACAGAGATTGGGGCATATGGCTCAGGAGGTGAGCCTGAGGACAACCCACTGAGACAGGAAGCTTTATGTCTACCGATGAGGGAGGGCTGGGTTAGAAAAAGGAAGGAGGGGAAGGATTCAGAATAATCGCCTTTCTCAGTGCCTGTGTAGTGCTGGGGAAATAATAAGGGTTCATTACTATTGCACTGAACTAAATGAACTGATTTAGCCGCAGTGCCCCTGCTAGCTTGTTTTTAACTTCAAGGGAGCCAGAGCTACCCCATCTGAAATGAAAGGATGAGCCCACAAACCTTGATTTGAAGATGAAATGAGTAGTGCACCTTAGGGAGGCCTTTATTCTGGTGCTTCTCTGTTCTGCCTCATCTGAATTTTTGAGTTCTGAAAGCCCTGTAGCCTTCTTCTTGTGTGTGCTTGTTTAGTTGCTTCAGTCATGTCTGACTCTTTGTGCATCTATGGACTATAGACAGACAGGCTCCTCTGTCCAAGGGATTCTCCAGGCAAGAATACTGGAATGGGTTGCCATGCCCTCCTCCAGGGGATCCTCCTGACCCAGGGATCAAGCCCAGATCACTTTACATCTCCTGCACTGATAGGTGGATTCTTTACAACTAGCGCCAACTGGGAAGTCCTTTCCTTTCAAATAAAAGGCAGTCCAATTTTATATGAATTGACCTTTTGTCTGCATAGGAGCCACTGAAGAAGCTATTTCAATTTTGAATAAAAAAATAGTCCATAACACTTAATTTTTTCCCCAAATTGGCCTTATTGTTAAAAGAAATGTTCATAACTGCCAGAACTAAGGCCACTCAGGAAATTCAAGGGACAGTGGCATTGCTTAGCATTCATCTTGGGTTTCAGGATATAAAATTCTAAAATGCTCTTCTTTCACTGTCAAATCCTTTCCTCAGTTTTCCTATTTGAGAACCTGTTGTTTCGTGATTGGTCCCACTGACAAGCTTTTCATTGGAACTTTCTTCTCCCTTGGCTTTTGTTGGCTGCTCTGGATTCAGTCACCTCCACCTCTCTGATCACTCTTTGTTAATCTTTTCCTTGAATCCCCTCGGCCACTTAAATGTGGATGTTCTCAGCATCTGTTCTTAGCCTTCACAAACACTCAGTTAATCTAAGGAGAGACAGAGATGGACCAGGCAGAGTCCCTGTCCTCCAGGAAGTTTCAGTCTAGAGGAGAAAATAGGGCATCCTAGGAAAGATTACGGAGAAGGCAATGGCACCCCACTCCAGTACTTTTGCCTGGAAAATCCCTTGGATGGAGGAGCCTGGTAGCCTGTAGTCCATGGGGTCGCTAGAGTCGGACACGACTGAGTGACTTCACTTTCACTTTTCACTTTCATGCATTGGAGAAAGAAATGGCACCCCACTCCAGTGTTCTTGCCTGGAGAATCCCAGGGACGGGAGAGCCTGGTGGGCTGCCGTCTATGGGGTTGCACAGAGTCAGACACGACTGAAGCGACTTAGCAGCAGCAGCAGGAAAGATTGAGGGCAAGAGGAGAAGAGGGCAACAGAGGATAGATGGTTGGATGGCATCCCTGACTCAATAGATATGAGTTTGAGCAAACTTTGGGAGACCGTAAAGGACAGGAAAGCCTGGTGTGCTTGGGGTCGCAAAGAGTCAGACACGACTTAGTGACTGAACAACAACTGTCACCCACCAGGCTCCTCTATCCATGGGATTCTCCAGGCAAGAATACTGGAGTGGGTTGCCATTTCCTTCTGCAGGGGATCCTCCCGATCCAGGGATCAAACCTGGGTCTCCCTATTGCAGGCAGACTCTTTATCATCTGAGTCCCTGGGAGAGCCCCCAGCTTACACCCTTGCCAACAGGTAAATCCCAAATGTGGTTCTAAAATTTTTAGCAGTGAGTCAAAAAGAGAAACTTGATTAGCTATCCAATTCTCAGTGCCATGAAAATATAGATATAGATATAGAGAATATAATTCTGATGACACTAAGGCTTGTCTTCACAGTAAAGACAGTGTGTTATGTCACATACTAATTCTCAACAAGAGCCTACTAAGTAGATGTAATGACTCCTTCCACTGGCCTATTCTCAATGGTAAGGTTACTTGTGTCTTAAAAATATATATATTGTAGCTGGGGAAGACAGTGCAGGTGCTCCAAAAGAGTCCTACGAGACTGAGCAACTAACCCTTTTCTCTTGTAATGGGATCAGCTACTGTAGTTTGCCTTTTTGTACTAGCCTCAACTCTACACCATTTAAGCCCTATCCTATTTTTCTTCTCTTTCATATGCTTTTAATTATTTTCTAATCATATTTTAGTCACATAAACTGCCTGTAAATAAGGAGCTTTTAAAAATGCTCTTACTATTTTGAATGACTACATAACAAAAAGTAGGGCCAAGGTCACTTCGATAATTAAAATTAAAAGCAATTGGGAAAATCAATTATATGGTGATATAAATAGTCTGCATAGAGTAAACGGAGAAGGCAATGGCACCCCACTCCAGTACTCTTGCCTGAAGAATCCCATGGACGGAGGAGCCTGGTAGGCTGCAGTCCATGGGGTTGCTAAGAGTTGGACACGACTGTGTTGAGAAAGTGAAGGACAGGGAAGCCTGGCGTGCTGCAGTTCATGGGGCTGCAAAGAGTTGAACATGACTGAGTGACTGAATGACAACAAAATCAAAGTGTATCCAGGGTTAGAGTTTTAGGAATCTTGCATTTTTAAAATATTCATTCCTGAGTAATTCCTTCCACTGTTTCTCTAACTTGCTTACTCAACCATTGTCAGCAACCCACCAAAGAACTTCAGATAAAAATTTATTTTCTTTTTTCAATAACAGTAAGATAATCAAGACAATTATTGTCAAAGAATAACTGATTTTATAAGGCGTAAATAGGTTTGATTGTAATCTGCCTCAAACTTCTCATTGATAGCTGCAGAACACTAATTGCAGAAAATTTCAGTGATTTGCTCATTAATTGTTGGGGAAAAGGAAGTAGAATACAGGTTTCTAAACTCTTCTCATGCTGGTTGAAGTTTCTGAGAACATCACATTGTGCATATTATAACTGAAGATGACAAATTTTAATAGGAACTCTAAATATAAGTTTCTATAAAAATATGCAACCAATTAAGAAGTAACAGAAATGTCAAGACTCATCCTTATTATGCCCTCCTTTTGTTCTTACTGTTTTTTTTTTTTTTAATGTATTCTATGCAGCACTTTATTGTTGCTGATGCTGTTTAGTTGCTAAGTCAAGTTCAACACTTTTGCAACCCCATGCCAGTAGACAAGCAGGTTCCTCTGTCCATGAAACTTCTCAGGCAAGAATATTGGAGTGGCTTGCCATTTTCTTCTCCAGGGGTGTTTCCTGACCCAGAGATAGAATCTGTGCCTCCTGCATTGCACGTGGATTCTTTACCATTGAGCCACCAGAGAAGCCCACAGCACTTTATATTTGCTGGCTAAAATTGGAAACTGATAAAACAATTCTTTAGTGTAGGTTTCCTGTTGTATAGAATTCAGAATATTATTACAAAGGGAGAATGAATGAGATCCATTTACCATGGTTATCAGATTTCAGGAATCAAGCATGCATGAATTTACTAATTTTGCTAACACTCCCTGTAGAAACTGGATGTCAATTCAAAGGCAAGTTATAAATGGCAATAAGAATAAACCATGAATGTCATGTGTATGTATGCTGCTGCTGCTGCTAAGTCGATTCAGTCGTGTCCGACTCTGTGTGACCCCATAGACGGCAGCCCACAAGGCTCCCCCATCCCTGGGATTCTCCAGGCAAGAACACTGGAGTGGGTTGCCATTTCCTTCTCCAATGCATGAAAGTGAAAAGTGAAAGTGAAGTCGCTGAGTCTTGTCCGACTCTTAGCGACTCCATGGACTGCGGCCCACCAGGCTCCCCCGTCCATGACATTTTCCAGGCAAGAGTGCTGGAGTGGGGTGCCATTGCCTTCTCCAATGTGTATGTATATAACATTGCTTTTTAAGTTTTATATTAATTACTTTTAAAGAAAGCGAGTCTTGCATTTACAGCTTTATTCTTAGTATCAAAATTCAAAGATGTTTGTTTGATAAGGTGAATATTCTATCAATACTAATATTATGTTACTTTCCTCAAAACAATGCTAATGCAGTTTGAACACAACGCTGTGATGTTTAACTTAAAAAGACTGTCAAAGTAAAAATGAAGTATAATATTTAAAATGGATAACCAACAAGGACTTACTGTATAGAACATAGGATTCTGCTCAATGTTATGTGGCAGCCTTGATGGGAGGGGAGTTTGGGGGAGAATGTATATGTATATGTATACGTATGGCTGAGTCCTCTCACTGTTACCGGAAACTATTACGTTGTTAATCTGCTATACCCCAATATAAAATAAAAAGTTAAAAAAAATAAAAATGAACAATAATGCAGGTACAATACACCAGGACTGCTATGTAGGCTGAGGACACAACCAAGCATGGATTTAGGTACGTATTGTCAACTGAAAGTATTTCATTCATGTTTTTAAAATCAGAGCATTTAAAAATATGTTTATTGGATATTTTGTCATAAAACTTCATAAAACAATTACTCTTATGCTATCATTTAAATTCTTGTTGAGAAAAACCTCAAACTTTAAGTTAATTTGGGGAGTCTACATATTTTGTGTCAATCCTCAGATAAATATGGAAAATTAAAACTTTTCTATTTCTAAATAGCAAACATCACAGCTCATCAAGGCTCACACTTATTTCACAAATTAAACCCACAACAGCATTGTTTATGCATTTAGTTCAATGTGCAAACAATGCCTCATTGAGGGTTGTATTTCAAAACAAACAACAACTTGCTTTAGTTCCCTTTTCATTTCTTTTTAACTTTGAAGTGTGTGCTTCTATGAAACAGCGTCTCATGGCCACAGTGGTCTGTATACCATGAGTAACTAGCTAGTTTAACTCCTAGCTTCACGTTACTGCTTGTTATAGAGTCTACAAATTGTGTCTTTGGTGCCAGTTTTGATCATACATAAATTACAATGTTTTGTCTCTTCATTTTTTAAATATGTACTTCCTTTAGATCCCTCAAATCATTAAACAACAACTCTGTTATTTTAATGCCATTAGCATTTCTGTTAAAGTAGTGATGAATAATTTTTTCACATTGAAACTAATAAAGGGTTATTCATCTCAATACTTATGAAATTTTGTACTTTCAAACACTGTATACCAGTTAGAAAGTGAATGTCTATAGTTTTCTTCTTGCTTTAAAAATTTATATGTAACCTGATATTTGAGATTGTCTAGCAAACAAAAATTTATCCCAACATTCCAACTTTTATTAATAACCCAGTATTACATATGAGTTAATCTATACTTTTAAAAAAAACTTTTCTTACAAGACTCTTTCCTTATTTTAAAATTTCTAAATGATTCTTCTTAACTTCATGACTTGATGGACCTCTACTAAAAGACTTCTAGAATTTTCTTGTGAGGAAACTGAAGCATTCCGATTTTCTTATAAAATGAAGAAATGAATACATACAAAACTCAACTGCATTTTGCCTTTTGTTTGGACTTTGTCAAATCCAATGATAGCACCTTTTTTATGGAAGAAATGACCAAAACCATAATCTCATTCCATATGCAGATGAATTATAATTCTAAGCAAAGGTAGAATCACCATTTGTCTTATATTTTGAGTTAATTTCTAAAGAGTGTAGAAAATGTAACAAAGTACTTTGTGATAGTCTCACCAGAACTTGGAACAGTTTCTTCAGAAAAAAAACCTAATTACAATAGCTTTCCCTCAGGCACTGCAACCTATAATTTAGCAGTCAACATCTCAAGGTATTGTTTGTGGTACTTTTTGCTAAAGTCAATTGCATTGCAATCCACATCCTGAAATTTGCCTTTCAAAGTTCCTCATGCAACCATCTTTAAAACAAAAATGTTTACTTGACATTTTACAAACTGGAATGGCCAAGTATCATCTAAAAGATTAGCTAGTTAACTGAACATTTCTCCTTCTAGATCATCTTCAAAAACACTGTGTATTCTCTATTTAATGTCTTGTGCTGTGCTTAGTCACTCAGTCGTGTCCAGCTCTTTTTGCAACCCCATGGACTGTATGTAGCCTGCCAGACTCCTCTGTCAATGAGGATTCTCCAGCGAGAGTACTGAAGTGGGTTGCCATGCCCCCTGCCAGGGGATCTTCCCAACCCAGGGACTGAACCCAGGTCCCCCACATTGCAGGCGGATTCTTCACTGTCTGAGCCACCAGTGAAGCATTTAGTGTTTTGGTTGATACTATATCTCATAAGTTCTTTTTTGTATTGTATTTTGTTTTAAAGCTGAAAGTCAGCTATTGCTATATCAAAACAATACCTATCATTTAAAATATATTTTTGCCACCACCTTACACCATGCACACAAATTAACTGAAATGGTATAAAACTTGAATGTAAGATCTGAAACCATAAAATTCCTAGAGGAAAACATAGATCTTAGCTTCACTGACACTGGTCTTAACAGTGTTTTTGTGGCTCTGATGCCAAAGGCAAGGAAAATAAAAGCAAAAATAAGCAAACCTGACTACATCAAACTGAAAAGCTTCTGTACAGAGAAGGAAACCATCATCATTTAAACTTTGCCTTTCAAAATGAAAAGGCAACCTACTGAGTGGGAGAAGATATTTGCAAATCACAGTTCCCTGATCACAGATAGAACCAGTGCCCACTTCAGTGGAAGCTCTGAGTCTTAACCATTGCACTGCCAGAGAAGCTCTGGTAATTCATTCTTATGGGTTAACATCAAGGGAAAGAGGGGAAAAGAAGTTGAAGAAAAGGCTGCCTATCTACTAGGAAACATAAAGGGAAGGATATAGAGGATATAGGGTTAGTGAAAGGAGTTACATGTTGATTCTAGCTGCAGTCATAAAGATGTCACTTCCCACACTCAGCAAGAATCCTTTGAGTCATCCACAATGCATAATCTTAAGCACTATCTCATGACCTGGCACATAGTAGATATCCAACAATTCAATTTAAAATATATAGCTTGATCCTTAAGACATTTCCTTATATTTCCCTAAAACCACCTTTCCTGAGTTTGGAAGCTGTCATAGCGGCAAGAATTTTGAGACTTCTATATCACAAAAACAAGAAAATGGTTGATTTACTTCATTTTGAATTACAGAATACATACAAACTAGTCAAAGTTTTAAGGTTACTTTTAGTTTTCCATTAAAACATCCTATGTTGAATGTGCTGATTTGGCAAAGAATGACCTTTTGGCTCTGAAAATCATTTTTCCTGTAATGTTAAATGAGTGTCAAGAAATTAATCCTCCCAGCACACTTATAGAAGCAATAATAGTATGAGTTGGTTAAGAGCTGCTTTGATAGGGTACTGTAAAGCCCTTTAGTCTTTAAAGAGCCCTGGCATTAGGTAACTTTAATTGTTGGTTTCAGATGTCAGTCTCCATCAGGAACACAGCTGGAGACTGATAGGTGTCGCTTGGGAGTAAGCATTTTGTGTTACTTTGAAGTCAATTGGACTGAACATGAAAATTTTATAGTTAGTGGCAGATTTCTTTTTAAGATATTTAAGTAAAGTATCCCTTAAACCAATTACATTAAAAACTATCCAAAATAAGAAACCTCAAAGGGAAATTCTCCTCAGTGGCAAAGTGTTAATCAAATAAACCAAAAAAACAGTTTTCCCAAACCCATAATTTCCAAGCTTGAGGGGTGTCCTCATTTGGTTGCAGCCCCTTTTAACTCTTTCCATTTCATTTCTAAGCATCTTTTGTATTAAGTAGTTATTTTTAAAATGTTCAGAAAAGATAGCATGCAGTTGACAAGGGCAAATGGTGTGATGGTCAGGTATGGCAGAGACCACACCTGGGACTGATCCTTCTTGTTTTCTTTGGAAAACACGGGCTTCCCTGTCCTGGGAATTGTGTCCTTCATACAGAGAGGGGCTTCGAACTGACTCATTTCCTCTCTGACGAGTACAAGAGGCTAACACGCGTATTTTTTCTCAATTATTCAAATGCTTCAATCTTGTTTCCTACTGGAAGAATTGTACATACATCAGTTTTTAATTGATCCATGATTTATATACTATTCATGAATTAAAATGAAATTAACCTGATATTAAAGTTCATGGATTCCAAATTAGCAGATGGGAGTCGACAAGTACTAAACCAAGTGTTGTTCTGACATGAGGCAATCAATTGTTATTTTACAATTAAAAAAAAAGTAGAGAAAAGAAAGCAAAAGAATAAATAATATGTAATACATAAATTGGTTGTCTTTAGTATTTTATCCAAAGTTATTTCTAACACATTCTCAAGTTTTCCAGCTCTTGTTTGACTCCGACTTTAGCATCAATCAGTGTCTGAGTATTGACACCAAACTTCATTCATGCTTTATCCCCTCGGTTTTCTCACTCTTGACATTCCCTGTCATACCATTAGACAGCTACTTCTATTCTTTGCTTGAATTACCAGAGAAACTTTTGTTCTAGACACTTTATGTACTGTATTTATTGGTTTACATAAAGAACAGAGTGACTCTGGGGGTGATGACTCTGTTATACGAATATCTGCCACCAAAGACGGAGAAGGCAATGGCACCCCACTCCAGTACTCTTGCCTGGAAAATCCTATGGACAGAGGAGCCTGGAAGGCTGCAGTCCATGGGATCGCTAGGAGTCGTACACAACTGAGCGACTTCACTTTCACTTTTCACTTTCATGCATTGGAGAAGGAAATGGCAACCCACTCCAGTATTCTTGCCTGGAGAATCCCAGGGACGGGGGAGCCTGGTGGGCTGCTGTCTATGGGGTCGCACAGAGTCGGACACAACTGAAGCGACTTAGCAGCAGCCACCAAAGAACATTTGCATTTTTCTCATCGTCCATTTGTTGAACAGCTGCAAACAAATACATTTGAATTTTTTTTTTTAGAATTAGAGACCCAATGATTAAGTACATAAATGAAAATTCTGTAAGAGTAGAAGCTATCATAAACATTATAAAGTCATGGAGTCAGAGGAGTAAAATGCATTTTAAGGAATATAAGTATCCGTGAGACAGGTAGGTCTTTCTAACAGTTGGTGATAACACCTTACAAGGTCAGCTTTACACTGTGTTTTATGGCCCTACGTTCTCTCCTTTGACACGCAGACCAGAGACCATAGAGCGGGAAGCACTATACTAGGAACCCAGAGCCTGGGTACCATGTGCATTTGTGCCAACATTTGTTGTCATCTAACCTCTATGTTCAGTTTTCTAATCGGCAGCAAAAACAGATCCAGAACCCAGTGATTTATTTTTACTTGACTCTATCACCTCCCTTTTCTTATAGTTGATTGCTTGCCAGTCAGTGAATAAGCATTTAATTGTTGCCTAATATGTACCTAGGTTGGCTGAATCTTTTAGTGACTAAATAAATCTGTTTTCCAACTGAGGGCAAGTCTATAAATGGTAAGTAAACTAAACCAATAGCATACAGACTGCTCTACTCAGATATCTGCAAGTTTTCAGTGAAGAGTAACTGAGGGTCAGGGAGCAACTGCATGCATGGATCTGGCTGCTACTTTAGTATGAGAGGACTTGTGCTAATCCAGGATAATTACTTTTCGGGTCCAGTTTATCATGGGTGTGTGAATATGGCTGTTATTCAGATGGTGTCCCATAACAACTTTCAAGTGATGGGAGAAGGGGAAGATGTGAAACATATGAGGAGACATGCTTCTCTAATAGCTCAGAGGGTAAAGAGTTGCCTGCAATGCAGGAGACTTGAGATTGATCCCTGGGTCAGGAAGATCTCCTGGAGAAGCGAATGGCTACCCACTCCAGTATTCTTGCCTGGATAATTCCACGGACAGAGGAGCCTGGTGGGCTATAGTTCAGGGGGTTGCAAAGTGTTGGACACGACTGAGCAACTAACACACTTTCTTTTTACATGTAGTGGAAAAAAAGTATTATAAAAGATCAATCAAACCCATACAAATATAAATACACAAGTAGACTGTTTAATCAAGGCTAAGATTGCCCATAAGGCTGTATAGCCACTGAAACTTTGACTGATTTATCTGTTAAGAAAATTTGTTTTCTTCCAAAAGTCTCATCCACAGCTCTGTAAAAGATTTTCTACATTCCACCAATAGGAATTAATTATTTTGAGTTAAACCAAAATTTTCCTGTTCTCATGAACATTTCTTTCGCTTTGCATGTGTGCTAAGTCGCTTCAGTCACGTCTGACTCTGTGCAACCCAATGGACTGTGGCCTCCCAGGCTCTTCTGTCCATGGGATTCTCCCAGCAAGAATACTGGAGTGGGTTGCCATGCCCTCCTTCTGGGGATCTTTCCCACCCAAGGATCAAACCCGTGATCTTAAGTCTCCTGCATTGGGAGGTGGGTTCTTTACCACTAGTGCCAACTGGGAAGTCCCTTTCTTTGGCTTGGTGGTACCATAATGTTTTTAAGCTATCTTAGTGGGACTTTCCTTTTTCCAATGTAATGGCAAACTGGACCACACTTCAAGAATATATCATGTAATGAAGATGTTTTGATATGGGCTAGGGAGACACAGTGTTTGAGTAGCCTGGGAAACATAGGTCTGGGAGAAGTATTACAGTGGAGATAAAGGGGAACCAGAAAGGTTTTAGGAGGGGAATCTCTGACTTTAGGGAAAGAAAGTGAACAAAAGGGGAAGATAGGAGAATAACAAAATAAATGCTTAGTTAACTTCCTGCTCTATTGAGAGCCTGTTGTGGCTTATGTTTACATCTTGAGTATTTTTTGTATTGAAGTGTAGTTAACTTACAATATTATATCAGTTTCAGGTGTACACCAGAGTGTTTTGACACTTTTATAGATTACACACCATACAAAATGATTATAGAATATTGACTATAATCCTTGAGTTGTACATTATATATCTGTGACTTGCTTATTTTATAACTGGTAGTTCTGGTAGTTTGGGTGTTTTTCATAAAATGTTGATTCTTATTTTTTTGTCTGAGTACTTAAAGAATTTTATTTACTTTTATACCACTTGAGAACTAATGTAAGGCAAAGTTTTCCTATTAATTCTGTTCACTTAAATATTAGGATAACCATGGCTAAATGGATTGATTTCCCTAGATATAACACAGAGATAAATAGTCACTTTTCATAATTTCAGATTTTAGAAAGCTCACTGGGTAAAGGGCAGGTAGGAAAAGAAGAATCATTACCAAAATAGTCGCAAAGTTGAAAATACTGCACATAAATTATATGTTGTAGGGTCGCAAAGAGTTGGACACGACTGAGCAACTGAGCTGAACTGAACTGAAAGATGTATGTCATCTTCTTTATGGAGTAAGGTATATGGTAGTATCAGCCAACTTTATTGTGTACTTACCTAATGTATTACACAGATTATCTCCTTTAATTCTGACAACTCTAAAAGGTAGATACCATTTTTAGCTCAATTTACAGATAAGAAAATGAAGACTTAAGGTCAAGTCACTTAGTCAAGCTCACTTTGCTAAGCCAGAAGCACAGCAGAGATTCAAATTCAGGTTAACGAGATTCTGGAAATGAAATTGTCCAACAATTCTGGAAGCTAGTTCTCTGTGGTCATTGGGTATTGGTTGGCTCATAGGGAACCATTAAGGAAAAGAAAACAGACAAAAACCAAAACAAAAGGTAATTATTTTGCTGTGGCACTTATGGAATGATATAAGAATACATAGGTTTATCGACTTAGAGTCTGAGGTTAAATTAAGGCAAGCTGAGCTGAAATTTGTCACTAACCAGCATTCCTGCAGCACCCTTCCAAGCAGTCTGGTGGGTTATCCCTTATATAAGTTGAATTAAGAAGTCATTGCCAAATTTAGGAACTTATAGTAGAGTTGTGACTAAGTAAGATGTTTCAGAAAAAAAATGAAAAAGCACAACCCACAGAATTAGTAACTTGGCATTACTGTTATTTTCTGAGTTGCTGCTTGAATTCTTTTACAAGGAGCACTAATGGGAACATTCCTCAGGCTGGTTCAAATGCTGTGGACTAATTAATTCCGGGTGTCTTTCAGTGAAACTTTGCTTTTGCTTTTTGGTTATGGTGACCACACATGTAGGATCATATTACCACCATGGCATTGTGGCTGAGAGACACAACAGCTAAGGCTTGAGTGTTCATTCCATCCTACCTCACTTGTTCTAGTTCTGTGTTTTACCCATTGGGGTTTTGATATTTGTTATCAATTCAGCAGAATCTTGACCTTGAACTGGATTTTTCTCAGCCCCAATTTTTAAGATAAGAAAATGAATATGCAACTTGGATGGTAAATGTCACCCATTTTCCAAGATAGAGTATTGGTTCAAATAGTCTATATGACTAAAGATAGGAGTTGTGTTCCCATGTTACCTAGAAGAGCATTCAGGGGCCAAGACAAATGGAAATGAGGCTCTGTCTAGACATCTTTCCCAGGCCTTCTAGACCTTGCTTACCTCCATGCTCCTATGATCAAAGTACAGGTAGCATAATTCAAGTAAAATACAAAATGGACAAAGCATATGCCTTTGGAAATTATAATAGAGCAGACTCCTGGGGATATAGCACTTCATAAAGGGCTTCTGGGCTGTTGGCAATGTTCTATCTCTTGACTGGGCTCTAGTTACACATTTGATCACCTTCACTGAGTTACTCACTTATGACTAATGCATTTTTCTGAATTTATGTCATTCTTTCAATAAAATCATTTTTAAAAGGCGTGAAGGAAGGCTTTTTTCATAATACATTAATCTGAGTATCACAACCATGTGGTTACATTTATTAAATCAGTTAGCAATCGTTTCGAAAAGATGGCAGTAGAGTCTCGATGATGGAAGTCAGGCCAAGGGGGTTTTGATATGGATGAGAAGAAGAACATCTGAAAGAGTTCTGAGCACAGGGCAACTCGCATTAGGCCCAAATGGAGGCCTACTGGGTGCTGTTGGATCTAGGAGGCTGCTTATGGATACCTTAAAGGGTCTGGATCAGGACAGGTGCAAGTGGGCAATGGAAGAGAGAAAAAGACACTGGGGTATAAAATAGAAAACTGAAGAGTAGAATCTAAAAACAAGCTTTTCTTACTTACCTCACAATTTTCCCAGGACCAAATCTACTTGAAAATAATATTGATATTATTCCAAGTGGCATAGAGTTTAATTAAACTTTCTCTAATAATTCAGAACAGTATGTCTTTCTCCTTGTAAATCTTTGTGGTCTTATACAGTATTTCCTCCTTAGTTCTTTATTAGCAATTCACTAGGAGAGGTACTGAGAGCGGGAGAAAGAAGTGGGATTAAGTCCACACAGGATAGTCATTCTGCAGAGATTTCTGATAGTGAAGGTTTACCAACAAGACTATGTGATTTTATACATGATTTTGCAACTCAAAGTAATCCTAATATTAAACGCAAGGGCATCAGTTAATAGTGCTATTCAGAAGATAGTTTTATTTAAGGAAAATAATTTTTTACATGCATTCATTCACTTATTTTACAAATATTTGATGAATTCCTGTTATCTGCCCCTATTCTGTACTTCTTTTTAAACTTATAAGAATAGGAACTATAGAAACAGACTGAAGAATGAATGCCTCAAAGAATTTGAAATTACGACTAAAATATAAATTATACATTTTGAAAAAAAGAGATGGCAGGCACCCAAAATAGAATATGTTCTTCAGAAATCCTTCTGATGAGGTTAAAAAATATGGCAGAGATTTGAGAAACAAAGTAATATAAAATGTCCTGCACTTTAAATTCTATTGAATATGTTTCTAATACCAGTTAATAATGTTTACTTTTCCCTGTATGTTTAACAGTGTTACCATGCAAGCACCTTGAGCTCTTGAAAGGGAACTCTTACTGTGTTTATTTTTGTCTATGTGTTGAAGCAGCTCTCTTTCTATGGAGAGAACCTGCAGTAGAGTAGTCACTTGTTTTCACTCAGTGCTCTATCCAGAGGATCCCTTTCTTTCCTTTCAATCAAGGAGAGCAAAGATCGCCTCAAACCAAGATCTACATAGTCAGGTTAAAGGGATTTTCAACTTCTTTCCTCTCTGATTGATCGATTTCCCTTAGCACTGATAACTTTGCTTTTGTCTTTCAACAAAAAGGCTACTTAATCTCCACAGAGTTTCAACCCTATGACTCTTTTCTCCTTCCTACAGCCTACTGTTTTTTAAAAGAAGATACCTGGCTCCTCATATTTGAAATAGAAACATATACTCTTAAATCAATAGGCTGTTCTGAACTTTGGGAGTGATCAGTTGAAATTTGTTTGAGAATATCATATTTTTTGGAAAAGGACTGGCCCACCTTTCCTAGGCCCTGAGTTCTTAAAGCACTTTTCTGGGCCGGCCACCCACCATAAGAAACTTTATACATATCTGCAGCTACAATTAACAGAGCCCTGTGACAGAATTCTAAATGAGATATAAAATTATGTTTTGAAAATTGTGCGCTTTTTTTTTTTTGGTTCTGTTTTTCATTGGCCATCAATAGGCATTTTCCTTTTGAGCTTGTCATTATCTTCCTCCTTAGGTAAACCTCATTTTCTCCATCACAAATCACAGAAGGCTTACTGATAATGAGTAACTTCAGTGTTAATTGAATACTATAATTCTTTCTAGTGACACCTTGTTTGATGTCAAATAGATAATATTGGAGAATAATGCTGTTTAAATTTAGACTCAAAAAATACTTAATTTCATTCATGTCTATAGCCAGTGGTTTGAGAAGCACTTAACCTTCATGTTTTCTCTATCAATAAAATAAAAATAATTCTTCATTATGTCATGTGGGCTGTGTTTCAAATTTTTAGAGTAAATCATAAAAATATTGAAAATTAGCATTTTAAATGAATTTTCAGTTTTCCTTAAATTTAATAGTGATAAAGTTGTGTGTGTGTGTGTGTGTGTGTGTGTGTGTGTGTGTGTGTTTTAATTTTAGAGTATTGTTAGGGACCTTACAATTCTCCTAATTTACAGATAGAGAAAACATATTCTAAGGAACTTAGCCACTTTCAATGTCTCCAGGAACTCGGATAGATAATAATCTTTGTTCTCTTAAAGGAATTTTTTTTTCATACCTTCTAAAATGAGGAACAATTCAAGACTTCTAAAATGTCACAGATAGAACACAAGACTACACTGGGTCAAAGATAGTTAATTATAACTTCTTATAAAAGGACAAAATAAAAACCAAGAAATATATTAAAGCTGTACTTACAAATTCAAATAGAATAGAATACAACAAAGTAATTTATCATTCAAGAATATTTTTAATAACCCAGCCTAGAATTCAGTCTACCAGGGGAAAAAAATCCAAGCCTTATGGGGAGAACTGTTAATATCCTTAAAGCCTCAGTTAACTCATCTGAAACGTGGGGTCAGGACAGTACCTATCTCATGAATTAAAGAAAATAATGGGTTTTTTCCTGTCTTTTTGCTGCAACTGCATGGCTGGTGAGCTCTTGGTTGCCTGTCCATAGATGGAATCCAGTCCCACAGCAGCAGGGACAACTCCAAGTCCTAACCACTGAACCACCAGGGAATTCCTAAATAATGGGAATTAACAAGTTAAAGTCTGTAAATTATTTACCACAGGGATTAGAACATAGTTGACACTCAGTACATTTTAGCTATTTCTATATTTTCATTATTACCATTTTACATACAGAGGATTCTTACTTTTCACAGTAGTAATGTTCCCCAAAACTGGATCATCAAATACTGAATCATTGCTCCCAGGAGAAATTGAGTGTTGGCTCTTGAAAGTCTTAGTCACAATAATTTTCATCTAGTGAACAATACACAGTCTTGTTTCATGTGTGTTTCTGTTTAAAGATACTTTATCTAATATACATTGTTGATTCATTAACATTGAACTTGGCCAACAGCACTATAATTCATGCCTAAAGTTTATCTAACATACAAATCTTTTCCACAGATCACACCACAGCCTTCTTGAACATAGGAATACTATGAAGGTCATTCTAAAAAGCAGTCACCAAGAAAAAGCACAAAAATGTGAAAAATGTCACATAAAAAGGGCAAGCCCTATGGTTATTGGCTTTAGGGTTACAAATGAATGGTAGCCAGTCAGTGGATTTGTAAATATAGAATCTGCAAATCAGGAGGCTCAACTGTACTGAGATTTTGAAAAACTAAAATCAATTGAGTTTGCCTAGAGAAGTGTATTCAAGACAGAAGCAGCAGGAAAAGAAGCTGGAGGTTTACATCATTCTAGGAAAGGCAGGGTCTGGTAAGCCCTGTAAAGAAGTTAGTCCTTTTCCAATAATAATGAGGCACCATTGCTACAGAGTTTTAAATAGAAGACTGTCATAGTTAGATTTGTCTTTTGTAAAGACAACTGTTCACCTTGAATAGAAGTGACCCCTAAAACAATGCCTTATACATTGTGTATGTTCAATGTTTACTGAATAAATTCCATATTCAATGAATGATTGAGTGCAGTGTAGAGATTAGTTTTGTTGGGGCCAGAGACAGAGCTGGAGGTAGGGAGATTTTAATATGCTACTGCTAATCAGTGTTGCCCTGGAGGTTCTAGCCAGGGTAATTAGGCAAGAAATGAAACAAAAGGCATTCAGATTGGAAAAAAAGAAGTAAAACCATCTCTCCTTGAAGATGACATGAAATTCCTAAAGATTATACTAAAAATGATTAGAACCAATAATTAATTTCACCAAGGTTTCAGGATACAAGATCAATACACAAAAAATTCAATTGCATTTCTATACAGTAGGAATTAGCAAACCAAAAATGAAATTAAAACAATAATTCTATTAACAATAGATAAAACATGTAGGTATAAATTTAACAAAAAAACAAACTTCTAATTCTGAAAACTAGAAAATGCTGTTGAAAGAAATTAACTTAAATAAATAGACATTCATATTCATAAATTGAAAGGTTTTAGGTGTTAAGATTACAATAATCCTCAAATTGATCTACAGATTCAGTATAATCTCTATGAAAATTATAGCTGTTTTCGTTGTTGTTGTTACAGACATTGACAAGCTAATATTAAATTCTATATGGAAAGCAACTGACCTAAGACAATCTTAAAACAGAACAAAGTTGCAGGACTCACAATTCCTCGTCTGAAAACTTACTGTGAGACTACAGTAATTAGACAGGGTGGCATTACCATAATTATAGATATTAAGACTAACAAAATAGAATTGAGAATCCAGAAATAGATCCTCTTTATGATAAGTTGATTTTCAACTTAGGTACCAAGACATTTCAATAGAGGAAGAATAGTCTTCAGGCTGGAGAAGGCAATGGCACGCCACTCCAGTACTCTTGCCTGGAAAATCCCATGGATGGAGGAGCCTGGTAGGCTGAAGTCCATGGGGTTGCTAAGAGTCAAACATGACTGAGCAACTTCACTTTGACTTTTCACTTTCATGCATTGGAGAAGGAAATGGCAACCCACTCCAGCCTAGTGGGTTGCCGTGTAAGGGGTCGCACAGAGTCGAACACAACTGAATCGACTTAGAAGCAGCAGCAGCAGCAGTCTTCAGGCGGTCCTAAGATGGCGGAGGAATAGGACGGGGAGACCACTTTCTCCCCAACAAATTCATCAAAATAACATTTAAATGCTGAGTAAATTCCACAAAACAACTTCTGAATGCCGGCAGAGGACATCAGGCATCCAGAAAAGCAGCCCATTGTCTTCGAAAGGAGATGTTTTATCAACGGTGCTGTATAGATGGAGAAGTCTTGAGGCTAATGTAAAAATAAGACTGAAAACCAGAAGCAGGAGGCTTAAGTCCAAATCCTGAGGACACCAGAGAACTCCTGACTCCAGAGAACATTAATCGACAGGAGCTCATGAAATGCCTCCAAACCTACACTGAAACCAAGCACTACCCAAGGGCCAACAAGTTCCAGAGCAAGACATACCAGGCAAATTCTCCAGCAACACAGGAACATAGCCCTGAGCTTCAATATACAGGCTGCCCAAAGTCACTCCAAATCCATTGACATCTCATAACTCATTACTGGACACTTCATTGTACTCCAGAGACAAGAAATCCAGCTCCACCCACCAGAACACCAACACAAGCTTCCCTAACCAGGAAACCTTGACAAGCCACCTGTACAACCCCACCCACAGCGAGGAAACTCCACAATAAAGAGAATTCCACAAACTGCCAGAATACAGAAAGGGCACCCCAAACACAGCAATATAAACAGGATGAAGAGACAGAGGAATACCCAGCAGGTAAAGGAACAGGATAAATGCCCACCAAACCAAACAAAAGAGGAAGAGATAGGGAATCTATCTGATAAAGAATTCCAAATAATGATAGTGAAAATGATCTGAAATCTTGAAATCAAAATGGAATCACAGATAAAGAGCCTGGAGACAAAGATTGAGAAGATGCAAGAAAGGTTTAACAAGGACTTAGAAGAAATAAAAAAGAGTCAGTATATAATAAATAATGCAATAAATGAGGTCAAAAACACTCTGAAGGGAACAAATAGTAGAATAACGGAGGCAGAAGATAGGATTAGTGAACTAAAAGATAGAATAGTAGAAATAAATGAATCAAAGAGGAAAAAAGAAACATGAATTAAAAGAAATTAGGACAATCTCAGAGACCTCCAGGACAGTGTTAAACTCCCCAACATTTGAATCATAGGAGTCCCAGGAGAAGAAGAAGACAAAAAGAAAGACCATGAGAAAATACTTGAGGAGATAATAGTTGAAAACGTCCCTAAAATGGGGAAGGAAATAATCACCCAAGTCCAAGAAACCCAGAGAGTCCCAAAAAGGATAAACCCAAGGCACACTTTAATCAAATTAACAAAGATCAAACACAAAAAACAAATATTAAAAGCAGCAAGGGAAAAACAACAAATAACGCATAAGGGGATTCCCATAAAGATAACAGCTGATCTTTCAATAGAAACTCTTCAGGCCAGGAGGGAATGGCAGGACATACTTAAAGTGATGAAAGAAAATAACCTACAGCCCAGATTACTGTACCCAGCAAGGATCTCATTCAAATATGAAGGAGAAATCAAAAGCTTTACAGACAAGCAAAAGCTGAGAGAATTCAGCACCACCAAACCAGCTCTCCAACAAATGCTAAAGGATCTCTTCTAGACAGGAAACACAAAAAGTGTGTATAAACTTGAACCCAAAACAATAAAGTAAATGGCAACAGGATCATACTTATCAATAATTACCTTTAATGTAAATGGGTTGAATGCCCCAACCTAAAGAAAAAGACTGGCTGAATGGATACAAAAACAAGACCCGTATATATGCTGTCTACAAGAGACCCACCTCAAAACAGGGGACACTTACAGACTGAAAGTGAAGGGCTGGAAAAAGATATTCCATGCAAATAGAGACCAAAAGAAAGCAGGAGTAGCAGTACTCATATCAGATAAAATAGACTTTAAAACAAAGGCTGTGAAAAGAGACAAAGAAAGACACTACATAATGATCAAAGGATCAATCCAAGAAGAAGATACAACAATTATAAATATATATACACCCAACATAGGAGCACCACAATATGTAAGACAAATATTAACAAGTATGAAAGGGGAAATTAACAATAACACAATAATAGTGGGAGACTTTAATACCCCACTCACACCTATGGATAGATCAACTAAACAGGAAATTAACAAGGAAACACAAACTTTAAATGATACAATAGACCAGTTAGACCTAATTGATATCTATAGGACATTTCACCCCCAAACAATGAATTTCACCTTTTTCTCAAGCACACACGGAACCTTCTCCAGGATAGATCACATCCTGGGCCATAAATCTAGCCTTGGTAAATTCAAAAAAATTGAAATCATTCCAAGCATCTTTTATGACCACAATGCAATAAGATTAGATCTCAATTACAGGAGAAAAACTATTAAAAATTACAACATATGGAGGCTGAACAACATGCTGAAGAATAACCAACAAATCACAGAAGAAATCAAAATATGTAAGAAACGAATGAAAATGAAAACACAACAACCCAAAACCTGTGGGACACTGTAAAAGCAGTCCTAAGGGGAAGGTTCATAGCAATACAGGCATACCTCAAGAAACAAGAAAAAGTCAAATAAATAACCTAAGTCTACACCTAAAGCAACTAGAAAAGGAAGAAATGAAGAACCCCAGGGTTAGTAGAAGGAAAGAAATCTTAAAAATTAGGGCAGAAATAAATGCAAAAGAAACAAAAGAGATCATAGCAAAAATCAACAAAGCCAAAATCTGGTTCTTTGAAAGGATAGATAAAATTGACAAATCATTAGCCAGAGTCATCAAGAAACAAAGGGAGAAAAATAAAATCAATAAAATTAGAAAGGAAAATGGAGAGATCACAACAGACAACACAGAAATACAAAGGATCATAAAATACTACTATCAGCAATTATATGCCAATAAAATGGACAACTTGGAAGAAATGGACAAATTCTTAGAAAAGTACAACTTTCCAAAACGGAACCAGGAAGAAATAGAAAATCTTAACAGACCCATCACAAGCACGGAAATGGAAACTGTAATCAGAAATCTTCCAGCAAACAAAAGCCCAGGACCAGACGGCTTCACAGCTGAATTCTACCAAAAATTTAGAGAAGAGCTAACACCCATCCTGCTCAAACTCTTCCAGAAAATTGCAGAGGAATGTAAACTTCCAAACTCATTCTATGAGGCCACCATCACCCTAATACCAAAACCTGACAAAGATGCCACAAAAAAAGAAAACTACAGGCCAATATCACTGATGAACATAGATGCAAAAATCCTTAACAAAATTCTAGCAATCAGAATCCAACAACACATTAAAAAGATCATACACCATGACCAAGTGGGCTTTATCCCAGGGATGCAAGGATTCTTCAATATCTACAAATTAATCAATGTAATACACCACATTAACAAATTGAAAAATAAAAGCCAAATGATTATCTCAATAGATGCAGAGAAAGCCTTTGACAAAATTCAACATCTATTTATGATAAAAACTCTCCAGAAAGCAGGAATAGAAGGAACATATGTCAACATAATAAAAGCTATATATGACAAAGCCACAGCACACATTATCCTCAATGGTGAAAAATTGAAAGCATTTCCCCTAAAGTCAGGAACAAGACAAGGGTGCCCACTTTCACCACTACTAATCAACATAATTTTGGAAGTTTTGGCCACAGCAATCAGAGCAGAAAAAGAAATAAAAGGAATCCAAATTGGAAAAGAAAAAGTAAAACTCTCACTGTTTGCAGATGACATGATCCTCTACATAGAAAACCCTAAAGACTCCACCAGAAAATTACTAGAACTAATCAATGACTATAGTAAAGTTGCAGGATATAAAATCAACACACAGAAATCCCTTGCATTCCTATACACTAATAATGAAAAAATAGAGAAATTAAGGAAAGAATTCCATTCACCATTGCAATGAAAAGAATAAAATACTTAGGAATATATCTACCTAAAGAAACAAAAGACCTATATATAGAAAACGATAAAACACTGGTGAAAGAAATCAAAGAGGACACTAATAGATGGAGAAATATACCATGTTCATGGATTGGAAGAATCAATATAGTGAAAATAAGTATACTATCCAAAGCAACCTATAGATTCAATGCAATCCCTATCAAGCTACCAACGGTATTTTTCACAGAGCTAGAACAAATAATTTCACAATTTGTATGGAGATACAAAAAACCTTGAATAGCCAAAGCAATCTTGAGAAAGAAGAATGGAACTGGAGGAATCAACCTGCCTGACTTCAGGCTCTGCTATACAAAGCCAGAGTTATCAAGACAGTATGGTACTGACACAAAGACAGAAATATAGATCAATGGAACAAAATCGAAAGCCCAGAGATAAATCCACGCACCTATGGACACCTTATCTTTGACAAAGGAGGCAAGAATATACAATGGAGGAAAGACAATCTTTTTAACAAGTAGTGCTGGGAAAACTGGTCAACCACTTGTAAAAGAATGAAACTAGAACACTTTCTAACACCATACATAAAAATAAACTCAAAATGGATCTAAACATAAGACCAGAAACTATAAAACTCTTAGAGGAGAACATAGGCAAAACACTCTCCGACATACATCACAGCAGGATCCTCTATGACCCACCTCCCAGAATATTGGAAATAAAAGGAAAAATAAACAAATGAGACCTAATTACAATTAAAAGCTTCTGCACAACAAAGGAAACTATAAGCAAGGTGAAAAGACAGCCTTTCAGAATGGGAGAAAATAACAGCAAATGAAGCAACTGACAAAGAACTTATCTCAAAAATATCCAAGCAACTCCTGCAGCTCAATTCCAGAAAAATAAATGACCCAATCAAAAAATGGACCAAAGAACTAAATAGACATTTCTCCTAAGAAGACATACAGATGGCTAGCAAACACATGAAAAGATGCTCAACATCACTCATTATCAGAGAAATGCAAATCACAATGAGGTACCATTTCACACCAGTCAGAATGGCTGCGATCCAAAAGTCTACAAGCAATAAATGCTGGAGAGGGTGTGGAGAAAAGGGAACCCTCTGACACTGTTGGTGGGAATGCCAACTAGTACAGCCACTATGGAGAACAGTGTGGAGATTCCTTAAAAAAATGGAAATAGAACTGCCTTAGGACCCAGCAATCCCACTACTGGGAATACACCCTGAGGAAACCAGAATTGAAAGAGACACGTGTACCCCAATGTTCATCGCAGCACTGTTTATAATAGCCAGGACATGGAAGCAACCTAGATGTCCATCAGCAGATGAATGGGTAAGAAAGCGGTGGTACACATACACAATGGAGTATTACTCAGCCATTAAAAAGAATACATTTGATATGGCCAGAGGCTAAAAAGAATACATTTGAATCAGTTCTAATGAGGTGGATGAAACTGGAGCCTATTATACAGAATGAAATAAGCCAGAAAGAAAAACACCAATACAGTACACTAACACATATATATGGAATTTAGAAAGATGGTAACGATAACCCTGTATGTGAGACAGCAAAAGAGGCACAGATGTATAGAACAGTCTTTTGGACTCTGTGGGAGAGGGAGAGGGTGGGATGATTTGGGAGAACGGCATTGAAACATGTATAATATCAAATATGAAATGAATCGTCAGTCCAGGTTCGATGCATGATACAGGATGCTTGAGGCTGGTGCACTGGGATGACCCAGAGGGATGGTCCAGGGAGGGAGGTGGGAGGGGGGTTCAGGATTGGAAACACGTGTATACCCGTGGCGGATTCATGTTGATGTATGGTAAAACCAATACAATATTGTAAAGTAATTAGCCTCCAATTAAAATAAATAAATTTATAATAAATAAATAAACATGGTTTGACCAAAAAAAAAGAAAGAAAAAAGAATAGTCTTCAACAAGTGGTGCTGGGATAACTAGAAACCACATACAAAAAAAATGAAGTTGTACCTCTAACATATACAAAAATTAGCTCAAAATTGATGAAAGATCCAAACAGAAGAGTTAAAACTGTAAAACACTTAGAAGAAAACAAAGATGCAAATCTTCATGAAGGCAAATTTGTCAACTGTTTCTTACGTATGATACCAAAATCCTGAGCAACAGCAGTAGGACAACAAAAGATAAATTGGATATCATCAAAAGTAAAAACTTTTGAGTTTCAAAAGACACCATCAAAAAAGTGAAAAAGCTACACACAGAATGGAAGATTGTAAATCATATATCTAATAAGGAACTGATATTGAGAATATGTAAATAACTATTATAACTCAGTCATTTTTTAAAAAGCCGATTAAAAATAAAAATATGAATAGACTGTTATCCAAAGTAGATCCATAAACAGCCAATAAGCACAGGAAAAGATGCACCCAACATTATTAGCTATCTGAAAAACTCAATAAAAGCAACAGTGAGATACCACTTCATACCTACTAAAATGGCTGTGATCAAAAAGGCAGAAAATAACAAGCATTGGCCAGGAGGTGGAGAAACTGGAACCCTCATACTGTGCTGGGCATGTGAAATGGTTTAGCTTCTTTGGAAAACAGCCTGTTAGTTTCTTTAAAAGTTAAACATAGCATTACTATTTGACCAAGCAATGCGACTCCTGGATTGATATGCAAGAGAAATGAAAACATATGTCTACACAAAACTTCTACATGAATGTTGATAGCAGCATTATTCACAATAGTAAAAAAGTGGAAACATCCCAAATGACCATCAACTGATGAGTAGATAAATAAAGTGATCTATCTGCACAATGGAATATTAGCAACATAAAGTAATGAAGTACCCATAAACGCTGTGACACAGATGAACCTTGACAACATTATGCTAAATAGAAGCAGCCAGTCTCAAGAACTGCATATTGTATGGTTCCATTTATATAAAATGTCTTGAACAGGTAAATCTGCGGAGACAAAAATATATTATTGATTTCCAGGGGCAGTGACTGCTAATGTGTATGAGGTTTCTTGTTTGGTGCTGAACCAAAAGCTGGATGCTTTGGAATAGTAGTAATGGTTGCATAACTTCATGAATATGTAACTAAAAACCACTGAATTTTACATATTAAAAGGATGGATTTTATGATGTGTTACATATCTAAAAAACTTTTTAAAAGAATTCTGTAAGTTTTCCCATTTTGTTCAAAATACAGTAATTGCTAAGAGAATTATTTTCAAACTGCTAATCACTACAAACATAGGTAAAATTTTTGACAAAGACTTTTGAAGCATTGGTCAACATGTCGTGAAGAACTGTCATTTTTGAGAGAATGGGAAGGCTCATCTCTCAGGCATAAGAAGATGGAACCCTAATGGACCATAGTAACTTTGTGTACCTGAGGAGGCAGTTAACTGATTACAGACATGTAAAAGGTGGTGAAATTTGAGAGATCTTAATATTGAGGGAGCTATTCAGATGGGTGGGCGTAATTGTACATGGGTCTTCTATATCTTCCTTGGCCATGGTCTAGACTTCATATGCAGAGGCTAAGACTTTATGAGGGCCAACAGAGAATAGCTCCTGTGAGGCAGAGAAGTGAAGTCAGTTTCAGAGTTTGCTCTGTGCTAGGAGGGTGGAAAGGAGGGAAGATGAGGAGGAAAAATTAGATGAAGAACAGAAGATACAATTGAATATATTGCACAGCGGCAATGACCATAACCATGGCAAGCTCTGATTTTTCAAATGATCAAACAAAACCAAAAATGTGTTAAATAATCATTAAGAGTTACTGACGACATTGTTGTACAGCAGAAACTAACACAATTACAAGCAATTGTGCTCCATTTTTAAAATAAGTTTTGACAGAATCAATCCATAGAAAATTAAGATTAAAATGGTGGCTGTTAAATATCTATTAAATTCCTTATCAAAAGACTCATTAGCTGTGAAAAGCATCGCTGTAGAATGAGACTAACAAGGAAGGTAAAATCTAAGCATTTAATGGAATTTATTTAGTTTCACCGATTTTTTGTAGGATGATAGGTTGAGCGAGGAAGAGTTATAGGGAGAAGGAAGAGAAATTCTAAGATAACTTATACCCAATAAATTATTCTTTAGAACAGATTTCTTCCAGAAATGTGTTTTTCAACAAGATTAATTTCATTACTCCACTCACATAGATGGAATCCTTGGTTTAGAGTCAGGCTAGGGTAAGTTATACTCAAAACACTGCTCAATTTTAAAATAAAGGATTTATGTGCATGAAGGTGTGAATCACTCTTTACCAGTTAATATCTCACCCTCCTGTCCTTTCTATTTGAGTCAAGAATACATCTGTCAATTGCAAACATTTATTCACCTATTGGATGAACAAAAAAGCCAATTGAAAATGAGCTTAGGAAAAACACAAGCCTGGTCTTATCACATTAACAAGTGATTTTTAAAATTGTTTTAACCTTGTAGTACGTGGTTAGTCATCACTATGTGCACCATTAACTCAAACTAGATACTTGTTCTTTTGCCAAATAATGTCACTTTAAATGTGTGCAAGTATCAATATCACAGTGAAATTTAGGACCTAAATTCTGACAAGGTGTGACCACATGCGTGGTAATGAAATTTCATCTGTTCCCTTAAAATTTCTCCTCTAAAGATGCTTTATTTTAGGAGAAATGGAACCCATTTAAGTTTAAAATATCCATTCAAGACAGCTATGAAAAAATAAACTCTAGTAAAAAAAATCCTAGCTCTAAGTATATGGATTTGTTATTCACTGTAATTCACTGGCAATGTTTTCTAAGGGACTAAAACTTTTAATACATTATGTATGAGAAACCAAAGTTTCACTATGTTGTGTATTAGGTTAAAGCCTTTAAATAAATACTAGACAGTGAAATTCATCACAATATGCCTCCATTTAACATTTTCTTTTCGCTAATATTCATTTTTTAAAGAACTGGCTTAGGGCCCAAAGAGGATCATGTAACACTGAAAAAACTCCAGACCCCTGGAAAACATTATATAGAGACATTCCAGTGTATTTAATTTAAAAAAAAATTATATTTGTCAAATTGTTAGCCATCTATTAGACTATACACTCTGTGAATATACCACCATTTTAAAGTGTTGATAATATATCTTATTGGCCTTCCCATTAGCTAAGAGTTCCTGGTAAAATATTTTCCTACCACATAAGCCACTAGTCATCAACCATGTCAAACAACATATTCAGTATGGATATTGAAATTCTAAGTTGACTATATTCAATAAATAACCCAAAGATATATAATGTTAACCATATACTATTTAAGCATATTTAAATCAAGCTATATAATATACAAGAATTTAAGGCAAAGCATTTATATTGATCTCACATATGTAAATCTGTTACCTACTATGTTTTACAAATGTATAATTTTTAAACCAGCTTTATTCAGAATGGATTTTAATTGCATTTATGTATTTAAAGACTAGGACTAGAAATCAACCTTAAATTTATCAAATAAATTAACCTGTGCTTTATTCTCTTTGATCGATAAAATATACATAATGTAACTTTATCCATTTGATAATTTGAAGCACAGTTCAATGACATTAAGTACATTCACACTGTTGTATAACCATCACCACTATCTTCAAAACAATTTTTATCTTCCTAAACCAAAATTATGTACCTATTAAACAATGGCTCCTCACTATTCACTCCTGCCTGTACCAGAAACTACATTCTACTTTCTGTCTCAATGAATTTGACTAACCCTGACACCTCGTATAAATGCAGTCATACAAAATTTGTCGTTTTGTGGCTGGTTTATTTCACTGATCATGCTATCTTCAGGGTTCATCGCTACTATAGCATATGTTAGAAATTTCTTCCTTTTTAAGGTGGAATGATTTCCCACTGTATGCATATATTAACAGCATATTTGCATATTCATTTATCCATCAATGAACACTTGGGTTGCCTTTACCTTTGGCTATTGTAAAAATGTTGCTATGAATATGGGTTTAAAAAGATCCATTTGAGCTTCTGCTTTCAATTCTTTTGGGTATATACTTGGAAATGAGATTTCTGGGTTCTTTGCAATATATATATTTATATTTTAGTTGCTCTGTCATGTCCAGCTCTATAAATATACATATATTAAAAGTTTTTTGATGTGGACCATTTTAGAAGTCTTTACTGAATTTGTTACAATATTGCTTCTGTTTTATGTTTTGGTTTTTTGGTCCCGGGGCATGTGGGATGTTAGCTCCCTGACCAAGGATCAAACCCACATCCACTGCATTGGAAGATGAAGTCTCAACCACTGGATCTCCAAGAACGTCCCCACAATGTACTTTTAATACATTCTTAAATATACCCATGGGCTTATTTTATGTTTTAAAGGTGGTTGTTGCCATTTTGAGGGATGCAGTGGCTCCACATCCTCCCCTTAGATTCTTCAGGGTCAACACATTTCCTTTCCATGTCTCCTTGCCCTGGAGGAGTTGAGAAATTTCTTAAGATAGTCAACTATTCTTGACCTATTTATACATTCTGAATATGCATGTGGCTTAAGGAGACTTAAATCTCAGGTTTTGAAGAGTCAAAGCTGGGAGAAATTGGAAAAAATTCTAAAATACATTGCTCACTCCCCAGCTTTGGTGTAGAGCTTCATCCTGATTCAGTGTAAGTCCCTTCTACTGCAGATCTCAGAAGACAAAATTTCAGTCTTCCTCATCAGTCTCTTCCTAAATGACATCTAACTTTGTTACTCTTCCTATTCTGCTCCTTCCCTAGTCCCTGTATTCCCTCCATTCCATCTTGAAATTCACATCCCTTCCAAAATGTATACATTGATCTTTGGAAATTGAACATCATGTCATCTCTTCTTGGAAATCCTTCCTGATGTGCCAGGATGATTCCAGTTTCCTTATCTGAAACATTAAAGGAAATATTTTCTTCTTGCATTGGCTCATTATGAGAACTCAATGTAAAAAGATATGCTTACACACAATTGAAGACACATGGTGAGTTCTTAATAAACATTGGTTGCTGTTACCAATGAAAACAAATTAATAGGAGATGAAAAACAGTTGCTTTATATCTTTATGTTAAAGTTTCCTGCACATAAAAATTATTATTTTACCATTTAGCCAAACCTTATTTTTGTTTGGAGGAGTCTGGTGAGCTGCCGTCTATGGGGTCGCACAGAGTCAGACACAACTGAAGCGATTTAGCAGCAGCAGCAGCAAGCTTCCTTCCCTAAATCTTCATAGAATTATCACCTACTTCAGCTGTACAGCCCTAAGGTTGGATATGATTTCCAGGTTTGAAAATGAAAAATGGCAAATATAATTAATTTGAGATGGGAAGAGGAGAGATGCTAATTTGTATTAATTAACTCTTTTCCATCTTTATGATGCTTATTCTCTAGGAATCTATTAATATTGTACTTCTTAGCTTTTTTTGAGGGTTTATAGACCCCCTTTGAAAATATGATGAAAATTATGGGTTGTTTGTCACCTCCCCAAAAATGTGCGTTCACAGTTTTATATTAAAGTTTGGGAAATGTATGGACTCCCTTGAATGCTCCAGAAGAGTCCAGAGATCGAAGGTTAACACTAGGTGATGTATCAATACAATGTAAACATAGAAAATCTCATATTGTTGATCTTCTCTCCTGAAACACACTTCAGGGTTTTGCCCCTATATTTTATCCTGTTCTCCTATTTCTTGTAATCACTTCTTAACCGTTCCAATAGTTAGACCAAGGCTGATTTAACCAAATGCTCTAGACACTGTAAGGCAACAGAGAGAACAGGCAGGGAATTATGGCAGTGCACAGGACAAGGCATTACCTTTCCTCACACTTGTACAAGCAGTATTAGGAAACTCCTCTTTAGGCTCAATGATAGCATTAAGAAAATGCTAACTTCCCCAGTGTATCTGAAAATTCCTAAAACAGAGGAAAAATAAAGTTTCTGAATTTATGTAATATCTTAAAAAATTAACTTGATCAGGTCGCTTTCTCAAAAGAAAAAGTTTAAACTGCAGAAAACCTTAAACTAAACTGGTAGATTTAAAAACTTTTATGAGATATTAAAAAAGATTGGGTAACAAACTAATTAAAATAGACTAAATTTGGTTTATCCAAGGACTTTACACCAGTGAATGAGATTCCTATCTAGCCTGTAATATTCATATACATATGTTTATAGATATCTGTGTCATTTGAAAGCAAAAACTAATAGCATCGAGAAGAGAGAAAACATACTTTCCCCCATGATGAACAGGCAATTTAATTTGAAAACAAACACATTAGCTACCAAACAGTCCTAACAATTTTATCCTAAGGTGCTTTATTTTAACCTTGGTCTGTATTAAGAGTGACTTTAACTTCAATTTGATACTAGATCATTCAAGTATGACATAAATCAAATCCCTTATGACTATACAGTGGAAGTGAGAAATAGATTTAAGGGACTAGATCTGATAGACAGAGTGCCTGATGAACTATGGATGGAGGTTCGTGACATTGTACAGGAGACAGGAATCAAGACCATCACCAAGAAAAAGAAATGCAAGGAGGCCTTATAAATAGCTGTGAAAAGAAGGGAAGCGAAAAGCAAAGGAGAAAAGGAAAGAATGCAGAATTTGAATGCAGAATTCCAAAGAATAGCAAGGAGAGATAAGAAAGCCTTTCTCAGTGATCAGTGCAAAGAAACAGAGGAAAACAATAGAATGTGAAAGACTAGAGATCTCTTCAAGAAAATTAGAGATACCAAGGGAACATTTCATGCAAAGATGGGCTCAATAAAGGACAGAAATGGTAGGGACCTAACAGAAGCAGAAGATATTAAGACGAGGTGGCAAGAATACACAGAAGAACTATACAAAAAAGATCTTCACAACTCATATAATCATGATGCTGTGATTACTCACCTAGAGCCAGACATCCTGGAATGTGAAGTCAAGTTGGCCTTAGGAAGCATCACTATGAACAAAGTTAGTGGAGGTGATGGAATTCCAGTTGAGCTATCTCAAATCCTGAAAGATGATGCTGTGAAAGTGCTGCATCAATATGTCAGCAAATTTGGAAAACTCAGCAGTGTCCACAAGACTGGAAATGGTCAGTTTTCATTCCAATCCCAAAGAAAGGCAATGCCAAAGAATGCTCAAACTACTGCACAATTGCACTCATCTAACACACTAGTAAAGTAATGCTTAAAATTCTCCAAGCCAGGCTTCAGCAATAAGTGAACTGTGAACTTCCAGATGTTCAAGCTGGTTTTAGAAAAGGCAGAGGAACCAGAGATCAAATTGCCAACATCTGCTGGATCATCGAAAAAGCAAGAGAGTTCCAGGAAAAACATCTATTTCTGCTTTATTGACTATGCCAAAGCCTTTGACTGTGTGGATCACAATAAACTGTGGAAAATTCTGAAAGAGATGGGAATACCAGACCGACCACCTGATCTGCCTCTTGAGAAATTTGTATGCAGGTCAGGAAGCAACAGTTAGAACTGGACATGGAACAACAGACTGTTTCCAAATAGGAAAAGGAGTACGTCAATGCTGTATATTGTCACCCTGCTTATTTAACTTACATACAGAGTACATCATGAGAAATGCTGGGCTGGAAGAAACATAAGCTGGAATCAAGATTGCCGGGAGAAATATCAATAACCTCAGATATGCAGATGACACCACCCTTATGGCAGAGAGTGAAGAGGAATGAAAGAGCCTCTTGATGAAAGTGGAGGAGAGTGAAAAAGTTGGCTTAAAGCTCAACATTCAGAAAACTAAGATCATGGCATCCAGTCCCATCACTTCATGGCAAATAGATGGGGAAACAGTGGCTGACTTTATTTTTCTGGGCTCCAAAATCACTGCAGATGGTGACTGCAGCCATGAAATTAAAAGACGCTTACTCCTTGGAAGCAAAGTTATGAGCAACCTAGACAACATATTAAAAAACAGAGACATTACTTTGCCAACAAAGGTCCATCTAGTCAAGGCTATGGTTTTTCCAGTGGTCATGTATGGATGTGAGAGTTGGACTATAAAGAAAGCTGAGCACTGAAGTATTGATGCTTTTGAACTGTGGTGTTGGAGAAGACTCTTGAGAGTCCCTTGGACTGCAAGGAGATCCAACCAGTCCATCCTAAAGGAGATCAGTCCTGGGTGTTCATTGGAAGGACTGATGCTGAAGCTAAAACTCCAATACTTTGGCCACCTCATGCGAAGAGCTGACTCACTTGAAAAGACCCTGATGCTGGGAAAGATTGAGGGCAGGAGGATAAAGGGACAACAGAGGATGAGATGGTTGGATGGCATCACCGACTCGATGGACATGGGTTTGAGTGGACTCCAGGAGTTGGTGATGGACAGGGAGGGCTGCCATGTGGCGGTTCATGGGGTCGCAAAGAGTCGGACATGCCTGAGCAACTGAACTGAACTGAACTGACTGTATTACATTATATTTGATTGCTGCTAAGTCACTTCAGTTGTGTCTGACTCTGTGCGACCCCACAGACGGCAGCCCACCATGCTCCCCTGACCGTGGGATTCTCCAGGCAAGAACATGGAGTGGGTTGCCATTTCCTTCTCCAATGCATGCAAGTGAAAAGGGAAAGTGAAGTCACTCAGTCGTGTCCGACTCTTAGTGACCCCATGGACTGCAGCCTACCAGGTTCCTCGGTCCATGGGATTTTCCAGGCAAGAGTCCTGGAGTGGGGTGCCATCGCCTATGGCTTATTCTTTGATGTTCAGGAAGTCCTTCAAAGAAGTGCTTGTAAATGGTCAGAGCATCCTTATTGTTCTACTTGTGTAGATTCAGTAGTTGTAAATTCTGCTGTGCTGTGTATCAGCAGCAGCCAGTCAAATGCACCAATACCCCTAAGTGAAAGTGAAAGTGAAGTCACTCCGTCGTGTCCGACTCTTTGCCACTCCATGGGTGGTAGCCCCACAGACTCCTTGGTCCATGGGATTTTCCAGGCATGAATACTGGAGTACTGGAATACCCTTCTCCAGGGTATCTTCCTGACCCAGGGATTGAACCCGGGTCTCCCTCATTGTAAGGAACAGACATTTAGAGCTGTTAAGGGACTCAAGGTATCACTGGGTAGGATCTTGACAATATGACTGAGAATGTAAGGAGACTGATTCCAGTCAAGTTGTGGAATAATTGATGAACATAGGGGAAGGAAAAAAGAGAGTAATTGAACTGCAAATGCTGAGAGATCATCTAATTTCACCTGCTTTTTCTATAAATGAAAACATGAAGTAACTGATTACTCTTAGATTAGGACTTGGGACATGGTTTACAGGGAAAATTAGTCATTTGAGACTCAAGAAACCTGAATTCCAGACTTAAATTTACCATTAATATTGGGCAAGATAGTTCTTCTGCGTCTCAGTTGCCACAAATGTTAAATGTGGGGATTGGGTTAGATTTCCATGATGCTAATCTTTATTGAGGCTGTTTTAATTCCCAAGCTAATTCTATTTCTTCTGAACATTGAACTCTAAATATCAGCATAGTAAATGGTGGTCTTTACCACAAGTAAATCTCAGGAAGTCCTGGTTATAATTATTACTCAATTCATGCTATTATGGGACAGATAATATGATGTACCCTTTAAAATGTATTAGATAAGTCATACTTTTTAAAATTATTAAGCAAATTCATATTTTTAAATTTTTAACAATAGACACAACTATTTATTTTTAAAAATATATTGAACATTTACTATCACTCACATTTCTTGATCCTAGAGATACAGCAGTAAGCAGTATAAAAGTGGACCCTCTCTTAAAGGATAGACAATTGAGAATATTTAAATAAAAAAAGATAATCTCAGAGGGTGATAATTTCTTGCAAAGAAATAAAAGTAATTTTTACAAAGAATTTGGGTGATGTTACTGTGGGGTGAGACGATGTTGCTGTATATTGAAAGGTCATTTATAAAAGGAGAAATTTTTTCTAAAAGCACACATCATGAGAATAAATCAGTTATGATAAGAAGCACAGAGATAGGAAGGTACAGAAGTCATACAGAAGGAATGAAACTGACTAGATACATTTGCTTTCTGTGGGATGTGAGTGTAGGGTGAGTGGCATGCATTTGTGTTTTAAGTGTGTGTGTGTGTTTGGCCATGAATATCCCTTAAGGGTAAAGTAAAACTTTTCTATACTCCTCACTTCCCCTTGTGTATATTGGTGAAGGACAGAAAAAGGGTAATAACTGAAGTAGATGTTCAGAAGACTTAGTGAATCTTTACATATGCCCTGGAAACTCAGAGCTGAGTTGGGGTTTGGTTAGAGAAAAGAGGTATTATCCTATAAAGGAGAAGAGGGGTTTTAGTCCATATGATGCATATGACTTGGGGTCAACATACATTTAAGTAGAGAAATCACCAATATGCATACCAACATGTTTACATACCAATATGTTTACGTATGATTGTTACGTAAACTGTCTTAGTCTCAACAAGCTCTCAGTAAATCAGCTACACTGAAAGATAACATTTTATGAGCAGATTTGTGTGTGTGTGTGTTTGAAGGAATGAAGGAAAAGGGCTCAGATCCATGTTTAATGCAGAGCAGAAAGGGTGGAACTAATAATATAAGAGAGAGAGACTCAAAATCTGTGAATTCTGGAACTTGAGGCCAGGAAAGACCATGAAAATATATGGCCCCAGCAATGCACAGAAATATTTGGAAGACAATTGGGGTGGGTGGCTGCCATATAAATTACAATCATTTACTTATGCATTCATGTTCACTATCTCATCACTATGAAAAAAATTGAAAGAGGGAGAAAAAGAGAGAGAGAGATTGACTACATTCTTAGAAACTATAAGCATTCATGATGCCAAAACACCCAATTAACGACAAAAAAAGGTCAAGCCAGTGTTTAGAATAAGGCTGTCAAAATAATTGGCTGATTGGATAAGTTTTTCACTTCCCAATCACTAGCTATGGTAAAACAGAGACACAGTTGAAAAATAAACATTTAAGAGTAGAACTACATTTACTTTATTCCAAATTGTGAGAAATGCAAACGCATGGTTTTAGTTTTATCAGCAAGAATCCATATGAATGACTTCTCCCATTTGCTCTGGGATTCTGGAGTTTTAAGTGGGCCAAAGTTTTGAAGTGTTGAAAGATATTATAAAGCACTTACAAGTATTCAGCTGGTCAGGCTGCTCAATTAACTGAACATTTATAAACCTCAAAATTTTGACAGAGCATGATTCATGTAGGAATGACCGTTAGACAACAGATGGCTTTATTGTAGGTATGCTTGAGAGAAAGCATACAAGGCAATGTGATTTGAAGGAAATACAAATGGAACACAGAGAGAAAGCAAACTGAATTTAGAAGCATGGATTATACTCTTAAGAAAGGAAATTATTGAAATATCTACCTGGTATATTTTAATGTAGAGTGTTTTTTAAATGTTTAAATGTTAATGTTTACTTAAGAATATTCAAGACCTTTATTATGAAACATGAAAAATACAACATAACTAATATCTAGGCAACTCATACTAACTCATATAACATTCTAAATTAGATGTTTATAAAACAATGTAACAGGGCTTGGGGAGTAAGAACTAAAATGTCAACTAAAATCCTAAATCCACAGCATTTTAGCTTCTCGTTTTTTTCCTACAACTATGGGCTGCTTATATTCTGAAGAGTATTTTGAAGAAGTATTACTTCAAAAGTACATTTTAGAATAACATTTTACCACTAAAATATATCAAATTGTAGCTAAGAGGGTTTTATTAGTTTTCTAAAGGAGAAACAAAAGATGACACATTCATCTAAATAAAAATATTACTTTCAGGTATTTGTAGTTTTTTTTTTTTAACAAATTCAAGTTAATATTACATAGAAATTCATTTCAGGGAAAGAAACATCAGATTCTAAAGTATGCTTGATATAAGTCCATAGAACAAATGCAAAATTTTCTTATTTTGAGCCTATTATGTACATATTATATTGGTCCAACTCTTATTTTTTTTCCTTTTCTTTCTTTCTCTCCCTCTTTCTCTCCTTCCCTTCCTCCACTTCCTTCTCTCCATCCCTTTCTCTCTCTCTCTCTTCCTAGGAGCACAAATCCACTAACATTACCGAGAAAAAAAATTCATGGAACAAGAAGCAAGTAAACAATTTCTCCCAGAGGAAAAAGGAAAAGAACAAAAACCATGCAATTTCAAATAAAACAAAACTCCTGTATCATATTATACCTACTTCTCTCCAAGGAGGAGCAGCAAACACAAGACCCCATGGATCATGTCCTGTAGTCTCAGTATGAAGAATAGGTTCTGGTATCTTTACACCTTAAAATGCTTCTAGGAGAGTTGCTATTCCATGCCAGAAGGGAGGGCTACCAGTAATTTTCTTCTTCTCCCAATCCCGAGGCTCTGAGAAAGTGAATCGGGGCCACTAGGCTCCCAGGATCAGCTCTTAGGGTGTCCAGCGCCAGTATGAGAAGGGACGGAGGGGCACTCCCCACAGACCTATGTCCTTCCAGTCACTTAGACAAACTGCCCATCTGTGGTTGAGGAGGGCCAGGAGCAGTAAAGATGGGTGGTTAGATTTTCCACCCTTACTGCTCCCATTTTCTAGAGGGACAACCAGAGTTACAAAGAGCACAAGGACCTCTGACTCCACTGAGTTAGCAACAGGTGAAAATAGAACACAGACCTCTAAATTCAGAACACATGACTTCCTCACAACTGCTGCTTACTTGTTAAAGGCATAATAAAGCAGTGTCCCTGCTTATCAACTTTTCTAAAATAGATACGAGAAATTAATGAAAAACCAGTAAGAAAACAAAAAGGAATTAGTCTTTACTTTTCTCCCTCTGTCATTTCCCCCAAACACTATTAAACAAGAATTTTTATAGACTAGCATACTAATTCTTGACAAATTGCTTATACAAACTGTAAATATAAACTTTAATATTGGTCCTCATTAAAACTCTGTAAAAGCAGATTATTATTATTATTATTAATTATCCTCATTTTAGAGATAGCATGCAGTTCGAAGAAAATAACTGATCGAAATTCAAACTGCTGAGTTCCCTATGTTATAGAGTAGACTCTTGTTGGTTATCCACTTTAAGTATATAGCAGTGTGTACATGTTGACCCTAAACTCCCTAACTATTCTTTCTCCCCATTTCTCCCCCTAGCAACCATAAAAGTTCATTCTCTAAGCCTGTGAGCATGTTTCTGTTTTGTAGATAAGTTCACTTGTATCATTTCTTTTTACAGTCCCCATACAAGAGAAGTCATATAATATTTCTCCTCAGTGTTATGTCACAGCCTGGATGGGAGGAGAGTTTGGAGAAGGAATACATGCATACGTATGACTGAGTCATACGTATGACTGAGTCTCTTTGCTGTCCACCTGAAACTATCATATTGTTAGTTAGCTATACTCCTATATAAAATAAAAAGCAAAAAAAGTCAAGCTGCTGAACAGACTATAATTAATATTTAAATACAGAACTTCTGACTCTAAATTACATTTAATTTCCTTTAATCATGCACCTATAACTTTAACCAACATAAGTGCTTTTCTAAAACATAATGCATTATTGTTAAGCCTGTTATCAACTCAATAGGGACACAGACTAAAAATACAGTTGTTGAGTAATTTTCAGTTGTTGAGTAATTTTCAGAGATTTTACAAAAATATATCAGTGCACTGAAGATCATTGTTTACATATGCAACATACTAGTTTTCAATATTCATAATTTGAATGATCCCCAAAATAAAAAAAGATCATACTTCAACATTTTAGACATTAATTATAAATTTCTTAATCCTTTTCTTTATACCTTTTTTTTTCTTTTTATGATTTGAAGAATGAGAAGACCTGTTAAGAAATTTAGCTGTTACAAGACAAACTGAATTAAAAGAAGAAAAGAAATCAGGCCCAAAGGAGAGAGAAAGAAATCTAACAATGGTATTAGGCTTTCTAAAAAAAATCATGTTGATTTACTAGAGAGAAATAATGAAATACTATACTATATGGGTGCAAATATCATTTGTATATGTCTTCTATAAATATTATTTATATGAACATGAGCTAAAATTAGCATTGGCTAAAAATGTTGTCCGTGAAAGAACTTTTAGATTAAAACCAAAAACAAATGCAACACATATTATTACTGATAGAGATATAATTAAAGTGTAGAACACAGTTAATTAGCAAGCACATAATATTCCACAAATTACTTACAAGGACAAGTTAAGCTCTGTGGAGGCTTCAGCTGTCTGCTTCTATGTGAGATATTTGCTGGCACCGTATAGATATTTTTTGCCCTTCTGCTAAATATTCCATGACTTTCTTAGTAAGACTGAATATAAGTTATTCTTATCAAATACCAAAATTTTCATAATTATGATTTTTAGGATCATGCAAATTAATTACAACTCCAAGCAGTGACACAGACTAAAATAGCCAGAGCTGTGATGATCTAAAACTACTCACAACATGTCCCAGCCAGTACTTGGCCAGGAGCACATGTCACTTAAAAAAAGCACATAACCCTTTAGACCCAACAGTCAGTTAAAGCCTTGGTAGCAATGTTAACCATAAAAATGAAAAGACTTTTCAGTTATTTACATACAATTTTCCTCTAATTAGTGGGGCCTGATTTTAGTTATTTTCCCCTTCTTTTCTTGAATAAGAACAGATGGGATCAAGTTTACAGGGCAGTTATTTTGTTACAGAAAAAGAAAAAGTCAGAGTCAGAGTGAGAAAGAGACAGGTAGTTTCTCTTGTCAATTATACTCTAGGATTTTTATAGAAATGGGGCTAGTAAGTGCCTATCAGTTCAGCAGTCTTTAAAGAAGAACTGTGCTAGGGGTTGTGCTGATGATGTAAAACAATGGGACACTTTCGGAAGGGGCTGGCAAACAAACGATAAATAGAATCTGGCGTTGCCAGCTACGGATGCCTGGGTGGCACAAGTGAGGTCCTCTGCTCTACCTCTGATTGTTGTGTTGCTTTCCAACTATAATAGGATTTTAGAAATACATTGGTTTAAGTATATTATGGTCAAAAAAAATCTTAGTTTGTAAAGCAGTTTTGTAAGAATTTTGAAATATTTGAATATAACTGACTCTGGAAAAAGATAAGTACTATCTAATTTCTGGGGTTCCCTGTTGGTTCAGATGATAAAGAATCTGCCTGCAATGCGGGAGACCAGGGTTTGATCCCTTGGTCGGGAAGATTCCCTTGGAGAAGAGAATGACTACCCACTCCAGTAAGGTATTCTTGCCTGGAGAATTCCATGGATGGAGGAGCTGGGGGCAGGGGCGGGGGCAGGGGGTGTGGGAAGCGGCGAGGGTCAAGTCCATCGGTTTGCAAAGAGTCAGACATGACTGACCAATGAACACTGTAACACATCTCTATTATCAATTTGTAGTTGGAGTATCTGCATCTTTGGGACATGGTTTGGGAAAATTCTCATAAGAATGAATGCATTTCATTTTTTATTCCTGTAAAATTGACAATAATGATAAAATTTTATTTTGCTGAAATTCTGGCTTTACTTTTAAATTTGAGAATATCAAACCTCTGGAGGAAAGCACGTTGCCTTTCAAACTGCTTTAACTCCCTAATATAACTTCTAAAAGTGTCTCAGGTCATCAAACTGTCAGAAGAGGCTTGGACTCATTTCTACATTTAAGAGTCGAATTAGAAAACATACTAACTTTTAGAACTTGATTTATTTGTTTTTATTAGTTAAAAATGTTAACTTGGAATTTGTACCTGGGGATTTCCAAATGAGTAGCAGGCATATGATAATTCTCCAGCAGTTTTTATACCATGCTAACAATAAGTAAAAAAAAAAAAAAAAGTTGTTATTCTAAAAGAAAACACTAAGTATTCACAGTTTTCTTTCCATTTATCCTGACATTGTTATATAAAACAAACTATCTAAACTTTCTTAAAATCCAAATGTGTGATAAAAGAGCCTGACAGTGCTTTTAGTCTTCCTCATGTGACTCTAATTGAAGTAAGAAGCAATTTTATAAGCCAAATACAGGTAACTATCTCAAAAAATCCCCCTGAATTTCCTGTATCATGATATGAAGGTAGACCCAGACCAAATCGGAAAACCCCAAACCAAAATACCCAGGTAAAGTCAGAACTCACATGGGACAGTTTCTGTTAAAAATTTTTTTTCATTGGATAGAACAAAGAATTCCTTTAATTTGGTTGCCTGGGCAGGAAAGCAGGCTTTCAAGAACAAAGCATATTTTCATTTGTAGGGAATGGTAATGACTTTCTCTTCCTACTTTCTCACATCCTTAGGTTGAGCCATTAAGAAGTGTGAAAACACTGTAGAAGAAAGAACTCAATCTGAAAGTGGGTAGAGAGGGGCTTTAACTTGAAAAACTTATATCCCAGGGGATTTTCAGTGTTTTTCAATACAATAGGCTCCAAGGCACCCTCAAGCTTCTCTAACCTCACAAGGGGCTGCAGCTTCCAACAGAAATTGTGAAGAGTTATTCTACTGGTTCAGACAGCCTCTTCTCTCATGCTTCAGGGAGTGCTACCTGCCTTCCTTCACATGCCTCTGTCTCCTTTTTGCCATCTGTTACTTCTGGTTAAGAGAGATATTTCTCCAGTCCTGAAGCTGTCAATTAAATAATTCTTGACTCTTCTATTACTATAGCATAAGGGAAATCAAGGAAGCACAGTATCATTCAATTCTAGAATCTTGGACAACTGTCATTTTACTAAAACTGTAGAACGGCTTCCTTTTAATTAGTCTCCATGATTTATTTTGTATTCCTCCAATTTAAGCCCATGCTATATATCAGAAAGACTTTCTTAAATTGAAATATTTCCTATTTTTTTCAATTTTCTTTTCTATTTTATTTATTTATTTTATTTTATTATATTTTATTTTATTTTTAAACTTTATATAATTGTATTAGTTTTGCCAAATATCAAAATGAATCTGCCCCAGGTATATATGTGTTCCCCATCCTAGACCCTCCTCCCTCCTCCCTCCCCATACCATCCCTCTGGGTCGTCCCAGTGCACTAGCCCCAAGCATGTGCATCGAACCTGGACTTTTCTATTTTAAATCTTCATAGCTCTTCATTACTTACATCAATGAGTGATTCCAAAGATAGCATACACTCCAAAAAAATTATAAAATACGCTTTCCCTTCAACATACTAGACTTGCTTTTTCTAAAATACCTCCTGAAGAAGGTCAACCAGAGTGGAGATCTTTTTCTTAAACCACTTCAACCCATTTTTGCAGGGAAAAATGGAGCTAAATATTGCCAACAAGTATGAGAAGAGCCTGATTTAGGGGAGAAGGACAAAAAAGATAAAAGAATGGAAAAGCTATGAAAATGGGGAAGAAGAGAGAAGACAAGATTCCTCATCTAATTCCAAGAAGATGGCCTTGTAGGTGCCCAAGGATAACTGGGGGCAGGAGTGAGAGGGATAAGGCAGAATGGTCACTTACTGAATTTTCCTTTTGGGCTTGTAATCTGTGCATTTGCACTGGGTCCCACACTCAGAAGAGCCTCATTCTCGGTTTAATGTTTTGCTGTCACCATCTAAAATTCTTGATAATTTTATTTTTGAACTTGTGTTTTACAAGTTAAATCTAATGAGACGTTTGAGCAACTTGAGAGCAGAGGGATGCTTAGTATGTGGGTCCACTGTTTCTTTCCACCTCATAAGCACAGAATTCAGGTGGACTCACATTGTGAGAGTTCACTGCGACTCCAAGTGAGTACAAGCTAAACGTGTTATGTCTAGATCTGAGTGGGCAGGAGTGCTGACAGCTGCAAAGAGGCCATGCTTTCCTTTAGAACAAGAGCATGCTTCAAATTCAGAAAGAAATTATGTTCTAAGAAACACAATAACCAGAGAACTCTTTGTATCTTTTCTGATTAATGTTACTTTCCTGAATTAATCAATGACTTTTGCTAGAAACAATGACATAGAAGCAAAGGAAAATGTGGGACAATTTACATGTCATTTTCCTTTCAGTTTTTCCTTAAGCCAAAGTCAAGAATATTGATAAGCCTAAATGTTCATCAGTGGACAACTAGATAAAGAAGATGTGGTATATATATGTATATATTATATATCTATAAATATAATGGGATATTACTCAGCCATAAAAATGAATGAAATAATCTGATTTGTTGCAACATGGGTGAACGTAGAGATTATCATACTAAGTGAAGTAAGACAGAGAGAAACAAATATGATATAACTTACATATAGAATCTAAAAAAATTGATGCAAATGAACTTATATAAAAACAGAAATAAACTCACAGACATAGAAAACAAACTTATGGGTACCAAAGGGGAAAGCAGAAGAGGGATAAATTTAGAATTTCAAATTAACCAATACAGACTACTATATATAAAATAAATAAAGAACTACTGTATAGCACAGGGAGCCATATTAATATCTTACAATCACATATAGTAGAAAAGGATATATATATGTATGTACATGTATAACTGATTCACTTTGCTGTACACCTCAAACATTGTAAATCAACTCTGCTACTGCTAAGTCGCTTCAGTCGTGTCCAACTCTGAGCGACCCCATAGACGACAGCCCACTAGGCTCCGCCATCCCTGGGATTCTCCAGGCAAGAACACTGGAGTGGGTTGCCGTTTCCTTCTCCAATGCATGAAAGTGAAAAGTGAAAGTGAAGTCGCTCAGTCATGTCCGACTCTTAGCGACCCCATGGACTGCAGCCTACCAGGCTCCTCCGTCCATGGGATTTTCCAGGCAAGAGTACTGGAGTGGAATGCCGTTGCCTTCTCCAAAAATCAACTCTACTAAAATAAAAAATAAAAGTTAAAAAAAAGAATGTGCCCTTCTTTGGACAAACAAAAACAGTTGTGTTTTGTGTAACGCTTTCACATACATTCTCCCAAGAATGCATATATGAGCTATGAAATATGAGTTGTGTAATTTTGGTGGTTCCACATCAGTCAAATGCTTCTGTATTTGCATCTAAAAATAGCACCGAACTGTATAAATGAATGACAAATATATTAATAATTAAATTTTTATTTTTTTAATTAAAAGCCATTTAAAAAAACATGGAAAGTTGAGAGAAGAGAGAAGAAACAAACAACAAAAAAATGTAATTGTTAATGCACACACACTTAGCACATTTTCTTGCTTTTTGAACAAGCCCTGTCCCCATTTTCACCTTGTTCCAGGCCCCACAAATTCTGTATCTGGCCCTGCCACTTCATTACTTCCAATTCCCATTTTGGATTCCATAATTGAGATGAGTTTATTACTCAAACTTTAAGGAAAAAACCACTTGATAGATTCCTCTCTACCTTGTGGCTTGAAGAATCAGTTCTAGGGCCAGCTGAGGTATGAACTGCTTACTTCCTTTCTCCCACAATTGGGATGTAGTCAGAATCATGGCTGGTGGGAAGCCAAAAGAGTGGTTCAGCCCCTGAGAAAAATTCTCCTAATTTATCATCTTTTCAACAATTTTTAAAAGTAATATATTCATGTAACAGCTGTTTGGATTATGGTGAAATTTGCCTGAGGACCGCCTATGAGACACTGAACTGAAATATCAAAGTTCAGAATATGAGATAGATAAACACCAGGCTGGGCTTCATTTTTTGAGTTCAGAGATGCCAGCACTCAACTCAGTGGCCAGCACAGAGTAAATTCATTGAGGACCACCTGAGAAATAAATGCTGGGCTTCCCTAGTCCCACAACATGCAGCAGAGATAGCTATGAAAATCCTGTCCTTCTCATTTAGCTGTCTGCTACTTTTTTTCTCCCCCTTATAGCAAAAATAAAGGAAAAGTAGGTAAAACAACAGAATTAATCAGAAATGATAATAAGAGGGGAAGAACTATTCTCTTCTTTTAAATTTGAGGCCTGTTGCCTTGCTAAGAACCAGAAGTGATTGGTAGGTTGGCCGCTTGAACGGAATTGCTCTGCTTGCTTTCGGGAAGGAGAGGAGAGCAGGGAAAGGGAGGGGAAGGGAGGAGAGTGGAAAGGAGGGGACAGGAGGGACTTGCAGCTCTACAGAAGGGGAAGTCTTCCCAGGCAGTTCAATAAATAGAGACATTGCAGAAATGTCTAAAGGAGATGTTTCAAATGGCGCTTGTTGGTTTTATGATGAAATTCTCTCTTAGCTTCATCTTAACATGAAATCTAGTTTCTTGCTAATCCATGGAAGTGGATTTGCATGTGTGACGAAACCTGGGGCTAGGATAATGATTAAAATGGGGTGGAGGCTGGGGGGCATTGGATGGAAGCTCCAAGAAGATTAGGGAACAGCAGATACCAGTTTGAGTTATACCGATTTTAAAAGATTGTCTTTAGCATTTAAGAGACTAGGAAAATTAGCTAATTATCCATTTAGTATTCTCTGTCTTCCTGATAACTTTTGGCTCTTCAACTTGACTTCTTTCTGGGCACAGAATCAGTTTCCCTCATTCCTTGGTCCCTCTCCAAAGGAAAGAACTAACTCCAGTGTCTCCAGTTTTACCATCTAGCATTTTGTCCAGCAAGTGGACTCACTGGAAAGATGTTAAAAGAGAAATGTCAGTGGAGATACGTGGCAAAGGCAGAGAATATTTTTGTTATCGGGGGAAAGCCTGTTTCCCTGGCCACCCGCAATGACCTATTTCCTCTGCTCTAAGTATAGAACACCAGGGCTTTCCTCACACCTGACCCTGATGCTGCCAGCTCTGGGAGACCGAATCTCTACTCTAATTTAAACTATGGGTAAACAATATGCCTCAGCCATTCTTTCAGTATATTAGCGCTTTTTTTTTCTTAAAACATGAGGCTAATGATACATTGTTAATGTAAAATATTTGTTGCTCCCTATGAGTTGCTAGGTTTAAACTTCAATTTCCATTATTATTCATAAGTAGAAAAAAAAAAAAAGGTTTTCTTCAGCTGACTCTTGTGTTTTAGATTTTGGCACAGAGTGTCTCAGCTTTGAGAAACATTTTTCTGGACTGAGTAGCCAGTAGTGGTCACTGGCCTCATGGAGATGAATCACTTTTGGCTCCAAATGGAAATCATAGCTAACCACTCACAACCATGTCTTATGTTGATTCATGGTACAGTGGCCTTTGCACCACGGAGGCCTCACCTGTCCCTTTGGCCCGAAGAAACCATTTGTGGTTTTGATCACGTGTGGTTCTTCTTTGCGTCCAGTTTCCCCTTTCTGGTCAATCCATCACATTTGGATAAAGTTGGCTTTCTACCACACAAATTATATCGTGTTATTCCCTGCGCAGAAACTTTCCAAGACTTCCTACTGATTTCAGGAGAGTACAAAATTAGCATAGCATTCAAGGCCCTTCACAGTCAGAACTCAATCTTTCTATCTGGTACTTTCTAGCCCTGCCCCTGCCCTTACATGTCCATCCTTGCTCCTCCTTTAAATATATTTTTAAATACCCAGTAATTCTCTTTAGCAGTTCCTCATGGGATCAGGGATATTCATTCACTCAGGAGCATTTAGTATTGGCTATGAAACCTTACTTATGTATTCTTGTATTGATGTAAAGAGAAGAAATTTGTTGAATGCTACCCATTTAGCCAAATGTTTATCTAACTCTTATTGGAGTCTTTTGGAACATTTTTTTAAAATGCTGACTTTTTTACACCACCCTAGATCTGAATCAGAATCTTTGGAAATGGAATAAGAGAATCTGATGCTTAAGTAACTTACTCATGTCTATTTGGTGGCTCAGTGGGTAAAGAATCTGCCTGCAATGCAGGAGACACAAGAGACACGTGGATTCACTCCCTGGGTCAGGAAGATCCCCTGGAAGAGGGCATGGCAACCCAATCTAGTATTCCTGCCTAAAAAATCCCATGGATAGTAGAGCCAGGTGGGCTATAGTCCATGGGGTCTCAAAAGAGTTGGATATGACTGAGCATGCACACACATATAGAGTTTGAGTACTCCATGTATTTTACACTAAAAGTAATAGTGTTTGCTTTATTAATTATACAATCTGTTTAATCTCAGTGATTTCTATGCTGCTCAAACATTACTATCTTGCCAATGCCTAGCATACACAGTATCCTCACAGGACATACATTGCCTAGAACAAAGAATTCTCCAGGGCTTCCCTGATAGCTCAGTTGGTAAAGAATCTGCCTGCAATGCAGGAGACCCTGGTTCTATTCCTGGGTTGGGAACATCCCCCAGAGAGGGGATAGGATACCCACTTTAATATTCTTGGGCTTCCCCTGTGGCTCAGCTGGTAAAGAATTTGCCCACAATGCAGGAGACCTGGGTTCAATCCCTGGGTTGGGAAGATCCCCTGGAGAAGGGAAAGGCTACCCACTCTAGTATTCTGGCCTGGAGAATTCCATGGGTCAGACTAGATCACAAAGGGTTGGACACGACTGAGTGACTTTCTTTTCACTTTTCAGGGCTTATTACTGATTGAATAGGAAAGAAAGACTGAAACATATCTATAACTATTCCAAAAATTAAAGAAAATGTGCCAGAATGCTGAGATTGCTTGGATTCTTTGACTAGAACTGGCAATGTTTGATCTTGGAAGTCTTCAGAGACAAAGACTGTTTTGAGGAGAAGATTATCATTCCAGCTTTGGAAAATGAAAGGAAACAAAATGTGAAAGATTCACAATCAAATTAAGAGTCCATCTTAGTATGTGATAGGAAAAGAGAGAAGATATGCTAGACATGGAGAAGAAAGTGAGCCCTAGTAGATAGAAAGATCAGAAGCACATAATTAGAGGATTTTGGTAGGGAATTTATTCAACAATTATTTATTAGATCTGATATGAACAGCAATATAGTTCCAAGAAATATGAAGTTGTTCATTGAAAATAACTGATATTCACTCAACAAACATTTATATTCACTCAACTGACTTTCAATATTCCTCCAACTCTTCTTCCTCTGTGTAGCAGCAACACAGCATGAAGAATTTTCCTCATTCTAGGAATGGGCCAGTCTGGCTAAAGGTAATCTATTCTCTCTTGTCAATGGCTGTTTATGATCCAGTTGTGGACAGTGAGAATAGAGGAAATGTTTGCCGAAGGCTAATAAAGCTACAGGAAACCAATATCTCTTTCCTATTGGAAGAAGAAAGACAACACATATAACCTTAATTTCTGAAATAATGACAGTTATCTTTGATGAAACCAACATTGTTTTTGAGGTAAAGAGATATGTAAAGAACTCTGCTGAATTAACCACCCCAAAAGCCTGTGCTACCTTTGGTATTTTTCTTAGATGAATGAATTCATTTATTTACTGTTTAAGTTTCAATATCTTTTCACAGTTTTATTGAGAAATGATTGCTACACATTATTATATAAGTTTAAGACATACAGTATGATGGTTTAATTTACATATGTTGTGTTAAATAGTTTTACTGACAACCAAATACATCTTAGAGGGCTTTCCAGATGGTGCGGTGGTAAAGAATCCACCTGTCAATGCAGGAGACACAAGAGATGCAGGTTCTGGGCTGGGAAGATTCCCTGGAGTAGGAAATGGCATCCCACTCCAGTGGCATTCTTGCCTAGAAAACTCGATGGATAGAAGAGCTTGGCAGGCTACTGTCTACGGGGTCGAAAAGAGTTGGACACAACTGAGCACATGTGTGTGCACACACACTTACACACACAAATACATCAATATACATGCATAGCAATTTTTATATCTCTCATTTGATACTCCACAACCTTATTCAGGATGACTATTCCCTGCTAATAAAAATGAAAAATAAAATTAAAAGTGAAGAAAATACCAGAAGTTTTTTGTCAAAATCCGGGCATCAAGAGTGAGATTTAGAAATATACAGTTTGGAAGCAAGTGAACAGTCATTGAGTACTTCACCGTACTTCATAGGTTATTCAATTTTAACTTTTATAATTCTTTCAGTTCCATATTATTAGAAAAGATATTGAAGCTGAAGCTCAGAGAGTTTAATGAATTCACCAGAAGTCACGCTGTGCCACAAACATGGATTCACACTTGGATTTTTGGTCATTACACTCCATGTTCTTTCCACTTCACCACTAACTGTGTGAGAGCTTTTCCTGTGAGTGAGATCTTATAAGGAAAGCATCATCAGGGCTTGCAAATATGAAAACCTAAGTAACAGAACATCAGAAGATGCTGAGTCTTTGTAACTGCAGTGATAGTGTGGTAATGGTGAAAGCCATAAAATACTGAAGAATAAAGCTCTGAGAAGGGGTAACTAATGTATTAGCAAGAGTTTCAAAGGCAGAGTTAAAGCAAATATTGCTGCAGTCCACGGGGTTGCGAAGAGTCGGACACGACTGAGCGACTTCACTTTCACTTTTCACTTTCATGCATTGGAGAAGGAAATGGCAACCCACTCCAGTGTTCTTGCCTGGAGAATCCCAGGGATAGGGGAGCCTGGAGGGCTGCTGTCTATGGGGTCGCACAGAGTCAGACACGACTGACGCAACTTAGCAGTAGCAGCAGCTGCAGCATATGGCATAGTCTTCCCTGGTAGCTTAGCTGATAAAGAATCTGCCTGCAATGCAGGAGACCCAGGTTCAATCCTTGGGATGGGAAGATCCCCTAGAGAAGGGAGTGGCTACCCGCTCCAGTGTTCTTGCCTGGAAAATTCCATGGACAGAGGAGCTTGGTGGACTACAGTCCATGGAGTCACAAAGAGTCAGACACGACTGAGCAAATAAGCCCAGCATAGCACAGCATACGGCAGAGAGATCACAAATAAATAATCAGAGAAGCTCAGTGAAGTATGTGAGAAAAAGAGGAAACAGCAAAATAGGGAATAAAAAGTCGGTGAAATAGGTGCTCAACTGTAAGCAAAATTATATGCTAGATACCTGGAAGAAGAGTTTAGGAAGCAGAGTTTGGAAATCATATGAAGAAAGCCTGTCAAAATGAAAAATGGGCTAATTCATCGTTACACTTTTGGAGTCTCATATCCAGGGTCAGAGTTATAAAGTAATTGAACAAAGTTTATCTGCCTGTTCATTGGAGCAAAAAAAAAAAAAAATACTTGGAAATTCCCAAATTTGAGAAGTTTTCAGAAATTAGACCTTCAGTTCTCTTTCTCTTGCATTCCCAATGCAGTAACTTTCCTGCTGCTTGAGGGGAAGGGAAAGTGGAAAGGAACTTATCTATGTGTTAGTCGCTCAGTCGTGTTCAACTCTTTGCAACCCCATGGACTGTAGCCTGCCAGGTTCCTCTGTCCATGGGATTTCCCAAGCAAGAATACTGGAGTGGGTTGCCATTTTCTTCTCCAGGGGATCTTCCCAACCCAGGGCTTGAATCCGGGTCTCCTGCATTTCAGGCAGATTCCTTACCATCTGGTACACGAGGGAAGTCCTCCCTGTTTTGTGGATGATTTCACTAAGAACTTTACATGTAATCCTTGATCCATCATGTTGCATGGATCTCAGAATAAAGTTTCATCATAAAAGCTACAGAGAAGTGATGGATATTTAATCCTCATAATAACCATGTGGGATTAATGTATAAGCTTCTGTTTTACATTTGCAGAAGGATTAAGTCAGTGGCCCTATATTATGCCACTTACAGGGGTATAATCATGGTCAGAAAATAGGTTTGAGTGAATATGAAGCTCCACATTTATCCATTTCATGTAGATCTTTAACCCAACATTACTTCAATAGTCCTTTCATGAGAAAATAAAAGTAAAAGATTTGAAGGCAATATATAATACGATCTACTTATTCAAAGAAGCAACTTCATTTAGCTCAGTCACTATACTCTTTACAGTACTTTCGCAGATACTCTGCTGACTTTTGTAGAGTAGCCCAGGTTGAATTTATTCTTCTACTTTAAACAACTAACAACTCAACAGAATCTCTGAAACAATGGTTTCCAGGCACCTAACATAAGCAGCACAGGTCAGAGATTCTTGAGAGAAGGGAGACAAATGTCATGAGCTCTAGTGATTGGCTAGCAGTGTAGTGCAAGGGCACATTGTAAGAAGGGTGAACCCAGACAGAGCTTAGTGGGCTTGCTGAGTCGAGGAGACAGAGGTAGGAGCTTCAGGAAGCCACAGTGGCTAGAATTTCAGTGGCACCAAAAGAGCAAAGATCTGGAAAGAAAGAGAACTCTAGAAACTTACAGAGCAGCTCCCTTAAACATTTGGCTGAACAACATGGATGCGTGCGTGCATGCTAAGTAGCTTCAGTTGTGTCTGACTCTTTGTGACCCAATGGACTGTAGCCCACCAGGCTCCTCTGTCCATGGGATTCTCTAGGCAAGAGTACTGGAGTGGGTTGCCATTCCCTCCTCCAGGGGATCTTCCCATCCCAGGGATTGAACCCATGTTACTTACATCTCCTGGGAAGAAAATACCTGAATCCAGAGAAAGAACCACTGGAAAGAAACACATTGGGAAATTTCCCCAAGGCTCATATGGGACTAGAAACAGGTCACGTTCTCAACCAGAATTTAAATGCCTGGTACCATGGTGTATTGAATCCTTAGAAGATATTGCATCAGTAGTGAAGATAAATTAGCCCTAGACTAAAGGCTGAACTGGGTCTACCCTAAAAGAGCATAAAAGCAGATCTTCAAACTGATGTATTAAAAAATAGTATCTGTATTCTAGAGCAACTAAAATTTTTTAAAGAATCTCTAAAAAATTGTACCCCCCAAAATATAAAATGAACAATGTCTAGCATCCAATGAAAATGTAACAGGCAGGCAAAGAAGCAAGATAATACAACCTATAATGAGGAGAAAAATTATCCAGTAGAAGCAGAGCCTGCAATGACAAAAATGATATTATTATTGCATAAGAACATTAAAACAGTTGTAAAATTAGAACAGAGTATCAATGAAGGAGGGACAATGTCAAGTGGAATAACACATGTAAATTGGAAGCTGACTAATGCAGGACTAAATCCATTTTATAAATTACAAATTATGTTCAGAATAGTCTTGATTTAAAATGCAGTGAATATACAAATACTGGCCACTAACCATGTTTCAAATATCATAATAGTTTTTGTAATAAGTGAAGAATAAATTTCCTACTGTCCCTGCTTTCAAGGATTTCACAGTCTTTTCAGGTGCAGAGAGCTTCCCTGGTGACTCAGACTGTGAAGAGGCTGCCTGCAATGGAGGAGATGCAGGTTTGATCCCTGGGTCAGGACGGTCTTCTGGAGAAGGAAATGGCAACCTCCTCCAGTATTCTTGCCTGGAGAATCCCATGGACAGAAGAGCCTGGCAAGCCCCAGTCCATGGGGTTGCAAAGAGTCAGACATGACTGAGCAACTAACACTTTAAGTGCAGAAGGCAAGTAGAAGCTCTGCTATTTGTCTGGTAGAATATATGAGGTACTGAGAAGAAAAATAAAATTTAGAGCTAGGCACAGAGAAATGTTTTGTGGAGGGAGAAACACCTGCTGGGTGTTTGAGAGTAAGTAGAAATCTGAGGCAAAGTTATGAGGCACAGAAAATCGTAGATGCATGTGCCTGCTTTGTCATTCAGTCATGTCTGACTCTTTGAGATCTTGTAGATTGTAGCCCACCAGGCTCCTCTGTCCATGGAGTTTTCCAGGCAAGAATACTGGAGTGGACTGCCACTTCTGCCTCCAGGGTATCTTCCCGACCCAGGGACTGAACCTGAGTCTCCTGTATCTCCTGCACTGCAGGTGAATTCTTTACCTCTTGAGCCAAATTGTAGGAAAGGATTAAGAAAAAATACAAGGGTGGGAGGGAGGAGGGTTCAGGATGGGGAACACATGTATACCTGTGGCAGATTCATTTTGATATATGGCAAAACCAATATAATATTGTAAAGTTAAAAAATAAAATAAAATATATTAATAAAAAAATAAAAAATACAAGGGTCCAGAGAATAAGGAGTATGTTTTAACAGTAAAAAGTGCTGTGGTGCTTCACATCAATTAGGAAAGAAGGGAAAATTTCAGAAATGGAGCTAGTGTAGGTGAAAGCCTATTGTTCAGTTGCTAGGTTTTGTCCGACTCTTTGTGACCCCATGAACTGCATGCCAGGCTTCCTGTTATTTCCCTATTAATTTCTACTACCTTTACCAATTATTTTAAGAAATTCAAGGAATAAATTAGAAATGCACTCTTTGTGTTATACTGCTGCTGCTGCTGCTAAGTCGCTTCAGTTGTATCTGACTCTGTGTGACCCCACAAATGGCAGCCCACCAGGCTCCCCCGTCCCTGGGGTTCTCCAGGCAAGAACACTGGAGTGGGTTGCCATTTCCTTCTCCAATGCAGGAAAGTGAAAAGTGAAAGGGAAGTCGCTCAGTCGTGTCCCGTTTCCAACTCTTCGAGACCCTGTGGACTGCAGCCCACCAGGCTCCTCTGTCCATGGGAGTTTCCAGGCAAGAGTACTGGAGTGGGGTGCCATTGCCTTCTCCGTTATGTTATACTAGTAGATGTATTAATTTGGTAGGGCTGTCTTTACAAAGTACCACACACCGGGTGGCTTAAGTAACACACACATATTGCCTCACAGTTCTGGAGGCTAGAAGTCCAAGATCTAGAAGTTTATAGGGTTGGTTTCTTCCAAAGGTCATAAGGCAGAACTTGTTCTACACCTCTCTCTCTAGCTTCTGATGGTTTGCTGGCAATCTTCGGCTTTCCTTCCCTTGTAGATACAGCATCCCAACCTCTGCCTTCACCTTCACATGGCATACTACCTGACTATGTGTCCAAATTTTCCCTTTTTTAAAAGGACACAGTCTTGTTGGATTAAGATTCCAACCTACTCCATTATGACATCATCCTAACTTTGCTAATTATATTTAAAATTACCCTGTTTCCAAATAAAGAGTTAAGTACCACATTCTAAAGTGCTAGGGGTTACATGTCCAACATGTGAGGTCTGGAGGAATGCAATTCAACCCTTCTTCAACAGTAGAATGATGTTGGGAGCTGTGTAACAAGAGAAGGTCTTGATCAGAATTGTCCTTTAGCAAGAGTTACCCGGCAGCAGTGTGTGAGTCAATCTTGGAAAAGCTCTGGACACATCCTTTCTCCTTTTCCTTGTATCCAAACACATACACACACACACACACACACACACACACACACACACACACACACAGAGTAACGAAGATGTTCCCTAGATCCACCATACCTTTCCCCCAATTTCCCTGCCCTTGCTTATGCTCTTCCCACCCCCAGGGTTTCTCTACCCTACTTATGACTCATTCCTACTCTTCCTTCAATTTTCTTCTCCTCAAGTGTTTTAATCATGTTGATAATAAATAGGATCATATTATCACAATAATATCCAGTGTATTTCAGGAAGTCTTTCCTAAATATGGTACACTCCTTCTAAATGGTGGAGTTCACAATCCTGCTATCATGACCCCATCTTGTTTAAAAAAGTTAACATTTGTGTGTTATCACATGTATTATACTTTCTTCTAATTTGTGTACAGTTTTTTCTCCATGAAATCATGACACACTTCAGGTTGGATCCAGTGTCTCATTTACCCCCCTCTCTTTTGCAGCTAGCCCTGTGTATGCTATAAAATAAAGTCTATAGGTAATTTCCCCCTATTACTTAAAGTTCATTCTTAAATTAGTGTGGATTACAGAAAGTAACAGCTACATTGTGCTTGCTATATGCCTGGCACTGTTCTAAGTACTTAATATATATTAACTCATTTAATCTTCACAAAAACTCAGTGAGTTGGATACAACTGTTATCCCATTTTATAGATGGTTAATCAAGCACAGAGAGGCTCAGTGACTTGCCTGAGATTACACAGTAACAGTGTCAGATGCTACAATCCAACCCTGACCGACTTTGCCAAACTGTTTCTCAAAAACATTTGCTCTCTCAACCAGAGTCCTATATTTCAGAACCATTTCCAGCCCTGCCATTAACCAGCTACATGGTTTGGAACAAAGTTATTCAATTTCTCTGTGCTTTAATTTTTTCAGTTCTGAAGTGGGAATAATGATAGTACCAGCCTCATAGAATCAATACATGTAAAACATTTAAAATGGTTTCCAACAGTGAGTAAGAACACCACACACACACACACGCACACACACACACACACACGCACACGCACACATTGAATAACTGAGAATTTATTGTATACTATGTAGTTAATTGAAGCCATACTGCCTCCTGCTGATGATTAATGGTGTCTGGCTTCTGAAGAAGGATGGTATTGGCAGATTTTTTTTTTTCTTTTGCCTTTTTATGAAGGATGGGACTGGGCTGTCACTTTCTCTGAAAATGAGAAAGAGGAGGTCAGAGGTGTCTGTGATAGCAACACAAAGGACCTTTATATGGCTTTAAAAAGGATTGCAGTGTTAGGAGTCTGTGAACTTGGGCTTCCATTGGCTTACCACACTCATCTTGACCTCTTCTCCCTCCTTGTAAAGGGCAATGGAAAGGCACCAGGTAAGAAGGAAGAACATTTTAGAAAATCTTTCAGAAAACACAATCTTGAAAGGAAATTAAAAAGTCAGAATTCTGCACAATAAGAAAATCCTGTTCATTGAGCCTGTTGAACAGTTATCAACAATTCTTTAGAAGACTCCAGCAGTTTACATGTGGAGCCAGTTGCTTTCTAATTGCTACAGCAGGCTACCACTGGGAAGAACAAAGGAAATATTTAGCACATCGTAAATTCTTCTGCAGCCCTGTGGAGTGGCTGGAGTTCAGATTACACGTTTATAACTAGCATTTGAGAGCAATTTCTACTTCACTTTGGGAAAGTTTTGGGGGGAAGTTGTTCAGCACTGTGCCTTCTGGAGAAGGACAGACCAAGTGTTTAAATTCAAGAATCTAGTTCATCCAATTAAGCGTGGAAAGACATAACAATGGAAAACTCTTTCCCTTTAAAATTTGCTTTTTAATAGGAAGTAGATTACTCAGTGGGTGGAAAAGTATACCTCAGATATACTTAGCTTGGGGGGTGGGGTACTCTGACAGCTCTGTACACTGGACAGTGGTTTTCACATGGGCCAAGGCTGAGACAGTGAAGAATAGACTGGACCTAAAAATAGATTCAATTCACACAGCCAAGGAGAGTAAGCAAGAGAAAGGCAGTAAACATGTTTCATGTCACCAAAAATGGATTGAAGAAGCTGCACCTCACAGCTAGGAAAGAAACCATCCCATAAGAAACCAATAGTCCAGTAAGAACAACAAAAAAACCAGTGGGGTATGAACAGCCAGAGGTCAGCTAAGATGGCTATCAAAGCTATTGTACTCCTGGTACAACAGATGAAAGTGTAGGTCTGAAGAGTCTTTGCCATTGAAGAGATGGTTCAATTCTCTATAAATTTTAATGGGTACATATTCTTAGCAAATACAATATATTCTGGAATGATTGGCTGCTGGTTTATTACGAGTTGCCTCTTGCTTTAGGTCCTTGTAGCCAGTATAGACATAAGGTCTACCTTGTTATTCTTCACCCAGA